>NC_069388.1:80531977-81161477 GCF_027475565.1 Acinonyx jubatus | reverse complement strand
TCAACATAGCTCCCGTAACTGAAAAGTCCAGGGAAATAAATTTTCTGGTGTAGCTAGACATGACACACACAGTATTATCTCTGCATCATGCTCAGGCTCCACCTGGTGGCTCCTGGTAGTCCCAGACTCCACTGCTCCCTCTTCCGCCCACACTCCACAGAGCCTAAATGACTGCAGGAGCTCGTCTCTGCATCCTCTCTGCTTCAAATCCAGAAGGAGAGAAAGAGCTTCTTTCCTCCCACAGCCAAACACAACTCCTGGTTCTTATTCTTCTTGGCCAGACATGGGCCAATCACTGCAGCCAAAAGGATGGGAATTGCTTACTGACTTAGGGAGCACCCCTAGCATTGCAACCAAATGGCTTGAGAGGTGGCTGTTTGGGTGTTCTGGCATGCTATGTTGCCAGCAGAATGGAAAACCAAGAAAACAGCTGTCCACACTACATAATGGATGTCAGACATGTTTATCCTGGGTAGCTCTTACCTTGTAATTACTGCTGACTTGTTTCGTGTAACCTTGACCCTTCCAATCCAGTCACAAGTACCATCAAGAACTGTAGTATTAAAAAATTTTTTCTTCATTACATTTATTTATTTTTGAGAGACAGAGTGAGACAAAGTGAGAATGGGGGAAGGGCAGAGAGAGAGGGAGACACAGAACCCGAAACAGGCTCCAGGCTCTGAGCTGTCAGCACAGAGCCCAACATGGGGCTCGAACCCACGAACTGTAAGATCATGACCTGAGCCGAAGCCGGACGCCTAACCGACTGAGCCACCCAGGCGCCCCAAGAATTGTAGTATTTTGATTTCCAGAGAAAATGGTGGAGTAGGAGGACCCTACACTCACCTTGTCTCATGGATACAACTAGATTAACACCCACATCAGTGTAAACAACCCGGGAAATAACCCAAAGACTAGCAGAAGGACTCTTCATAGCTAAATGCAGAGAAAAGGCCACATGGAAGAGGGTAGGAAAGGCAGAGTGCAGTTGGGAGCCAAATGGACCCATGGGACTATCTGTGGGAGGAAGGGATACTGAGGGTGTGGAGAGGGGAGAGAAACATACCTTCCCCCCAGGAACTCTAGGCACAGGGAACCTGCGTGGGAAGATGAATCCCCATCACATCTGGCTTGGGAAACCAGAGGCACTGAATTTCATGAGTTCTTAAAAAAATTGTTTAATGTTTATTTATTTTTGAGAGAGAAAGACAGAGCATGAGTGAGGGTGGGACAGAGAGAGATGGAAACAGAATCCAAAGCAGACTCCAGGCTCTGAGCTGTCAGCACAGAGCCCGATTTGGGGCTCAAACTCAAAAGCCATGAGATCATGACCTGAGACAAAGCTGGACAGTTAGCCAACTGAGCCATCCAGGCGTCCCTAAAAAAAATATGAATTTTGTGAGTTCTTAAAATCAGCAGGGCTTAACACTTTGAACTTAAAAAAGCAGTGGGCTTGGCTTTGGGAGAGCCAGGAAGGCAATAGGAAACTGAGTCCCTGCCTCTAAAGAGATAGTACAACAAATAGCCCTGTGGAGATACAGCATAGAAACAGAAGTTTGAAAATTTTCTTAGGTATATGGGAGGGATATTTCTTTACTAATCTCAGAGCATGTGCTGGAGGGGCAGGGATCTTTGGGAGACTTCTCCAGGAACAAAGGAATTAGCAGGCACCATCCCCACCCCCACCCTTCCAAGCCTGGATGCATGGACTAGTTCCTGCTGGAACTAGGACAGTGCTAACACTTGCTACCTCACTTTGCTAAAAGCACACACTGGCCTATGTTTTTCTGCAGACATGCCCCCTCCACCCAGGCCTTGGCTCCAGATGCCCTCCCATAGCCGACCTTGGTAAACCTGGCTAATACCGAGGACCCCACCCCAGCACATTTCTGTGCATATGCCCCCTTTAATCTGGCCTTCCTTGGTCCTGGCAGCAGCAGGTCCTGTCCATAGCAAACAGGCATAAACCTTGCTAACACCAATACTGTGCTCTGAATTCTCCTGCAGACCTACCCTCTCCAGTTTCCCCCATGCTGGAGCTATCCAAAGCGGTTCCACAAGTGTGGCAGTGTAGAAGCAGCCCTGACAGGCACAAGCACCACTACAAAGTGACTCCTACCCCAGGGAGAGGGGAAGATACCCATACATACCAGTCCAACTGTAGCCCCAGATGTGGGCTGGGGGCAGACGCTGGGTCTGACTGCAGGCCCCACACACCAGTGAAACTTTCTCAGGGGACAACACAGGGAAAGAGCCCCACAGTTTGGTGTCACCCCATCTCTGGCAAACACCTAATCTGATTCAACTCAAGCCCAAGAAGGCCCCCGACTGGCCCCACTAACAACACAGGGACCAAACCCTGCCCACAACAGGCAAAGAAAGACATTGCTGATGACTGGACTGAAGATAAAAGTGGCTCAATCACAATAGCAGGGTGCACACAACACACATATGAAACACCCCTAAAATGCCAGGTTTGGGTGAATGAGGGACTTTGCACTGCAGGGCACTATAGGACTTCTTATTCATAAGGCCACTACTTTCAAGAGCAGGAGACATAGCTGACTTTCCTAACACATAGAAACAGACACAGAGAGTTAGACAAAATGAGGAGAGAGAGGAATATGTTCCAAATGAAAGAACAGAACAGAATCACAAGAGAGCTAAACGAAATGGAGATAATTAATGTGCCATAGGCACATTACTTAAGGTAATGATCATAAAGATACTCACTGGACTTGAGAAGAATGGAGGACCTCAATGAGACCCTTAACAAAGAGATAGAAAATATAAAAAAGAACCAATCAGAGATGAAGAACTCAATAACTGAAATTAAGAATACACTATTGGGGGGCACCTGGATGGCTCAGTTGGTTAAGAGTCTGACTCTTGATTTCAATTCAGATCATGATCTCACCATCATGAACTCAAGCCATACATCAGGCTCTGCACTCGGTGTGGAGCCTGCTTAAAATTCTCATTCTCTCTCTCTCTCTCTCTCTCTCTCTCTCTCTCTGCTCCTCCCCTCCTCTCCTCTCTCTTGTGTGTACACACATGCTCTCTGTCTCTTAGAAAAGAGAAAAAATACACTAGATGGAATAAATAGTAGACTAGAGGAAGCAGAAGAATGGACCAGTGACCTGGTGGAGAGAGTGAGTAATCAAAGGAATCAAAATGAACAGTAGAGAGAAAAAAATAATAATGAAAAATGCAAATAGAGTTAGGCAACTCATTAACACTGTCAAGCATAATAACATTTGCAATTTAGGAATCCCAGAAAGAGAAGAGAAAAGAAAAGGCAGAAAATTTATGTGAAGATATAATAGCTTAAAACTTCCCAAATCTGGAGAAGGAAACAGATATCCAGACCTGGTAGGCACAGAGATCCCCCAACAAAATCAACCCAAGGAGACCCACACCAAGACATGTAATAATTAAAATAGCAAAAGTTAGTAATAAAGAGAATTCTAAAAGCAGCAAAAGGAAATAGTTACATAGAAAGGGAGCCCCATAAAGCTATCAGCTAATTTTTAGCAGAAACTTTGCAGGTCAGAGGGGAGTGGCATGATATATTCAAAGTGCTGAAAGGAAACAAACAAACAAACAAACAAACAAACCCTGCAACGAAGAATACTCTATCCAGCAAGACTATTATTCAGAATAGAAGGAGAGATAAAGAGTTTCTCAGACAAACAAAAGGTAAAGGAATTCATGACCACTAAACCAACCCTACATGAAATGTTAAAGAGGACTATTCGAGTGGAAAGGAAAGACCATAAGCAGGAATAAGAAAAGTTGGAAGTACAAAAACAGAAAAATAAAGTGTATCTATAAAAATCAGTCAAGGTATTCACAAAATGAAAGGATGTAAAGTATGACACTATATACCTAAAACATAGTGTGGGGGAGGGGTAAAGAATGGGTTCAAACTTAAGCGACCATCAATTTAACAGAGTGCTACATGCATAAGATGTTATATTTAAATCTAATGGTAACCACCAACCAAAAACTAGTAAAAAAAATATGAAAAAATAAGGAGAAAGTAATCTAAGTGTATCACTAAAAAAAGCCAGCAAACTGTGAGAGAAGAGAGCAAGAGAAGAAAGAGAAAAACTACAAGAACAACTGTAAAATAAGTAACAAAAGGGCAATAAGTACATACCTACCAAGAATTGCTTTGAATGTAAAGGGACTAAATACTCCAGTGAAGACACAGTGTGACAGAATGGATAAAAAAACAAGACACATCTATATGCTGCCTACAAGAGACTTATTTCAGACCTGAAGACACATGCAGATTGAAAGTAAGGGGATGTGGGGCACCTGGGTGGCTCAGTCGGTTGGGCGTCTGGCTCTTGGTCTCTGCTCATGTCATGATCTCATGGTTCATGAGTTCAAACCCCAAGTTAGGCTATGCACTGGTGGCATGGAGCCTGCTTGAGATTCTGTCCCTCTGCCCTTCCCCCACTCATGCTTGCACACGATCTCTCTCTTTCTCTCTCTCAACAAATAAATAAACATTAAAAAAAAAAGAAAACAAGGGATGGAAAAGCATGCAAATGGAAATGAAAAGAAAGCTGGGGTAGCAATATATACATTGAATAAAATAGACTTCAAAACAAAGACTATACCAAGAGACAAAGAAGGGAATAATTCAATAAAAGGATATAACAATTATAAACATTTATGCACCCAACATGGAAGTACCCAAACACATAAAGCAACTAATGTCAAACATAAAGGAAATAATTGAAAGTAATACAATAATAGTAGGGGACTTTAACACCCCACTTACATCAATAGATAGATAATCCAAATAGAATATCAACAAGGAAACAGTGGCTTTAAATGACACATGCAACCAGATGGATGTAACATATATTCAGAGTATTCCATCTTAAAACAGCAGAATACACATTGTTTTCAAGTGCACGTGGAACATTCTCCAGAATAGATCACATATTAGGTCACAAAACAATCTCAACAAATTTTTAAAAAATGAAATAATGCCATGCATCTTTTCCAGCTATAATGCTATAAAACTAAAAGTCTACCACAAGGAAAAAATCTAGAAAGAACACAAATACATGGAGGTTAAATAACATGCTAATGGGGCACCTGGGTGGCTCAGTTGGTTAAGAGTCAGACTCTGCCTCAGGTCATGATCCTATGGTTCATGAGTTCGAGTCCCGTGTGCTGACAGCTTGGATCCTGGAGCTTGCTGTGGATTCTGTGTCTCCCTCGCTCTCCTTCTCTCTGCCCTTCCCCCACTCATGCTCTGTTTCTCTCAAGAATAAAACATTAAAAATTTTGAAAAAAAATAACATGCTACTAAACAATGAATGGGTCAACCAAAAAATCAAAGAGAAAATTTAAAAATACATGAAGACAAATAAAAATGAAAACACAATGATCCAAAAACTTGGGGATGTAACAAAAGCTGCTCTAACAGGGAAGCTTATAACAATACAGACCTACCTCAAGAATCAAGAAAAATCTCAAATAAACAACCTAACTTTACATCTAAAGGAGCTGGAAAAAGAAAAACAAACAAAACCCAAAATCAGTAGAAGGAAGGAAATAATAAAGACTTAGAGTAGAAATAAGACAGAAGTTAAAAAAAAAAAACAATAGAACAGATCAATAAAATCAGGAGCTGGTTCTTCAGAAAGATCAACAAAATTGATAAACATTTAGCTAGACTCATTAAAAAAAAAAAGACAGAGGACTCAAATAAACAAAGTCAGAAATGAAAGAGGAGAAATAACACCCAATGCCACAGAAATACAAAGGATTATGACAGAATACTATGAAAAATTATATGCCAACAAATTGGACAAACTAGAAGAAATGAAACTAGAAGAAATGTTTCCTAGAAACATATAACCTCTCAAAACTGAATCAGAAAGAAACAGAAAATTTGAACAGACCAATTACTATCAATTAAATTGAATCAGCAATAAAAAACAAAACAACAACAAAAAAACCTCCCAACAAACAAAAGTCCAGGGCCAGAATGCTTTACAGGTAACTTCTTTTTTTTTAATTTGTTAAAGTTTGTTTGTTTATTGTTTTTTATTATTATTATTATTATTATTATTATTATTATTATTATTTTCTTTTGAGAGGGCACAAGCAAGTGAGGGGCAGAGAGGGAGAAAGTGAAGGAGGGAGAGAGAGAGAAGCAGGGCTCACCTGAAGTAGGACTCATACCCGAAGTGGGGCTGGAGCTCACCCAATGTGGGGCTCAAACTCACAAACCGTGAGATCATGACCTGAGCCAAAATCAGATGCTTAACCGATTGAGCCACCCAGGTGCCCCTTCACAGGTGAATTCTATCAAACACTTAAAGAAGAAATACCTGGGGCACCTGGGTGACTCAGTCGGTTAAGCATTCAACTCTTGATTTCAGCTCAGGTCATGATCTCATGGTTTGTGAGTTTGAGCCCCACATCAGGCTCTGCACTGTCAGTGCAGAGCCTGCTTGGGATTCTCTCTCTCTCTCTCTCTCTCTCTCTCTGCCCCTCCTCAGAGCTTGCTCTCTCTCTCTCTCTCTCTCAAAATAAACTAAACATTAAATAAATTTAAAGAAGCGGGGTGCCTGGGTAGCTCAGTTAAGCGTCCAACTTCAGCTCAGGTCACAATCTCATGTTTGTGAGTTCGAGCGCCACGTCCAGCTCTGTGCTGACAGCTCAGAGCCCGGAGACTGCTTGAGATTCTGTAACTCCCTCTCTCTGCCCCTCCCCTGCTCTCATTCTATCTCTCTCTCTCTCTCAAAAATAAATAAACATTAAAAATTTTTTTAATTTAAAGAAGAATACCTATTTTTCTCAAACTATTTCAAAATATAGAAGAGGAAGGAAAGTTTCCAAATTCATTCTATGAGGCAGCATTACCCTGATATTGACACCAGATAAAGACACTACAAAAGAATAGAACTACAGGCCAATAGCTCTAATGAACACAGATGTAAAAATCCTCAACAAAATATTAGCAAATTGAATCCAGCAATATATTTAAAAAATCATTCACCACTATCAAGTGTATTTATTCCTAGGATGCAAGGTGGTTCAATGTTCACAAATCAGTTAATGAGATATATTACATCAATGAGAGCAAGGATAAAAACGACATGATCATTTCAACAGCTGCAGAAAAAGCATTTGACAAAGTACATCATTCATGATAAAGAAAAAAACCCTCAACAGAGCAGATTTAGAGGAAACATACCTCAACATAATAAAGGCCATATATGAAAAATCCACAGCTAACATCATACTCAATGGTGAGAAACTGAGAGCTTTCCCCCTAATATCAGGGACAAGACAAGGATTGCCACTTTCACCACTTTTATTCAACATAGTACTAGAAGTCCTAGCCACAGCAATCAGACAAGAAAGAAAGAAAGAAAGAAAGAAAGAAAGAAAGGGCATCCAAATTGGTAAGGAAGAAGTAAAACTTTCACTATTTGCAGACACTATACACACACACACACACACACACACACACACACACACACACACATATGGTAAAAACCTGATGACTCCACCAAAGAACAATTAGAACTGATAAGTGAATTCAATAAGGTTGTAGGATACAAAATCAATATACAGAAATCTGTTGCATTTCTATACACTAATAATGAACTAGCAGAAAGAGAAATTAAGAAAACAATCCTATTTACAATTGCACCAAAAATAATAAAACACCTAGGGAATAAACTTAACCAAAAAGGTGAAAGACCTGTACTCTGAAAACTATAAAACACTGATGACAGTAATTGAAGATACACAAACAAATGGAACGATATTACATGCTCATGGATTGGGAGAACAAATATTGTTAAAATGTCCATTTTATCCAAAGTAATCTACAGATTTAATGCAATCCTGATCAAAATCCCAAGAGCATTTTTCACATAACTAGAAGAAATAATCCTAAAATTTGTATGGAACCACAAAAGACCCCAAATAGCCAAAGCAATCTTGAAAAAGAAGAACAAAACTAGAGACATCACAATCCCAGATTTCAAGACATACGTCAAAGCTGTAGTATTCATAACACTATGGTTCTGACACACACAAAAAACAGACACATAGATCAATAGAACAGAATAGAGAGCCCCAAAATAAATCCACAATTATATGGTCAATTAAGCTTCAACAAAGCATGAAAGAATATACAGTGGGAAAAACACAGTCTCTTCAACAAACGATGTTGGGAAAACTGGGCAACTGCATGCAAAAGATTGAAACTGGACCACTTTATTTCATCATACACAAAAACTCAAAACGGATTAAGGACCTAAATGTGAGACCTGGAACTATAAAAACCTAGAAGAAAGCACAGGCAGTAATTTCTCTGACATTGGCCATAAGCAACATTTTTCTAGATATGTCTCCTGACACAAGGGAAACAAATGTAAAAGGAAACTATTGGGACCAAATAAAAATAAGACGCTTCTGCACAGCAAAGGAAACAACCAACAAAACTAAAAGGCAGCCTACAGAATGGGAGAAGATATTTGCAAATGACATATCCAATAAAGGGTTAGTATCTCAAATATATAAAGAACTTATACAGCTCAACACACACATGCGCGCGCGCACACACACACACACAATGAATTACTGAGCCATAAAAAAGAAGGAAATCTTGCCATTTGCAATAATATGGATGGATCTAGAGAGTAAAATGCTAAGTGAAATAAGTCAGTCAAAGAAAGACAAATACCATATGATTTCACTCAGGGGGGAATTTAAGAAACAAAACAAATGTAGGGGTGCCTGCTGGCTCAGTTGGTAGAACATGTGACTCTTGATATTGTGGTTGTGATTTTTGAGCCCCACGTGGAGTGTAGAGATTACTTAAAAATAAAGATACTACTTAAAAAACTAAAGAGATCACTTAAGAAAAAAAGAAATGGGCAAGAAAAAACCCCAAATGAACAAAGAAAAAAAGAAGGGTGCATGGATGGCTGAATCAGTAGAACATGCAACTCTTGATTTTGCTGTCATGAGTTCAAGCTACATGTTGGGCATGGAGCCTACTTTAAATAAATAAATAAATAAATAAATAAATAAATAAATAAATAAATAAAATGAAAGTAGGATTATTTAAAAAATAATAAGAAAAGGAACAAATAAAAAAATCCAAAAAACCCAGACTCTTAACTCTAGAGAACAAACTGATGGTTACCAGAGGAGAGGTCAGTGGAGGGATGAGTGAAATAGATGATGTGGATTAAGAGTATACTTATCGTGATGAGCACTGAGTAATGTATAGAATTATTGAATCGCTGTATTGTACACCCGAAACTGCTATACCACTGTATGTTAATTATACTGGAATTAAAATTTTAAAAGATAATTGAAAACAAAATCCAATACAGTATAATCTTATTACAAACCATTTTTAAGCCCATTACAAACTGGCAGCTAGGGATAAGGATAAAATTATTTGAACCCCTGTATTACTAAACCCACACAATAAAAAGATACTTCATACAAAAACAGAATAGAACTCTAGTGGGTTTTGTTTATTATTTGGCGGGGGAGACAAAGGGGGAGAGAGAGAGAGGGAGAGAGACAGAGAGAGAGAGGGAGAGGGAGAGAATCTTATGCAGGTTCCTCGCTCAATGCAGAACCCAATACAGCTCAATGCAGAGCCATACATGATGCTGGGATAGAAATCAAGAGTCCAACACTCAACAGACTGAGCCAGCCAGATGCCCAGAACTGTAGTATTTTAAAAAGTCTCACAGATACCAAAAAATTAAGAACCTCTGTCATATAGTTAAAGTTGATATATTAATTGACAGAGTTGGATCCTCAGCATCCCTTCCCCACACCTTATATTACTATCGACATGTGTCCAGTCTTTCTATGTTTCATGTTTAAGATTTCTCAAATCATGATTAGCAGTTTTTTGATCATGTTTGCAAAGTCTTTTATTCCAATTCAGTGCCATTTCTCTTGACATTTGATTTCTGTCATCATTGGCTTCAATTTCATCTTTAACATAGTTATTCTACCAACATCCATCCACATCTTGCAAATAATGTACCAGCTATAAGACTCCAGGGACATATGGATGGATCATAATCTCCAGGTCCCATGGAGGACTCTGAGGGGTCTAATTCAATCGGGGTAATTCTTCCTCCCTTTGTAGTAGTCATTGATTTAGATAATCTAAATAGAAGCCAGTTGCATGGGATTGGCTGACCACTGGAATTGGGTCAGGATTGGCCCAATGAGGGAAAAAACTTTGTTTTGAAGATTTAAAAATTCTATTTTTGGGGGCACCTGGCTGGCTTACATAGTAGAGTGTGCCACTCGATCTTGGGATTGTGGGTTGGAGCCCCACGTTGAGTGTAGACGTTACTTAAAAATAAAATCTTAAAAAATTATATTTCTTTTTTATTTGGATTGTGTTACAGCGCAACTTTCATTGAATTTACAGTGTAGTTTAGAAATGAGATATATATATGAAAATTTAAGTAATTTCTCCTGACATCCCCTCTGAAGGATTCTTGTCCTCCTCTCAACTGCTTGCCCTGCTTCTATGTAAATTTAAATGGTGGTTATGCAGGAAACCTCCAACGTCTATAGGACATTGTAATTTCTTCTTGATTCCAATACCAATACTATGAACAATACATTGATATTTCCATCTTCAGGAGTTTATATAGCACTGTGTGTGTGTGTGCGCGCGCACGTGTGTGTAGATATATCTTTGTCAGTCATTTTAGTATTGTGGAACTAAGAAAGATGATGATTTATTTTCATTAGTAAGGTTGGAGATGTTTACTCTGCAGACTGAGCTTTTGGAAACAGTGAGGAATGCGTGTGACAATTTAGCTGCTAAACATGCTCTTTCAAGTGTTTTTAGAAACATTTTATAAATGTTTTATAACAATGTTGCAGTAAGCATCCTTGGTAGTTAAATCTTTGTATACATAATTATTTCCTTAGGATGTAAATTCCCAGAAGCAGAATTGCCTCATAGCTACATCTTTCAGGCCTTTGCTCCTGGCTAAGAACACCTTAGCTTTCTAACGTGTTTTCCTGCTTCTGGTTTCTCTCTCCCTCCATTCTGTCTTTTGTGGATAAGTTTATTTTCCAAAAACATTGTGCTCATTATTTTATTTCCCTGATGAAAAACCTCCCTGTCCCCTTGCTGGGGACTGGTTCTTTATTCTGATATTTGAGGACTTTTACAACCTGACTCTGCCCCAGATTTCTAGTCTTTTCAGCCGCCACTCTCGTGTATGAATATCTTTCATTTTAACTAAATTCATCTATCTACTCCCTATCTCCCATTATGTTTTGCAATTTCCTATCTTTGCACTTTTGTTCATGCTGTTCCCACCCCGTATAACAAAACCCCAAATCGAATAATAAAGGAAATGTTAGGAAGAGGAATGAGTCATTCAGTTTGTCAAAACCTTCTATAGACTTTTCCTCCACCAGTTTTTCTCCACTTCACCCAAACTGTTGAGTGTCCCGCTTTCGGTGCTAAAAATACCCAAGTGTATGTGCGGCACCTCAATCCCTTCCCTTTCACCCTCTCACCTTCGCCACAGCTGAGAGCTATTGACCTGCTGCCTGTGCTGCAGCCTCTTCCTCTCTCCCATCAGTGGTCAGGCTCAACCTCCTTCTCAAAGCTGCTTTCTCTTTTGTCCACCACCACATCCACCTGATTCATTGTCACTGTGTTCTTCACCTGCAGCCCCCTGGCTTCTCCTCTTTGCTGGCCATTTCTGGCCTTCTCTGGGTCTGCTGTCCACCACTCTCTCTCTCTTTCTGCTCTGCTTTTCTTCTTTTATTATGATTCCTGTCTCTCAGGTCAATGCCTCTTAGTTCCAGAGAGAAGACTCTCACAGTGCTGACAGCATGCCTTTCTGTCATTTTCAATAACTGTCTTCTCCAATCCCATGAAGCAGAACATGCTTTTCCATCCTTCTAGGCTCTTTTTGTCATGTCTCCATCCCTTCCTTATGGATCCTACAGCCGTTCCCAATGTTCAGATGCTCTTGCCTCAAAGTAACAGAGAACGAAACCTCAGTGAAAGAGTTCTCATCCACAGGAATTGGGAAGATGAAATATAATAACTACAAAAGTTTTAACGAGAGAAAAAACTTTCTTTGCCTCATAGGGTTTTTTTCAGTCTCAGTTTTGGTTTCTGGAGCACAATATAAAGGAAAATCTACATAAATTCTAGAGTGTTATTAGGCCCGGGGGAATGACCTAAATAAGCTTAAAATAAAAAGACTTCCATAAAGTACAGCCAAAGTGTGAACAACTCTGAAAGTGTGGCAATTGCTAATGATAAAGGGAGAGTTTAGAAAGAAAAGGCCATAATTTGGGTAGAGAATTTAGACCTAATCAAAGGAGACAAATACATAATTCTCAGACAGCACAGACCATCAGTTTTTAAAAAATAATTTCCTTAACTTCATTTGACTGACTGGGGTTCTTATTCCCATTAAGAAACCAATTTAAAGATAAACCCTGTGGGGAAAATTGACTTTTTGAATACCATAATAGATTTTTTGAGGGTAGATTCAAATGAGAACTATTATATTCCTTTTACCTGGAACCATTTTTCATATTATATCAATGTATAATAATTTAAATGTATATATGTATAATAAAATAACTCCCTTCAGTTGTTTCCATGTCTTTTGTTCACGAAGTTGTATTTGATGTGAACTAGACTTTGAAATCAATATAGTATAAGACAAAGACATAACAATGTGATTTGGTGAGTGAAGGAAAAAGGGGAGGAGGGAAAATGATCAAGTGGAAAAATGTCATAATCAATATTTTTGATATCTCATTGTTCAAAAATCTTAGACAAATAATTTTTCAAATCTTCTCATAGCCTTTTAAGTAAGGTTATGTGAAAGCACCATTTTCTTTATTATTTTGAATTATCATATCATCAACATCCTTTTGGAAATGTATATGGAAAATTTGCTTTAAAAAAATAGTTTTGGGGCACCTGGGTGGCTCAGTTGGTTGAGCATCTGGGTCTTTTCTTTTTTTAAGTTTATTTGTTATTGAGAGAAAGAGAGAGGCAGAGCATGATCCTAGGAGGGGCAGAGAGAGGAGGAGACACAGAATCCCAAGCAGGCTCCAGGCTCTGAGCTGTCAGCAGAGAGCCTGATGCAGGGCTCGAACTGACAAACCGGAAGATCATGACCTGAATTGAAGTCAGACGCTTAACAGGCTGAGCCACCCAGCGGTCCCAAGCATCTGACTTTTGATTTCTGCTCAGGTTACGATCTCGCGGTTTGTGCGATGGAGCCCCAGTATTCTGTCTGCAGTCCCTGGGGGAGAGCCTCTGCCATATAAGTAAAAGCTGCACAGAGAAAAGGACTCTTCAGTTTCTTGGCTATCCTCATCAGGAATATAGCCTCTGAAGTCCGAGATAGAGGACAGGAGAGATACTGGTAGCATCTCCCGCCAAGATACTGTATTCCTTGACTGGAAACTAAAGAGAAAGAAAGCCCCTGCCTTCTTGGCCAAATCTGCCTAAAGTGGAACTTCCACAAAGCTGAGCTGGAGAAGGGGAGAGAAGAAGCAGGTTGTGGCTCAAACACTACAGATTCTTGCTGTCAGTACTGAAATTTAGTAGATTCCCTTGAATAACTATTTCTTTATTTGCTGTATAACCGTAGCACAATTTTCAGAGACTTTAAGTGGGTGTTTTTGTAATCTTCTTCAGCTACAGTTATTTTGCTGGGGAACAGATTCGTGTAGTACCTCAAGCTGCTATACTGGAACTAGAGTCCCTTGAATTTTAGTTTTTGCAAGTAATCTTAGAATGGTTACAGTAACAAGTCAATTGGAGAAAGCAGTTCTTATTTTTTAATTTTTTTTGATGTTTATTTATTTTTGAGAGAGAGACACAGAGCGCGAGCAGGAGAGAGGGGCAGAGAGAGAGGGAGACAGAGAACTCCAAGAAGGGCCCAGTCTCCAGGCTGTCAGCACAGACCCTGATGCAGGGCTGGAACTCACAAAGTGTGAGATCATGACCTGAGCCGAAGTCGGACGCTTAACCCACGAAGACACCCAGGCGCCCCACTGGAATAACTTTTATTTTATTTTATTTTATTTTATTTTTAATTTTTTAACGTTTATTTATTTTTGAGACAGAGAGAGACAGAGCATGAACGGGGGAGGGTCAGAGAGAGGGAGACACAGAATCTGAAACAGGCTCCAGGCTCTGAGCTGTCAGCACAGAGCCCGACGCGGGGCTTGAACTTACAGACCATGAGATCATGACCTGAGCTGAAGTTGGCCGCTTAACCGACTGAGCCACCCAGGCACCCCTGGAATAACTTTTAGAAAAAAATCACAACTACGTGATTTTTTTAGATTTTTGGTATATCTGTTAAGAATTGTGCACGGGGGCACCTGGGTGGCTCAGTTGATTAAGGGTCTGATTATTGATCTCATTTCAGGTCTTGATCTCAGGGGCTTGATCTCAAGGTTATGAGTTCAGACCCCACGATGGGTTCTGCACTGGGCATGGAGCCTACTTAAAAAAAAGCAGGGGGGGGGGGGCATCCGGATGGCTCAGTCAGTTAAGCATCCAACTTTGGCTCAGGTCATGATCTCACAGTTCATGAGTTTGAGCCCCACATTGGGCTCTGTGCTGATGGCCCGGAGCCTGCTTCAGATTCTGTGTCTCCCTCTCTCTCCACCCCTGTCCCACTTGCACTCTGTCTCTATCTCTCAAAAACAAATAAGAAGATTAAAAAAAAACTTTTTAATTAAAAAAAAGAACCTTGTACAAATTGAAATGTCTTTACTGATCCTCAGAACAACCAACAAAAACTCAATTATGAAAGAAAAAAATAAACATAAAGGCAGTGATGATTATAAAACACAATGAAAATCTAAGTTAAGGCTTTATATTTGTTTTAACACCCACGTTCAGGGGCACCTGATTGGCTCAGTCGGTTAAGTGTCTGACTTCGGCTCAGGTCATGATCTCATGGTTTGTAGGTTCAAGCCCCACGTGGGGTTCTGTGCTGACAGATCAGAGCCTGGAGCCTGCTTCAGATTCTGTGTCTCCCTCTCTCTCTGCCCCTTCTCAGCTTACACTCTGTCTCTCTTTCGCTTTCTCAAAAATAAATAAATGTTAAAAAAAATTAAAACCCATGTTCATACATAATTATGTCCAAATCAAACTTTCATCTACTAGTTGAGTTGAGTTCATCTCCTTAGGATATATGTTATTTATATCCTGTATCAACAATTCCTTTGTATTAGACTGTATGGATTAGTAGCAACCACAATCATATCACCGTAATGAATTATTAGTTCCTTTCTTAAGTTTTGGTCTCTATTTGGATGGTTTAG
The DNA here is from genome assembly GCF_027475565.1 of Acinonyx jubatus. NCBI lineage: Eukaryota > Metazoa > Chordata > Mammalia > Carnivora > Felidae > Acinonyx > Acinonyx jubatus. The sequence goes on along the minus strand of NC_069388.1, from coordinate 81,146,102 downwards.
CCTTTAACAGTACAAGCATGTGCAAAAGAAGAGACAGAGCATGTCTTTGTAAACACAGCAAACCTACAAACTGTACTAATTCTTATCTTCTTAAAAGCTGGCCAACAATAATTCAGGACATCCTCAGTACAGAAAACACCAAAAACATACTTGAACACTCCCCCTTTTTAAAACACAGAACATGTTAAGGTAGAAATGGCAGGATCTGTTGATGGATAAACTATGGGCTGTGAGAAGACATGAGGATAACTTGATGGCTCTGGGCTGAAGCCACTGGGGGGATGGTGTTGCCATTAAATAAAGTAGGCAGTTCTGCAGGGAGAGCAAGCTTTAGGATGTGGGGGTTAATCAGGGATATTTTAGTAATGAAAATGTTCGGGCTAGTGTCTTAATCACAACTTCACCCTTTTACGTAATTTGAACCTTCTCTCAGCTCTGGCGTGCTTTAGGCTGGAAAGGCAACAGTGGGGACAGGGCATGGTCAGCTTCTGTACTTCTTTTCCAACTTTGGTTCTCCTCCTCTTTCTTGGCTCTCACTTATCTCTTCTTTCAGGATAGGAAGGGACAGAAAGATCTCACCGAGAGTCACCTCATGGAGGTGCCCACTGAGGAAGGCAGATCTCTTCCTCTCATGGGCCTCCTCCTTGAGTCCATCAGAGATTCCTGTGCTGGGCTCTTTGATGACTGCTCCCTGGACCCTGGCAATGCCCCTCCTCTGACTGCCATTCTTGACTGTTCTCTTTCGTCTTTCATGCCACCTCTTTGTTGGGAACTGATGATCTCTCCAGGACAGAATCCAAGACAGGCCTAGGACCTGCATTCGGTCCATAAGGACAACCAATGCCTTGCCCTGCCCTCAGAGGGAGTGCGGTCCACATTGAGTGTAGCGCTCTCTACTCTGCCACCACTTACTGCTTTAGCCTGGAGAATTTTTTCAGAACTAGGTTTGGCACTTGCTTCTCTGCCCCACAAACTCCAAGAGAAACGCGTCAAATTCTCCAAGGGGTTCCCTTAAAGGCCCCTCCAATAGTTGGCTAACATGGGAGGACATACACATTAGATTACAAAGCAAAACAAAAACCTAACAATACCAAGTGTTACGAAAAAAATTGTGGAACAACTGGAATTATCATATACCGGTGGTAGGAATGCCTCTTTGGAAAACCTTTGACATCATCTACTTAACATGACCTGGCAACCCTAAATCTAGTTAGATATCTACTATATATATCTACATATATATATATCTACTATATATATATCTACTATATATATATATATATATATATGATCAATAGAAGACATAGAGTAATGGTCATAAACTTGAAACAACCCAATGCCCGTCAGCAAGAGAATAAATATTAATAGTGGTGTATTTTCTAAATGGAATTTTTTGAAAAAGGAATGAGCTACTGCTTTATGCAATATGGGTAAATTTCACAGATGTACATTAAGTCAAGGAAAAGAAGCAAAGTACAAAGGAGTACACCCTCTTTGCGTCCATCTATATGATGTTCGATAACAAACAAAACTAATCTATGTTGTTAGAAGTCAGGATAGTATAGTAAGTAGTGACTAGGGGTGGGCAAGAGAGAGGTTTCTGGGTTAGTTGAATATTCTATATTTAATATGAGTGATGGTTGCATTTGTAATGTGATAGTTCCATACATGTCTTTAAAAAATTAGTCTAGCTGTATAGTTACAATTTGTGCATTTTATAACGTTTGTTACACTTCACTAAGAAAGAAAGTGAAAACAAAATTTATGGAGAAAGTCATGTTCTCACAACTATTAATGCATTGCATTTTCATTATTTGATAACACGGGCCTGGACTTATCTAGAAGGAGTGTTTTAATTGTGAGGACATTCTGAGTCCAATACCCCTGGAAAAGACATTTCGCAAAGTGAAAATGTTATGTCTAAGTAAAAATAGCCGTCTTCCTTTGCTGCCTGTGGCTGCCGTTTTTGCTAAGTTTCTGAGGGTTCCACTCAGCCAGCAGTGCGGCTTCCAGAACTTCTTCCTAGAATTTACCAGCAGGGGTCAGCCCTGTACAAAACCCAGAGGCTGGAGCTTTCTGAGAGTTGGAACTTTCTTACCAGTTCAGTCAACCTGTCCTGGCCTTTTACTTCTCTGACTTCACATCTCTAGCTACGCTTTACTCTGTCACCAGTACCCACTCCCATGATCATGACATGGACCAGAAACTTCACTGCCTTCTTCCCTCCTTCAAACACACTGCTCTATCCTTCCACTTTCGCAAGTAACCACCAGCAACGCTCCTTTCATGTCATCGAACCCACCATTCTCTCTCCATCCTGCTGTCCCCTCCTCTCTTCACTGACCCCTTATTCAGCCCTGACAACATGGCTCATCAACACAATTACTTTGGCAAACACCTTCAACTCTTTGACCACGCCAGACCCCAGCTCTTAACTCATTAGTGATTTCTCATCGCCCTTAGGATGAAATACAAAACCCACTCCCGTGCCCACAAGGCTTCGCATGACTAGTCCTGTGCTAGTGTGTCTTCTACCTTGACTCCTACATCACATGGCTCACCCCACACTTTCAGTTCTTCCCGACACCAGTACGAAAGTCATTTCTTCCAAGTCCATCCTCTTATTCTCCTTCCTGATGAGGTGTTTATTTCTTTCAAGACACAATGTAAAATTATACCCATCTTTGTGTACTTGTGTGCTTAATGTTTGTCTTTGACATGAGACTGTGCACTCAACAAAGGCAGTGGCCATATCTGGTTTGCTCGTTTTTCATACAAACACCAAGCAATTGACCCCACAAAGACAGGAGACAGATGTGGTACCCTCTGTTGTTATAAAATATATATATATATATATATATATATATATATATATATATATATATATATAGCACTTTGTATAATATTTGTGACTTCAGAGAACTTTCACTCCATTATCATAATAATTGCATAAGATAGGTTACATTAGTAAGATAAGTATTAGAATTCCTATTTGATAGATGAAGAAAATGAGACACAAAGAGAATTGACTAAAATGTCAGAGGAAGGACTAAAACCAAAATCTCCAATTTACCCATCTGTGTATCTTAACTAGTGTTCTTTTAATCAAACTTGCAGTGAGGAAGATAACTTAATAGTTAAACACTCAGGCTCCAGGGATAGGCTGCTAAGGTTCTAAACCCTGATCCAACACTCAACTTGCTGTGTGACTTTGGGCAAATCACTTAACTTCCCTGAGCTTCAGTTTCTCCATCTCTAAAGTGGAAATAATAATATCCATCTGAGGAGGTTGTAGTGATGCCTTAATACACACACACACACACACACACACACACACACACACACACACATATATGTATATATACATATATATATTTATGGTGCTAAGCATGGTGCATGAGAAGCACTCAAAGTTAGTCATTATATGTAGAAGTCTTTTGAGAATAGTGATTATATTTCCTTTTTTCTAGTAACTCTAACAGCACAGGGCCTTTCAAGGTGATGTTTAACACAAAAGCTGGACATGACCTTCTGGCAACATTGGGATTTTTGTTTTCTTGAATTTATTCTTATCTGTGAATACTGTTGCCTTTGAGGAATGAAAAAAAAAAGTGTAATATGTACCCTTGGTGTGACCACTCCCATGTGTATACCCTTTAAGACCTGATAATTAGGAGCAGACTTCTAGACGCCTGTTTTCTCTTAGTTCACTCATTGTAGAGTCCATTTTCCTGTCCCTCTTTGGAAGAGTGTAATTGATATAACTTGCATCCTCAAACTCCCTTTATTCTGGGATGGCTACATATACTATAGCCATGGCAGTTATTGTGACTTGACCTAATAAGGCATCGAGTTAATAGAGTAATCTACCCCCACAGGACAGGATAGAAAATTATAGAGTAGCACGCAAAGGAGGCAGGTTAGTTCTCTTTATGGTGCAAGTCTAAAGAAGTTTATTAGAATGGAAAAATCACATGCCCTTTGAAAAATTGCTTTATGCAGGATAAAGTGATAGTTTAAAATAAGCCTACAAAAGAGAAGTAAAGGTCATGACATTTTATCTCATTTGGATGGCCCTTTTAAAAATATGTCATGCTGTTATATTTTTGTCTCCTGCAGTTACTACTATAAACATATAGGAATAATGGCCCCTAATGAAAGTTGTGAAACATATGAGTGAAAATTTCTTTTATTTTATTTTTTTAATGTTTATTTATTTTGAGAAAAAAAAAGAGAGAGTGGGGGAGGGGGAGGGGCAGAGTGAGAGAGGGAGAGAGAATCCCAAGCAGGCTCTGTGCTGTCACAGCAAAGCCCGATGGAGCATGTGAACCCATGAACCTCGAACCCATGAACCTTGAACCCATTAACCTCGAACCCATGAACCATGAGATCATGATCTGAGCCTAAATCAAGAGTCAGAAGCTCAACTGACTGAGCTGCCCAGGCGCTCCCACATGAGTGCAAATTTAAATGGAGGTTTCCCTAGAAAGTTAACATAAATGACTAATGGGTTGCAATCTGTTAGAGAAGACTAAAATGTTTTGTTTAATTATGTATGGTGATGCCTCTTCCTGTCTTTGTCATCATTTATGCACATTTTTACATAACTACCTGAGATATGAATCTGTAAGAATTTGTTTAAAATACAGTAAAAGCATTTTTACCTATCCTGTGTCTTTTATAGAATTCAGTAAACTATTAACAGCATAGGACAGAATAGTCTCCATCTTAATGTTTAATGATCTTTTTAGTTTTTATTGAAACTAAATTAATCAGCTTTATTAGGTTCTCTTTTACCTATAGTCCATTTTTTGTTTAGAAATGATGAATTGGTTCTCCAGCATTCTCCAAAGATGGCCAATGACATTTTTTAAATGAATAGTTTGAACTTACTATTTATCCATATTTCATGGGTTTGAATTAATTACAGCTATTATTTCTTATTGCTGCTCAAATTGTTTCATCTTGGGCCAGTAGGAATGTCTTGAAGTTTGCTTCTGAATCATTTTGACACGATTCTATTAATCTTTGATAACTTCTTTGCTTTCTGGTAGGATCTCAGGTCTCAATGTGTATATATTCTACTTCAGACTTGGAATTAGCCATTTATTCAAGAAGTTTTGTTCCTTTTAGTAGGAAACTGCATTTAGAAACTACAGTCTAATTGCTCAAGGTGTTTGCTACTGAGTTAGTCATTATCTGTAGGCTTTTCCAGAAAGCTACTTTAAACAAAAATTCTAATTGTTTCATTTGAGGAATGTATCTCATTCTATTATCTCACTTTAAAATGTCTTGCTTTCCCCAAGTTCTTTGTGACTCTTCTTACGGTCTTAAACACTCATTTTTCTACCTGGGTTTTTGGAAAGTACCCTTTCCTCCCTTGAATAAAATGTTTTGATTGTTGGAAATCAACAGAATTTGAGCATATGTGATTTCTTTAAGCAGTCTATATGGCGTAATTCTAAGGGAGTGGACATTGGAATCAGATTGCCTGGCTTTAAATCCATAATGTGGGAAATTAACTTGATGCAATGGTGATTTCCAAGCATCCTACCAGGCAAGCTATCCTAGAGTAGGTCATGGTGCAGAAAGGTTCACAGATTAAAAAAAAAAAAAAAAATCAGTTTGCTGAATCACCTTAAAGCATACAGCTAAAAAATGAGAGGTAAGAGATGAGATAGACTGAGACATTTATGAATGGGTCCGAGCCACATGGAGGACCACACTACCTGAATTCTATGTTATACAATGTCCAGATGGATATTCTCTCTCTCCCTAAAAAATAAACACTCTTAATTTTGGGGGAGAGGCACAAATACTTTCAGCCCAAAGCTATAGCTTGCCAATTAGGCTGCTAAGCAGCAGTGGATTTTATTTGCATCTCTTGGATTGAGCACATGTGGAGCCAGAGTGGGACTGAAATGGGTGTCACTAATGGGTACGTGATTTTGGAGATAAAGTTAAGATATGATAAAGATATTGTGGTTATGTTTAGAAAAAAAATTTAAAGAGATATGAGTTTGAAACAAAGCAGGAAAACTTGACAGTATTATTTTAGCTCTTCGGGTTGGTAGAGGAGTTGCCTTATTTTTCTGCTTCTTCGTTCTAAATCCACACAAACAAGTCAGAAGATGGTTTACCGGGTGTGCTCTTCAAAACTAGCTCCTTGGAATCTTTCTAGTGCTGAGGGAGGTTAGGGGATGATAGAGAGTAGGAGGCAGGGGTACAGACTTGTGGGAGAAACCACCACATTCACCATTACCAATGACTTAATGGTTTCATGGTAAAATATGCTTTCAAAGTAGTTGTTGAGCCACCTTAACTGGATCCCTAATTACATGACAAGTTTACGGCAATGAGGACAAGCTTATCAAAGCTATTACTATGATTATCAATAACTTCTACCCACTTTACAAAGGCTTATTTTTAATAAGCATTGATTCTTTTGAAATTCCCAATGTATCCAGGCAAGATACCTCATGTTAATGAGGCTGTTAGTAGGAAAATTAAAATGTGAAACCTCTGAAAATGTACAAATTTGTGAATAAGAGAAACTTAAAACTTTTTAAAAATTTCATTAGACAATTTGTAAGATATAATTTTAAAACATTAAAAAATATTCACAAAGCTACCGCTGTAATACAATTATTCTAAATTTTTTGTGTGTCGCTTTTTACTTACATAAATAATTTTTAAAGAATTATCATAATGGGGCACCTGGGTAGCTCAGTCGGTTGAGCATCCAGGTCTTGATTTTGACTCAGGTTGTGATCTCACAGTTAATGGGATTGAGCCCTGTTTTGGGCTCTGCACTGACAGCATGGAGTCTGCTTGGGATTCTCTCTCTCTCTCTCTCTCTCTCTCTCTCTCTCTCTCTCTCTCAGCCCCTCCCCTGCTCAAGTTCTCTTTCTCTCAAGAGAAATAAACCCTAAAAAAAAGAACTTTCATAATATTTTTTCGATTTCATGTTCTGCTTTTTCATGTTTCCAAGTCTTTCTGATTATAATTTTAATTTCTTATATTCCATTCTGTTGATACACCATAATTTACTGAACTATTCTAATATTGTGTACTTAGGTTATTCTCACTTTTAAAAATAGACCATACTCAGTGTTGGAAGGAAAGCTGTATTAATATTTATTTTTGCTCTGCTTCAATATTTTCTTTGGGATAAATTGTTAGAAGTGAAATTACAATAAGATAGCATGAGCTTCCACTTTTGCTTTATATGGTCTTACTGTTCCCACAGGGTTTTATTATGTGTATCCCTGACCTGATATGTAAATTAGGCAACAATTCCTGGTCTATTTCAAAATGCCTATCTAGACTCTTTCAAAAACACTGTTTAGAAGTGCCTGGCTGGCTCAGTCGGTAGAACACGCAACTCTTGATCTCAGGGTTGTAAGTTCCAGGCCCACCTTGGGTATAGAGATTACTTAAAAATAAAATTTAAAACAAACAAACAAAAAACACTGTTCATATTTACAAATCCAAAAACCGACCCTTGAAAAGCAGACTATAACAGTAATAAAGAACAGGAATTCTTCTCATTTGCCTAAAGTGTTAACATTACGGATGTAATTAACTGATGTATGGATTTTGTTTTGGGGTTTTAACATTTTTATTTGCATATTTAAAAGTCGTTCGTTCTAATAATTAAAATCATTTGAACAAAAAAATGCCACTCCGATTAAACTGCATTTTATAGCCTGCAGGACACCTTGGACCAGCTTGGTTTTTACTCTAGATTTCATTGTTGTCCCATCCAGCTTCTTCCTTCACCACAATACAAGTTCTTTTCTTTCCCAGCCAGTCAGATGGGAGAAGCAGGCCCGGCCTTGGTTCTTTGATATGAAAAGGGGACAACCCTTTAAACTTGATCCACGCCCTTTGCATCTTACAAAGCTAAACAGTTAAAAGAAGTAAAATAAGAAGGCAATGCTTATGGAATGTACAGCACACGCCTCATTACAATTCGCCTGCTGGCTTCTCCTAGTCAGCCGTTTCTTTTGAAGGCAGTGGAGTTTTCTCTTGCATTTCTGTCGTCTTCAATTTCTACTTACTGAATGTCTCAATCTCAGCCATATCAGGTTTATCAGGCAGGGTTGCATAGGAAATGGAGTGAGGTGCACGATGGAGTCAAGTCCCATCTGGGCAGTGGCTGCCACTGCGTCTTAACTGATGTATTAATTGTAAATTTTCTTCTTTCTTTGACAGAATAATGTACATTATCCCAATTATCCCAATTTTGTGAAATGTATCCTTTCTTTAGAAAATACATCAATTATCAAATGATTCATTTTAACAGCTCACCTTTAGCCTCCAGAGCTGGCTTTATGTTGTAAGGGTGTTGGAATTCCTTCCCTCCAACTAACCAGGTTTTTTTTTTTTTAAGTTTATTTATTTTGAGAGAGAGAGAAAGAGAAAGAGAGCATGAGCAGGGGAGGAGCAGAGAGACAGGGAGAGAGAATCCCAAGCAGGCTCCGTGCTGTCAGTGCAGAGCCCTACTCGGGGCTTGAACTCACAAATAGTGACATCATGACCTGAGCCAAAATCAAGAGTCAGAGGCTTAACAGACTAAGCCATCCAGGTGCCCCACGTAACTGGGTTTTTAAATCCTAACTGATTTAAACTTCTTTTTTTTTTTTTTTTTGGATGTTTATTTATTTATTAAAAAAAAGTTTTTTTAACATTTACTTATTTTTGAGACAGGGAGAGACAGAGCATGAACAGGGGAGGGTCAGAGAGAGGGAGACACAGAATCTGAAACAGGCTCCAGGCTCTGAGCCATCAGCCCAGAGCCCGACACGGGGCTCGAACTCACGGACCGCGCGAGATCATGACCTGAGTCAAAGCCAGCCACTTAACCGATTGAGCCACCCAGGCGCCCCAATGTTTATTTTTGAGAGAGAGAGAGAGAGAGAGAGAGAGAGAGAGAGAGAGAGAACGAGAGGGGGAGGGGCAGAGATAGAGGACGACACAGAATCTAAGCAGGCTCTAGGCTCCAAGCTGTTAGCCCAGAGTCTGGAATCACTGCGAGAACATGACCTGAGCCAAAGTCAGAGGCTTAAACGACTGAGCCACCTAGGCACCTCTTAATCCTAACTGATTTCAAGCACCCCTTTTGGGGTTATGTAAATAAGGTTAATTATATACAAAAAACTTTTATACTACCTTTTAAAAATAATTTTTAAAAAATTTTTATTTATTTCTGAGAAATAGAGGCAGAGCACGGTCAGGGAAGGGGCAGAGAGAGAGAAGGAGACCAGAACCTGAAGCAGACTCCAGGCTCTGAGCTGTCAGCACAGAGCCCGACGCGGGGCTCGAACTCACAAAGTGTGAGATCATGACCTGAGCCGAAGTCGGATGTTTAACTGATTGAGCCCCCCAGGTGCCCCTATACTACTTTTTAATTTTACATAATAAAATGCACAGATATGAAGTGTATATTTTGATCAGTGTTGACAAACACATAAACCTACATAAACCATACCCCAAAAACCCCAGAAAGTAACTCCTTCTAGTTAGTGCTCTCTTTCTCCCCTAGCCTCCTGAAACAATCACCCTTCTGATTTCATTCTGATAACTTTGTCTTTCTAGAACTTTATATAAATGGAATCATTCAGTAGGTTTGTTTGCCTCTTTAGTTCAGCATTAAAAAAAAATTCACTCATATTGTTGCATGTTATCAGAAGTCTATTCCTTGTTGTGCTGAGTAGTATTTCACTTTATGAATATATTATACTTTATCTGTTTTCCTGTGAATAGACATTTAGGTTGTTTCCAATGTCCTACTACTGTGAGTAAATCTGCAATGAACATTCATGTACAACTCATTTTGTAGACATGTGTTTTTATTTCTTTTGAGCAAATTCCTAGAGGTAGAATAGTTGGGTCATGGGGTAGGAATATGTTTAACTTTATGAGAAAATGATCAACTCTGACAAATAAATAAGAAAAAGAAAATTGTATAGAAGAATCAGGGAAAGACTTGAACAGATTTTATAAAGAAAGAAATCCAAATGGCCAATAAATATGTGAAAAGATGTTCTGTTTCATCAGTTATCAAGGGAAAGCAATTTAAAATTACAATGTGATCCTCTATAAAATTCGAGTGTGATATATTATACATTTACCAGAGAGACTGAGTTAAAAAGAAGGAAAATACCAAGTATTAGTGAGCACATGGAAAGAAAGAATTCTTTTATACTACCAGTGTTGAGTGATAAAAATCAGACATACAAAGGGGCATTCTGTATGATTTTATTTCTATAAAGTACAAAAAACCAGTCAACATTAATCTATGGGTTTGAAATCAGCATAGAAGTTATCCCTCTGTGGGAGAGAAGGTAGTGACTAAACGGAAACATGATGAAGCTTTGAGAATAGTAATGTACTGTCTCTGGATCCGGGTGCTGATGACATAGCTGTGCTGTGTTTGGTTCATGAAAATTTGCTGAGCTCTGAACGCATGATACATGCATTTTTCACTATGTATATGTTTCAAAAAAAGTTTAAAAAAATACTACAATGTAATATAACCACATATCCACCAGAACAGCTAAAATTAAAAAGATATAAAATAGGGGCGCCTGGGTGGCTCAGTCAGTTGAGCGTCTAAGTTCGGCTCAGGTCATGATCTTGTAGTTTGTGAGTCTGAGCCCTGCATCTGACTCTGCACTGACAAGCGTGGAGCCTGCCTCCCTAGGAGGGAGAGAATAAGTAAATACAATAAATAAACTTTAAAAAAGTACTTAGGGGCGCCTGGGTGGCTCAGTTGGTTGAGCATCCCGCAGTTCGTGAGTTCGAGCCCCGCATCGGGCTCTGTGCCAACAGCTCAGAGCCTGGAGCCCGCTTCAGATCCTGTGTCTCCCTCTCTCTGCCCGTTCCCTGCTCATTCTCTGTCTCTCTCTGTCTCTGAAAAATGAATAAACGTTAGGGGGGGAAGAAGAAAAAAAAAAAAGAATAAACGTTAAAAAAAAGTGCTTAAAATTTAAAAAAGATATAAAATACTAAGTACTGGTGAAGATCTGCAGCAACAAGAATGCTCACACAATCCCTTTGGAGAACTGTTTGGCGGTATCTACTAATGTGAAAAATATGTAAGCATATGTGTATATGTCATTTTGTGAATATTACCCAGGAATTCCATTCCTAGGTATACATATTCTATATGCATTCAATATGTAAACAACGGTTTAAGAGTGTTCATAGCAAAAGTATCCATAATAACCAAAAGCTGGAAACTGCCCAAATACCCATCAACGGTGGAATGGATAAGTAAATTGTGGTATACACACATGGCAGGAGCTATGTATCAATGAGAATCAACAAACAACACCTGTGTGCAACATGTAGCTGAACTTCACAAACCTAAAGTTGAGAACCCAGGTATCAAAACGTATTAGTCCATTTATATAAAGTTTATTTTTTTTTAATTTTTTTAACGTTTATTTTATTTTTGACACAGGGAGAGACAGAGCATGAACAGGGGAGGGTCAGAAAGAGGGAGACACAGAATCGGAAGCAGGCTCCAGGCTCTGAGCTGTCAGCACAGAGCCCGACGCGGGGCTCGAACTCACGGACCGCGAGATCGTGACATAAGCCGAAGTTGGACGCTTAACCAACTGAGCCACCCAGGCGCCCCTGTATAAAGTTTAAAAAGAGGCAAAACTAATCTGATATCAGAAGGGAGGAAATGACTAACTTAGGGAGCGTTGTGACTGGTACCAGTGACAGCAGGGTTCTTGGGGTTGTGATAATGTTCCGTTTTATGGTCTATGAGCATTACATCAAAATGAGAACTTCCTAGAAACTCATCAACTGAACACCAATGATGTGTGTGTGTGTGCGCATGTGTGTGTGTGCACGTGCTGTGAACTTTTCTGTATATGTCAATGAAAATTTACTTTAAAAATTCCCAAGGAAGGAGAGGGTCCAAGATGGCTGTGTAGGGAAATCCTGAGCCCACCTTCTCTGTTCAACATCCCAAAGTTACAACTACATTTTGAATAATTCTTTCCTAAAAAGACCTGAAGACTAGCAGAATAGCTCTTCCACTCTTTCACAGGAAAGGAAGGAAGGAAGGAAGGAAGGAAGGAAGGAAGGAAGGAAGGAAGGAAGGAAAAGAGAGAGAGAGGAAGGAAGGAAGGAAGGAGCAAGCTATGTCAAAACAAGTAGGAGGGGCAGAAAAGTGGTCTTGTCAGGACCCCCACCCCTAGTGTAAACTACCCACAAGAGGAAGGCATAGCACAAATGCATGGCTCCTCTCTGAGGAGTGAGGGGTTTGAGCCCTGCTTCAAGCACCCTAGCCTGTCAGACCTGGATCTGAAAAAGTGAGCCCCCAAATGACTGGCTTTCAAACCACAGAGTAATATCTGAGAAAGCGGGAGGGCTGTAGGAAATGGAGACTCCACTCTTGAAGGGCTCACACACAGACTCAGTTGCTACAAGTCCCAATGTGAAAGCGGTAGCTTGACAAGTGCCTGGGCCATGTGTGAGGAGACTCACTGACTGGAAGAGCAGGGGTCTGTTGGAGATCTCTCTAAAGACAGAGGTGCTAGCAGGAACTTTTTTTTTTTTTTTAACTCTCTTTCTCCTTGCTAGCCCAGTGCTGGGAGATGCCATTTGGGGCACTCTCAATCCTCCTCGATAACATGGTTCACCGCATCCCAGTGTTCTCCTGAGGCCCCACCTTGCCAGACTTGGCCCAGAGCTTGTCCACTGAGGCCCCCTGCCCTGCGAAAGCCAATGGACAGGCACACCATAGCCAGGTGCTCCTCCACTGCTGCCCTGCCCCACCAGACCCAGAAGGTGCATGCGCTTCGTACAGAGGACACCCTTGAACATCTGGCACTGATTGCCAGAGGGGCTGGGACTGAAACAACTGGAGAGACAGAGCTTGGCAGCCTACCACCCCCAGAGCACTGCACAGACATCTGACTGAAACACACCTGCTAGTGTGTGTTTCACCTTCCAGGGACCATGCCTTCAAGACTGGAAGAGACAGCTGCTTTGTCTAATACATAGAAACAAACATAGAAAGCCAGGAAACTGAGGGGACAGAGGAATATGTTCCAAATGAAAGAACGAGACAAAATCTCAGAAACATACATTAATGAAACAGATAAGTAATCTACTTGACAAGGAGTTCAAAGTAATGGTAATAAAGACGTTCACTGAACTCAGGAGAAGGATGGATGAACACAGTGAGATCTTTAACAAAGAAGTAGAATATATAAGAAAGTTACAAACAAAAGTTCCAGAACTGAAGAATACAATAACCAAACAAAAACTGCAGTAGAGGGGCACCTGGGTGGCTCAGTCGGTTAAGCGTCCAACTTTGGCTCAGGTCATGATCTCATGCTTCATGAGTTTGAGCCCCACATCGGGCTCTGTGCTGACAGCTCGGAGCCTGGAACCTGCTTTGGATTCTGTATCTCCCTCTCTCTCTGCCCCTGCCCTGCTCGTGCTCTGTCTCTGTCTCTCTAAAATAAATTAAAAAAAAAATTTTTTTTTTAATGCACTAGAGGATTTCAACAGCAGACTGGATAAAGCAGAAGGACAGATCAGCAAGCTGGAAGACAAATCAAAGGAAATCGCCCAGACAGAGTAACAGAAAGTATAAGAATTTATATTTATTTATTCATTTATTTATTTTAATGTTTGTTTATATTTGAGAGAGAGAGAGAGACAGAGTGCAAGTGGGAAAGGGGCAGAGACAGAGGAAGACACAGAATCCAAAGCAGGCTCCAGGCTCTGAGCTCTCAGCACAGAGCCCGTCATAAGGCTCGAACTCACAAGCCGTGAGATCATGACCTAAGCTGAAGCCGGACACTTAACCGACTGAGCCACCCAAATGCCCCATAAGTAAAAAATTTGTTTAAAGTGGAGATAGCTTAAGGAACCTGTGGGAAAACATCAAGTGAAATAATATTCACATTATAGAGATTCCATACAGAGAAGAGTGAGAGAGAAAGGGTCAGAAAATCTATTTGAGGAAATAATGGCTGAAAACTTCCCTAAGCAGGTCCAGGAATCCCAGAGTGTCTAAAAAAAAAAAAAAAAAAAGAACCTAGAGAGATCTACACCAAGACACATTATAATTAAAATGGCCAAACTTAAAGGAAATAACCTAAAAGCAGGAAGAAAAAACAACTTTATAGATATAAGGGAAACCCCATATGGCTATTAGATTTCTCAGCACAAACTTTGCAGGCCAAAAGAGAGTGGCATAACATATTCAAAATGCTGAAAGGAAAAAACTTCCAACTGAGAATTCTCCACTAGCAAGGTTATCATTCAGAATCGAAGGAGAGATTAGGAGTTTTCCATATAAGCAAGAACTGAAGGAGTTCACCACTAAAATGGCCTGAGAGGAAATGTTCAAGGAAATTCTTTGAGCTGAAAAGAACTAGCACTAATTAACAACAACAGCAACAACAAACCAGCTAAATATCTAAAGGTAAATATATAGTAAAGGTAGAGAATCAGTCACTTATAAAGCAAGTATGAAGGTTACAAGAAAAAAACTGGTAAAATTAACTAAAACTACAATAATTAGTTAAGAGATGCATAAAGTGAAAAGATGTTAAATGTGACATCAAACACATAAAACATGGTAGGGGGAGTAAGTACATAGAATTTTGGAATGTGGTCAGATTTAAGTTGCTGTCAAAAAAAAAATACACGGTTATATACATAGGATAAGATATGTGAACCTCACAGTAACCACAAAACAAAAACTAAAGATAAAGCAAAATGTAAATACACAATAGAAAATGAGAAAGGAATCTAAACAAAACACTAAAGAAAGTCATCAAACCACAAGGGAAGAAATAAAGAGGAGGAACAGGCGAACTATAATAAAAGCCAGGAAACAACAAAGTGTCAAGAAGTACACACCTATCGATAATTACTTTAAATGTAAATGAACTAAACTCTCTGATCAAAAGTAATCGATAATTACTTTAAATGTAAATGAACTAGGGGCGCCTGGGTGGCGCAGTCGGTTAAGCGTCTGACTTCAGCCAGGTCACGATCTCGCGGTCCGTGAGTTCGAGCCCCGCGTCAGGCTCTGGGCTGATGGCTCAGAGCCTGGAGCCTGTTTCCGATTCTGTGTCTCCCTCTCTCTCTGCCCCTCCCCCGTTCATGCTCTGTCTCTCTCTGTCCCAAAAATAAATAAAAAACATTGAAAAAAAAATTTAAAAAAATAAATGTAAATGAACTAAACTCTCTGATCAAAAGGCTGAGTGGATTAGTAAAAGAAGACACATCTACATAGTGCCTATAAGGACTGACTTCAGAAGCGAGGACACAAACAGACTGAAAGTGAAGGGATGGAGAAAGATATTCCATGCAAATGGAAATGAAAAAAAAAAAACATAACAGGAATGGCTGAGTCAGTTAAGCATCCAACTCTTGATGTCAGCAAGGTCATAATCTCATGGTTCATGAGTTTGAGACTCACATCGGCTCCAGGCTTACAGTGTGGAGCCTGCTTGGGATTCTCTCTCTTTCCTTCTCTCTCTGCCCCTTTCCCACTCATGCTCTTTCTCAAAATAAAGAAACTTTAAATAAAGAAAAATAAAATGACTAAAATATTTAAAAAGAAAGACTACAATAAAAGACAAAGAGGGAAATTAAATAATGATAAAGGGGTCAATCTGGCAAAAAAGATATAAGATTTATAAATATATATACACCCAAAATAGGAGCACCAAAACATATAAAGCACATATTAATGGACCTAAAAGGAGAAATTGACAATGATACAATAATAGTAGGGGACTTAAACACCCCCACTTACATTAATGAATAGATTAATAAGGAAAGATCAACTTTGAACAACACATTAGACCAAATGCACTTAATAGACATATATGGAACATTCTATCCAAATGCAGCAATTTACACATTTTCCTCAAGTACAAATGGAATATTCTCTATGATAGACCACATGTTAGATGACAAAACAAGTCTCAACAAATTGAAGAAGACTGAAATTTTATAAAGTGTCTTCTCCAAACACAATGGTATGAAACTAAAAATAAGTTACAAGAAGAGCGCTAGAAAAACCACAAAAATATGGAGATTAAACAACATGCTACTGAACAAGTGGGCCATTGAAGAAATCAAAGAAGAAATAAAAATATAGAGAGAGACAAAAAAAAACAGATATACCAAAATCTGTGGGATGCAGCAGAAGTGGTTCTAAGAGGGAAGTTCATAGCAACATAGGCCTAAATTAAGAAAAAAGGAAAATCTCAAATAAACAATCTAACTTCTTATACCTTAAGGAACTAGAAAAGACAAACAAAGCCCAAATTTAGTAGAAGGAAAGAAATAAAAAGCAAAAATAAATAAAGTAGATACTAAAAACAAAACAAAACAAAAAACACATCAATGAAACTAAAAGCTAGTTCTTTAAAAATATAAACGAAATTGACAAACCTTTAGCTGGACTAAGAAAAAAAGAGGGCTCAAACAAAACCAGAAATTATAGAGGAAAAGCTACAACTGATACCACAGAAAGACAAAGGAATATCATAATTATATGCCAACAAACTGAGCAACCTAGAAGAAATGGATAAATTCCTGGAAACATACAGTATTCCAAAACTAAATCATGAAGAAATAGAAAATCTGAAAAGATTTGATTACTAGTAAGAGTAAGTAAGTGAGGGGTATTAAAGGGCTCAGTAATAAAAATCTCCCAATAACCAAAAGTCTTGGTTCACTGGTGAATTCTACCCAACATTCAAAGCCTTAATACACATCATTTTCAAATTCTTCCAAAAACTGAAGAGAAGGAAATGCTTCCAAAGTCATTTTATGAGGTCAGTATTACCCTGATAGCAAAACCAGACAAGGACACCACACACACACAGAAGAGAAGTACAGGCTAATATCCTTAATGAACAGATGCAAAAATACTCAAAAATAGCAGTAAACTGAATTCAACAACACATTTAGAGAAGCATATATTGTGATCAAGTGGGATTTATTCCAGGGATTTTAAGGGTGGTTCAACATCTGCAAATCAATCAATATAATATACTACATTAACAAAATGAAGGATTAAAATCATATGATCATCTCAATAGATACAGAAGGAGCACTTTGACAAAATTCAACATCCATTTACAATAACCGCGCCCCCCCCCCCCCCCCGCCAAGTTGCTATAGAGAAAACATACCTCAACATAATAAAGGCTGTGTGTGACAAACCCACAGCTAACATTGTACTCAATGGTGAAAAGCTGAAAGCTTTTCCTCTAAGATCAGGAATAAGACAACAATCCCAGTCTCATCACTTTTATTCAACACAATACTGGAAGATGTAGTCACAGAAATTAGGCAAGGAGAAGAAATAAAAGGCATCTATATTGGAAAGGAGTAAGTAAAGCTGTTATTATTTGCAGATGACATGATACTTAATACAATAAAACCCTAAAGACTCCATTTATTAGAACTAATAAATGAATTCAGTAAAGTTGCAGGAGAGAAAATCAACTTACAGAAATCAGTAGCATTTCTATACACTTATAATGATAAATTATCAGAAAGAGAAATTAAGAAAACAATCCCACTTACAACTATATCAAAAAGAATAAAATACCTAGTAATAAATTTAACCAAGGAGGTAAAAGACCTATACACTAAAAATTATGAGATACTGATGAAGGAAACTGAAGATGACACAAATAATTGGAAAGATATTCTGTGCTCATGGATTGGAAGAATATTGTTAAAATGTCCATACTACAATTCAATGTGGTTCCTATAAAAATTCCAATGGCATTTTTCACAGAAGTTGAACAAATAATTCTAAAATTTGTAGGAAACCACAAAAGATCTAAATACCCAAAGCAATCTGGAGAAAGAACAAAGCTGGAGGTATCCTGCTCTCTGACTTCAAGCTATATTACAAAGCTATAGTAATCAAAACAGTATGGTAGTGGCATAAAAACTGATACACAGATCAATGGAACAGAATTGAGAGCCCAGAAATAAACCCATACATATACAGACAATTAATTTACAATAAAGAAGCCAAAAATACACAATGGAAAGAAGATGTTCTCTTCAATAAATGGTGCTGGGAAAACTGGACATTCACATACAAAAAAATGAAACTAGACCATTATCTTACACTATATACAAAAATGAACTCAAAATGGATTAAAGAATGTAAGATTTGAAAACATAAAATTCCTAAAAGAAAACATATATGGTGAGCCCCTTGACATCAGTCTTGTTATGGATCTGACCCTAAAGGTGAAAGGGGAAAAAAAAAAGCAAAAATAAATAAATTGGACTACATCAAACTAAAAAACTTCTGCAATGTAAAGGAAACCATCTTCAAAACAAAAATGCAACCTCCTGAACAGAATAAGATATTGGCAAATTACACACTCAATAAGGGGTTAATAGCCAAAATGTATAAAGAACTCATACAAGTTAATAACAAAAAAAGCCCAACAACCCAATTTAAAAATGGGCAGAAGATCTAAAGAGACATTTTTCCAAAGAAGACATCAGATGGCCAAGTTGTTCAGAAGTTGTTCAGAATCACTAAATTTAGGGAAATACAAATCAAAACCATAATATCACCTCACACTGGTTAGATTGGCTATCATCAAAACGACAAGAAATAGGGGCACCTGGGTGGCTCAGTTGGCTAAGTGTCCGACTTCGGCTCAGGTCATGATCTGGCAGTTTGTGAGTTTGAATCCCACATGTGGCTCTCTGCTGTCAGCACAGAGTCCTCTTGGGATCCTCTGTCCCCCCTCTCTCTGCCCCTCTCCTGCTCACTCTCTCTCAAAAATAAACATTTAAATAAATAAAATAAAATAAAATAAAATAAAATAAAATAAAATAAAATAAAATACAAAAGGCATTTAGGGGTGCCTCAGTGGTTCAGTCAGCATCCAACTCTTAACCTCGGTTCAGGTCATGATCTTCCAGTTCACGAGATTGAGCCCCATATTGGGCTCTGCACTAACAGCACAGAGCCTGCTTGGGACTCTCTCTCTCTCTCTCTCTCTCTCTCTCTCTCTCTCTCCCTCTCTCTCTCTCTCTCTGCCCACACTCTCTAAACAAACAAACAAACAAACATTCTTTTAAAAGGCACTTATATTTTCTGATTGTAAAAGTGCAACAGGCAAATTATAGACATTTGGGAGAAACGCACAATGAAAGTACATTCCATCACTTGCAGAAAATATTTCCTTGCTATCATCTTTATAGACACAAAATACACATAACCGGGGACCATGTTGTACATGGTTGCTTTCTGAAATATATTAAGCACATTTTCCCACATCAGTAAATAATCTTCAAAACCATGAAAAAAAAGGCCCTCAGATCGGAGATCCAATTTGACTTAAACCTTACCCAAATGCTATTTTGTCTCTTTGGATCACTCTTCTTTTGTCTTTCAGGGTTATCAGAAAAATCATAGTGCCATCAAAAAGGGAAGGTATCTATTGCTCCTTGCAGCAATGTGAACATAATACATACAAGAGCTCTAGATAGTCTAGTGACACAACATTAAGCTTTGTCATCAGTGTGCAAAAGCTCACTAGTTTGCAAAAATAGAATAAAATGCAGTTTTGCAGTGTCATGGGGCTTTTACCCCAGTTAGAGAAATCATTAACTCAGGCACTCGCAGTACAGGGGGTTTGACTAACCTTGCCAACTTAGCCAGGCAGCAAAAGAGGAGCCTGTGGCAGCCATCTTCTCTGAAGGAACAAAGCAAAGAGAAATAATCTGGTGCAAAGTTCCAGGCACGACGTGCTCCGGTCCAGCTGTTGGTTCTCTGACTAAACATGGCTTCCCTCTGATCATTAAGGGGAAAAAACATCTTCAAGAAAGGATTTTAAGTGACTGTAAAGAAAAGCCCAACCAAAATATCCCTTTTCCCTCCTCAAGTGGGAAACTTTGGGGGGGCGGGGGGGGGGGGGTTCAGTAGGCTGTTGACTTATCTACTACAAAATGTCGAAAAATGAGCTAAGGAAAGTTTAAATGTTTTATCTGTTCCCAAAATGAACTTTCCCTGCTCATGGCCGGCAGCAATTTCTGGGTCCACGGGCACCTTCTTTGGCAGCTGCAAAGAATAATGCGGCTCCCTTCGTGATGCGAGCTTACTCGGCCAGCAGGGGGCGAGCGGAAACAGTCCCCTCCCCCCTCCCGGCCCGAGGACTTCAATGAAGTCCTATATCTAGTGCGCACATCCCGTTTGTGGCCGCCCAGATTCACCTACCCGAAGGGAACCAGGGTGAAACTGCCTCAGATACTTAGCGCAGCTCTCCACAGCTTCACAAATTAAGCATAAACTCCATGATTCTTCAAGATTGGCTCCAGATGACTGTTTCAGTCAAAGTGGATGGTTTATGTTGGTTCTTGTTGGGGAAGTGCCAAGGCAGACTCAGTATATTGCAAGAGTCTGGGTAGTGGGGACAGTGACAGTTTAGTTTAGCAACCACACTTTCTCCATCCAACTTGGCTGTTAAAAAGTCTATTGCTTTTGAGGGAGGACCCCATGCCAAGAAGCAAAGAAAGCCAGCGTTGGCCAAGAAATATAAAACCCCTCAAATGGCTTTCTCTGGTATTCAAATTTAGGCAATTATTTGCAGCTCTTCTCAGCACTCATCCCTGGGTCTTGTTATCACCTGGAAAGAAACTAGAATGCTTTCAGAACTGCCACACTTTTCAACTACCATCAGATAAAAGTCATAGTTTAAAAATCCTCATCTGATTTCATTTCACCAAATGGTTAATATTTTTCTACTTCCTGTTAACAAAATATCAAATGCTAGGCTAGCTGCTGGACTAATCATATTTAGTGGTATAAACATTTCTTTTTCATCAGCTATATAGGAAATGTTTGAAGACAAAAGTGGCTCCCCTATAGCTTCCCGACCTGCATAGGAAACTCTAAGTGTAAGCCAGGGTATTTGTACGTGTCCCATGCTGTGTCTGGAATATGGTGCTTTGCAAACAAATCTAAATTAGAATAAAATAAAATAATAAAACATTAGAGGAAAATATGAGAGAATATTTGTATAACCTTGGGGGTGTGGCAGTCTTCTTAAGCAAGATGAGAAACCCAGAAGAAGTAAAGGAAAACAACAGAGGGGTGCCTGGGTGGCTCCATCAGTTAAGTGTCCGACTTCGGCTTAGGTCATGATCTCACGGGCCGTGAGTTCGAGCCCCAAGTTGGGCTCTGTGGTGTCAGTTCTGAGCCTAGAGCCTGCTTTGGGTTCTGTGTCTCCCTCTCTTCTCTGCCCCCTCCCCAATTCATGCTCTGTCTCTCAAAAAATGAATAAACATTAAAAAAAAAAGGGAAAACAATAGACATGTTCAACTACATAAAAATTAATACTTTTTTTGCAAGGCAAAAGAAACCATAACCAAAGTGAAAAGGTGAAGAAAAATGTTTGCAATAAAAATGATGGAAAATGGTAAATATCTTAATAAACTAAGCCTTTAACAAATAAATAAGAGACAACACAATAAAAATGAGCCAGTGTTATGAAAAGGCAATTCATAAAAGAGGAAATAGGTGAAAGTGCTCAGTTTCATTGAAAGTCATGAAAATGCAGGAATATAAATAGATGCATGAAAAGTATAAAAATACCCAACTTATGAGGGACTATCTTAGGGCCCAGGGACCTAAGGGAGGTTAACAAGCTTGGGATTGGAAGTCAAAATGGCTTTCAACTTTTTTTTTTAATGTTTATTTATATTTGAGACAGAGAGAGACAGAGCATGAGCAGGGGAGGGGCAGAGAGAGGGGGAGACACAGAATCCGAAGCAGGCTCCAGGCTCTGAGCTGTCAGCACAGAGCCTGACACAGGGCTGGAACTCACGAACCGTAAGATCATGACCTGAGCGCAAGTCAGACGCTTAACCGACTGAGCCACCCAGGTGCCCCAACATGGCTTTCAACTTTAACTGTAATGCTGTATTTCTTCTCCTAAAATATATTAGGATTTATGGGGAATGTGGCAAAATGATAACCATTAACCAACCTGAGTTGTGTCTTTTGGTTAAAATGTAAGTGCATTTCTGTTGAGTATGTGCCCAAGAGTAGAATTATAAGGTCATAGGCTACATGTCGGTCTAGAAATGTTCTCTTTCTTAATCTGGGTGTTGGCTATAGGGGTGTGCTCAAGTTTATGAAAATTCACTGAGATATACACTTATGATATGTGCATTTCAATAAAAAATTAAACAATAACAAAAAGTATAAGGCAACAACACTTCACAGCCACCAGCATGGCTAAAATAAAACAATAGAAAATACCAAGTTCTGACAGGGATGTATAGAAACTGGGTTGCTCATGTATTACAAGTGGAAATATACCTCTATACAATCCCTTTGCAAAAGTGACATATTCTACAAACAGTGAAAATATGTGTACTCCATGATCGGACAATTCCAGTCATAGGTAGACCTACTTAGCAGAAATTTGTCTATATGGTTACCAAAAGACAAGGGTTAAGACTTATGAGATGCCACTTTTTCAATATATTTTTAACGTTATTTGCGAGAACTTTGGCATTTAAAAACTGTATATATTTAAGATGTGCAACTTGATGTTTTGATACATTGTGATACCATTCTTAAACCATCAGATGGGAGGGAAGAAATTACAGAACATCAAAGACATGAACTTCGGACAAATTTATATATATTATTAACTTGGTGGGATATCCCTGAGAAGTTAAGTGAAGAAAGCAAGTTGTATATAAACTGACCTCATTTTTGTAAGGATAAAATCAAAGACAAAACCCTTTTTATTTGCATGTATGCTTGTAAGAGCAAGAGACTATGAGTAAGTTAATCAAATCAAAATTTTAATATAGAAGGGAAAAATTAAATGGGGAATGAGGAGACAGGTGATTAGCTTTTTCTTTAGTTATGTCTGTATTGCCTGGCTTGCTAAACCTAGAATTTTTTTAAGTTTATTCATTTATTGGGGCGTCTGGGTGGCTCAGTCGGTTGAGCGTCTGCCTTCAGTTCAGTCATGATCTTGTGGTTTGTGGGTTTGAGCCCCATGTTGGGCTCTGTGCTGACAGCTCAGAGCCTGGAGCCTGCCTCGGATTCTATGTCTCCCTCTCTCTCTGCCCCTCCCCTGCTCACGCTCTGTCTCTTTCTGTGTTTCAGTAATAAATAAACATTAAAAAATTAAAAAAAAAGTTTACTCATTTATTTTTGAGAGAGAGTTGACATAGCAGGGGAGGGGCAGGGAGAGAGGGAGACAGAGAATACCAAGCAATCTGTGCTAACAGCACAGAGCCCAATACAGGGCAACCCACAGACTATGAGATCATGACCTGAACCGAAGTCAAGAGTCAGACACTTAACCAACTGGGCCACCTAGGTGCCCCAAGAATTGTTTTGAAGTAATTATTTTTGAGATAATCCACATACAATAAAATTTGCCCTTTTAAAGTATATAATTCAGTAATTTTTAGTATGTTCAGAAAGTTGCACAAGCATTGCCACTACCTAAGAACATTTTAATCATTTCCCTCCCTACTCTTGTAAAAAACAGGTACCCATTAGTAGTCATTCCCCATTCCTCCTGCCTCCCAGCCTCTGGCAACCACTAATCTACTTTCTGTCTCTAAAGATTGCTTATTATGCACATTTCATTTAAGTGGAATCATGTAATATGCATGTGACTTTTTGTGTCTGGCTTCTTTCCCTTGGCATGTCTCTGAGATTCAACCATGTTATAGCATGTATCAATGGTTCATTCCTTTTTATGGCTGAATAATATTCCATTGCATGGATATAGGACGTTTTAATGATCTGTTCATCAGGTATTGAATGGATACTCCAGAATAATCTTATTTTAAGGTTGTCTGAATAGCAAACTTAATTCCATCTGCAACCTTTTACCTTCTAAAGCTAATATAGTCACAGGTTCTGGGGACTAGGATGTGGACATCTTTTCTCTGGGGTTGGGGGGCGGGGATTATTCTGTCTACCAAATTCCTCATCACAAACTTTGGATCAGAACACAAAAAAATTTTTTTGAGAGAGAGGGGGCACAAGTGAGTGAGGGAGCGGAGAAAGAGAGAATCCCAGGAGGGGCAGAGGGAGAGAAAGAAGTGGGGCTCACCCAAAGTGGGGCTCAAGCTCACCTCATGTGGGACTTGAACTCACGAACGATGAGATCATAACCTGAGCTGAAGTGAGATGCTTCACCACTGAGCATCTGGGTTCAATCATTGAACCAGCATAAACTTCAGGCATTGTGCTAGGGGTCAGGAACGTGGCTCTGAACAAGGCACAGAACCCCTAATGCAAGCAACCTCCCTGCCAGGTCCTCCCCTGGTTGGGTGCTGCCACTCAGGGAAAGGGTGGGGCTGAGAAGCCCATGCCCCCTCTCCTCCACACCCCCACTAACAGCACCCCTGCCCAGTCCTCTTCAGTTTTCAGTGTCTCCCTGACCCTCCACCTTCATCACACAAAGTGTGGCTTCTCCTCTTCTCCCATCTCCCCTCCCCCAACTACTAGCATAATCCTCAAGCCGTAATAATCCCAAACAGTCCACTTCCCAGGTTGGATTTTTCAAGTAATGACGTCAGGGCGAGGCAGGAGTGATATGTGGGCCTGGAGGAAGCAAGGATAGGCGGGGTACAGTGGGAAGGAGGAGCAAGAACCCTCCAGTTCCTGTCTTCTTCAAAGCGCAGTGTGGTCAAGTGGTTAGAATCCCGGTGTCTGAAGGTCCTTGTTGCCTGGGTTCGAGCCCAGATTTTCCCCTTACCACTGGAGCCATCTTGGACACTGCTCTTTAACCTCTCAGTTCCCATTTCCCCATCCATACCACAGAAGAATAGTTATTTGTAAGGTTTTATTTCCTAAGGTTGTCTTCATCATATGGATAGAGCACACAGAGCAGCACCTCAAACACAACAAATGCTCTGTGTGTTAGCTAAAAGCATGGTTTGGGGAGCCCTGTGCCACCATGACACCAAGGCAGGCCTGCCCGCTTCTGTCTGTTCTCTGCAGCTCGTGCGTGTACCTCTCAGGCAAAACTCAACATACGCCATATCCCAGAACTAACAGCAACTCCTAGGGACAACAGCCTAAATTCATTTTAAGTAGAAAAAGAAGGTTTGGGGTACCTGGGTAGCCCAGTCCATCAAGCGTCTGACTCTTGATTTCACCTCAGGTCATGATCTCACAGTTCGTGAGTTCAAGCCCCACATCAGGCTCTGTGCTGACAGTGTGGAGCCTGCTTGGGATTCCCTGCCTCCCTCACTCTCTGCCCCTCCCCCCACCCCTCTCTTTGTTTCTCTGTCAAAAATAAATAAACATTAAAAAAAAAAAGAGAGAGAGAGAGTAAAAAGAAAGTTTGTGTCCAAGAGACAAATCTGCAAAGGTTTCCGTGACCCCCTGGCAGATGACCTCCAAGATTGTCATGCCCAGTGATTTTCTTCCTCTTCTCCCAACTTCCTGCTTCTAGATTTGGCCCAGGGGCCTACTTCTGCCTGACAAAGCCCATTTCAGTGCCTTTCCAACAAGAAACATCCTTTGGCAACCCTCCTAGAATGTGCAAGCAGCTCATTTTAAAATAGAATCCCTTTTTTTCTTTGGTTCTTCTACATTTAGTATACAGGGTACTAAGTGGAAAATAGTCATCAGAGTGCTTCTTCCCATTTTCTGCTCTTCTCTCTGCCCTACTCTTTTCTTCTGGGTCTCTCTTTCCTTCTTTTATCTTCTCTGTTCTCTTTTTCCTCGAATTTCTCTTTATGGCTGCTGTTGTCCTGGACTTGGCATTGTTCTAAACCAGACAGACTCAAGTCTAGGAAATAGTTTTTCTTTTCTGAATTCAGTGCTTGGCTTAAAAGGGAGAGTGGAGAGTTTCTTGGGTGAAGACTCAAGGCTGGAGAGAGAAGCAACGGAGTCCAGAGAAGAGACATCCTGAGCTGATGAGCTTATTTCCGGAGCAGTCATTCTCCAGCTTCCCGAGAGTGGTCAGACTTACTTTCTCTTAGACTCAGAATCAAATGCGTGTTGAACCCAAGCATTCCCTGGTCTTCAATCCAGTGTCTTTTATCTCTGGGTTTCAGGCTGTAGATGACATCAACTATTTTTATTGTTTATTGTTACGCGCCTTTCTACTCTTGAATTGATGTCTGATTTATTTTGTTGGTTGTTACTTCCTGAGTCGTGAAGGGAGAGGTTCCAGCGTTCAGGAAGCCCAAGAATGGATGAGATTTGCCTGAACGCTTAGCAACCTCTCTCTAAAACTGAAGTTTTTCAGAGCTATGCCCAAGGCTCAAGTCCTGGGACAGAGTTTGCTCTTAACCTACAGTTACCCTATTTATCTCAGCTGTTATTAGACTATGAACAATATTTCAAGGAAAAGAAAATATTTTAGTGGTTAACCACAGTTTATTTAGTGTAGGTAGATGTGAATAGCACCTTTAAAAAACAAAGGGTTAGAGGCACCTGGTTGGCTCATTCGGTTAAGCGTCCGACTTCAGCCCAGGTCATGATCTCACGGTTTGTGAGTTCGAGCCCCACATCGGGCTCTGTGCTACAGCTCAGATCCTGGAGTCTACTTCGGATCTGTGTCTCCTTCTCTCTCTGCCCTTCCCCTGCTTGCACTCTGTCTGTCTCTCTCTCTCAAAAATAAATAAAACATTAAAAAAATTATAAAAAAACAAAGCATTAGCTGTGTAATCAGAACAAAAAATCAAGTTGTCATTCAACTTCTTTTTTTTCTAAATTAGTCTCTGAATTTGATTGATTGGTTTGTTTTAGTTCTGCAAACTGATTTTTTTTTTTAACCAATTCAGGCAGCAATGTTGAGAAGAAGAAGTAATTTTCCTTTTACTATTCTGAGCTCTTGGCTGAGACCTCTATAATAAATGATAGATTAATGTAATGAAAGAAAAGCAAACAGAAGTTGATTAACATGCATACCTCAGTATACGTGGGAGATACCAGGAAAAAATGAGTAACTCCCTGCAGTGGCTTAGAATTCAGGATTAAATATGATCTTAATAGCGAAAGGGGAGGAAGAATGTAGATCTCTTAGGAGAGAGTAAATGATTTTCAGGAAAAATGAATGGGCCCCTAGAAGAACAGATGAGAGGTATGATAGTGTGTGACAAAGTCTGTCTGGGTGTGGTGTGGATTTCTAGTCTCCTCTCCAGTGATAAAAGTGATAAAAGTCAAACTTCCCGGGACGATGAAAATCCCGGGAAGGGGATTTTTGACAATTGAGTTCCTTTTGGAGGATCAGTCTTTGGGCAGATGAGGAGAGTCCAGAGAAAGCCTTTCCCTGCATTATTTAAAAAAAAAAAATAAGTTTTTCCATCACCTTCAGCTCAAAATAATCAAAATACTAAAGTGGCATATTTTGGAGGGGCATATTCTGCTACCTTTCAATCCTTTATGGAGTCTATGACCCAGGGCTTAGTAGGTTGCTCATTTAAAAACAATCCAAAGGAGTTATTGGATTCCTTTCATAATTAGTAGAAGGAAATTGTCAGTTTCACAAGCGAAAAGGAGAAACCTGAAGTTATAATACAATAGCTTTTGTATCTGCCTCTTTACATTTTGGTAAATGTAAGCAATCAGAAGAGAATGTCTGCCAGCAATAGACTACTCTCTTGGTTTTTGTTTTTGTTTTTGTTTTTTGGGGGATTTTTTTGGCTTTTTAAGGATTTTTCTTTTTTTTTCTTTTTTCTATTCTCTTCTTTAATTTATTTTTATTTTTAAATTAATTAATTAATTTTAAAATTTACATCCAGGTTAGTTAGCATATAGTACAACAATGATTTCAAGAGTAGATTCCTTACTTCCCCTTACCCATTTAGCCCATCCCCCACTCCAACAACCCCTCCAGCAACCCTCTGTTTGTTCTCCATATTTAAGAGTCTCTTATGTTTTGTCCCCCCTCCCTGTTTTTATATTATTTTTGCTTCCCTTCCCATATGTTCATCTGTTTTGTATCTTAAATTTCTCATATGAGTAAAGTCATATGATATTTGTCTTTCTATGACTAATTTCCCTTAGCATAATACCCTCTAGTTCCATCCATGTAGTTGCAAATGGAAAGATTTCATTCTTTTTTGATTGCCAAGTAATACTCCATTGTGTGTGTGTGTGTGTGTGT
Source organism: Acinonyx jubatus (assembly GCF_027475565.1). Lineage (NCBI taxonomy): Eukaryota > Metazoa > Chordata > Mammalia > Carnivora > Felidae > Acinonyx > Acinonyx jubatus. Next base: position 81,117,948 of record NC_069388.1, on the reverse strand, counting down.
GTGTGTGTGTGTGTGTGTATATATATATATATATATATATATATATATATATATATATACACACCACCTTTTCTTTATCCATTCATCCATCGATGGACATTTGGGATCTTTCCATACTTTGGCTATTGTTGATAGTGCTGCTATAAACATGGGGGTGCATGTATCCCTTTGAAACAGCACACCTGTATCCCTCGGATAAATACCTTAGTAGTGCAATTGCTGGGTCGTAGGGTAGTTCTATTTTTAATTTTTGAGGAACCTCCATACTGTTTTCCAGAGTGGCCGCACCAGTTTGCATTGCCACCAGCAGTGCAAAAGAGATCCTCTTTCTCCGCATCCTCGCCAACATCTGTTGTTGCCTGAGTTGTTAATGTTAGCCATTCTGACAGCTGTGAGGTGGTATCTCATTGTGTTTTTGATTTGTATTTCCCTGATGATGAGTAATGTTGAGCAGTTTCTCATGTGTCAGTTGGCCATCTGGATATCTTTTGGGGCGAAGTGTCTATTCATGTCTTTTGCCCATTTCTTCCCTGGATTATTTGTTTTTTGGGTGTTGAGTTTGATAAGTTTTTTGTAGATTTTGGATACTAACCCTTTATCTGATATGTCATTTGCAAATATATTCTCCCATTGAGTCGGTTGCCTTTTAGTTTTGCTAATTGTTTCCTTCGCCGTGCAGTAGCTTTTTTATTTTGATAAGGTCCCAATAGTTCATTTTTTGCTTTTGTTTCTCTTACCTCTGGAGACATGTTGAGTAAGAAGTTGCTGCGGCCAGCCGTAGTAATTTCTTACTTGACACATCCCCAAAGGCAAGGGAATTAAAAGCAAAAATGAACTACTGGGACCTTATGAAGATAAAAAGCTTCTGCACAGCAAAGGAAACAGCCAATGAAACTAAAAGGCAACCAACGGAATGGGAAAAGATATTTGCAAATGACATATCGGACAAAGGGCTAGTATCCAAAATCTATAAAGAGCTCACCAAACTCCACACCCGAAAAACAAATAACCCAGTGAAGAAATGGGCAGAAAACATGAATAGACACTCCTCTAAAGAAGACATCCAGATGGCCAACAGGCACATGAAAAGATGCTCAACGTTGCTCCTCATCAGGGAAATACAAATCAAAACCACACTCAGATATCACCTCACACCAGTCAGAGTGGCCAAAATGAACAAATCAGGAGACTATAGATGCTGGAGAGGATGTGGAGAAACGGGAACCCTCTTGCACCGTTGGTGGGAATGCAAACTGGTGCGGCCACTCTGGAAAACAGTGTAGAGGTTCCTCAAAAAATTAAAAATATACCTACCCTATGACCCAGCAATAGCACTGCTAGGAATTTACCCAAGGGATACAGGAGTACTGATGCATAGGGGCACTTGTACCCCAATGTTTTTAGCAGCACTCTCAATAATAGCCAAATTATGAAAAGAGCCTAAATGTCCATCAACTGATGAATGGATAAAGAAATTGTGGTTTATATACACAATGGAGTACTACGTGGTAATGAGAAAGAATGAAATATGGCCCTTTGTAGCAACATGGATGGAACCGGAGAGTGTTATGCTAAGTGAAATAAGCCATACAAAGAAAGACAGATACCATATGTTTTCACTCTTATATGGATCCTGAGAAACTTAACAGAAACCCATGGGGGAGGGGAAGGAAAAAAAAAAAAGGAGGTTAGAGTGGGAGAGAGCCAAAGCATAAGAGACTCTTAAAAACTGAGAACAAACTGAGGGTTGATGGGGGGTGGGAGGGAGGGGAGGGTGGGTGATGGGTATTGAGGAGGGCACCTTTTGGGATGAGCACTGGGTGTTGTATGGAAACCAATTTGAAAATAAACTTCATATATTGAAAAAAAAATGTTGCTGCGGCCAAGGTCAAAGAGGTTTTTGCCTGCTTTCTCCTCAAGGATTTTGATGGCTTCCTGTCTTACATTTAGGTCTTTCATCCATTTTGAGTTTATTTTTTTTGTATGGTGTAACAAAGTGTATATGGTTCATTTTTCTGCATGTTGCTGTCCAGTTTTCCCAGCATCATTTGCTGAAGAGACTGTCTTTATTCCATTGGATATTCTTTCCTGCTTTGTCAAAGATTAGTTGGCCATACATTTGTGGGTCCATTTGTGGGTTTTCTATTCTGTTCCATTGATCTGAGTGTCTGTTTTTGTGCCAAGGATTTTTATTTTTTGCAATGTTTATTTATTTTGAGAGAGGGAGAGAGAGAGAAAGAGAGGGAGAGAGAGGGCTAGGGGCAGAGAGAGAGGGAGACAGAAGATCTCAAGCAGACTCCATGCTGACAGCAGAGTGCTGCAGGGCTCAAACCCACAAACCACTGACCTGAGCTAAGGTCAGACACTTAACTGACTAAACCACCCAGGCACCCCCCTCTTGGTTTTGTCTCCCTCAGTGATTGTTCCTTCTAGGTTCTTCCTCTTCTCCTAGAACTCTTACCCTTGGTATGCCCCAAGGCTTCTTCCTTGGTTCCTTCACTATCTGTATTCACTCCCCTGTTATCTTATTCAGTCTTGTGACTTAATATTCCTGTCAGGAATGCAGGAATGTTCAGAAGTGAAGCAACCAGATGCCTCCAACTCTCAAATGGCTTGTTTAAACAAACAAAATAAAAGCAGATCTAAATAGAAAAATATAGATTTAAAATGGAAAGATGTTAATACTTATTGAAGGGAGGTAGAAGGTATATGTACTAGATATATGTTCATTTCTGTACATGTTAGAAGAATAGAAATAAGTAAATTAGTATCTATACTCACTCTCAAACTATGTCTCCTGCCCAGACCTCTCTACTGAACTCTAGACTCACATATCTAGTTGCCCTCTGGCTTCTCCATTTGGATGTCAAAGTAATATATCCACCCTGAACTGATCTGCCCTCCTCCCTGAAAGCCTGCTCCATCAGCAGCTTCCACACCTCAGTTGATGACAACTCCATTTTTTTGTGGTTGTTCAGGCCAAAAACCTTGGAGATATATTGACTCTTGTCTTTCTCTCCCAGACCACATCCCGTCCATCAGGAAATCCTGTTGGTTCTGTCTGCAGAGCATGCCCAGAAAGTGGTCACTTTCACCACCACCACTCTGTCTCCTGGTCTAAACCACTCCCAGCCCACCCTTGGACCATTGCAGTAGACTCCCACTTGATCTCCCTGTTTCTGCTGGGTCCTCTTCAGTCTGTTGTCAACTATGAAGCCAGAGAGACTCTTTTTTTTTTTTTTACATTTAAATTTAAAATTTTTATTTAATTCATTTTTTAAATTTGCCTCCAAGTTAGTTAGCATATAGTGCAACAATGATTTCAGGAGTAGATTCCTTAATGTCCCTTACCCACTTGGCCCATCCTCCCTCCCACAACCCCTCCAGCAACCCTGTTTGTTCTCCGTATTTAAGAGTCTCTTATGTTTTTGTCCCCCTCCCTGTTTTTATATTATTTTTGCTTCCCTTCCCTTATGTTCATCTGTATTGTATCTTAAAGTCCTCATATGAGTGAAGTCATATGATATTTGTCTTTCTGTGACTGACTCATTTCGTTTAACATAATACCCTCCAGTTCCATCCACGTAGTTGCAAATGGCAAGATCTCATTCTGTTTGATTGCCAAGTAATACTCCATTGTATATATATACCACCTCTTCTTTATCCATTCATCCATCGATGGACATTTGGGCTCTTTCCATACTTTGGCTATTGCTGATAGTGCTGCTATAAACATTGGGGTGCATGTGCCCCTTCGAAACAGCGTCCCTTTATCCCTTCGATAATACCTAGCAGTGCAACTGCTGGGTTGTAGGGTAGTTCTATTTTTAATTTTTTGAGGAACCTCCATACTGTTTTCCAGAGTGGCCGCACCAGTTTGCATTCCCACCAGCAGTGCAAAAGAGATCCTCTTTCCAGAGAGACTCTTTTAAAATGATTTCAAATTGTGTTCCTTCTCTACTCAAAAGCAGAGTCTCACCCAGAGTAAACAAGGAAGTAGTGGAAGCTGAAATTCTTCAACAGCCTCAGGCCCTCTGTAGTTTCCTTCTACTTCCCTCCTGCCCCACCCTGCTCCGGTCCCTCTGGCCTCCTTGCTGTTTCTGGAATAAGCCAAGATCCTCCTGCCTTCTTGGGACTCTATACTGGCTCTTACCTCTTCCTGGAAGTCTCCTTCCCCAAATTTTTGCTCCTTTTCCAAGTCTTTGCTTATAGTTACTTCTTAACAAAGGCTGCTCTTGTAATTGAAGCCTGTTCCTACACACATGTTAGATCCATCCAACTTTGCTCTTATTCCCGGTAGCTCTCACTACCTTTTACACAACCTAATTTACTTAAATACTATATTTATCATCTGTCTCTCCCACTTCGACATCAGCTCAGTGAGGAGAAGGGTGGTTTGCTTGTTGTCAAATGCCCTGTGCTTAAAACACCATCTGGCCCAATATGGGGCCTGGCATGCAGTAAATATTTGCAGAATGAATGAATTGAGTGAGTAGTCACACTCTGCATTGCTTGAGCAAAGAACCTAAAATGTGGCTTTATCAGGCCATACATTAAACTTAAGTCAAAACTCTTTTAAATCCAGAATCCCGAGCTCCACTTTCACTCCAGCTTGGTCTTTATTTTCTGACTATGGTGGCACAAACCTGTCTGAATGGCCTCTTCTATGAATGATTTCATTGATTTTTTTATTCTGTATGTAGCAATTCTTGGAATAACTATCAATTCAGCTGTTTCATTGATTTCACTTAGTACTTCCTCAAACTGAAATGACATTACTCAGTATGTGAGCATGAGTGTGAATTGCAGTCAGAGTAGGAATAACCCCCACTTTGAACTGGCAGAATTTCAGCAAGTGCCCCATGGGATAGGAAGATGCACCTTTGCTATCCATTCTCCTTAAAACTACCCCCCCGCCCACCCCGCAACATTCCGCATTCAGTAACGAGCTGGGTTCTTTCTAAGTGTTCTTAGTCCCTTGGGCCAGTGTAAAAAAATTCTTTTTGATAACATAATAGATTTCTCCCAACCTTTCTTGGCTGATTCCTTAATATAGCAGAAGCAGAGTTATCATTATACTCCCAGGGAGAGCTATTTATATAATGCAACACCCTTCTTTCCTACAGTAATTCTGCTACTAAAAATAGTCTACTGTAGAAGGTTGCCCCGTTTTTTTTGTTGTTGTTTTGTTTTGTTTTTTAGCTTGACCATATTCATAGACTTATTAAGTGCCTTTCTTGCTTTCTCAAACTGAATCTCATAGTTTTAAATGCATAAAGTGGTGCTTGGGTGGCTCAGCCAGTTAAGCGTCTGACTCTTGATTTTGGTGTGGGTCAGTGATCTCACACTGGTGATATTGAGCCCTGCTCCTCGCTGAGGGTGCAGCCTGCTTTGGATTCTTTCTCTCCCTCCCTCACTGCCCTTCCCCCACTCACCCGAGCTTTCTCTCTCTCCAAATGTATAAATAAGAATTTAAAATATATTTAAATGAATGAAAACCCAGTGGTTATGGAATGGAGTAAGTTCATCTTATCCTTTATAGTCCATCTCTCCCCTTTATATTAGGACACGACATTTGGTGAATTCAGAGGAAAACACAACTCAAATAAAGCACTAAGTGGAAATGAATTGTATAGAAGCAAGTTGAACAGGGGTTTAGAAAAAGGTCTGATCACTGAAAGGGAGGATGATAAAGCGGATGTGGCAAACTGTGTTTTGGAGACACTATCATTTTCTGCCTGGGCACTTGCTCACGTACTGCTAGGGACTTGCGGGCACACAGCAGGCCATTTGTAACTACTCTTTTGGACAGTCAGAGATTATGTCTTCTGATATAATACAAGGAAGTACCAACATCACCTATGGCAGTCTAGCCAAAAATGTTTAATTGGAACATGTTAGGGCGCCTGGGTGGCTTGGTCGGTTAAGCGTCCGACTTTGGCTCAGGTCATGATCTCACGGTCCGTGGGTTCGAGCCCCGCGTCGGGCTCTGTGCTGACCGCTCAGAGCCTGGAGCCTGTTTCAGATTCTGTGTCTCCCTCTCTCTCTGCCCCTCCCCTGTTCATGCTCTGTCTCTCTCTGTCTCAAAAATAAATAAACGTTAAAAAAAAATAAAAAAAAATTGGAACATGTTAAGTATTTCGATCTAATTTACAGTTCACAGGAAATAGAGGAGATAGAGGATTAAGCTAATATACATAAGCAAGCAATCAGGCAAACTGAGAAAGTGGGACAACCGGCCAAGTCTCTGCACTAAGTCAGTGTCATGCCTCAACACGACTGGGGTAGATTGAAAGAGATTTAAAGGCCCAAATAACCAGATGCAATGGAAATCCTGGGCTGAGTCTTCTTGAATAAACCAAATGATAAAGACAGTTTGGGGTCTGCGAGTTAATTAAGATAAAATTTACTAAAATGGACACAGAACATGTGCAACATAATCTAATTTTAGTTAATAATTACGAAGTTAGGATTTAGAATGTGCATTAAATGTGATGCCCTCTGGTTTTTATTTTTGCTTATTTGCATTTCAGGTTTTCCACTGCATATATACAACATCTGTAATAATAAGAGGTCATTTAAAACATGTTGGAAAGTACTTTTTTACTTCAATAGCCTAGACTGGCTCTATCTCACCTTGCTATGATTCCTTACGGTTTATTCACTATATAAAAAAATATTACCACACGGAAAGTCAATTGTTCAATTGGTTTAATTGCAAGAGGATTCAAGTTCATATATCACATTCCTAAGCTATTTATTCATTGATATTAAGGAATGTTGCACCAAATGATGTTTAATAGTGTGCAGACAGCTAATGCACAGCAATTGTTTGTACTTCACTCTGTGTTCTGGTGGCTTTGTCCACTGTTATGTATTTTGCAGCCAATAAACACCTGTTGGTGATTATATGTAGGAAAAGTTCAGTTAGAAGATTTGATTTCTCATTTCTGTAAGCACTCCAGTTTGGAGACAAAGTTATGTGTTTCTGTCCTCATTTTCATTACATTCTGGGTACAAGCAGACGACCTAGTTACTGTTTCCTGATATAAAGTAATTACATGTGGGCATTGGTGCTCCTATTTCTACTTCTAATATTCTACAGATCAAAAATGGCAGCAGATTTGGAACTAGCGTACTTGAATACCGGTCCCAGTTCAGTAACTAACCAGCTTCGTTTTTCACATATTTGAAGTGAAAAGGCAAGGCTAGATGAAACCTAGGGTTCCTCCTAGCTTCAAAATTCCATAATCCTAAGATATTGCTTTCTTATATTTTTTCCAGAATGAGATGCTCCATGCCAAAACAAGCAAACAAACAATGAAACCCCACATATATTGTCAGGCTTTAGCCAGTAGCCATTTGTATGAATGCCATCCCCTAATATGCACATGATGATTTCTTAAAGACATTGAAACTAGAAGTTATTGTCATTTTTTATATTTCCAGAGCAAATTAAAGTAGTAGTTTGCCTCTAGGTTACTAATGATCCAGCGGATTCCAATATATATTCCAATATATCCAATGGGTAATAGATGCTCTGTTATCCATCATAAGGAAATACAAGTTCATAATTCAGGTTAGATGTTAACAAACCTAGGATACCTGTCTTTTATTTTCATGGGCTGTGTGGTCAGGCTATCCCAGGTTTAAATGACAGTTTTGACACTTTCTTTTTATTTTCCAAACCTTCCTTTGAGCTCGTCATTTTCATTTTTTAATTTTTAATTTCCAGGACCATTCTCTGGTTGTTTTCTTTTTTCCCAGTAGCATCCTGTTCTTGTATCATGGTTACTGATTGCCTTCTCCCTGCATCATCCCTGTTTCCTACAAGTTTCTTTTTTCTGTTTGTGTGTCCTGCTCCACGTTTTGGTGTTACAAGCTTCCTTCTGATGTCTGTTAGTCCTCAGGTGTCTGTTTTTATTTGATTGGGTTGTCTTATGTCTGTTAATCCTTGGGTGTCTGCTTTTATTTGATTGGGTTGTCTTTTGTTGTTGCTTTGTAATTGTATTTTAAATTATTCTGGAACACTAGATATATGATTTGCAAATATTTTCTCCCATTCTGTCGATTGTCTTTTCACTTTCTTGGTGGTGTTCTTTAATACACCAAGGTTTAAAATTTTGACAAAGTCCAATTTAGCTCTTTTTTTTTTAGCTTATGATTTTGGTGTTATAGCTAAGAAATGACTGCCTAATCCAAGATCATGCAGATTTTCCTGTTTTCTCCTAAGAATTTTATGCTTTTAGCAGTTATATTTAGGTCTTTGATCTATTTTGAGCTATTTTTTTTTACAGATTTGTCTTATTTTTACAAAGAAAGAGAGTGAGCAGGGGAGGGGCAGAGGGAGAGAGAAAGAAAATATTTTTTTTCTTTGTGTTTTAAATTAATTTTTTTAATATATGAAATTTATTGTCAAATTGGTTTCCATACAACACCCAGTGCTCATCCCAAAAGATGCCCTCTTCAATGCCCATCACCCACCCTCAGGCTCCATGCTCACGGCTGAGCCTGATGTAGGGCTCAATCACAGGACCCTGGGATCATGACCTGAGCTGAAATCAAGAGGCGGATGCTCAACCAACTGAGCCACCCAGGTGCCCTGAGCTAATTTTTGTATATGGTGTGAGGTGGGGTCTAATTTATTTCTTTTGCATGTGCATATCCAGTTGTCTCAGCATCATTTGTTTAAGAGATTATTCTTTCCCCCATTGAACATGGTCTTTGCACCATTGTTGAAAATTAGTTGACCATCAATGTATGAACTTAAATTTCTCTTCCATTGATCGATGTCTCTTTGTATGCAAATACACACTGTCTTGATTATTGCAGATTTGCAGAAAGTTTTAGAATCAGGAAGTGTGAATCTTCTACTCTGGCTAAAATTTTCAGTACAATATTGAATAGAATCAGTGAAAGTGTGTGTTCTTGTCTTGTTCCCAATATTACAAAGCTCTTATTTGAAAGAGAGCATGGGGAGATTGAAAGTCTAATTCGAAGCTTTTGACGCTTTGGGTTCACATGTGGACCTTACTGACTGAAATTTCCTGTGGCTGATTTGGCTGCACCGACTAGTTGGGAGAACTTTGATGTCATTACCTTTATGTTCCTCTGTTCTCCTCAGTTCCCTGACTCCTGCTTTCCAGTTTCCAAAATTGTGTTGCTGTGGTCTCTTCTCTCTTTCTTCCTGTGCTTTTTAAAGTATCCCTTCATAGGGGTGCCCGGGTGGCTCAGTTGGTTAAGTGTCCGACTCTTGATTTTGGCTCAGGTCATGATGTCACAGTCGTGAGATCGAGCCCCGTGTTGGGCTCCACGCTGGGCACAGAGCCTGCTTAAGATTCTCTCTCCCTCTACCTTTGCCCTCCCCCCGTCAAAAAAAAACCCTAATAATAAACAAATAAATAAACACATCTTTTTACATTATATTACTGTTTTACTGGGCAAAAAGTACTTACTATCTTTCCTTGAAACCATTGGGCTGAAATCAATGGTTTTTGTGCCGGTTCCTATTGGTCATTTCTCACTGAAGCACTCAAGTTTAATTCAGCCCCATGAATAAAATATGCTTTTCATTTCTCAGTAGGTTGTCAGAATTACTAGCGGATTGAACCTTCTCTTTAGGCCTTTTAATGGCCCTGAGACACCACTGATATGACCTACTGGTGCTGGTAAGTATTGTGATGGACTGTCCCTTTGGAGCACCAGAGTTATCCAGGAATGTTGAAGGAGTTAGTCACCAGCTAATAGGAGGCATCAGTGTGGTTTCCATCCTGGCTCACTATTTTTGTGCCCTTTTGGCTTATCTGTATCACCAAACAAACTTTAATTACAGAAACTACCTATGAATTGGCCTTGTATCACATCAGGAAAATGTCTAGTAATTTAGTTCATTAGAAAGCTGTGGCACCAGGAAATCAACAGAAGTCCTTCAACAGAGCCATATTCAGATACTTGTACCTGCTTAGGTCTCGGAATCATTGGTTTCACTGGTATTAGTGCACAGGCTCTGAACCCTGAGTACACATGTCAATTATCTACAGAACTTAAGAAGAAGAAGGAGAAGGAGGAAAAAAAAGGAGACTAAGGGGAAGAGAAAGGGAAAGAAGAAAGCTTGTACTAATTAGTTCAGAATATCTGGGGATGGAGTACAGACAGTGGCATTTTTTAAAGCTCCCCTGGTGATTCTCAAGTGCAGCAGGGTCAGAAGCCCTGACTTAAGGGGACTACTGCAGGAAAGTGCTTGGCAGGAGCTTCTGGAGCTTCTCCAAAGCTTGTTAGGGTAGTTCCTCTTGTAGGTAGGGATAAGCCAGAGAGGAACCCAGGCCACCTCACTTCAACTCTGAAAGTCTAGAAATGACTTTTAATAAGTCATTAATAAACATTAATACATTAAAACATTAATAAAAAATATATTTTTTTAATTAAAAAAAGTTTAAAAAATGTTTTAAATGTTTTTACTTATTTTGGGGACAGAGAGAGACAGAGCATGAGCAGGGGAGGGGCAGAGAGAGAGGGAGACACAGAATCTGAAGCAAGCCCCAGGCTCTGAGCTGTCAGCACAGAGCCCGAGGCGGGGCTCAAACTCACAAGCCATGAGATCATGACCTGAGCCACAGTCGGATAAAAATCTCATAGAGCTCAATAAATAGCAGCTCTTCTATTGCTTGGAAAACAAAAATAAAGTAAGAGCTTAAAAATGGTACTACCAAGGTAAAAGATGCTACTGAAAGGCTGTGCCGGTCATAACGCAATATGGTTAGACCTGTGCCTGGCAGGGAGCTGCACGGATGGCGTTGGCGTAACCGTGCTTTGTGAACATTAATGTTTCTACAGATCACCTAGGGATGGAGTTAGGACGCAGATTCTGATTCAGTGGACTTGGGGTAGACCTGAGGGTCTGCTTTTCTAACAAGATCTAGGTGATGCTGATGTTGCCAACCCAGGGATTACACTTTAAAGAGCAAAGTAGAGGATATGCCAGCCATGGTGTCTGCTGACACTGACCTTCGTCCATAGTCCCCCTGCCTGCACCTGTGGTGGGCCTCTGACCCAAGGAGTCATCCACAAGCTGGGTTTCGAAATATAAGATGGAGTGTAAGGGGGCCATGGTCATTGCTGGGTCATTCAGAATAGAAGTTTCCACCAAAGCACAGGCCAGGCTCCAGAGGTAATGCCTGTAGCTCCCAAGGGGCCAGGTAGTCTCTATAGTTCTATAGCCTTTTTTATCTAAAACACCCCATCCCCTTCCTTTCACATAGTCTGGATATATTCATCCATCATTCATTCTGCCAATATGTATCCAGCACCTGCTTGACTAGTCATGGTTCTGGCCCCCAAAGAGACAGCAGAGAGCAAAATAAGGTCCCTTTTCTCAGAGCGTTAGCATTCTGGGGGAAGACTTCATGCAACCAAATAGGTGAGCTAAATGGAAGAGGGCTCCTACCAAAGAGGCTCCAGGGTCACTCTGCCATGTTCTGTTAAATACTTGGAATGTGTTTAACTAAGACAGGGGAACGCATTATGGAAGAGAACGTGAGCCAAAAACGCAAACACTTTTCAGAGGGATCGACAGAATAATATGTGATGCAGTCATAATTGTCAATGTTTCAAGTACATATGTATTCAGGTTACAAAGAAAGTAGGAGGTGTATGGAGGCACTCTTTCATTTTTTAGAATTGTACTTTAGAGGGCAAGTGCCTCTAAAATAAATGTCTTTATTTTTTATTTTTTATTTTCTTGGAAGTAGAGTTGAAACACAATGTTACATGAGTTTCAGGTGTGCAGCATAGTGATTAGCTATGTTCATAACACGTCTATACATCATGCTGTGCTCACCGCGAGTGTAGCTACCGTCTGTCACCATCCAGGGCTGTAATAATACCATTGACTATATTCCCTATGCTGTACCTTTCATCCCCATGTAAAGGCCATTTTGTCTTTAAACAAACTTATCTTAAAATGATTTGGGATATGCTATTGGCTCCCACTTTTGTGTGGAGCATTTTTAAAGTACTCTAGAAGGATAGATACAAAAGAAAAACAATGTGTGAACCCAGAAATACTAGAACTCACTTTTGGTAGCATTTAACAGCAAAATGACAAAGCCATGCATATACAAAACCTGCGGCATTCTTAACAGTGTTTTGTAAAGTAACAGTTAATGCATAAAATGGAGCAATGAGCAGCATTCAGAATTCTGATGCTCCAACCTGCCCTTGTCTTCTATAGTAGGAAGCAGTGAAGCACAGTGGTTAAGGACACAGGATTTAGAGTCAAACATACTTGGGTTCTGATCCCATCTCTGCCTCTTGAGAGTCACGTGGCCCAGGAAAGTTACTTACACTCTTTGACTTTCAGTTTCTTTATCTGTAAAATGGGAATAATAACACCACCCTCGGGGCGCCTGGGTGTCTCAGTCCATTAAGTGTCAGGCTTCAGCTCAGGTCAGGATCTCACAGTTTGTGAGTTGGGGCCCCACGTTGGGCTCTCTGCTGTTGGCACAGAGCCTGCTTTGGATCCTCTGTTCCCCTTTCTCTGCCCCTCCCCCGCTCTCAAAAATAAATGCATTTAAAAAAATAATGCCACTCTCACAGGATTTGTTATAGGGACTGAATAAAAATAATTTATACGTGATTCAGTATCCATTGACTTTTATGAATCACTGTGCTCCAAAAAAAGATGGTCCCATCTTTCCCCCACAGTGAGCCTGCATTTTGCAAACAAAAGCGTGCTTCAATAGTGCCTGTCATGACATCTTCCTTCATTGTCTTCTCCCAAGTCGGATCCCCTTGTCCACTACTGCTATCTGCAGCCTCCTGGTGAGACGCCCCCCTCATTCCCACCCCGAGCTGTGGTCTCTGGGTTCTCCCAACACTTCCAGTCCTCAGAGCCCAAGAACAGTGCTGGGGCAACTAGACATGGGAGGAAGGGGCCTCCTCCTCTTCCTTCCTTGGTTTTGACAGGTGTCTCAAAGTCTCTTTTGAAGACCACCATCAACTTCTAACTATCTCCTTCACCTTGGCCTTTCCCCCTCCGCAGACCTCCTCTCCACGTTCTCTGTTACAAAATACAAGTTCCTTACACATGAGTGCACACATGCTAGCTAATACTGACCTGGACGTAGGATCAGTGGTGGAAGTAGGGTGTCTACACTGGCAATAATCAAGCCATAAATGCCCTGTTTTGTACATAAGTGTTTGGATACCGATTGCACATCCCACATTTATAACTCTCTTTTACGACTTTTATTTCGATTGAGTAGTATACGGTATTTTGTACATGATGTACCCTAGTAGAGATAGACCCTCAAGATCCTCTCTTACTGACAAATCAATTCCACAGACACAGTGTCAAGTATTTATCAATAGGATTTTGTGCAATGAAAAAAAATGAGGGGTCTCTCGCACCTTGCTTTGTCAGTGGATGGGAGAAAAAAATGTTAACTCTCAACTCTTAACTAGCTGAATAGTTTTTTATTTGTTTGTTTATCTGAATAGTTTTTGAGGCTAATGAACTGAGTCCAAGGTTGAGACTCTGAGAAAAAAAAAAAAATACAAGGTGAGTTCTTTCTTTTGATTTGTCCAAACTAGTTCCGTGAGTTCCCATCGGATTGGCTAGTCTCAGCAACTGGATTTCAGGAATGACTGAAATGGTTGGCGTGGCCACAAATGCAGCCCAGCTAGACATCTGGAAATGCATTTGACCAGATTTCAAAGAACAAGGGGGGTGTCTGTGGATATTACATTGATGTCATGCCCTTTACCCCAGAGAAGAGGATTTTTGTGAAAGAGGTATTATGGTTGCATATATTTATGTACATAGAGTATTTTTTTAAGTTTACTTATTTATTTTGAGGGGGGAGAGGCAGAGAGAGAGAGAGAGAGAGAGAGAGAGAGAGAGAGAGAAAGAGAACCCAAGCATGCTCCGCACTAACAGTGCAGAGTCCCACGAGGGGCTCAAACCCAGGAACCATGAGATCGTGACCTGAGCTGAAATCACGAGTCAGAAGATTAACTGACCGAGATACTCAGGCACTCCTAGAGTATTTTTATATTGCTGAATATTACGATTTGATTCTTATTGTGGCAAAATACAAATATAAAATTTACCCTTTTTATAATTTTTGTTTACATTTATTTATTTTTGAGAGACAGAGAAACAGAGCACACGTGGGGAGGGGCAGAGAGAGAAGGAGACAGAATCTGAAGCAGGCTCCAGGCTCTGAGCTGTCAGCACAGAGCCCAACGCGGGGCTCGGACTCACAAAGCATGAGATCATGACCCGAGCCGAAGTTGGACACTTAACTGACTGACCCACCCAGGTGCCCCTACCCTTTTTATAACTTTAAGTGTAGTTTAGTGATGCTAAGTATATTGTTGGGCAAACCATCACCGTTATCACTCTCTGGAACTTTTTTACCATCCCAAACAGAAACTCTATACCCATTAAAGAAAAACTCCCAATTCCCCAGAAATCACCATTCTATTTCATGTCTCTCTCCATTTCACTATTCCAGGTTCCTCGTATGAGGAGAATGGCACAATATTTGTCTTTCGCAACTGGCTTATTTCACTCGGCATAATGTCCTAGGTTCATACGTGTTGTGGCATGTGTCAAAATTTCTTTCCTTTGAAGGTTGAATAATATTCCATTGTATGTAGACACCATATTTTATTTGCTGTTGATGGGCATTTAGGTTGATCCCACCTTTGGCTATTAAGAATACAGCACATAACTCTCGCGGCTATGAGCATTGATGTCGGGCAAGCTGAAAGGTATGCCTCTTACTCACAGAGCACTTTTCAGTTACCTCAAAGCACTTTGAAAATAACTTGCATGAGAAAATTAAAAAGAACTTAAGTGAATTCCCCCAGAAAATGTAGAGTTATTGCGTCTGAGAAGAAAATGAGGGGAAATAGGTTATAAATCTAAAGCAAATATAAGAAATTATTGGAAATGTTAGAAAAATATCAAATGTCATTCTATGTTTCGTAATGGATAGAAGAATGCAGACCTGTTGTTAGGGCTATGAACCACACAGTTCAGAGATAGGTGGCTGCTCTTGGTTGCCTAGTTTGATCATTCCATTTGCATTCTCATTTCAGTCAGAGAATGGGCACGGGGACATTTTTTTTTTTAAATCAAATTACAGAGTTCCCATGTTGAAAGGATCTTGTATTTTCTGTTTAATATAAATTCCAGTTCTTGGTTGCAACTTTTGACCTTCAGGTATAAAATGAACTGAGTTTGAAAATATGTTTAGAACAAACATACTAACGCGGCGTTTTCAATTGGAGGACTGCCTGAGACATTTAGCAATGTCTGAAGACAGTTTGGGTTGCCACAACTAGGAGGCTGCTACTGGCATCCAAGAGGTAGAGGCCAAGATGCTGCTAGATAGCCTAAATCGCACACAATAGCCCCCACGGGAAAGAGTTATGTGGTCCGTGATACCAAATGTCAATAGTGCCACTGTTGAGAAAGCCAGCACTAAACAAAGTGTCTTGAACAATTCTAATCAACTAGGACAAAATCAATATTTGAAAACAGTTGATCACAATGAGGCTATATTTCCAGTCCTCATAAAGAATATTGACTATGGGGCTCTGATAATTGTTTCACTCTCTCTTCCTCTTCGTCTACCTTTTCTTCCTTCCCGCCTGTCTTTCCTCCTTTCCTTCTTCCTTCCTTTTTGTAGTGATATGAAAGAAACTTTTCTATCACTGTCTTTACTTATTTTGGAACTTCAGTATTATTATAAGTGGTTACATATATGATGGGGGGTTCAGATTGGAAGTCAGATAGCCTAAACGCAGTCCTACTACCTTGAAATAGAAAATATTGACTTTATGACCCTAGGCATAGTTTTCCTAACCATCTATTTCCTCCTCTCACACATAGGCTGGACAGTTTTCCCCGTGGGCTCTGCTCCAGCTGTACTGGGAGTTCCCTGCTGGTCACTTCTGATTGGTTCATGCCCCATTTGGACTGGTTGGTGCCCAAGCCAACTATTTTTATTATCACCACACAAAGTGGATATAACAACTACACTGCCCATCCAAATAGGCTTGGAAGGATCTTGCCCGGTAACTAAAAATACTTTCAAAGAATAACAACCATGTGAATGTAAAGTCCTAAGGAATAAAAAGGATATAAAAATACCAAGGATGATAAACCATAGATCAACATGTGCATGTCCCCATCTGGGGGTTCAGGGTGAGGTTATTTTTAATTTGTTTTGCTTTTTAAGCTAAGTCTTTCTTTCCGCTACCATTTAATTTGGAGAAAACAAAGGCCATTATGGCCTTGAACTTTATCTCAGAGTAGTTCAAATCCTTTTTTCATCACAGGAGAGCAAATTATGACAGCAAAGAAAAAAATCTTCTAAATAATTGGGTCATCATGGCATGGATCCATGTGAGCTCTTCTGGGACAAGATTTAATCACTTCATAAATTGCGTATGTTGATTGTGTTATAAATAATAATCCTGTGTGCCTCATTAAGCCCCAAACGCATGTCCTTGAGTGAAACTCATTCTTTTCTTGCCAGCCTGACTAGATGCATTGTCTTTGGAGTTGTCTTGGAAAACAGGTGCACCTGGCTCAGTTAGGCAGGTGTGAGATGTCTCAAGAGCAGTGAAATTTTATGCTCAACAATTTTGACAACCCAGGCTCTAGATTAACTCGCAGGGCTTCTCTCTCTCTCTTTTCTTAATTAACCGGTGGATCAATTAATACACATTGCCAAACAGGAAAAAGAGCTTGACTTCTGAGACTTCAACTGTCATATTCTATATTTAAGACTTGAGCTTTACAAAATGCAAGCCTGTGCTAATTTCTTCCATAAAAGCCATTTAAAATACACTTGCTTGGGATGAACCAGCTTCCTTGAAAAATAAACCGTAGAAGTTGAATGGATTTATTTTAAAATTAAAGAATGTAATAAGGAACTCCTGCCTTTCTCTGGTGTTTCATTTATAAGAGACTTATTTATTGTGAAATTGGGCAATATGAGATTTACCTTCCTAAGACAGCCTCATAGGGCAGTGCTACTCAAGGTGTGACCCATTGACTGGGACCGGAGGCAAACTGTTAATTAACTTTGTCCATCCATGAAAACACAAGCACAGAAATCAAGAGTAGGCATCTAGGAAGTTTTATGGCAATCTAAGCATAATTATTTTTCTAGTACTTTGTTTTCATTTAGCAAAAGTGTCAGTTAATTTTGGATTGGAAATGAAAACCCCTGGTCCTTCACCACAGTTTGAGAAGTGCTGTCGTAGGAAATTCTTTCAGTACTATACTATCTTCTCCAAGGATGGCTGTCTTCATTAATTTTTCTTAGGCAACAGAATAATACTATTCTATCCTTCTTAGCTGCTCTGCTTCAAGTATGAGGACACATGATAGCCAATGTCTTAACCTGCAAACATCAGTCCTTTGGTGGAGAATCAATTTCCATTCCTTGTGCCCTTCTAGTCTTCTGAATCCTTTCCCAACAGACTCATGTCCTCCCGGTCTTATGCAACAGCAAAAGTGTCCCCTTGTAAGATGTTCGTGATGCTCTGGTTGGGTTCCTGTGTTTCGAGGGGTGCTAAGGAAAATCTCTCTGGTGCCTCCACATCCCTCCCTCCGAGTCCAGAAGGAGTTTGTGTTATTATAATTACTGCATTAGAGACAGAGGTCAGGTGGTAATAGGATACGCAGTGACCCTCCTTCTTCATAGTCGGCCCTCGACTGTGAAGGAAGTGGAGCTGACTTTTGTGCACCCCCAGCCTCTTTATTTTATTGCCCCATCAGCCCTTCCCCACACTGGCAAGCACGCTTGGGAGCCTCTCAAGCCTCCAGACCTCCTCTGTTGGGCAATATAGCACTGATTTAAACCTGTTAGGTTTAGAGTCCATTTTGTATACCTGTATCTCCTTTTTGGAGCGGTATGTGTGTATTGGGGAGCAGGGGGACCAGACAAACAATTTTTTTATTAAAAACTTTCAAGTCCAGAATTAACAAGTGCTAATTTTATCATCTTTTGAATTTAATTTTGGCATTTAATTGTTTGTATTTAAAGAACTATCATATTAAGTCCTCCCCAGTCTCAGTTTGCTTCCCTCTCTTCCCTGATGTATTTACTATCATGAGGTTGGCAGGTACACTTCCTGTCTCTGTTTTTATACTTTTACCATTTTATTTCTTTTAATAAACTCTTTTTAAAAATTTTTTTTCAACGTTTATTTATTTTTTTGGGGACAGAGAGAGACAGAGCATGAACAGGGGAGGGGCAGAGAGAGAGGGAGACACAGAATCGGAAACAGGCTCCAGGCTCTGAGCCATCAGCCCAGAGCCTGACGCGGGGCTCGAACTCCCGGACCACGAGATCGTGACCTGGCTGAAGTCGGACGCTTAACCGACTGCACCACCCAGGCGCCCCTCTTTTAATAAACTCTTATGTAACACCATACAGTTATCTACTGCTGCATTACAAATCACCCTAAAAATCACTGGCTCAAAGTAACATCAACAATTGTATTATCATCTCTCATGGTTCTGTGGGTTGCCTGGGCTCAGCGAGGTGTATCTCTCATAAGGTTGCAGTCAGATGGCTGCTGGGGCTGGAGTCTCTTGGCTTCCTCACTCACCGGCCTAGAGGCTAATGCTGGCTGCTGGCTAAGACCTCATCTGGGGCTGTCAGCTGGAACACCTGCATGTGGCCTCTTCATGCAGCTTGGGCTTCTTTCCAGCATGGTGGATGGATTCTGGGAGGGACTGTTCTGATCCACCTTCAGAAGTCACATGGTGTTATGTCAGCAATAGTCATAGCCCACGGAGATCCAAAAAGAGGGAACATAGACTCCCTCTACTTCTTGATGGGAGAATTGTGAATGTCACATTGTAGGAAGATCATTTAGGATGCAAAACATTGTTCTGGCCATCTTGGAAAATACAACCTGCCACAAGCACTTATTATGTGCCAGGTACTATTATTCTAAGTGTTTTTCAAATAGTGTACATCCATAATCAAGATGTGATACTATCTTATATGTTTTTAATCTTTTTATAAATGGTAGCATCATTTTGTGACATTTTTCATTGGGCTTTATAGTTTTGAGCTCTACCTAGCTGATACATGAGGGCTAATTAATTTTTTTTAATCACTGGTTTGTGTTGCATTATAGGAATATGTCACAATTTGTCCATTCCCTATGTCCACATATCTGCATTCTTAAGTTTAACTCACATAGTACATATTACTTTGTGACATCCCTTAAAAAACTACACTAAATGGCCAGTACTTTCCTATTCCACCATATACTTTCCCAATGCAAAAATTTTAGTGGCCTCATTCTACTCATCCATCATGTCAATGGAACATAATCTTTAAACACTTTGAGTCGAACCTTTAGGTTTTTTGTAACTTTTTTCACTATTATAAAGAAACCACCACAACCATTCATATGTATATCTGTATACATCTTTTATTATTTCCTTAGAAAAATTCCTTACAAGGGGAAGGAGCAAATGAAAGTATATAAATGATTTTGAGGCTTTCAATACATATTGCCAGGGCGCCTGGGTAGCTCAGTCGGTGAAGAGTCCGACTTCAGCTCAGGTCATGATCTCACGGTTTGTGGGTTTGAGACCTGTGTCGGGCTCTGTGCTGACAGCTCAGAGCCTGGAGCCTGCTTTGGGTTCTATGTCTCCTTCTCTCTCTGCCCCTCCCCCAATCACACTCTGTCTCTCTCAAAAATAAACATTAAAAAAAATAATAAAAAAATACATATTGCCAATATTGGATCCACTTTTATTTATTTTTACATTATAATAAATACCAGAAACACTTAGGTATTCCCCACCCAACTTAAGAAGTAAAACAAGACCAATAGTTGAATAGTTGAATTATTCTGTTCACTCTTTCCATTTAATCCCCTCTCTCTTTCTAGAGGGCCTCACCATGCCAAATTTCGTATGTACTATTCTCATGTATTTTTATGTTCATATAAATAAAATCAAACTACATATATAGAGATGTTTTCCATGTATTTATGTATTTATATTAGTGAAATCATACTACATGTATCATTCTGCAACTTTGATCGATATTATATTTGTGAGATTTATCTGTATTGATACACATAACTCTAGTTCATTCATTCACTGCTATGTAGTATTCCCCTGAATGGATATACCCTTTAATTTATTTACCCAACAGTGGTTTGCCACACTGAGTACTGTTAGATTTGCCGGTCTGATGGGTGTGAAGTGGCATCTCATCGGGGGTATCACATTTCATTTTATTTTATTTTATTTTATTTTATTTTATTTTATTCTAAAATTTATTTATTTAAGTAAGCTCTACAACCAATGTGGGGCTCAAACTCATGACCCCAAGATCAAGAGTCACATGCTCTTCCAAGTGAGCCAGCTAGGTGCCCCAGGGTTATCACATTTTTAAAAAGCCTCTGGAGGGGCGCCTGGGTGGCGCAGTCGGTTAAGCGTCCGACTTCAGCCAGGTCACGATCTCGTGGTCCGTGAGTTCGAGCCCCGCGTCGGGCTCTGGGCTGATGGCTCAGAGCCCGGAGCCTGTTTCCGATTCTGTGTCTCCCTCTCTCTCTGCCCCTCCCCTGTTCATGCTCTGTCTCTCTCTGTCCCAAAAATAAATAAACGTTGAAAAAAAAATAAAAATAAAAAGCCTCTGGAACGGGAACCCTCTTGCACCGTTGGTGGGAATGCAAATTGGTGCAGCCACTCTGGAAAACAGTGTGGAGGTTCCTCAGAAAATTAAAAATAGACCTACCCTATGACCCAGCAATAGCACTGCTAGGAATTTACCCAAGGGATACAGGAGTACTGATGCATAGGGGCACTTGTACCCCAATGTTTATAGCAGCACTCTCAACAATAGCCAAATTATGGAAAGAGCCTAAATGTCCATCAACTGATGAACGGATAAAGAGATTGTGGTTTATATACACAATGGAGTACTACCAATGAGAAAGAATGAAATATGGCCCTTTGTAGCAACGTGGATAGAACTAGAGAGTGTTATGCTAAGTGAAATAAGCCATACAAAGAAAGACAGATACCATATGTTTTCACTCTTATATGGATCCTGAGAAACTTAACAGAAACCCATGGGGGAGGGGAAGGAAAAAAAAAAAAGGAGGTTAGAGTGGGAGAGAGCCAAAGCATAAGAGACTCTTAAAAACTGAGAACAAACTGAGGGTTGATGGGGGGTGGAAGGGAGGGGAGGGTGGGTGATGGGTATTGTGGAGGGCACCTTTTGGGATGAGCACTGGGTGTTGTATGGAAACCAATTTGACAACAAATTTCATATATTGAAAAAAAAAAACCTCTGGGGGTGCCTGGGTGGCTCAGTTGGTTAAGTGTCTGACTCTTGATTTTGGCTCGGGTCATGATCTTAGAGGTTGTGGGTTTGAGCGCTGACAGTGCAGAGCCTGCTTGGGATTCTCACTTCCTCCCTCTCTGCCCCTCCCCCCACCTCTCTCAAATATAAATAAGTAAACTTAAAAAAAATGTTTAAAAAGCCTCTGAAAATTGGTCTTAAATCCAGTGAGAAGTGCCCAGGCTGGTGAAAGTTATGCAAACATATCACATTAAGAAATAACAGAAGAAAACGAAGCTGGTTGGCCAGAAAAAATAGGAAGACCAGTAAGGGTTATATTGATAGTCCTCAAATATAGGAAAAGCAAATTATGTTGGCGAGGGGGGGGGGGGGGCGGGGACTTGATTCATTGTCACTCCAGAGAACAGATGTACTTAGTGATCAACTACATCAAGCAGAAGTGAATGGCCAGGTTTCAGGAACACAGCAGAACACTGGCAACCTTGGTGGGGGAGGGTCAAGGATCGGCTTTGAGAGTCCTAGAGAGTGATCCTCCTAGAGATGTTTGCAAGCTGTTGGTGAAAGTGCTGGTTCTTTGGGAGCAGAGTTCTTAGCTTTTTCTCTCAAAAAAAAGCTAGGTATGACCTAGGTATGATCTAGATACGACAGGCTGGACTAAGATCTTCCCTGGGGCTTATCTAACCTGCTTTAGGGTTTTGTTTTACTAGTCGGAGATGATGAGTCCTTATTGATGGGGATATTAGAGGGGATGGAGGGGGTAGAGGACAGACTGTGGAAAAAGATTAAGAACTGGTGAGTTCAGTCCAGAGGTGGGAGTGGTTTGAATGAAAGAAGAGAGATATCTAATGGGAACTTCTGGCTGTTAGAGGCTTAGCCTGCCCATGAAAATATCAGTAAATGGCACTTTGGGAATAATTTTTTAGGTATATGTGTAAGGAAGTAATTTCTTTGCCTGGTCTCAAGATGGAGCAAAGGACCAGAGTAAGGTGTGCCCAGTAGGCACTTTCAGGTTGCACATGCATGTACACAATAAAAATGTTTGCATTTGGCCTCCAAGCATCCTTAAGTACCCAGTCACAATTAGATGATACTGGTTCTTCCAGAAATGACTTCATTTTGAAAGACCTTTGGAAAGTAAGCAATGCAAAACCCTGTAGGTGCCTCATTAATCTTGGAATTTCAATCATTGGCTAGGATAGATAGATGGATGATTAATGTTGGGGAACTTCCTGGTTCCTCTCAGATTGTACCACTATAGAAAACAGCCTAGAATCATAGAAATTGGGAGGCTAAACTTCTGCATTGCAAAGATTCGAAACAGAAACACAGAACCCCCTTTTTCGTGAATAGGGACTAGAATTAGTGACTGACTTCTAATAAATGGAGTATCAGGAAAAAGTAATAACCTTATGATGGAGAAATCTGGCAGGCACCACCTTAACCAACCAATCAAATTGACATCACTGGTAATAAGTTATGTTGATATCATGTGCCCCCTGATAAGATAAGCAGGGCGCATCATTTCTTTACTACTTTTTCCCAAAAATCTATAACCACAATATAATCATGAGAAAACATCAGACACCCCAAAATGGAGAGAAATTCTACAAAGTACTTCACCACTACTGTCCAAAAGTGTCAAGTTCATGAAAAAACAGGAAGAGACTAAGAAGCTGTCAAGATTGTGGAAAACATGATGAGTAAATGCAATGTGACATCCTGAATTAGATCCTGGAACAGAAAATGGATGCTAGTGGAAAAACTGGTAAAATCCAAATAAAAGCTGTAGGTTAGTATTGTACCAATGTTAATTTCTGAGTTTTGATAAATGTGCCATGATTATGTACAATGTTAACGTTAGGGAAAGGTATATGGGAACTCTCTGTACTCTCTTTGGATTTTCTATAAATTTGAAATGACTTTAAAGTGAAAGTTAAAAAATACAATTTCACTGAAAAAAGTACTAAAGCACAGAGAAGTTAACTGATGTTCAAGATCACACAACAGATAAGTTGTTTACCTGAAATTAGACTGCAGATCTCTAGACCCAGACCTAGAATTATTTATCCTAAAAGGAATCCCCATGGGGTGACCCTAACCCTGGGGTCCATCATTCTCCTATTCATCTTGGTGGATATATTTATGAATTAAATTTCTCTGGACTTTCTGAGCAGGACCTAGATAAGATTCTTACAACCACCGTCTTTTCTGCAACACTGCAAACCCATTCTTCCATTGTGAGAAGGAACCATTTCAAACTTTCCACTTCTCAGGCTTCCAGCCCAATCACCTTCTTCCTTACTCCCTCATATAGCCAGTCTACTTCACAGCAAGAGCAGAAGCCATCAGAGGACTTTCAGAAGTTCCTGTGACTAAACTTACAAACCCACCTGCTTCCACACCTACCTACCTGTCTCCATCCCTTACCATTTCACCACAAGAGGTTTCCCCAGACTGTCTCCAACTGTACCCTGGATTTTTCCAACTGCTACTGCCTCAGGGGCCTCTACCGATCTGTTTCTCCTGTCTCTCTAACTTCATCCTGTCTACTGACATCTTTAGACATCTTTTCTTAGCTTCACTCTAAAAACCATATTTCCTCAATACTATACCCACTTAGATATTTAGCTTGTCCTTCACAGCCAAACTTCCTGAGAAAGTAATCTAACTCATTTCTTGCTTCATCTCCCCCTGCACTATTCTTTCCCCATTTGATTTCTCTGAGCATTTAACACCATGAACCACAGCATTCTTTTCTTTTTTTAGTTCACCCATGTAAAGTGTGCAATTCAATGGCTTTTAGTATGTGAACAATTAGTTGTAAAACATTTTCATCACCTCACAAAGAGACCTTGTGCCCTTTAGCTGTCATTCTCCTTTCTCATCCTCCCTTAGGAACCCTAGGCAACCATTAATATATCTTCTGTCTCTATGGATTTGCTTATTCTGGACTTTTGTATGAATAAACTCACTTAGTATGTGGACTTTTGTGATTGGCTTCCTTCACTTAGCATAATGTTTTCAAGGTTCATCCAAGTTATACCATGTATCGGTATTTCATTCCTTTTTATGAATGAATTATATCCCGTTGTATGGCTATACCACTGTTTGTTTATCCATTCATCAGTTGATGAGCATTTGGGTTGTGTCCACCTCTTAGCTATCATGAATAATGCTGCTACAAACATTTGTGTGCAAGTTTTGCTGTGGACATAGGTTTTCATTTTCCTTGGATATATACATAGAAGTGGAATAGCTGGGTATGTAGTAACTCTGTGTTTAATCACTTGAAGAACTGCATGCTGTTTTCCAAAGTAGCTGCTGCATTTTATACTCCCACCAACACTGTATAAGAGTTCTGATTTCTTCACATCCTTGCCAGCACTTATTATTATCTGACTTTTTGATCTAGTCTTCTTGGCGGGTAGGAAGTGGTTTCTCATTGTGACACACCATTCTTGAATATAAGTGATGAAGCCACACTTTAAGAATGAAAATATAATTTTTTGAAAAGTTTAAAACTCATGACTCTTATATAAATCTGAAATGAAAATGGGTCAACATTTAATCAAATAGGGGCACCTGCATGGCTCAGTTGGTTGAGCACCCAACTCTCGATTTCAGCTCAGGTCCTGATCTCAGGGTTGTGAGATTGGGTCCCACATTGGGCTGTGTGCTGAGCACGGAGCCTGCTTGAGATTCTCTCTCTCCTTCTCCCTCTGCCCCTCCCCCATTTGTGCACATGAACTCCCTCTCTAGAAAATTTATTTTTAATTAATTAAATTATTAATTTATTGGGAAACCAGTTAGATGGCAAAGCTGGTTCAAAGAACATTTTGAGAAACCAGGGTTTATATAATCCTTAAAAAAATCTTAGATTAAGATTGCTAGGTTAGAGACAAAATTGGTTAACGTCCTACAGGGTAAAAAACCATAACTTTTTGAAGTTACCAAGTAGCATGCTGGACCTGGATCATACCACCTTAGTATTACACATTCAGGAACTTTTCAAGCCAGTCTCTCTTCCTCCAGCCAGTTTACCAGCTTACCATTTTTTACTGAAGAGATGCTACTATTTTTTAGTGAAGAGATATTATTCAAATCTCTACCAGACACAAATGAACATGTTAGTAAGTAATTTTACAGAGTCTTAACCCTTAATTGATAATAAAGAGTAGGGGCACCTGGGTAGCTCAGTCAGTTGAGCGTCTGACTCTTGATTTTGGCTCAGGTCATGATCCCAGGGTCATGGGATGGAGTCCCACGGTGGGCTCCGCACTGAGAATGAAGCCTGCTTGAGATTCTCTCTTTTCCTCAGCTCCTCTCCTCCCACAGCCGCACTCACACACTCTCTCTCTAAAATAAAAAAAAAGAGAGAGAGAAAGAGAGAAAAAAGAAAATATCAAATGTCAACAAAGGGGGCACACAATTCAGCTATTGCTTGATCTAGAATATAGCATTTACTGTCCACAAAGTGTTGGGAGACAATTCTCCATGGGTCTCTCATGTTTCTTCACATCTTGTAAGCAGAGGTACCAATGGTATTTTGTTCTCTACTATCTTTTCAAGGATAGTATAGCCTAGAAAGTTGGAGACAGTATCTATTTCCAGTTTTGTATGCTATGCAATGTAATAAAGATAATGTCTCCCTCTGGAACAAAAGTTGAGCAATGGGTTTGCTTGCTGTCCATTATACAAAACTGAAGTTTCTTAATCTTGGGGTTCCTCTCTTGGAATGCAATTAGCTGCACGTGTAGGCACCACCCAGCCCTCATTATGTCACCTGGAGAAACTGGAGTCCAGGAACTAATGCGAGAAAATAATAGTTCTCTGGCTACCGCTATTGCTATGAGTAATAAACTGTTCTTCGTTAGTAACCCAGGAGATTTGTCTTTGGTTAGCATCTATAAAAGTGTGTCAGACTAACTTGTTAGCTTGCAAGTGGGATAAAAATCTCAAATCCTTAATGGTTCTTGACACAAAGCAGTCATTTATAGACATTCATATTAATTGTTCAGTGATCGGGGAACAAATGTTTTAAGCACCTTACAATCTAATATAGTTGATTATCACTTATATATAGGTGCTTTGCAGTGTTTTAGTTATGACTTAGAAAATTGATTGGGAGTCTGGGGTTGATGTTTTACTTTTCTCCCTTTAAATACTACAAAAATAGGCTCGCGGTTTGGATTTTCACACATAGTTTCTACTCTTCAGAAGAGCATTTCTGATATTGTGTGGGAGATGCCTGTGCATTTGTCCATACTTATTGGTATGTGATTTGGGAAGTACCTTAACTAATTCTCTCAAGTGTGAGCTTACCATGGCCAAGTACTACCTCAAAGGCAAGAGTAATGCTTGCTACTCTTTTGCATCTTTCCCCTCCTCCTTGTAAGGTTTGGTAAAGTATCATCCAAATTTTATCACTCTTCCAATATGGTAGATTGTACTTTCCAAACATTGCTGGGATGGTATCTCCTACCCCTCCCCCATTGCTCTTGTGCAATGTTAACTTGTCACTCCCTCATCAAGAGGTGGCATCTATTTCTGCATCCCCTTGAATCTGGGAAGGCCCTCTTACTGCTCTGACCAATAGAATACGGTGGAAGTAACACAGGGGAAGTCCTTGGCTTTGTCCTTTAGTAGCCCAGCAGCTTCTGCTCCTGCTTCTTGGAATACTTGCTCTTTGGCTGCTTCCGGTCATAACTCAGCCTTCCTGTTGTAAGATGCAGGGACCGTGTTGAGGAACCACAAGCAGGGTCTCTGGGTAATAGTCTCAGCTGTGCTCCTGACCAACATTTAGCATCAACTGCCAGCCAGGTAAGTGAGCCATCTTGGATGTCTAACTTAGTTGAGCCTTCAGGTGACCATGGTCCCAGGTGACTTCCAACTGCAATCACATGAGAGACATCAAGCAAAAACTGCTGAGTTGAACCCAGTCAACCCATGACAGATAATAATAAATTTTTATACACAGTCATGGAGAACCAGAGCAAAGAGGCCCCTGAATAAAGAATTTCATTTGACCATGTGGTTCTAAACCCACCCTTGACTGCTTACAATCTTAAAAAACAGAAAGTGACTTTCATTCAAGATTTAGTATGGCAGCCTGTACCAGTAGAAGTTATTGAAGTATTCTTATGAATAAATGAATTATTGTATATAAAACAAATCACTATAAAGGAGAGGTCTTAATCCCAAGACTTTTTTAAAATTATCAATTTGTAGGGGCACCTGGGTAGCTCACTCGGTTAAGCGGCCGACATCGGCTCAGGTCATGATCTCACGGTCCGTGAGTTCAAGCCCCACGTCGGGCTCTGTGCTGACAGCTCAGAGCCTGGAGCCTGCTTTGGATTCTGTGTCTCCCTCTCTCTGACCCTCCCCAGTTCATGCTCTGTCTCTCCCTGTCTCAAAAATAAATAAACGTTAAAAAAAAATTATCAATTTGCTCATTTATAAATTAAACACTGGGAAATAACTCTTTCATTCTAATTTATCTGGCCTCTTGGGCATGGCCAAATATCCAGGCCAGAATCAAAATAACCTGTTTGATCACAAGTTTGAGCACAAGGAGGAGGATATTCTAGAACTGGTTTTGCTATTGTTGGGCAACAATTTGAATATGATGTTGTATGGTAGCCTAGCATGGAGGCTCATTCATCACTCTTTTTAAAGCTTTGAGAATGTTAGATTTTAATTCTGGGGATATTGTCTTCAGACCTCAGAGCATTAAGTGTTTTTTGTCTCAAAAATAAAAAATCACTCTGAAGCATAGCAATGAACAGCAATCACTTGCCCACTCCTAGTCATTAGTCTTCACTGTGTGCCTCTTTCCTCTCACTCTTTGTGCTCCAGTCCTGCTAATCTTTCAACAAGTCCTCTTATACCATATTCTTTCCTGCCATAGGACTTTTGCACATACTATCTTATCTTCCTACCCCACCTCTCCATTTCTTCATCTTGATGAATTTATTATTTTGCCTCAGTTCAAACACAAGTTCCTCAAAAATGCTTTTTCTGACCTTTACGGAGTAGGTGAGGTGCCCCAGTTATGTGCATAACACAACATAGCACCCCATCCATCACAGATCATTTTGCAATTTCAATTACATATCCTTAATTGTGTAGTTACTTTATTTCTTTGAAGGAGTATATTTTTCACATGTTGATGGCACTAAGTAGCTTACTGTATACATTAACATGACTTTACTCTTCTACTGTTGTCATCAACATGACTCTACCAGTCCAGGCAACTCTTTACCAGGAAGATTAATGTTACACATGACGTATTTGTTGCATAAAAGGCTCATCTACTCTTCAAAATAAAACATCAAATGACAATTTCTATTTCAAAACTCTTTGAGCCCCTGCCTCAATTGCTGTGTCTACCAACCATAAACTATTATATCATGATCCTTATCCAATGCTCACCAAGACTCCATCTCCCCCCAGTGAAAGATCCACCTTAAACCAGACTTTTAAAGTTCAATAAATAGCTCAATTTTTCCCTTAACCTTCTTTGAGATGCTACAAAGCTTATCTAGATAATGCTTTCCCTTAACTAGGTAAGCAACAAACTGAGTTTTGTCGTATCAACACATTGCTTTAATGATATGTTTGGAGAGGAATTTTTGATGGTGACATCGATTTGATGGTGCACATTTAATGTGGTAGCACTTCTTTTTTCCCCAAAAAAACTGTTATTAAATACATGATGGAAATCAACAGTGCCTTAGATTTGAGGAAATATAGTAGTTAACTGATATGTCTCTTATGATAATTTACGTTTTTCATAAGGGCATAGACCTGATCAGGTTTTTTTCATTGGTTTATCTCCATGTCAGAGCAGAATAGGTGCTTAATGCATAATTGTTGAATGAATGAGTGGATGACAGACCAAGAGGGATCTCATGGAGTGCAAGGGCAACTCTTACTGATGAGACATCCTGGCTGAGAATCTTGGGGCAAAATGAATCAGAGAAGATAGCTCCACTTTCTCACGCTTCCATTTTAACCCAATTCCAGAGAACGTCACACAGCTATAAGGATTTTACAAGGGGCTCTGAGAGTAATCTCATGTTGTCATACAGATGCTTATATACTAGTTTATAATTTTGATTTCCCCAACCTAGTTATGTAACATTGCAATTAGGTGAAATAGAAGTTGTCCACAGGGATGCCATTGTTTGAGAAGTGAATGAAAATGAGTTCCTTGTGGCCCATAATATGTCAGTGTGGTTTGGCTAATTGAAGAGTGAGGGGTAGCTAATAAGCCACCCCAAAATATGCCACTTTGGCATGAGGATTATTTTGAGCTGAAAGCAATTGAGAAGAAGCAGATCTAAGAAAAACTCTCTGTCCTCCCCTATTTGCCTAAAAGCAGGATATAAATTTCTAAAGATATACCCCTCTTTTTTTGTTTTTCTATCTGGAAGGACAGGATTTAATCATCAGAGGCAACTCTAGACCCTTATTAGCCCAGAGATGACACCAGAGGAATCTGTGTAACCAACTTTACCAACTAGCCTTTGTCTTCCATTCATTCCCCAAATATATACCTTCCCACAATATGCTGCCAATAGAAACTCAGTCTTTTTCCTTTGTATACACTTCTCTAGAAATGTATTATTCTTATGTTAAAATGCTGTATGAGCCAAGATATTTATTTATTTATTTATTTATTTATTTATTTATTGAGAGAGAGAGAGAGAGAGATTGAGATTATTGAGAGAGAGATAGAGAGATAAAGAGAGAGAGAGGATGCATGCATGAGCAAGGGAGGGGCAATGGGTGAAGGGAGAGAGAGAATCCCAAGCAGTCTCCATGAGATCATGACCTGAACCAAAATCAAGAATCAGATGCTCAACTGACTGAGTCACCCAGGCCTCCGTGTAAGAGCCAAGTTCTAAACACCCATTTGAGTTATTCATCTCTGAGTGCTTCCATGTGTATGCATGATGCACATGCTAATAAGCTTCTGTTTTTCTCTTGTTAATCTTTTTTTTAATCAGTTTAATTTATAGGGTCTCACCAATGAACTTAAGATGAATAGAGGGAAAAAGATGCTCTCCTAAAACAGCATCAACTGGAACCTGAGTGATCCTGTGAAGATGAGAGCATTACACTCATGGGTGGTGCCTTGGCAGTAGCACTGGGACATAAGAAGAGCCATTGCTGAGATTTGTCAGTCAGTAGTGTAGCTGATACAAGCCCACTGCTGCTTTGTTTGGATTTTTGTTTGTTTTTATTTTTTTAATGTTTATTTATTTATTTTGAGAGAGAGAGAGACAGACAGAGAGAGACAGAGAGAATCCCAAGCAGGTTCTGTGCTGTCAGCACGGAGCCCGATGAGGGGCTAGATCTCTGAAACCATGAGATCATGAGCTGAGCCAAAATCAAGACCTGGATCCTCAACAAACTGAGCCACCCAGGGACCCCTGTTTGTTTGTTTTTAGAGAAAGGGGATGGGGAGACAGGGAGAGGGGCAGAGAAGGATAGAGAGAGAAGAGAGAGAAATAATCTTAGGCAGGCTTCATGCTCAGTGCAAAGCCCAATGTGAGGCTCCATCCCATGCCCCTGGGATCATGACTTGAGCTGAAATCAAGAGTTGGATGCTCAACCAACTGAGCCAGCCAGGCACCCGAAGCCCATCACTGTTATACACATATTAGAATATAAGTGACCAGGGGTGCCGGAGTGGCTCAGTTGGTTAAGCGTCCAACTTCAGCTCAGGTCATGATCTAGTGCTTTGTGGGTTTGAGCCCCAGGTGGGGCTCTGTGCTGACAGCTCAGAGCCTGGAGCCTGCTTGGGATTCTATGTCTCCCTCTCTCTGCCTCACTGCTGCTCACGCTCTATCTCTCCCTCTCTCAAAAATAAACATTAAGGGGTGCCTGGGTGGCTCAGTCAGTTGGGCGTCCGACTTCGGCTCAGGTCATGATCTTGTGGCTTGTGGGTTCGAGCCCAACATTGGGCTCTGTGCTGACAGCCTGGAGTCTGCTCCGGTTTCTGTGTCTCCTCCTCTCTCTGCCCCTCCCCTGCTCATGCTCTATCTCTCTCTGTCTCTCAATAATAAATAAATGGTAAAAAAAATTAAAAAACATTAAAAAAAATTATTAAAAAGAAAAAAAAAGAATATAAGTGACCAGAAGACTGTGACTTACTTTTCCATAGGGCTTATTTAGAAGCTTCACTCACTCAACATTTACTTAGCACTTAAAACATCTTAGGCACTATGTAAAGTGCTTTGAAATATGAATATTTTTTGAAGAGCACTTTAAAATCTTTGTCCTGGAATGCCTGGCTGGTTCAGTCGGTAGAGCATGTAATTCTTGATCTTGGGCCGGTGAGTTCAAGCCCCATGTTGGGTGCAGAAATTACTTAAAAAAAGAAAAGAGAAGAAAAAGAAAAGCCTTGTCCTGAATATATTCTATTATGGAGCAAGATGACTGATGACTGATGACTGTGTGTTTAATATAATTAACTATTTATTAAAATATATTTTTTGATTTGGGGGTGCCAGGGTGGCTTAATGGGTTGTGTCCAATCTTGGATTTGGCTTAGGTCATGATCCCAGGGTCATGGGATCGAGCCCCATGTGGGGGTCCACACTGAGTATGGAGCCTGCTTAAGATTCTGTCTCTGTCTCTGTCTCTCTCTCTCCCTCTGCCCCTCTTGCCCACTCATGCACTCTCTCTCTCTAAAATAAAAAAATAAAAATAAAAAATATATATATTTGTTGATTTTATAAACAAACACTAGTTATTTATAGAAAATCTGTTATGGGCTAAGCGCTGGAGGCACTAAGTAAAAAAATCCTCAAGATGCCTAATGGAAAGCAACAATATTCATGCCAACAGAGTGTTGAGGGGCCCAGCAGTGTGGTGGTGGGAGTTCAGAGGAGAGAGGGATCGTGTCCTGGGTGGTCAGGAGAGAGTTCATGGAGATAAAGGAGACTTTAAAATGTACCGTTAGAATGGACAAGACTCTAAAATGTACCTTCCTTGGAGGAAGAGAAAAAGGAGCTATAGCTCAGGGCTAGATGCCCAAAAGGGAGACAATTTTGAGGCGTCTTCCACAGCAGTTGTTTTCACAAACATCACCTTCCTTTAATCATCTTAAAAAATATAGGGGACAAGGATGACAATGAGGTCTTTCCTCTCAGGACATAAGTATTACAGTTGGAACAATCAGAAAACAACAGAAGATGATAGGGAAGGAAAACACTGGGCTGAATATAGTCAAGTGTGGTTCAGCTCTGGCTTGCTGGAGGATTTCTGGGAGAGATTAGCCTTCGGTAACTAAATCCAAAAGCCTCTCTGATTGAGATCAGATAGGTAGGTGAGAGCTGGGGAAGGTCAGGCTGTGAGAGGTGAGCTCTGAAACAGGTTCAGATAGGTGCACCGAGCCCTTAGTCACAGGTGTTACACTCGTCTGTAATGGTTCTGAGACCTATTTAGGGAATTGTTTTTATCTGATTATTTGACACACCTGTGGCGTGGCCCCTGCCCTGCCATTTGCTGAACACTGTGGTGACCTTGGCAGCACCTTGACCTGAAAAATATTCCAAATTGGGGACAACTCCATGGGAGGTAGAAGTCAGAGAACTAGGTGTGCAGACAGAGGTTCTTTTTGGAATGTTGAAGGCCTGGAGTTCAACATCTATGGCAGGCATAGCACATTTTAGCCAGTCCTTTCCTTTGCCCTTTCTTCCTGCTGACCATGCCTGTGTGGACTGGAGTTTCTTATCTATTAGGCTTTGACACATTGTTCTTCTTTATGGAAAGATGGACTGAGATTTATTTTTGGTTGAGAATAAAAGAAAAAGATTTGAGTAATCCTAGAGCTTACTAATGAGGCAATTCTTTCCTGAGGACCCAATCAATGAATATGTTGGATATTTCTTAGGTATAAGGCACTGTGCTAAATGCTGGTGGGGAGGGATATAGAGTTGATAAAGGTGTGGTCCCCGCCCTCAAGGAGCTCATAGTCTATCTGGGAAAATAAAATATATACATACAAAATTATAACTAGGGGCATTTGGGGAGCTCAGTCAGTTGAGCATCCAACTCTTGATTTTGGTTCAGGTCTTGATCTCACAGTTGTGAGATTGAGCCCCATATCAGGCTCCACGCTGAGTACGGAGCCTGCTCAAGATTTTCTCTCTCCCTCTCCCTCTGCCCCTCCCCACAGGGTGTGCATGTGTGCTCTCTCTCTCAAAAAAAATCATAATAGTATATAGAGTTGTCTAATAGAACTTTCTGTTCTAATAGAACTAATGATGGAAATGTTCTTTAATGTGTATTGTCTAATATGGTATCCACTAGCCTCTTGTGGCTGTTTAGTACTTGAAATGTGGATAATGCAACTGAGGAACTGACCTGAATTTTTAACTTAATTTTAACTCATTTAAATAGCCATATGTGGATCATGGCTTCTGAATTGGATAGCTTTGTATGAGGTATGACATGAACACTAACAAAAGAGCTGAGGTAGATAAGAGAAGATGAAGGTCATCTACTTCAGGTTGCTGTAGACAGAGAAGGCTTCCAGAAAGGGGTGTGATTACAGGTGGTCCTTAGGAATACGTAGCATTCTGAGAGAAGAATATGTAGAAGATAGCACTAGCTTCTGGGAACTTTCTCGGCACTGTTGGGGGTACCAGAGAGTAAATATTGAACAGAGTAGAGTCCTATTTTGGTTTTCATTCGTCTATTGTGTTAAAAAGATGGTTGGATTTTATGAGGCAATTATCTCTCTTTCGTGCCCTTTGACACTTCCTCTCCAGGGGTCTGAGCAAATAATCTGAAGGGCAATGTGAAGAGCACGAGAATGGGAGTCAGGAGACATGGGTTCTATTCCTGCTGTGTCATTAACTCACACACGAGTTTAGGTTTTTTGCTAAAAAGAATCAAGGTTTCTTTACTAAATGTTCTCCAGGTTTCTGTCCTGTGCCAGTGCTCTCTGATTCCTGTTATATTTTAGTGGAACAGAATGGTGCAGTCCAATGTCACCCAACTTAAAGTCTTGCTCAGGGTGGAGAATGGAACTCGATATGGGCGGTGGAGGATATATGGATACAAGAGTCTATGACCTCAACACCCTTCTGTTTTGGAGGAACAAAGCAGAGGTAAAGAAGTAGTAAACTCACTTCTAAAGTCTCTCACCCCTAAGCTAATAGGTGTGGAAAGGTGGAATAGAAGAGGGAATCACCTTAGAGTGAAGTAGGGATGAGTTTAATGTATATTGAGAGTATATATTTGGGGTAAGATTGGGTATGGGAAGAGGGTGTCTGAAAGAAGGGGGTGGTGGTAGCTGGGAAGTTCAAGTCCTGGAAACATTTTCCAACTTTGCAATTTCCCCTAAGACTTTTCGCCATTGCTGCTGCAGATCAAATGTGGTACATTGGAGCCATTGACATAAAGAAATGTTTCTTGCACAATCACTGGACATCTTAAATGCAGGATTCTGTCTTTGACAAAGGCTCTTTTGACCAAACTCTAGTCAGGCTCCTTTGAGCCCTCTTCTCAAACAGGTCTCAACCTTGGCTTATAAAAATGACCGACTCTCAGCATAAATGATTTTATCTGCTCCCATACACGAAGAGATTTGAACAAACACCAGGATAGTTTCTAACTGCTGAAGACCATGTCTTTGGGATGACCCAAGCCTGCCTGAGAAAGCTCAGTGCTGCCTGAGGAATTTATTGTTTGTTCTAGGCAAAACATGGTGGCAGGGAGAGAGGTCTCCAAAACCCCTTTTAGAGTAGTCACTTTAGAAAGCTTGCAATTATAAATCCTTCCTTGCTTCCTGTCTCTTGGAAATGCAAACATTCAAGGAGATAATTCTCACTCTCAGCCCAGTGGGCACTGAGCACCTTGCTTTAATTTGCACTGCTGCTTCCTGTCATAAAGATGCACAAAGTTTGTCTTCTGGATAAGTGCCAGTTAACAAACCCAGATGGCCTAGACACATGGACTAACCCCTAGACATGTGTTAACCCTGTTAACACCTCTCAGTGCCTTTTCCTTAGCACATGCCAGCTTTAAAAAGTCTAGCTTTTATTGTAATGATGGTGAGTTCAGCTCACACTGGGCCTTTTTCCAGCTATTGCAATAGTTGTTATTGATGAAGTCTATTCCTCTTACCACTTTAACTTTTGTCTAGTTTTGTCTTTTTTGTTTGTTTGTTTGTTTTTAAGTGTATACATTACTCAGTGCTCTTGATGATAAGTGTACTCTTTAATCTCCATCACTTGTTTCACCCATCCCCCAGCCTCCCTCCACTCTGGTAACTATCAGTTTGTTCTCTCTAGTTAAGAGTCTTGGGGGCCCCTGGGTGGCTTAGTCAGTTACGTGTCCAAATCTTGGTTTTGGCTCAGGTCATGATCTCACAGTTTGTGGGATCAGGCCTCTGTTGGATTCCATGCTGAGAGCATGGAGCCTGCTTGGGATTGTCTCTCTCCCTCTTTCTCTCTGCCCCTCTCTTACATATGTGCATGCTCTCTCTCTCACTCTCTCAAAAATAAGTAAACTTAAAAATTTTCTTTAGAAAAGAGTCTGTTTCTTGGTTTGTTTCTCTCCCTTCCCTCTGCTCATTTGTTTTGTTTCTTAAATTTCATATGTGAGTGAGATCATTTGGTATTTGTCTTTCTCTGGGTGACTTATTTTGCTAAGCATTATACTCTCTAGCTCCATTCATTTTGTTGCAAATGGCAAGATTTCATTCCTTTTTATGGATGAATAATATCCCATTGTATATTTATACCATCTCTCCTTTTCTTTTTTTAGGTAGACTTCATGCCCAGCACGGAACCCAATGGAGGGCTTGAACTCAATGCCTGAGCTGAGATCAAGAGTCAGATGCTTAACTGACAGAGACACCCAGGTGCCCTGATATACCACCTCTTCTTTATCCATTCATCTGTCAGTGGACTGTTGGGTTGCCTCTATAGTTTGGCTATTGCAAATAATGCTGTAGTAAACATAGGAGCATGTATCCTTTTAAATTAGTGTTTTGTATTTTTGCGGTAAATATCCAGCAGCG
Source organism: Acinonyx jubatus (assembly GCF_027475565.1). Classification (NCBI taxonomy): domain Eukaryota; kingdom Metazoa; phylum Chordata; class Mammalia; order Carnivora; family Felidae; genus Acinonyx; species Acinonyx jubatus. Next base: position 81,081,543 of record NC_069388.1, on the reverse strand, counting down.
GAATTACCAGATCATATGGTAATTCTATTTTTAATTGTTTGAGGAACCTCCATACTGTTTCCACAGTGGCTGCACCAGTTAGCATTTCCACCAACAGGTAAGAGGGTTCCTTTTTCTCCACATCCTCACCAACATTTGTTTCTTGTGTTTTTGATTTTAGCCATTTTGACAGGTGTGAGATAGTAGCTCTCTGTGGTTTTGATTTACATTTCCCTGGTGATGAGTGATGTTAAGCATCTTTTCATGTGTTTGTTGTCCATCTGGATATCTTCTCTGGAGAAATGTATGTTCATGTCTTCTGTCCATTTTTAAATTGGATTATTTTTTTTTGGGTGTTGAGTTGTATCAGTTCTTTATATATTTTGGATACTAACCCTTTATCAGATATATCATTTGCAAATATCTCTCCTATTCTGTAGGTTGTCTTTTAGTTTTGCTGATTGTTGCCTTCATGGTGGAGAAACTATTTATTTTGATGTAGTCCCAAAAGTTTATTTTTGCTTTTGTTTCCCTTGCCTTAGGAGACATATCTAGAAAAATGTCGCTTACAGCCAAGGTCAGAAAAATTACTGCCTGTGCTCTCTTATAGGATTTTTATAGTTTCAGGTCTCATATTTAGGTCCCTAATCCATTTTGAGTTTATTTTTGTGTATGGTAAAAGAAAGTGGTCCAGTTTCATTCTTTTGTACATAGCTGTCCAGTTTTTCCAACACTATTTGTTGAAGACACTGTCTTTTTCCCATTGGATACTCTTTCTTGCTTTGTTGAAGATTAACTGTGGGCTTATTTTTGGGTTTTCTATTCTGTTCCATTGAACTATGTGTTTATTTTTATGCCAAAACTATACTGTTTTAATTACTGCTGCTTTGTGGGGCACTTGGCTTGCTCAGTCAGAAGAGCATGCAACTGTTGATCTCAAGGTTGTGCATTTGAGCCCCACGTTGGGTGTAGAGATTACTTAAAAATAAAACCTTTAAAAAATATCACTACCACTTTGTAATATAACTTGAAGTCTGGAATTGTGATACTTCCAGCTTTGTTATTCTTTTTCAAGATTGCTTTGGCTGGGGCACCAGGCTGGCTCTGTCGGTAGAGCATGTGACTCTTAAGCTCGTGAGTTCAAGCTCCACATTAGGTATGAGCCTACTTAAAATAAAAATAAAATAATTCTATTTTAAAAGTGCTTTAAAAAAAGATTGCCTTGGCTATTCAGGATCTTCTGTGGCTTCATACAAATTTTAGGGGTGCTCTAGTTATATGAAAAAATGTTGGTATTTTGATAGGGATTGCATTAAATCTGTAGATTGCGTTGGGCGGTGTGGACATTTTAACAATATTTCTTCTTCCAATCCATGAGCATGGAATGTCTTTCCATCTCTTTGCATCATCTTGAATTTCATTCATCAGTGTTTTACAGCTTTCAGAGTACAGATCGTTCACTTCTTTGGTTACTTTATTCCTAGATATTTCATTATTTTTGCTGCAATTGTAAATGGGATTATTTTTTTCGTTTCACTTTCTGCTGCTTCATTATTGGTGTATAGAAATGCACTATATTTCTGTAGATTGATTTTGGATCCCGTGACTTTACTTATCAATTCTAGTAGTTTTTTGGTGGAGTCTTTACGGTTTTCTGGTTTTGTCTTTCTTTGACAATCGTGTGTGTGTGTGTGTGTGTGTGTGTGTGTGTGTGTGTGTGTGTTTGCTGATATAGAAGGGGAACAATTTCTGTTCATTCTAGCACTTCTACACCAGGGCAGCTTTAACTTTGCCCTCAAACTGCATAGCACTGCCAGTCTTCCACCTGCACCCTCTCCAATGCCCCTCTCTTCTGTTCTCTGGCTTTAATTGGGGCCTTGGTTTCCATGCTGGCAGGTAAACTGGATGTCTCTGAGTCACTTTTGAGCTCCTCTCCTCCCTCCACACCTTCAGGTTCTGTTCTCTCTGGAGTCTCCTCTCCTTCCATTCTGGATGCAATTTGCCCTAGGTCAGGGCCTAAGTGAATCTAATTACCTTTTAACTAATCTCCCTATCTCCAGTCTCCACAGAACTCTAAAGTGCTCCTTTTAGAACACTGAGCTGGAAAAAAAATAATAAATAAAAACAATAAATAATAAATAAATAAATAACTGAGCTGATCACCTCACTTTCCTTCTCAGAACTTTTCTTGGCTCTCTCCATGACCTATTGAACAAAGTTGAAACTCCTTAGCAGGCATTTGGGGGCCCCCATTACTTGCCTTGACCTAAACACCTCCTCCCTTTTCTACCATGGAAACAGTGATTTCTATTTCTTAAACATGTGCATCTTCACACTTCTAGGGTTATGCTCACATTCTTTTGTCATTCTAGGATAAATGGCTCCCTCTCCCCCATTTCTGCCAATAATCAGTATTTTATTTTTTTCGAGGCCTGATTCAAATGTCACCTTCTTCATGAAAACATTCCTAATAGTCTGAGTCAGAATTGTTTCCTTCCTCTGTACTTTCAGCTCATATAATTTTTTTGAAAGTCAGGTTCATAACTGAGATATAATTTATACACAGAAAAATTCACCCCTTTTAAAGTGTATATTTCTATGAGTTTTGACAAGCATACATAGTTGAGTAACTTATCATTACCACAATGAAGTTATAGAGTATTTTAGTGAAACCAAAAAGTTTCCTGTGTCTCTTTGTAGACAATTCCCTCCTCCCATTCCTAGTTCCTGGCAATCACTGGTCTGTTTTTTTGTCCTTATACACCTTATATCATTTAAATAGCATTTCCCCCTATAGGCTTCATTTGTGTACACATCTTTCTTTCACTGGGTTGTAATCTCCTTGCAGGCAGAGAGCTATAATCATTCACCTTTGCATTGCTCATGGTTCCAAGCACAAGTTCCAAACACATTCATTATGTGCCAGGTCACAAATATTTGATAAATGAAAAGGCGAAGAAAAGGGAAAGAAAGGAAGACCAGAAGAAAGGAAGGAAGGAAAGAAAAAATAAAGGAAGAAAAGAATGAGCCAAAGAATAAATGGACAAATAGGCCTAGGAGAATTCTGATTCAGCAGTGGGGCAGTTGACAGGGTACACACTAGTTTAATGAATTATTCTGACTTCTTAATCTGAGCTACAAAAGCAGTTACTCTTAAACACCTAAACATAAAATATATTGAAGTTTGAATCAGCAAGACGGACACTCTAAGTTTGGGAAGGAAGTCTTTTTTTTTTTTTAATTTTTTTGAATGTTTATTTATTTTTGTAAGATAGAACGACAGAGCATGAGCAGGGAAGGGTCAGAGAGAGGGAGACACAGAATCCAAAGCAGGCTCCAGGCTCTGAGCTGTCAGCACGGAGCCCCACGCGGGGCTCGAACTCACAAACCATGAGATCATGACCTGAGCCAAAGTTGGACACTTAACCAACTGAGCCACCCAGGTGCCCCAAGGAAGTCTTAATGTAAGTGACTTAAGTTTTGCTAGTGGGTAGGAAACAACCACCCACCAATCCCAGGCTAAGCTGTCTCTGATCTCCTTGCATATCACACCATCATAACTGAGATATGAGATGTTTTGTTCTTAGTGTACAGCACATGCACTTAAAACTTCTGAGGGAGTTAAAGGAAGGAGAAACGTAATGCTAAGTAACCCATAGTCATAGTGTTATATGCTTTATACTGTTTTATTTAATTCTCACAACTACTCTCTCACTGAAGTTAAAAGTAAGTAGGAAGTAACTCTTCGTTGGGAAAGGAAATAGATAATTAAAGGAAGTTTAGGGGTATACTTCCAAGGGAAGGGGCAGGTTAAAAACTATTTTTAGTTCAGGATAAGTTCTTTGCAGTTGTTCTTCTGTGAAATCACAATAAGCAAGAAAGGACAAGAGTCCAGGGTAATAAACTTTTTTTTTTTTTTTTTTTTTTTTTTTTGAGGTCTATCAGTTCAAGGTACTTCTTTCTGCTGGTGTGGCCACCATGTTCATTTCTGAAGCCAGTATGATGTGAAGGAACTCTAGTGTGCTATTTGATGAGGTTGTCAGCTGAGGCACATGGCAGAATTTTGAGGCTAAGGGGTATAGTTAGTAAGTGGGTAATAAGAACTGCCTTCCTTCTGTATTACGGTGTCATGGGAATTTAAAGTGATTTTGCAATCGCTCTTGGGAGATAATTTTCTTGGTTCTTAGAACAAGTTGGAAGATAAACTTTGGACAATGTATTATACTATGCCCTTTGCAATTAAATAACCCAAGATAATATGTTAAAGTTTAGTGGAGATTTAAATTCCTGAGCTGATTAAAGAGTTAAGACTGTTAGGTTTTTAAAATGTTAATATTACTCCCAGAGTTCTAGGCATTATGTAGTGATGAATTGCATGTTTCCATCGCTTATTATTTTTCTATCTTGCAGAACAGCTCAGCATTAAATAACAACTAAAATTACAGTTCAACCTGAAGCCTTGGGCCAGAGCAGGAAGACCTTGAATTTCTGGCTGACTTTGGGCTGCATCGCATCCACGAAAAGTGGAACCATTGAAAATTAAGGGTTTGTTATGGAACTGCTGTTTCAGGAAGATAAATCTGGCTGCGTTTGCAAATGTCTGGGACAAAGAAGAGATAGAGGCAGTCCACTTGGAGGCTACTGTAACATCCAGGCTGAGGTGATCAGAGCCGGGGTGTAAAGGAAATGGTAAGAAATGAAAAAAGAAAATAGTGTCTGCAACCAACACTAGACGATAAACAGACCCAGTAAGGTTGGGTGAGTGAGGAAGTGAACTGAAAGAACGGCTCCGTGTTCTCCATAGGCCCGAAGTTGTGAACAGAGGCCCCTCAATTCCTCTTCCGTCCTTAACGCGGACGTCCTGGGATCAACTGGAAAGCTCCAGCCTGAGGCTGGTCAGGCCAGCAAAAGGCGCATAGGCGGAAGGACCCGCCAGCGGACCCGCCAGGCAGGTCCTCCAGCTTGCCCGTCCTCGCAGCCTCCGCTCTAAAGCAGTCGCTCTGGTTTCTACCCTTCTCTCCTCACCTTTGGGAGTCCCCAGATCACCCCCCACCCTCATCCTCCAGCCTTGGCCGGCACCGCCCTCTGTCCCTCCCCTCCCCCTCCCCCTTGGGGGGCTGACTCGTCCGGCTGCCACGTCTCACTGATGACATCACCAGGGCCGCTCGGTCTTAGCCAATCCGCTAGGGGGAGTCCGAGCGAAGTCCAAGCCAGCGAGTCAGCGGGGCGGGGACCAGGGAGGGGCAAGAGGGTGGGGAGGTGAGAGAGTGGGGAATGGGGCGAGCGACAAGCTCTCAAGTACGCATGCGCCAGAGGCGCGGGGTTTGGCGGGAAGTTGAGTCCTGGTTGACACACCGCACCGTCCGTCTCCAGCTCCCGCTGTGGGTTCGAACTCTCTTTCCCGGCGTGCCACGCGGTGCGGCCGCCCTTTGGGCTGTGTAAAGACCCCTCGGTCTAAGGCTTTCCTATTTCCTGGTTCGCCAGCGGCCATTTTGGGTGGAAGCGATAGCTGAGTGGCGGCGGCTGCTGATTGTGTTCTTAGGGGACGGAGTGGGGGAAGACGTTTGCTCTCCCGGAACAGCCTATCTCATTCCTTTCCCTCGATTACCCGTGGCGCGGAGAGTCAGGGCGGCGGCTGCAGCAGCAAGGGCGGCGGTGGCGGCGGCGGCAGCTGCAGTGACATGTCCAGCATGAATCCCGAATAGTGAGTGCAGGAGAGCACCGGTCGGCTGGGTCCGTGGGCCTGCTTGGAAAAGCTTAAGAGGGGCGAAGAGGGCTGAGGCGGGAGTGAGGGCCTCGGCCAGGGTGAGGTGAGGGTGGTAAGGCAGGAGATGCTGGTGGCCCGGAGTCGGGCCCCATTGTCTGACGGAAGAGGGGTGGCCGGGGGGAGGGGTCGGGTCGGAGGGGTGAGCCGCCCGGGCCTGGACCGGGTCTGGTTGGAAGCCCTCAGTGCCGGGCCGGTGCAGAGGAATAGTCTGTTGAGGGGGTTGGGGAGTTTGGGAGTCGGTGGTGGGGCGGCGGGAAGGGGGGTAGTTTCTCGCAGAGGCAGTGACTTTTGAAGGAAGACTTATTTTTAAGGGGGGAGAGGATAGACTGGGAGAGCTGTCCTAGAGGGCACTGTCAGACCCTGCGCCCGCACTCTGCGGAGCTGTCAGAATCGTCAGGGTGGAAACCTGCTTTACTTGTAAATCTTGAGCTTGTTGGCTCTTTCTTTCACTCTCCCGGCCAGGCTGCAGGTAATATGGATGCTTTTCCCACTGCGTGGGATTGAGGGGAATGAGTAGATGGTGAGAAGAGATTTTATTTTACATTTTTAGTTTAGTTTTTTTTTTTTTTTAAACTTATTCCCTGGGGTTCTTCAAGAACTCACGGGGCCCATTGCCTTTTTTTTTTTTTTTTTTTTTTAAGAGGACACTGAAGTCATTTTGTCTTGTGTAGGTCGAGAAAAGAAAAACAACTAAGACGTAGGAACATTTTTCTGATGTTATCAAACTAAAGGAAGACTGCTGTCAAGTTGAAAGAGAAACGAATGGGCTCTATGATCTGTAGGTTTTGGATTACCTTCTTGAATGCTGGAAGATAGGGAATGAGGTTCCATGACGTGTCATGAAAAGTTAATGCATTTCTTTTTCTTGCTCAAGAAGTCACCACAGCATATGTGACACACCTGGCACCTTTCCTGGGAACTGGTGTTCACTTTTCTTGGGAAGATTTCTTTGGGCTGTCTTTAATGGCCCTTAAAAAAAAAAAGTCCTCCTTCAGCTTACATATATAAATTAATGAATGGAGGAGATTTAATTGGTGTTCTTCAGCATCAGAAGGCTTTGGGGTAGAGAGGGATTTTTTTTTTTTTTTTAAGCAAAAGTCAGTATTTTAAAAGTTGACTTTATTTGCTTCTTTGGTCAGTTAGTGCTAAACAGTTCCCCTAAAAGTTCTACCCATCAGTTTAGCTGACTGTCATGTGTGTGTCACATGGTTCTTGCAAAATGCATTCTGACTTCAAGTTTTGTAATACGGTGGTTTGATGCTGAAATGTCCCCTTTTGCACTAAACAGAAGCCATTCTATTTCATTAAAATTTTATATACTTTAAGAAATTGAGGATCGTGTTCCCATAGTGCCATGTTTGCTATGTTGGCAGTTTTTAATTTCTTTATCAGACTCCTAGGACAAAGTTGGTTTTGCACAATTAGGGAGAGTTGAACTTGAGGATCCTAATTTGGTGGTTTTCCTGGCAACAATAAAGTACATGGATTTGTCACTTTATGGAGACTTGTAAACCTTGTCCATTAGGGGAGTTCCTTCTATTTGCTGAATATATTTAGTACTATAAATAGATTTTGAAGATTAGTTTAACAGAACCATGACAAATTATTTGGCCTCTGAATTTGTTTCTCCTTCTATAAAATAGGATAGCAGTCAGTATTCCTATCAGGGTAGTTGTGAGATTCAAGTGTATGCAAAAGAAGAGCACTCCAGGTGGTGTGTGTCATGTCATTATCATGTGTGACATTCTAGTAGTGCTAGGATTTAGGAATATAATCCTTACCCTTAAGGAGTTTATAATGGAGTATAGAAAATAGTTTGGTAAACGCCAGTAGAGTTCATTCCAGATGTGCAGCATGGATAGGAGCAACAAGAGTTCACGGGAGGGTGGAGGGTTGTGGTTGGGCAGTTGGGTTCAGGAAGAATTTATAGAAAAGAGGCTTGTGAGAGAATTATTAGCAGTAGATTTAGAGAAGCTCTAGGGAGTGGGGAGGATTTTTCAAGGGGGAAGAAAGGAAAATGGTTAATAAATGGCAATGATAGTAATTCTTAAGTAAGTGCCAAACCATCCGGTAATGATCTCAACAGGATCAAACCCAGAAGTCATTTTTATGCTTTTTCTGCTATCGAGTATGCCCGTAACTGGCCAATTATACTTCTAGTCTAGACTGTGTCTAATAAAATAGGAGTTGGGAAAACCTTTGAAGAGCATTAGTGAAAATTACTTGGAGAGGAGGTGATGGGTATTTTATTAGGGAAGGTCACAAGGGCAAGCAGCAAGCAGATTTTTAACAATGTGACTTGCGTTTTTTCTTTTTGTCTTTAATGAAGTTAACCATCATAAAAGTAGTTAGTGAAAAATCGGAAAATAGAGAAAAGAACAAAAATTCTTATACGTCTATTTACTTTAGTACCTGTTCTAAACTTCAAAATCTTTTATTTTTTCTTAAATTAAAACTTTTAATGGGTGAGTGCTTTCACAATTCTATGGTGTTGTCTTAATAGCTTATACTTATAGCCGTATATGTTAGGTATAATATACGTTACAATACGTGTGTATTTTGTATTTTGGCATACACATATGTTGATGTGAAAGGGTAGAACACTAGATAATGTTTAAAAGTGCTCTCTAAATATTCCTTGTTTTTGGTTTATCATCTAATTTATCTTATTCCTTTTAGAAACTTTTAAAATCTGCTTCATGGGTGCCACTGAATTTGGTAAAATGAAAATGGGTTCTTGATAAAAGAAAAAATTTGGTTCTCTCAGAAGGAACAGGGTTTTTTTAGATTATTGATCGACATATAAGATTGCCTGTTGGTAGCTTTTTTATTGAATGCTTTTACTTTATGATCTTTTAGTTGTAAACTTGGTTTGGGAGGAGGAGAATGAGTAATATAGCAGCCAAAGATTAAATTTTAAGCTGTCCCTTTAACTACTTTCTACATTATTTGGCTAATATGGGAGAAATGACAACCCTGGGTTATCTTTATGGCAGAAATTAAGGGTAATGACTGATTTGTGAATTTCAAGTACAAACAAGAAAAAGCAACTGGAAGTGGAATCTCAATAGTGGGAAAAGTAGGTGAAAAGATCAAATTCTTTTTTTTTCTGGAGATCTGAAGATGTTTTTGAGCTAGGTGGTGAAGCAGGCAGTGATTATTTCAGCACACTGGTTAAGAAATACTTAGCATTATTGTCATACCAGAAACATTTTTCTCTAATCCATAAGCTTTTGGTGGATTTTTTAGTGTCAAGAAAACCATTTTGGCTACTTCATCTGTAAGGAGTGTGTTAAGAGTAAAGTGTGGGTACTTATCATGGATATACCAATTAACTACAATGGGAAGGACTATAGTCATCTTCTTGGATCACCTGTAGTTCTTTAATGTAGAAAAATTTTATAGTGGGGACCCTGGGTGGCTCAGTCGGTTAAGCGTCCGACTTCGGCCCAGGTCATGATCTCACGGTCCGTGAGTTCAAGCCCTGCATCGGGCTCTGTGCTGACTGCTCAGAGCCTGGAGCCTGCTTCGGATTCTGTGTCTCCCTCTCTCTCTCTGCTCCTCCCCCGTTCATGCTCTGTCTCTCTCTGTCTCATAAATAAATAAACATTTAAAAAAAAAGTTTTATAGTAAATGCCTTGTTTATGTTTTAACACGGCTTCCGAATGATGTTTGAGATCATGGCCCAGGATTTAATCAGTCTTTCAAACTTTGCTCTTCTAACAGGAGACTAATAATAGACTTAATGAACATTTGCCTTTTTCTTTCTTTCTTTCTTTTTTTTTCTGCCTGCACTTTTAACATAAGAGTTTGAAAGTAAAAGCAACTTAATATGTTTTGTTATCTGACAATAATAAGTATGTCATAATTGGCTTTCATACACTTTTTTTTTTAGCACTTTTTTTTATTAGAAAAGAAATCAACTAGGGGCGCCTGGGTGGCGCAGTCGGTTAAGCGTCTGACTTCAGCCAGGTCACGATCTCGCGGTCAGGGAGTTCGAGCCCCGCGTCAGGCTCTGGGCTGATGGCTCAGAGCCTGGAGCCTGTTTCCGATTCTCTGTCTCCCTCTCTCTCTGCTCCTCCCCCGTTCATGCTCTGTCTCTCTCTGTCCCAAAAATAAATAAACGTTGAAAAAAAAAATTTTTTTTTAAAAAAGAAAAGAAATCAACTAAAGTAAGTTGCCTTTTTTTGGTTGTCTTGATGAGTTTTGGGTGGTGTTGATAACGGTTTGAAAAATTCAGAAAAGTTTAAAGAAGAAAAATAACCAGTATTCTCACCATCCAGAATATACTTTCTTAATTTCTGTAGAGAATCAGCATGTGTGATTTTTTGGGGAGTGTGTTTCTGGCAGCTATGTAGAATCTACAGCATGAATCTTAAGAGTTTTGTGTGAATATATGATCTTGTCAGGTCATTTGAAGAGAACAGAAATTTGACATTTAATATTTTTTTCATCATTAAGTTAAAATGAGAATTTTTGACAGTTTCTTACATATTCCAAATAAAAATTTTTAAAAAATATTAAAAGATGAAAGAGCTTCAGAATCCAGTGGTCTCTTGAAAACTCTTTAGTTGACTTTTAAACAGAATTTTGCTTTCTGAGTAATTTTGTTTCTTGGATATTTCAGTCTTTTTTATTCTGAAAGCAGTCTTAGTAATTTATCTATGTGCTACCATTTTGTTATATTCACATCCTACTAGCAATCCTTTGTGTGCATGTATTTCTTTCCTTGGCAACCTTTGACTATACGTTAGGATAGTTTTACTATTTGCCATTGTAGTAAAGTTTCATTTTTGATAATTAATAGCTTTTTTTTTTTTTTTGCTAATGTTATCTATTCTTGTCTCTTTCTAATGTATGAAAATATTTAAGGTCAAGTAAAATGCTTTTTAAGGTTTCTGAGATTTAAGGTTTGCTAAAAAATACTTTGTTTTAAGATGAAAATAAACTAAAAATGGATATAGAATGCCAATGCATGAGGTATTTTAGATATGTAGCTTATCAGCTTTTTACCACTGTCTGAGCTCAACTTTGGAGTTTCAGTAAAAGAGGCAAAATGCCCCCCCCCTTCCCCCACCAAGGAGAGAGGCATGGTCAGACTACTCCTCTCTTTTCCTGTAGAAGGTGGAGCTGAGATTGCTTTTTTGATGTCTAGAATAGTATTTAGGGAAGAACACCTAGGTCTTGGCTTTTCTTTCAAACTGCTCTGTGTTTCAGATAATAAATAAAAGGGTAATGTGGGGTGATATTTGGAAAAAAATAATAGTCCTGAGGAGTGAGAGAAAAAGTGTTGGTTTGTTGAGAAATGGGGTACAGAGGAGGAGTAGGAAATGAAGTTTTCCTTGGTAGTTTTGTGACTGGTTGGCTCAGTTGCTAGGAGCACTCTGCTTTATTAAATCCCAGGTTGTGATAGGTTCCGATTAAGTTTACACTGTTCCCTGTTTGTAGATTTCCTAATTCTGACAGGTGGTGTTCATGTAAACGCCTTTGTTTATAAGGGGGACCATTCTTTGGAAACATCATTTTTTTTTTGACAGAAGCTACTATTTAACGAGTGCTTACTATGTGCCAGCCACCTGGCTTCAGGGGCATTTTTTTTGCAGTCTGTGCTTCAAACTAGTGAGCAATTACATAAATTATGTAATTGAAGTTTTCTATGAACAGTGATAGATTCAACTTGTCTGAATATATTTCCTTTGAATAACAATAGTACTTAAATGGAATTATTCTTTGTTTTTTTCACTCTGCCTATAGATATTTTCCAATAACTTGATTTAGGGCAGTTATTCTTTTTTTGTTTTGTTTTTTAATTCCCGTTAACATATATTGTTATATTAGTTTCAGGTGTACAATTACACCTGCAACATCTCAGCCCTTCCATACATCACCTGGTGCTCATCACCACAAATTCACTCCTTAATCCCCATGCTTATTTAAGCCACGCTCCATCACCCTCCTCTCTGGTAACCATCAGTTCTCTATAACTGAGAGCCTGTTTCTTGATTTGTTTCTCATTTTTTTCCCTTTTGTTTTGTTTCTTACATTTCAAATATGAGTGAAGTAAGGTATTTGTCTTTCTCTGACTTACTTCCCTTAGCATCATATGCTTTAGCTCCATCCATGTTGTTGCAAATGGGAAGATTTCATTCTTTTTTATGTCTGAATAATATTCCATTGTGTATATACACAAACACACACCCCACATCTTTTTTGTCCATGGATCAATCGATGGACACTTGGGCTGCTTTCATATCTTGGTTCTGGTAAATAGTGTTGCTATAAACATAGGTGTACATGTATCCCTTTGAATTAGTGTTCTTGTATTCTTTGGGTAAATATAAAGCAGTTTTTCTTAACCCATTTATTATGGTCATGTACTCCTAGGAGCATTTGATGAAATCTGTGGACATGCTCCCTTTGTGCATACATACTTAAAACATTTTGCATAAAAGTGCATGCTGTTTATACTCAGTTTAAAGTCTGGTATTGAGCTAATTAGCTTTAAAATGTGAGATTTATTTGGGTATGCTTTATTTTCGTGAACTATTCTGTGCTTTCCTTCTTTTTTTTTTTTTTTTTAAATGCTACCTTTCTGTTTCTCATTGAATTACTAATATATGAGTTGTTTCCAAGAGCCTTGAAACAGGCACATGAAGTTCACAGAACATTAGTGTTTGCATTAAGAACAATAGATCATTTCTGTAGTATCTTTACTACCTCAGTAAAGGATATAGTTAGGATAATGCCTAGCCAAGTGTGATATAGTCTTAAGTGTTTGATGAAACTTATACAAATAGTCGAATAGCTAGGTTTATAAAAGGACATTTGAAGCAACTTTGTGAAATACACACTGGATAATCATTTAGTGCTTTATTTGTAGATTGGTGGCTAGCACCTGTCTTCATAAAGACCAATTGGATTCATCACTTACTAAAGCTAATGAAGTCTGAACTGTAAAATTTACCATGCTTTTTTGAGCCAAGCTGACTTATTTTCTACCAACACAAATGTTCTAAGTTAATTTAAGCAGTGAATCACACTTTACTTTGTATTTGGTCAGGTCCTGTGTACTAGTTCATAATCGTTTGACTCATTCTGATAGGTTTTATATGTATGACTTAAGGTTTTTATCATCTGAGTATGTAAAATACATCATTGAAGGAATATGGTGTGATAAAAAACAGCATTTGGAGTTACAAACCCTAGGTTTAAGTTCAGATTGACACTTACCTCTGCAAGTCATTTATGCGTTTTTCGCCTGTTTCTTTCTCTATAAAATGTGATTAGTACCACCTCAGTTCTGAGTCTCAAGAGTAAACTGTACAGTGCTATAGAGATGTTATTTGACATGTATATTCTAGTAAGGGATATTAGACTGTAAATGGCCAGTGGTTTCAGTTTTAAAGCTTTTCTCACACATGATTACTCATCACCCAATTAGTCTGTTTTTGTCTACTTTAACAATTTTCTTAATACACATTTAAAAAAAATCTTCTAGTAAATGCATACCTATGTGTGTGTGTGTATATGCATGCACACACACACACACACACACACGGGTAATTTCAACCTTACAAGAAAGCTTGGTAAAGAAAACAGCCAGCCCTTTCTCTGTCATTAGTTAGAATATGCTAGGAGTTGGGGCAGGGGATGGGGGGGAGTTTTTTTTTTTATTGTGAAAGATGGACTCTGCTCGCAGGTGCATACCAATTTGTTAAGAAGATGACTCATGGGGGCACCTGGGTGGCTCAGTAGGTTAAGCATCGGTTAAGTGTCCCGCTCTTGATCTCGGCTCTGGTCATGATCTCTTCGTGGGATGGAGGCTGTGTGTCAGGCTCTGTGCTGGTGGCATGGAGCCTCCTTGGGATTCTCTCTCTCTTCCCCTCCCCAATCCATGCTTTTCACTTTCGCAAAATAAATAAGTTAACTTTAAAAAAAAAAAATGTCTCATGCTCAAACAAGTATAATTGGTATCACAGTATTATCACAGATTAAATCTTGTGATACTTTTAAAAAATAGAATGGCAGAATAGGTGATGCAGAAGATTTAGAGAAAGGGCCTATGATTTCTATCATTAACAGGAAGTTTTACTTATGTTTTCTTTAGCTGGAGAGTAACAGTACTGAGGAGGACTCTCCAGAACCCTTGATGCTAGTCTTGGGATGTAGTCAAGAGCTAACAATTTGAGTTGTCATCAATAGCCAGAAATTTTATTTATGTACATTCTTTCCTTCAGTCCTGTGAAGAAATAGTGTCCTAGGTTTACAGATGTGGAAACAAAGGCAGAGAAGAGTTTAATGGCTTGCCTAAGGGCATTCAGTAAGCAGCAGAATTGGAATTTTAACTCAAGGGCCTGTGATTTCACAGTCCTAGTATGCGGTTTCCAACTTACTATGTGTGGTTAACTCTAGAAATTTAAAATTTGAGCTAGTTAATTAGGCGACTAACATTTTTGTGGTCAGTGTCTTTTAAAATTTATGATTAGAGAGGTCTTTTTAAAAATGTTAAAGGTTTGTGAAATACATGTTACGAGGTACATATTATGGTCTTTGACTTTCTCTTTCACATCTTGGGTTGGTATTTAAAGCTTCCTTAGGCTTGAAGTCAATTATTGTATCCATTCTCAGTTTTTCTACCCTCATGACTATTCTTGAATATTTATACTTGGGGCCTTGGAAGTCATGGATGTGTTTCTGTGAGTAAAGCAAGTGAAGCAGAGAACTGCCTTTCTTTTGCTGGAGAGGGCACCCTTGCTGCAGACCATGTTACTATGTTGTGTGTGCTAGGCTTTGGGAGTTGTGACTGGTGTGATCATAGTACTTATAACTGTTAGTTGGTAATTTTTAAACCTTTATTTTAGATTATACTAGTAAATTCCTGTGGTATTTTGTCACCATCATCTGAACAGAGGGTTTGGATAAATAGCTTTAAAGTTTTTGTCAAAGCTCTTAAAGGTTTTCGTCAGGTTACCTAGCGGTTTGGAGGGAGGAAGGAAAAATAATAATAATTGCCACTTATTGTGCTTCTGTAATGTGCCAGATACTGTGCTACAGGTTTTAGAGGCATTTTTTTCTAAATCTGACAAGAAACCTAAGGTAGAGGGTGGAGCTTGAATTCAAATACCGGTCGTTCCAGCTCTAAAACCCGTGCAGGCTTTGAAAGGTAAAAGAAGTAGAGGATATTTACATCTCCTCCCTGGCATATTTTTCAGCAAATACTGGTTACATAGGTTGTAAGACCTATCTACTTTTATTGTCCTCTTGTATGACTTGCCGCTTTGTTTAGAGCTACCAAAGTATCCTTCATTTTCAGAATTCCAACTTTGAATTTTTGGAACACTTCTAAACTGAGCTGAAATGGAACCTGGAAAATTAATTTATTGTCTCTAAATATCAAAGAAAAACATGTACTTTTATGAATAGCTTATGGGGACAATTTTTAAAAAATTGCTTGGCTATTTCGTTAAATTTGGAAGAAAGACTGTTGTACTCTGAGATACTTGATGATTACTTTGACAGTGCTTTTGTCCATAGCTGAAAATTTATTTTTTATTGTTTTTAAGTTTGTTTGTTTATTTATTGAGAGAGAGAGAGAAAGAAAGAGTCCTAAGCAGACAACGTACTGTCAGTGCAGAACCCTGTGCAGGGCTTGAATTCCCAGACTATGAGATCATGATCCAGCTGAAAACAAGAGTCGGACCCTGGTGCCCCTGTTTTGTTTTTTATGTAGTTTAGTCTTCAAAGTAATATGTGCTTTATAAAATTCAAACAATGGAAATATGTGAAGGAACTAAAAGTTTTTACCTCTTTTCTCCAGCCTGATGGTCAATTTTGAATTGTTTTCCGTGGAGCATACTTAAAATGAGTGAAGGGGAGCACCTGGGTGGTTCAGTTTGTTCAGCGTCCGACTTCCGGCTCAGGTCATGATCTCACAGTTCTTGGGTTCTAGTCCCACATGGAGCTCTCTGCACAGAGCCTGCTTCAGATTCTGTCCTCCCCCTTCCCTGCTCAAGTGTGCGTGTGCACGCGTGCTCTCTCTCTCTCTCTCAAAAATAAAACATTAAAAAAGTGAAGAAGAAAAGTTGATGTCAGACACAGTTAACTGCAGCCCAAGTTTTTATTAATCATTCCATACCCTAGAGTCTAATAGAACAGTGTATAGTTTAATAGTGAATTAAAATTTGGCCACTGTGTCATAATATCATAGTCATAATTTTGTTTTAAATTTTTTATGTGAGCTTAGGTTATTTTCAAGTATGACATTTATAAAGAAGGTAGAATAACATTCTACCTTTCTCAAGGGAATTTGCTCTGGATGAAAAACACATTTACTTTCCACTGAACTTTTAAAAATAGTACGCCTTTTCTAAGATATAGGTGACATGAAGTTTGTATTTTGGGAGTACTGTGTGGATAAAAACGACTTTATATTATAGCCAATTGTTTTGCTTTTGTCTTTTCTTCCTTGGTATGTTTCCAGAGGGTGGAATATTGAAAGTTGTGTTAATGTCAGTCAGCTTTCTCTTACATATGACCTATGTTTGGTAATCTAAATTTTATTTCATAAAAGAAAAATGTTTATTCTTATTTAATCCAAAAAATTGACTTCATATACTTGTGGCTATATTGGGAATGTGCCAGTGCTATCTTGACTCTGCTCTACCTATTTAGAAATCATTTATGTTATGGTAGTAATGCTGGATGAACTTGCAGAGGTGTTAAGTCTTTGGAAAAAACCTCTGATTAAAACTTTTCTTCCTCTCAAATAATTTGTTTTTTGTTATAAGAGTAATATGTATTTATTGCAGACTGTGAAAAAAGTAAAGAAGGTAGTATCAGTTGTAATCCTAAAATTTAGAAGTGTCCATTTTCTCCCAAATCTTTTATGTATGTGAACATTTTTTAAAAACAAAAGTGGGAAATGAATTATACTAAACAAAATGTAATCTTTTCACAACTGTTTCACATAAACAGTCTCTACAGGTTTTAGAATTCCCAGTAGCATTTTATTTTATTTTTATTATTAATGTTTATTTATTTTTGAGAGACAGAGCATGAGTGGGGGTGGGGCAGAGAGAGAGAGGGAGACACCGAAACTGAAGCAGGCTCCAGGCTTTGAGCTGTCAGCACAGAGCCTGACTCGGGGCTGGAACTTGGGAATGGCAAGATCATGACATAAGCTTAACCAGCTGAGCCACCCAGGCGCCCCTCCCGGTGGCATTTTAGATTCAGACAGAAGTGGATTCATCCCTTACTACGTATTTTATGTACAGTGTGGTAACTTCATGAGAAGGAAACCACTTTACCTAAGTAGAATTTTGAACCAAAGTTTGTTTTTGTAACTTTTTTAAAGTATAATCATGTTCTCACAATAGGGACTTTTTTAAAAATACAGAAAATTATCTGTTAGTGCTTGCATGCAAAAATGGCAGAGGTATCAAGATTATAATCAGATCATAAATAATGGAAATAGAGAATTTCCAATATTGCTGAAGTAGACCATGAATTGACTTACAGGAGATAGTGAAAGAATTTTTTTTTCAGTCGCCGTTATCTTTGATGCCCCACCACCCATTAGTTAAAGGCTGTTTATTTCCCTGAATCTGTCTCTTTCTATCCAGCCTTAATCTGTCAGTCTACCTTAACTGTCTTTGCTTTCTCACTGAATTATCTCCTGTTTAAATTAAAATGTAATCTTTGCTCATGTTAATATAAGTTCAAGAGTTTTCTCTAATACTTGTGCCTCAAAAGCACCTTTTAAGTCTTTATTTTGTAGATTCCAGCAAGATTTCTGATTTGTTGATTTAACTTGAGAAAACACAAAATATGTCTCTTATGTTTAAAAAATAACAGCTAGCTTTTCTTTTTCTTAAAAAAATTTTTTTTTAAATGTTTATTTTTGAGAGAGAGAGAGACAGAGTGTGACCACAGGAGAAACAGAGAGAGGGGGAGAAACAGAATCTGAAGCAGGCTCCAGGCCCCAGGCTGTCAGCAGAGAGCCTGACACGGGGCTCAAACCCACAAACCAGCCCCACAAACCGTGAGATCATGACCTGAGCTAAAGTTGGATGCATGATCGACTGAGCCACCCAGGTGCCCCAGGAGATAGCTTTTCAAAGAGATTGTTATTCTGTGCCCATTTCACTAATGTCCTCATACTTAGTGTTTTTTCAAAAAATATTTTACTCCTTCCATCTTTGTATTTATCCTGTTTTTATTTTTTTATTATGTTATTTTTTAATGTTTATTTTTGAGAGAGAGAGAGAGAAAGAGAGCACGCACAGGGGAGGGGCAGAGAGGGGAGACGGAGTATCTGAAGTGGGCTTTGTGCTGACAGCAGAGCCCAGTGTGGGCCTTGAACTCACAAACTGAGATCATAACCTGAGCTGAAGCCGGACGCTTAACCAACTGAGCCATCCAAGCGCCCCTACTTTGTGGTTTTTTAAAAATCTTTTTGTTTTGAAATATATTTATAGAAGAGTTGTAAGAATAGTACAGAGAATTCCTGTATATCCTTCACTTAGCCTCCCCTAATATTAACATCTTGCATACCAAAGTACATTTATCAAAATTAAGAAATTAACATTAGGGGCGCCTGGGTGGCTCAGTCGGTTGAGCTTCTGACTTTGGCTCAGGTCATGATCTCGCGGTCCATGAGTTTGAGCCCTGCGTCGGCCTCTGCTAACAGCTCAGAGCCTGGAGCCAACAGCTCAGAGGCTGGAGCCTGCTTTGGATTCTGTGTCTCCCTCTCTCTCTGACCCTCCCCCATTCATGCTCTGTCTCTCTCTGTCTCAAAAATAAATACACGTTAAAAAAAATTATAAAAAAAAAAGAAATTAACATTGGTACATTATTAACTAAACTATAGACTTTTATTGTAGTTTCTCTAGTTTTTCTCTTAATGTCCATTTTCTATTATAGAATCCAGTCCAGGATACCATGTTGGAATTACCTGTTATACATGTTAGCCTTCTTCAGTCTGTGTTTTTCTCAGTCTTCTGTTTTTCATGATCTTCACACTTTCGAAGAGTGCTATTAGATATTTTGTAGAATGTCCTTCGATTTTAATTTGTCTGATGTTTTCTCATGATTAAACTGGGGTTATGGACTTGGAGAAGATACCTTAGAGGCGGAGCACTCTACTCATCACATTGTATCAGAAGGTACATGAAATCAGCGTGACTTCTTACTGATGATACTCACCTTAATCAGTTAAGGTGGTGTCTGTCTGGTTCCTCCATTGTGAAGTTACTATATTTCCCTTTCCATACTCTTAGAAAGCAGTCTTTAAGAGCGCACACTCAACAGAAGGGAATTAAGTCCATCTTCTAGATGGAGGAGTATTCGAAGAATTTGTGGGCAAAGTTAAAGCCACCACAGTAATAAATATTTGAGGGGACATACTTTGAGGCCATGTATATATCCTGTTTCTCCTTAAAGTTTCACCTGCAAATTTTAGAAGTCATTGTTGGATTTTGCCTGTAGCAGTTATTACTGTGGTGATCTATTGATGATTTTCTACTTCTCTTATTCCTTCTACATGTATTATTTGGACTCCTATAAGGAAGATTGATCTCCCAGTTATTTATTTAATAATTGATACCAGTATGAACTCATGGTTGTTTATTTTATTCATTGGCCTATAACCCAATACATGGTTTATTTTGTGGTTCAGGTTATTCTTCCTTGGCCAGTGAGGGAACTTTCTGTTGGTTCCTGTGTCCTTTTAACATGCCGTGTCCCCATCCATTTTTTAGCCCTAGGATTTTGCCAAAATGTTAATCAAGGATGGCCATAGATCTTCTTTAGTTGTGTCTCACAACAAAAGAGACCTGATTAAAAATGCAAATTTAAAATGTTCTCTGGTCTCTTAGCACATGCTTTGTAAAAGGTACAATGCCAGATTTTTGGATATATAGATGAGTAAGTTAGTTTATCTTCATACTCACAGGTATGTCTGTGAAATGAAGGCAATTAAGGAAATGGATTTTCTTTTTTTTGAGAGAGAGAGAGTGAGTGTCTGAGCAGGGGAGGGGCAAAGGGAGAGAGAGAATCTTAAGCAGGGTCTCATGCCCAATATGGAGCCAACCAGGAACCAGGGACTTGATCTCAGGACCATGAGGTCATGACCTGAACTGAAATTAGAAAATCTAATTTAGAAGAATGTGGTGATTTTGTAACTCTATAGATTTCTGAACTAGAATAATCTATTTTTTTTGCACTCTGGTCAAAATTATATTGTAAACTGAAAATCCAAATTCTTGGGGAATAAATGAAAACACATTTGCTAAACTGTTCTTGACTCTATACCAGAATTGTCACCTCGTGCTTTCTAATTATAGATTTTTGTGTTTGTCAGCATTTTTACTGTGTTCTGTTTTGTAAATTATAGTTAGAGACATATCTTTAAGCAGTCTCGAATCTCTGAATTCTCTTGAACATTTGGTATATTAATAATTTAGAAATAAGCTACTACAGTAGTAGGTAATTTTAAATGTTCCAATGCAAGTAATGTGCTATTGATCACACTCTCCAGGTATGTGTATTCAGTAAGAGGAAGAAGTTTGTGAGTTTGATTTTGTTTGCCATTCTCCTCCAAGTCTCTTGTCATGTTAGTAAAACTGGAAGAAGTTTTTACTTTTTCCAGTGATTAGCTCATTGCAGAGAAGAGTGCTCAACTGTTCATATTATTTATAATAGCTGTGAACTGTAAATTATCAGAAACTCATAAATTAACTGTTTTAAATTTTTTTTTTTCAACGTTTATTTATTTTTCGGACAGAGAGAGACAGAGCATGACCGGGGGAGGGGCAGAGAGACAGGGAGACACAGAATCGGAAACAGGCTCCAGGCTCTGAGCCATCAGCCCAGAGCCCAACGCGGGGCTCGAACTCACGGACCGCGAGATCGTGACCTGGCTGAAGTCGGACGCTTAACCGACTGCTCCACCCAGGCGCCCCAAATTAACTGTTTTAAAATAACACTGTAAAAGTTAAAAAGAATGTGATAATTGAAAAAGTTGATTTTTAGAAAATTAACTGTTAATTTCTTTTAGCCGTAATGTAATTTGTAACACACTTAGGAAGCATTCTTGTTTTTTTCCAGCTTTATGTTTATGCTGAAATAGAGAAAGTTGATCTTTAAGGTAATGAACAGTATTCAGGCAACATTTGTGGCCCAGTGCTGTCTTTTATTGTAACAGGGTCCAATACAGCTGATTCAGGGGGTGTTAATTCAGTGTTCACTGGATGCCTGGCACTGTGCTCTGGGAGATTGGTGATTTCAGGGCATTTGTTGTGTCTAAATTTCTGTTAAAAGCTAAGTAAAATAGTATCAGTGGTGTGATTATTCTTGCTAACTGCAATGTAAATTGTTAACATGTACTCATTGCTAATGTTCATCATTCTTAAGAATTTATTTGGTCTTGGGCGCCTGGGTGGCTCAGTCAGTTAAGCATCCGACTCTTGATTTCAGCTCAGGTCATGATCTTGCAGTTTGAGGTTTTGAGTCCCATGTTGGGCTCTGCATTGGCTGTGCGGAGCCTGCTTGTGATTCTTTCTCTCTCTCTCTCTCTCTCTCTCTCTCTCTCTCTCTCTCTGCCCGTCCCCTGCTTATGCACGTATGTGCGCGTGCTCTGTCTCTCTCTCTCTAAAAATAAATAATAAACTTAAAAAAAAATTTTATTTGGTCTAAGCAGGATGTCAGTAGTACTAACGTCAGTTCAGTATTATTTATTATGGGTAAATTTTACAGTCATTATTCCCTTCCCCTCCTTTTTTCTTCAGTATCTCAAACTGGAAAGGATGTTAATTATTTATTAGTTCATCCTGTGCTTAAATCCCCTTTATGACTTAAGAGCTTCTTGTTTCCTTCTATGATTTTTATTTTGTTGCTGAGTAGGGCACTTTGGATTTTTAAAATTTTTTTTTTCAGATATAATTAGGGACAATAAGTGTACTGTGATAACTTGGTAAAACTAGAAAAACATTTTAGGTAATACATAATCACTGTGTAAACCTAAGTAGCAGTTGATGGATATCTACAGAGATAATCACTTCTGAACGTTTTACATATTGCTTACATTTAAATAATTGCAATCTAAATTTAAATTGTGATATTTGGGTTTCGCTTTAAGTGTATCATTTTTAAAAATTTTATTTTTTAAATTTACATCCATGTTAGCATATAGTGCGACAATGATTTCAGGAGTAGATTTCTTAATGCCCCTTACCCGTTTAGCCCATCCCCCCTCCAACAACCCTTCCAGTAACCATTTGTTCTCCATATTTAAGAGTCTCTTATGTTTTGTCCCCCTCCCTGTTTTTATATTATTTTTGCTTCCCTTGTGTTCATCTGTTTTGTTTCTTAAAGTCCTCAAATGAGTGCAGTCATATGATATTTGTCTTTCTTTGACTGACTGATTTCGCTTAGCATAATACCCTCTAGTTCCATCCACGTAGTTGCAAATGGCAAGATTTCATTCTTATTGATTGCCAAGTAATACTCCATTGTGTATGTATATATATACCTACCACCATACATACACCACCTCTTCTTTATCCATTCATCCATCGACGGACATTTGGGATCTTTCCATACTTTGGAAAAGATCTTTCCATTTGTATGATCTTTCCATACAATGCTATAAACATTGGGGTGTGTGTGCCCCTTCGAAACAGCACTTCTGTATCTTTTGGATAAATACCTAGTAGTGCAATTGCTGGGTCATAGGGTAGTTCTATTTTTAATTTTTTGAGAACCCTCCATACTGTTTTCCAGAGTGGCCGCACCAGTTTGCATTGCCACCAGCAGTGCAAAAGAGATCCTCTTTCTCCACATCCTCGCCAACATCTGTTGTTGCCTGAGTTGTTAATGTTAGCCATTCTGACAGGTGTGAGGTGGTAACTCATTGTGTTTTTGATTTGTATTTCCCTGATGATGAGTGATGTTGAGCAGTTTTTCATGTGTCAGTTGGCCATCTGGATGTCTTCTTTGGAGAAGTGTCTATTCATGTCTCTTGCCCATTTCTTCACTGGATTATTTGCTTTTTGGGTGTTGAGTTTGAGAAGTTCTTTATAGATTTTGGATACTGACCCTTTATCTGATACGTCGTTTGCAAATATCTTCCCATTCTGTCGGTTGCCTTTTAGTTTTGCTGATTGTTTCCTTCGCTGTGCAGAAGGTTTTATTTTGATGAGGTCCCAATAGTTCATTTTTGCTTTTGTTTCCCTTTGCAAGTATCATCTTTTAAAATCACAAAGGACAGAACTGAAAATTATGAATAGATTTTCTTTAAAAAAAATCTACAAATTCTGGATTTTTTTTTTTTTTTTTTTTTTTTTTTGAAATTCTTAACACAGAAGTAGTCTGAGTTAGAAGGGAGGTATGAGGGACTGGGCAGTATGGAGGCCATCTGGTCCAGGAAGGAATCCTGCTCCGTGAAGGAATCCCTGGGGCTGGTTTTTTAGTTAGTCCTGGCAGTTTCATGTACATAAATAGAACCTAGCTTTCAGCATTTTCTGAAGAATGCTTTAAATATCAAACTTAGAATGTTGGTAAAGTGTGTTGACATAAGCAGCGTTTGATTTTACCAATCTTGTCTAAAATATTTTTATTTTTTTTAAAGTTTATTTATTTATTTTGAGAGAGAGCAGGGGAGGGGCAGAGAGACGGAGAGGGAGACTCCCAAGCACTGATAGTGCAGAGCCTGAAGTGGGGCTCGAACTCACAAACCATGAGATCATGGCCTGAGCCAAAACCAGGAGTCAGATGCCTAACCAGTTGAGCCACCCAGGTGTCTCTAGTCTAAAATATTTTTAATACAGGTTTCAGAAGTTAATGATTCTTTTTTTTTTTTTTAAGGGTAGAATTCCAGGTGGATGTTAGGAAAGGAACATAAAAGCCCCTTTGTTGGAGGATTGCTATGAAATAATCTGATCTTGAAATTTGAAGGAGAGATTTATGTTTCATAAATAAAGGAAATTATATTTCCTTTCATTCTTTCCTTGGAAGTAGAAGTTCACTGATAGAGATCACGTGTGGCATTGCCTGTCTTACTTTTATAGAATTGTGTCCTATTCAGTGATTCATGAAAAGGGCTTTTGCTTTTGGTTGCAGTTTTGGCTTCTGAAGCCATTCACAGGCTTTTCAGGAGTCCTCAAGTGAGCTATTATTCTTGGCTTATATTTTGGTTGTAGAGCCTACAGTGCGGTATGCATTTTATTAATGTGATTTTCTTTTTTTTTTTTTTGCAGTGATTATTTATTCAAGTTACTTCTGATTGGCGACTCTGGGGTTGGAAAGTCTTGCCTCCTCCTTAGGTTTGCAGTAAGTTGAAATTGAAATGCCTTTAAAGAAGTTTATGCTGTGTTTTCTAGGTAGTCAAAGGATTAAACAATTTTATTTAGAATAAAGTAGTTCTTCCTCAATTTATATATTTGAAAGTCTCCAAGTATACATTCCCAGTGATATGTTGGACTCTTAAGCTCTTGATTTTAAAAGAAATTCAGCAAAGTGTGATTATAAAGTTAGAATGTCTAACGCTCTTGGTAGAGTTCAAATAGTTGGCTTGTGTTTAAGTGACTTGATGAAAAATGAATCTTCAAGTAAAATTTTAGTAGGATAAAAAAAGAAAGAGCAAGGCCTGGTACACTTTTTTTTTTCTTTTTTCTTTTTTTTGACAATGGCATAGTCTGTATGCTACACTTCACAAACAGATATGTAACTTTGAACCTACTGAATAGAATCCACAGTCTTCCATAGTCTTTATCAACTGCCTTCAAATTTAGCATGTTTTCCTTCTCACTGTCTAGGTCATTGGTTCTCAGAGTATGGTCCAAAGACCCCTGGGGATCATCAAGACTTTCTCAGAGGGTCCATGAGATTAAAACTTTTATCCTAATAATACTAAGCCATTAGTATTTACTAACTAAGTATTTACTTAGTATTAAGACAAAAGACATTTGCCTTTTTCACCGTGTTGACATTTGCTCTGATGATGCAAATGCAGTGGTGGGTAAAACCTCTGGTGCCTTAGCACCACATCAAGGCAGTGCTAAGTGCCAAACTGTACTCTAGTCAAAGTATTTACTTGTATTTACTCATGGGATGGTGGCAGGGGGGTCAGGGGGTGATTTTCACTTAAGAGTGTCTTTGATGAAAACAGTGAAAATGATTAATTTTTAAAAGTCTTGGTCCTTGAGTATTCTTTTTAAAATATTCTGTGTGAAAAAATGAGGAGAACATATAAAGCACTTGAACTGCAGACTGAAGTATGTTGGTTGTCTTGAGGAAAATAAAAACACTTGTATAGTTGTTTGAGTTGTGAGCTGAACTAGCTCCTTTTTTCTTTTTCTTTTCACTTGTTTCTTACTTGAAAGAACAGCTGACAAACTGTAGTTATGTAGAATTTGGTGGTATTGGGCAGACATTTTCTCCAATGTACTGAGACTGTCATTTCAAGGAAAATAACTGATAGCATTTGCTGTATGTAATGAAATTTAAGCTTTCAGGGGAAAATTAGAAATTTAGAAAACTTGAAATTCACTGTGAACTTGACAGCATGTCATACTTGACTTTTCTGATTGACAGTATTAATACTACTTAAAATATATGTTATATATATATATGTATATGTGTATATACATATAAAACAGTTAATGAAACCAAGGAACCCAGCTAAAGAGCCACCTATGTTTTATTCTAAGGAACTACTAGAATAGAACATAGGTGGCTCTTTATCTTGTGTGAAAATATTTCCTAATATGGAAACAAATCAGGAAAGAAAAGATTATTAATTTGATTGCATTAAAATTAATGTCAAGCACTTAAAAGTGTTAAAAAACCAGTGATACTAGCAAAAAAATATACATGAGGAGGGGATATTCTCAATATATAAAGCAAATGTACATATTAGTATGAAAAGGGTATTTGTCATAATGGGAATATGGGCAAATAACATGAGTGAGCAGTTCACAAAAGAAGCAATAAAAATTGACAAAAGTTCAATTTTATTTGTAGTTAAAGACTTTAAAATTAGGTAGTACTTTTTATTAAATTGGCAAATATTAAAATCAGGAATCATCCATAATAGTAAATCAGTAATCCTGGGTATGTGGGAAGAATCTGGCATCTCTTGATGAAAATGGTTATAGCCTGAGGTGTCTGTTTCAAAGAAAATCCTCTCTGGGATGCCTGTTGATCTAAGCCACAGGTTTCAGTACTACCCACCTACATGGTAGCATTTAAGCATTTAAGAGAATACTGATTCCTGGGCCCCTAGAATAGAGATGAGCTGCAAAACGTATAATAAAGAAATGTACAGGGACACCTGGGCGGCTCAGTTGGTTAAGTATCTGATTGTTGATTTCGGCTCAGGTCATGGTCTCTGCAGTTTGTGAGTTTGAGCTCTGCATTGGGCTCTGCACTGACAGTGTGGAGCCTGCTTGGGATTCTCTCTCTGCCCCTCCCCTGCTCTTGCACACTCGCTCACTCTCCAAATAAACTAAAAAAAAAAATGTATAATAAGCTATGGGAGCACAGAGGGAAGAAACTCTAAGAATTGGCCAAGGAAGTTGAGGAATGTTTGGACAGTCAGTATTGCCTGAGCTCAGAATTGAAGAATGAATAAAAATTGTAACCCGGGGACTGGGGATTAGGAGGTATGCAGAGAGAGATGTTGAAAATTTGGACAGAAGGAAGAACATGTGCAGTGGCTCAGAGGCATGCAAATAAGGCACATGTAGGGATTTATAAGAATTCTAACAAAGCATTCGTAAGTATTTCCAACAAAGCATCTATCATGTAGGAGTGCTAAGTGAATGTTCATTGCGCTCATTTTGTTCTCTGTCCACTTTCTGTAGTATCTGATATTTATTAGACAATCACTTAAAAACAAATAAGATTTTTAAAACGTTTGTTCATTTTGAGAGAGTGTGCACGAGCTGGGGAGGGACAGAGAGAGGGAAGAGAGAATCCCAAGGAGGCTCCATATTGTCAGTGTGAGCCTGATGTAGGGCTTGATCTCACATACCGTGCATGTCTAAAAACTGGACATTTTGCGGGGCACCTGGCTGGCTCAGCTTGGTGGAGCATGCAACTCTTGATCTCGGGGTTGTGAGTTGGAGCCCCACATTGGGTGTGGAAATTACTTAAAAATAAAATCTTAAAGAAAAACTGGACATTTTATAAAGTAACAGTGCTATTGTGAGCTTACAAAATGAATAAATATCCCAGATTGTCTCAGAAATGTGGTGTCACAGTTGGTTTGAATCAGGATTCAAGCATGTTCTATACATTCCATTTGGTTGTTTGCTGCTTCATCTAAGTTGTTCCAACCTCCTTTTTTATTTATGTCTTTTACTTTTTGCAGAACCTGGGTAGTTGTCACATAGATTTTCCAACATTTTAGATTTGTCACTTTGCTTTTTTGTGGTGTCTTAAAACTTGTTCCTTTATCCTTCTTGTTACAGTAATTGGAAGCCCCAGAACCATGCTGTTTTTATGGTAGCTATGAGCCCCATGTAGTCACTTGAATTTAAATTAATTAAAAATGCATAAAATTTACAATTCAGTTCCTTGTTCTCCATTAGCTTAATGGTAACTGTATTGACTAGCAGTTTGTAGAACCTATCCATCATCAAAGAAAGTTCTGTTTGACAGGGCTGCTCTTAATAGATTTAGGCCCATCTTTGTTGGCAGAATACTTCATAGGAGTTACCTTATGCTTGCTAAGATTATTCAGTGAGTTTAGGTGGTGATA
The DNA here is from genome assembly GCF_027475565.1 of Acinonyx jubatus. Lineage (NCBI taxonomy): Eukaryota > Metazoa > Chordata > Mammalia > Carnivora > Felidae > Acinonyx > Acinonyx jubatus. Next base: position 81,054,037 of record NC_069388.1, on the reverse strand, counting down.
GCTTGATCTCTCCTTTCACATATCTTTTCACAAACATTTTCGGTTAAAGAGAAAAAAAAAGTTTTGTTTCCATTCTAAATAAAATGTCATGGCAGATACTTGAGAAAAATAGGTATAATTTTAAAAGTTTATTGAGTTAAACATTGTTCATGCAAAAACTTGTGCATAGGTGTTCATAAAGCAACATTATTCGTAATAGCCAAAATGTGGAAACAACCCAAATGTCCATCAACTGATCGATGGATGACAAAATGGCTTATATCCGTACAATGAACTATACTCAGCCATAGAAAGGAATAAAGTACTGGTACATGCTGTAATATGAATGAACCTTGAAAACTTTATCCTGAGTGAAGGAAGCTAGACATAAAAAGCCACATATACATGATTCCACTCACATGAATGTCCAGAATACACAAAGCCACAGGGACATAAAGTGGATTAGTAGTGGTTTCTGGGGTCTGGGGGAGAGGAGGAAATGAAGAGTGACTGCTACTGGGACAGAGTTTCCTCTTGGGGTGATAAAAATGTTCCGCAATTAAATAATGGTGATGGTTGCACAAGCTTTTAAAAGTCATAACTAGGAAATAAAATTGACTTCTACAAAAATGGAAGAAGAGAAGGACCTCCTTCCTTTGTGGCGAATATATTGGATGGAGGGTCACGGAGGGGAATGAGTGTTCTGCTGATTAACAATTAGAAACATCACTTGTAATCATTAAAAATATGAAACCTTTTTCTATATGATGTATGTAAAGAATTTGCAAACAGATGTTTGATAAAATTAAAGAACAGCTGTTAAGAAAATCCTAAGAAGAAACTATTAAATAGTGCGTTGTAATCAGAACGCAAACTGAGTATTGGGATGGAGTAGCTGTTCTCAACATGTTATGCTTTATAAACTTTATCAACTTTATAGATAAAAGTTGAAATTGTATTTTCTTATTTACTTTATTGAACATTAATTTTATTAACTTTTTTTCCCTTTAGGATGATACATATACAGAAAGCTACATCAGCACAATTGGTGTGGATTTCAAAATAAGAACTATAGAGTTAGATGGGAAAACAATCAAGCTTCAAATAGTAAGTCATTTTTAGACTAGAATTTGTTTTGGAAATTATTTTGGTAAATTTAGAATGTATTTGTTATGATCTTCAGAATCTCATGTACCTGTGGTAGAGTGGGAGTATCAGAATTGTTTAGGTTAAAAACGTTTTCTCTAAGATTACCTTCCTAATTGAATTTTCTGTTCATAAAGCAGAGAAATACGTTTTAAGTCAGACTTGGTCCTAGTTCCTTTTCTTGTGTTTTTATCAGGGGGCGGGAGGAAGGGGGGTCTAAGTTGAAGTTTACCTTGTCCTAATAGTGAAAGTAGTTTGAGTATTTTCTGATGCCTTACCGTGCTGAATACTGTGGAACATTAAAAGAAACGTAGGAGAGGGTCTTCATATGTGGCTTAGATGAGGAGTTTTATTTAGTTCTTTTGTATTTATTAGTTTATATGTACCAACTCTGTAGAAACAATTTTATTGGAAAGGAACTTAGCTTTTCTAACATGTTTCATAGCTCAGAAAATTAACGCCAAGAGATTTAATGACTTGCCCACAGTTACTGGCAGAACCGAGTGACTCATTGCTCCCTTTTTTCAGTATTTGGTGCCCTTGTGGCATCCTAGTCCGCTCATCCATCCTTCCATCCCCAACCCCGAATTAAAAGTAGGCAGTTGTGGTAGTTCAGTTATATCGGCTTTGTATGGGTCTGGGTACTGCCAGTGTACACATCAGTGGTCTTTAAAAACATTAATTTCTGAGTATCTTTTGGTGTTGGTGTAGAAAACCAATGACTGCTGCTTTTCTGGATTTGGAGTCAGAAAGAAAACTTGGATTTATTGTCTTCGTTCCGGTATTCACTAGTCAGTTGTGTATTTAACTCACTTCAACCTTTTTCCTGGGACTTCCCTCTTCTATGACCATGATGATACTTGATTTACTAACTCGTAAGGTAGTTGGTGAGAACCAGACCCAGTAGCTCTGTGTATGTGGATACAATAATGTGTGCGAAAGGCCTTTGTAAAAACTTCTGGGCATTATGTAAATGTTACTGGTGATGTGACATACCCAAATAAATGGATGTTTGATTCCTTCTTGTTTTTTTAGTTGCTCCCTTTTCTTATCTGCCTTTGATAGCAATAGCTTTAAATACTTTCCACCAGTGAACAGATTACCTTCTATATTGATTTTTCCCATTGTATGTGGAGTGCCAACTTTATACTTGGTAGCACAAAGACTGTTTCAAAAAAGAAGTACTCAAGCCTCTAATCTAATTACTGGTGTGAAATGATTATGTCATGTGTGATCACTGGTCTCGGTAAGCTTTGAATGTCTATTTGTGAAACATTCATTTATTATGACTTTACTGGGCTAGAAGGCATCTTACAGGTCATTCAGTCTTCCTTTCATCTTCAGTAGGAATTTCCTTTTGCTATCTGGTGTCCTTTTTTTTGAACACTTCTGGGAAGCAGCTAGTTCTGTTTATAAATAACTTCTGATTGTTTCTTTATGTTGAGCTAAAGCCAGTTTCCTTTAATTTCTCTTACTCCTCTGCCTTTTGGAGCTGCCTAAACACGATTAATTTGTTTTCTGTTGGCAACCTGCGCTCTTTAGATTGGTCTTATCACAACCTTCTACCTCTGAAGTCAGTCATTCCTTTCTGGAAGCATGCTTCCAGAACCTTTCACAATTTGGATCACTCTTGCATGATAGAAGTGCCTTTTATTAAGGTATGATTCCTAAAATCAAATATGAGATAAGAGTCTAGCCAGTGTGGGCTACATGGGCTAAGTTTTCTTTTGATTTGGACTCTGAATTTTTTTCCCCCTCTCCTGCACTTCAGGACTCATGCCCTTTCCTCATAATTAATCCATTCAAAAATAGATATGAGGTTATAGAGATGAAGGAAACAGAGTTCCATAGGAGGAGATTCCATTTCAGTGGGAAAGACAAATATGGAAAAATCAGTTACCCTGTGATTATGAGGGGTTATGAGAATTATATACTAAGGGTGATCAATTAGAGAGGACGGTAGGTACTGTTAGGATGAAAACTCAGGAGTTTTCAGAGTGGCAAGGAGAGCAGAAATTTTACTCTTTGGACGTCATTGCTTCGACAGTCACAGTTATTTGTTAGCATTTATTCAGAAACAATTGCTTCCTTTTCTTGTCTAACTTTGCTATGTTAGTGAAAGGGCTGGTGGAAAAGGGAGCTAAGATTTTGTTGAGCAGCTTCTATAGTCAGGCTAGGCAGTTTATAAACATCGGTTCATTTAAACCTTTTAGCAGTTCTATAAGGTGATCTGTAGATGAGGAAACTGTTAAGTGACTCTCCCTAGTGTTAAATAACCAGGAACCTAGATTGGAAGTCAGGTTGGTGTGACTCCAAAGTTCTTGTTTCTCCATGGATATCTTGAAAGACTTTGAGACTCCTTACTTGCACAGCATATCTAAATAGTCTTCTGCACGCTCCAGCTTAGTACTTTGGACAAAAAAGGTAATGAAGCTGTGGTGACTTTTTTTAGTTTGCCTTAGATTAACAGTTTTAACATCTTTTTTTTTTTTTCTTTTTATTACTGGAGCATGCTAAATTACAGACATATTTTACTCCAAAAATACTTGAGTATGCATCTCTGTTTTACTATTTTCACCACTTTCACATCTAACAAAATTGACACTACTGCCATAATATTCTCTTAATATCCGAGCTGTATTCACATTTCCCCAAAATTGTAACTTGTTTTCAACAGCCCTATTTGGGCTGGCTCTTTAAAAAAGGAAGTGATTTCACTGAGTGCTCCTGAACCTTTAGTTTTGCCATTTAAGACACTAATGGAGATCAGTGTATAATTCATGAGCTATATAATCCAAAACTTTACAATTCCCTCCCTTAATTTAAAGGCTGTTGCATGTTAATCTCCACTTGCTTTAGGCATCAAGTCCGTTTTTGGTTTTTGTTTTCAATGGTAACAATTCCCATTTTGCTATTTCCCCATCAGTCAAGGTGTTATTTTTGCCAGGTGCTTTTAGTGGGGTAGGTAGCTATTCTGATTACACACATATTTCAAGAAGATGTCATTGACTAGGAGCAATTCACACAAACTTACTGTTTTTCTTAAAACCAAGGCTTTTAAAATCTAACCATTGAGTTTGCCTCTTGATATTTTTAACAATTAGTCTTTTAAACCCAGAATCTTAATGTAACAACATAAGCATTTGTTTTCATTGTTTGAGTCTATATGGTTGAAGTGTGGCAAATGGCTCTTAAAATGAGTTTTCTAAAAGTATTTAGAATCATCTTTACACTGTTTTTCCCAGGACTGAGATAGTATCTTCCTGAGATGGTTAAAGTGCTATCGTGACTAGTAGTTATCTGAATTAGGTCCTTTCAGTGCTTTTCCATGAAGGTAAAATGTCCTAACAAGTGATTTTGTCTTATTTGTGAGAGTATACTGTTCAAGAGGTGTTAGGCTACTAGCTTTCCTAATCAGGTCAACCTGTCCGCCTTCATACTAAATGCCTTGCACAGTGCTAAGGCTGTAGGAAGGAATATCAAGAGAATGACATATAGTCTGTGACTCAAAGAACTCATCTGGAGCATTACCACAAGCTGAAGTATTGGCACAACCTTTTCATCCTGAACCTTCAGGTATTTGGCAATTACCATGCAATCTAGTAGTGTGAGCATTGAGGGTTAACGTTCCCATGTCAAATCTTGATAATCTCCAAAGCTGCGTAAACAAAACTGTTCTCCTTCCTGCCCTTTCCCCCACCTCTTATTTAATGGAACTGTTTGGATTTCTTGATTGTTTTATAATAGTGGGACACAGCAGGCCAAGAAAGATTCCGAACAATCACCTCCAGTTATTACAGAGGAGCCCATGGCATCATAGTTGTGTATGATGTGACAGATCAGGTAAGTTCCAGGAGGAAGTCGTGTTACAGTGACAAAGTAGGAGGTTACTATTGGATAAATACCAGATTCTCTTACTTCGTGTATTTGGCATCAGTATTATTTATAGGGCAGAATACTTTGTCCACTCCCAAATAAATGAGTCACATAAAAAACATTTATTTTAGAGGCACCTGGGTAGCTCGGTTGGTTGAGTGTCCGACTTTAGCTCAGATCATAATCTCACAGTTCATGAGCTCGAGCCCCACAGGCTCTCTCTCAGCTGTCAGTGTGCAGCCTGCTTTGGATCTTCTGTCGCCCCTTCCCCTCCTCTCTTTCCCTCTCTCAAAAATAAAATAAACATTAAAAAATACGTATTTTAAAGCAGTACTTTAAAAAAGAACAACAGGTATATTGTTACTTTTCTCCCCTCTGTTATACTAATAAATTGACCAATCAAAATTTTATATTTTCCTTTAGCAAATAGAAAACTTAGTAATTGGTTTTACATTTGCTTGCAAGGGACTCTGCTTATATTTATTATGGACTAATAACTGATCATTCCGACAAGAGTTCATAGGGAGCTGTGGATTGTTTGGTGTATACTGTGTTCTTGGTTTTAACAATTACTAATTACTAATTACTTAGCAGCAATTTGCTAGTAATTTAGACGTCTCAGAGTTGCCAAAAGCAAGATTAGAGATCTCTGCGTCTGCAGGATGTGGTTCAGAAATAGGATGAGCTAGAGGACGATTCTTTTAAGAGGACCATGAGGATCTAAAAATTAGCTGTTACAAGAAGGTAGGAAGGAGGGTGTAGAGAAGGTGTGAATAATGTGGTCTGAGGGCCATCATTGTTCTTTTGATCAAAAAGAAAATTTCAGGGTCTCTTTTTTCTATCAAAGTATGAAAAATAAACTTTGAAAATTAGGATTTGTTTTTCTTGCGTCAAATGTTAAGTCTCATCTCAACTATGAAATCATAGCTAATTAGATAACTAGAATCATAGACTTTATAGAGTCCATGCCATTAGAAATATTGGGGGAGTAGTATCAACAGGAAAACAAAGAAGTGCTAATTAAAAATGTCTCTAGTCATTACCATGAAATACTTAAATAAGAAAATCTCCTTCCCCTAAATAGGTTTGTGGGAAAGGAAACAAGCATCTTTACCTTGGACTCATTTATTTAATAATACCTTTTGACATCTCTAGTATTAACACTTTAGGTAGGCTCTCTTGTTCATAAACTAAAATTTGATCAAATGTCAAAACACAAGATTTTGTAGGTGCTTTTAAGTTGTTTATTCCAAAACAGATCTGACTGTAGTTTAATGATGAACTGTATTTCCCTCCTTTAAGCTTTCACATTCTAATGTCTTATGCATATATGTATAGTCTTTGTAATATATCACTTCACTTTCTTCCCAGCACTTTAGTTACTGTTTTGTAGCTAGACTTGTCTACTTCTCAGGCCAGGAAAGACACTTCTGTTTTTACGTGCTTATTTAGAGCAGTTGTGTCCAGACTGTATGATCATTCTTAAAAATGTCTGTCTTCTTAGGAGTCCTTCAATAATGTTAAACAGTGGCTGCAGGAAATAGACCGTTATGCCAGTGAAAACGTCAACAAGTTGTTGGTAGGGAACAAATGCGATCTGACCACAAAGAAAGTAGTAGACTACACAACAGCAAAGGTATGTTTCAAGTTTGATTTTTCAAACTGCATTTGAAGGTGTTCAGTTTGAATTATTTATGTATGGGTATGGAGTCCCACAACAGCCACAACCATTTACAGCTTTTAAAATACATGCACTGGAGAGGCATCTATCTGGTGGCTCAGTCGGTTAAGCACCCAACTCTTGATTTCTGCTCAGGTCGTGATCTCATGTTTTGTGAAATTGAGCCCCGTGTCAGGCTCTGCACTGATAGCGCAGAACCTGCTTGGGATTCTCTTTGTCCTCCTCTCTGCCTCTGCCACACTTGCCTTCTCTCAAAGTAAATAAAAACTTTAAAAAAATAATACGTGCAGTAGCATATGCTGATAATGGCAGTTCACGTAGTGTCTTTTCGGATTCAGCAAACTTAGTCCTTCCTTCACTCCCCGTTTCAGATGACAGAAATGCACTAAGTGGAAGAAACTTTGTGTTAATTAAACCTTACTATTCTCTTAGGAATTTGCAGATTCCCTTGGAATTCCATTTTTGGAAACCAGTGCTAAGAATGCAACGAATGTAGAACAGTCTTTCATGACGATGGCAGCTGAGATTAAAAAGCGAATGGGTCCTGGAGCAACAGCTGGTGGTGCAGAGAAGTCCAATGTTAAAATTCAGAGCACTCCGGTCAAGCAGTCAGGTGGAGGTTGCTGCTAAAATTTGCCTCCGCCCTTCTCTCACAGCAATGAATTTGCAATCTGAACCCAAGTGAAAAAAACAAAATTGCCTGAATTGTACTGTATGTAGCTGCACTACAACAGATTCTTACCGTCTCCACAAAGGTCAGAGATTGTAAATGGTCAATACTGACTTTTTTTTTATTCCCTTGACTCAAGACAGCTAACTTCATTTTCAGAACTGTTTTAAACCTTTGTGTGCTGGTTTATAAAATAATGTGTGTAATCCTTGTTGCTTTCCTGATACCAGACTGTTTCCCGTGGTTGGTTAGAATATATTTTGTTTTGATGTTTATATTGGCATGTTTAGATGTCAGGTTTAGTCTTCTGAAGATGAAGTTCAGCCATTTTGTATCAAACAGCACAACCAGTGTCTGTCACTTTCCATGCATAAAGTTTAGTGAGATGTTATATGTAAGATCTGATTTGCTAGTTTTTCCTTGTAGAGTTATAAATGGAAAGATTACACTATCTGATTAATAGTTTCTTCATACTCTGCATATAATTTGTGGCTGCAGAATATTGTAATTTGTTGCACACTATGTAACAAAACAACTGAAGATATGTTTAATAAATATTGTACTTATTGGAAGTAATATCAAACTGTATGGTGATAAGTATTGTTTTAATTCTTATGGTTAAAGGGAAATAGAGCCTTGCATTATACTCAAAACAGCCATTTGTGTGTGCAACCAGGGCACTGTAGACCTATCTTAGAGCAGCATCCAATATGCTTTTCAGATAATATATCCAGTAAATGACCTAGGGAGGCTTCTGTGCTGTATGGGGATTTAACCAGGCTTAGTGGTTCAGGGAGACTAAATTATATGGAAAACAAGTTTAGAATGTATGCTATCTAGTCTCTGATCCTTCTCGAAAACCATTTGAAATGGCTTCATCGATCAACATTTTTGTTAATTCTTCTGCGGTAGAGGTGAAAAGCAGCACATTTTTCCTAACTGGCAAGTGATCAGACTAATGTTGTGTGCTGATACTGTTTCTTCAGTGCTCTGAGTCAGATGTCAACTATCTTATCCTCCACAACTGTATAATTTAGGTTGGAGGAGAGTTAAAGCATTAAAGTAGAAAGCAGGAAATTTACTATTGATTGCCCTAATTTTAGGAATCATATCCCTAAAAATTAACCAAGAACACAAATGCAGGGTGGGAATGATAAATGAAAACAATGTATTTATTTCAGTGGAATTTTGCACATGTGAAAAATTTTGTTAAAGAGCCTAAGATTTGTTTTTATTGTGGGAAACAAAAATCTTTTGCTAACGATGGCATTTTGAGGTGGTAAAGTCAGAGATGGTTTCCTTGGGGTTGAAATAGCAGCCAAAACATTCTTAGGCGCTTGGGATGTGGCTGTTGGCAACACATTTTACGGTGGGATCTTTAATCCAGTGATAAAATTTTAACTAAAAACAAGCCAAAAATGATAGGTTTCTTTATTTTCACTGAACAGGCAATTGAAATACATGGTACAAAAATAAGTGGTAAGATTACTGTAAAATGAAATGGACAGAATATTCAATTTAATTTTCCATCTGAGAATTTCACAATAAAATCATAGTTTACTTTGTATTATAGATGTGCTTGTTGGATCTATTCATCCTCGCATAAGGCAACTGAAAAATCCCTCAAGTTACCAACAGTTATGTGGGTGAAGTTGTGTTTTTTTCGGAAGTTTGTTTTTTGCCTGATACCGTATAGAGGGGGAAAGAATTCAGAAGCTATTTCCTAAAACAGATGAATAATACAAACGTTAGTGTGATGCTGTGCACTTCAGTTTATACAGCAAGCTGTTCCAACTGTCAGCTTACTGGTGAGCTAGCAAGAAACATTACATGAACTTATTTTAAGATGTAAGCATATTTACATACTTATTTAGGTCTGAAAATCTAGTGTTCTTTCCCCCACAGCAGTCAAGACTGGGCTTCCCGCAAGATGTCTCCGAGTACAAACGCTTCAAGTAATAATTTGTTCATTTAATAAGGGGAATTCCCACTTGTCATATTTTAATGTCAGTGGCTTCCATGAATCAGCTGTGGGAATAAGGGAAGTGTTCTAAGCCTGATTGGTTACAATCTCTGGGAAGTCCTTGCAGAACGATAGCTATTCTGGCCTGAGCAAAATGTCCCGTTCTTTGACTTGCGACTGAAATTGCCTTTAGCATGCATGCTGCCACTGCAGCATCTTTTAGGTCAACCCTACTTTATGTCCCCAGTTAAGCTGAAAAACAGCCCTGTATTGATACTGTCTCCTATCTGCAGATGAGCCTAGCCATGGAGCTGCAACACGAACCCAGGGCTCGAAACCACCAGTCCAGCTCTTAGTACTACCACTTCCCGTGGACTTCAATTCTACTGATTTAAAGGGACTACTAGGAAAGTTTACGACAGGTAACTATGGCTATGTCAGTGCAAGCTAATGCTGTCCTTCAGGCTCATGTGTACCAACTGCAGTCAGTGCAGTGGCCAGCCGGGCTCTCTGCGAGTCTGACCCTGCCACGTTTGCCCATGGAAATGCTGCTGGCAGCACCTTCCTGGGATGAAACGATTTCAACCTGAGTCTTCAAGGTGGTCTTAAACTGCTTATAAGCACTGCTAAAGATATAATTAATGGTTCTGTTGATACTCTTCAGTGGCATTCATAGCTAGGTCCCGAGTATCTTCAGTCACACCTTATTTCAAAGGAGATAAACAAAAGTATCTTAGATCCTATTTCTAAGTAAAGTAATACTTTCCTGGGAAACGGGTTATTCCGAAATAAAATACTCTGAAAATTCCTATCAGGTGAAGCTGGTAATTATTAGGCTGGATGGGAACAGAATGGCATACTCAGCATTCAGTTGCTGTATCATTGGCCAGTCAGTTTCTGTAGGGTTGTCATCTTAGGTTTTTTGGTGAACCTAATAGAAACTGTCTCTCATATACTAGCAAATAAGTGGGTTTAACGCCTCAGGGCTACCCCGTAACACTCAGTAGAAAGGCACGTACCAATTTATAGCCACAAAGAGAAGAGAAAATAGATCAATTCAAGAACAGAGGCCATTAGGGGCACCTGGTTTGGCTCAGTTCATGAGATCAAGGCCCACGTCCGGCTCTGACAGTGCGGAGCTTGCTTGGGATTCTCTCTCTGCACCTCCCCCGCTCATGCACATATACTCGGTCCTTCTCTCAAAAATAAACATTAAAAAAAATTAAAAGAACAAAGGCCATTAGACATATCTGTCGTTCCTAAGGAAATTTTACATATAGAATTATTTGCTCTGGAGGGGTTTTATCTTAAATCTCACTATGGAACCAAGATTAAAGGCCTGAATTTCTTTTAAAGAAGGTAATTTTGTATTAAATGTTCTCTTCTGAGGAGTATCAGAAATCTCGTGAGAATAATTGTTCTAATGTCACCTTTAGATTTAAAATGATCTGTGCATTTTTTATAAACATAAGCTCTTCCTTTCTTAAAAGAACCCTCCTCAAATGAGAATCTGGAAGGAGTTTGAAAAAAGATGTTTAAGTGCAAAAAATCCTTTCCATAAGTCCTAGCACACCATAACGCTACAGATACGTGGGCGGGACGACGACATGCTTTCTTCCGTGTTCATTCATGGCACAAGAGAAATGTTTTAAAGGTTGTTTTTTGTTTTGTTTTGATTTTTTGCAGAATTGGTTACCAGCAACAGCTGATCGTTTTGCTTTAAAAAGCTTTACAATTGATGCTTTAAATGGTTGATCCATAGATTTCTTTTTTTCCCTATCAAGTTACGTATCATGCAACCAAACACTTCCCTTTTTTCCTTCCCTAGTGACCGCACGCCCTCTTCTTCCCTGATCTTGGACTGCTCTTCCAAGACAGAGTAGGAATGCGTGGATAGACGCGTCCTCCTAGAGGTGCCCTTTAGGTGTGGATAATCAGGTCCAGTCTTGCAAAGCTCAGTAGCAGTTCCCTATGTCTGACACGTTTTCCTTTAAGATCTTAGGCAGGCAGATGGAGCATTACTAAGCCCCTAAGATAACTTAAAAGGTGTCCTAACAACCCAAAATAATTTGAGAACTATTGATTTGGAGACTTAAAGTCTCTTCTGAAATCTTCAAGGGGGATTTATAAACCTAAGCTTAAGTTTATGAAAAGACTCAAGTTCCTGGCCATTCAGTTTTTTCAGTCTCCTGGGTCTTCTGGTATGCCTGAGAATTCCATGTATTTGGTACCTTCTCTCTCAAACGAACCTTCTTTAAATGACCTTTATAGCAGGTAGACTATTTTAGGAGCTCTGCTGTTTTTAGCTGGATTGAAGGGGATGATAGGCCTGTAAGCCTTTATTAGCATTATTTTATCAAAAACTGCAAAGCCACATGCTTTTGTTGAGAAGCACCAAAAGGAAAACCTTAGTTTGGAAGGATTCATTTTAAATAAAGATAGGAACTCAATAGCCCTTACTTCAGGGAAGAGAAAGGCATTTTAAAACTAGTTACATTAGCGTTAAGTTCCCCCTGTGATTTCAGTGTTATAAATGGCTCTTACAAGGGCTTCCTGAAAGCTTCCCACCAGCCAGGTTTTAGCCGACAGATTACATCTCTGCCTTAGAAGATGCCTGAAAGAGAAAGAGGAACATTTTTACAGGCAGAATGCAGCAGAGGAAGAAAGGACACCCGCAGGCACTGTGTTCATTTTAGAACTACAATGACTGTTGCTCAGATTTCCTTGATGCAAGTACAGGGCCTCCCTGCCCTGGACACACCTGGATTTTATCCTTTACTTTCACAGTGAAGTCTTACCTAGAAGGTCTGTGAATGACGCACCACATTTTGGTTGCAGGAGAGGAAGTTTCAGGGAAAGCAGGTTGGGCAGTGGCGGCCCCACACTGGGCACAAACCCCCTCTGCTCTCAGCTCCTTTTCCCTATCATTCCCTGTTGGACTTTCCCAAAGATGAAAAGAAAGTTGTACTGTTGAGTCTCCAAGGCACGTTACCCCACCTATCCCCTAGCCCTTTTTAGAAGGGAGTTTGCAGAGATCATTGTTGGGAAGGGAGGGGTGAGGATTTATCAGTAAGTTGCTTGAAGATGGGCCAGAAGAGCCTCCAGAACAGGCAGCCTGAGAATGGCCCTCTACTGGAGACGCAGACATATAAAAAAGTAGGCACAGAGGAGTTCTGCCACTGTTGTCTTTGAGGGGTTGGAGGTGAAGGGACTGCCACGGAAGTGCGAGCATGGGGCACCCTAGTCCTTAGTGGGCAGTGGGGATGAAACGGAGTTAGTGGAAAGCACCTCAGTGAGCCAGCTTCCCACAGGAAGACCCCCAACCTTCTTCCTGGCAATGGCAGCATCTCCCTTTTTCAGCGTCTGGGTCTTCTAGCATCTCATTGTTTCAGTCACTCTTGGTTCAACAGTCTTCCAAGAGACCTTTAGAGCAGGAGCTCTGTACCCTCACCTGGCACTGGGGTCCAGTGGACACGTTTTCTTCTCTCGGGTTGCCTACTCACCAGACTAATCCCCTTCACGTCGGTGCTCCTGTGTGCCACTGGCGTGTTGTCAGGGATGAGGGTGCAGCCAGCCAGCATGTCCAGGGAAGCTAAGATGGCATCATACAGGCGATCTGCATGGCTCTCCAGCTCACTGGGCTGCTTCGAGATCCTCCCGAGGACATCCTTTAACACTAACAAATGAGGTTCAAAGCATTTAGGCCCCAAAAAAACCCCAACGCCCAACATGTAAGCGTGTTTTGGAAGAATCGTATATAAGGGTGCAGTGTTTTACACAAAACAGGAACGTGGCAATAGTTTCAGGATGTCCACTCTTTTTAACGGTGACTCTCTAGGGACTGCTGTTTGTTGAGCTGGAGAATCTGTGGTGTTAACTTATGATTAAAGCGGAGCAAAGAATCTCACTGGCTTCACTGGATTTACGTAATTCACCAAAAGGCACAGAAACAGGGTGCTCTGGTGACTGGTTATCATCCTCTGACCTTTAGAGTTAAGACACAGGGCACACCCAGACCCTACGGGGCAGGAGGCTTAAATGAGACGAAACAATATGCCAAGATTAGGACACTGGGCCCCGCTGCCAGGTTCCTAACAGCTTCTACTGGCTGGGGAACTGTTACTTGGCATGTATGCAGCTAGTCTGGGAACGTATTTGGGAATGCTCGTGAACCTTTTGTGGGCCCAAAGCGAACAGACTTCAAAAGAAAATTACCTGGAAGCAGGCTAAGACAAGAGGTTAGTAAGGCCAAGATTTCCTCCCACAGGCCAAGTGTTCATTTGCGGAAGGGATAGGCTAGGTTCAGAGTGCACCACACACAGCAGGCTTGTTTTTCTCTGAGAAACCTTATTTCCTTTGTGAAACACAAAGACTGCTTTAGCTTCCTGAGCCTTTATCAGCTGTGTTAACACTCTCTCTGGTTTCCTGCTACAGCTGCAACATCTGCCAGCAGCGGAAGGGAAAGGGGAAGCTGCGTATCTGCAGGGGATGCTGGCAGACGGGTGGCAGGAGAAGGGACATGGGCTCACTGTGCCGAGATCAGGCCCCCGGGGAAGCCACATGAGTGCCGTGTCATCTGGGCGGAGTGCCGTCCTGGCGAGGCCCGGCAGAGGAGTGCGGCCAGGGTGCACGGTACAGCTCGTCTGTAAGAGCGACTGGGCTGGATTTTCCCCTCCAGACCTTTGCTCAGTCCTCCTGTGTGTTTGTCAGAATTCAGGGACCTTTATTTTTTTTTTTTCTAAACATTTATCTTAGGATGTTAGAGTATTTGGTTGGGGCCAAGTAAAAGGAAAGCTGGGAGTAAGAACGAAGTAATCTTTCCCAGTAAGACTTTCCTGTTTTAATTGAACACATACACACAGGAGCCTGAGTCGTCACCGCTAAGGAGTGTGGGCTCCAGAAAGGACTGGCGACACGGGCACCCAAGCACTGAGCCTAAGCGCAGCGAAAAGCCAGCTGCCCACAGGGAGGCCTCGGCAGGAGGCTGAGACGGACATTTCGGAGGGGGAGTTAGTTTGGTTCTTGTCCCTACAGTTGCACTGGTGATTGCAGAAGGAAGCAGGCCATGAAACTGGGTAGGAGTGCTTGTGCCCAGGCTCTACGGACTCTGGAGGTGCGTCCCACAGAGAGCTAAGCAGTCCCACACATAGCTGGAGAAACCCTGTGCACGTCTAGGGGAACTTGTGATGTTCACACGACACCAAAGTTCCTCATTAGTCCAAGCCAAGGACGGGAGGGGCAGTGTGTCCATCTTAAAGAGCCTGCGCATGTATCTGAAAATCACAGCAGCCCCAAATGCCTTACTTTGGCAGTAAAATACCTTCAGACTCCTTTTGAGACCCGGGCAAAGTGAAATGTTATTACAGATTAAGCACCGAGAACTATTACTGGATTGGTTTTTAAATGAAGGTCAAAGAACCTGTAGTTTTTTAAGAGGCCCACTGTTCCATGCGGCCTCTGGGAGAGTTTCCTGGTATGGAGGGCTTTCCCTTCCTGCTCAGACCCCTGCACTTCCAGACACAGCAGCGGGGGAGTCGGCAGAAAGGGGTTTGAGCCAGGCTGCCACTCCTTGTGTGGTCTCAGGCAAATTCACAACTCCGAGGTGAGAGTAAGAAGAGTACCTATCTCACGAGGCTGGGATTAAATGGGGAAAAAAAATTGGTACATTAACTACTTCACAGTGTCTGGCACACAGTGTTCAGCACGATGCTGATGTAACTACATGCAGCAGAGGAGGCTGGCATACTGAATTCTGCCCCAGTAAAACCCAAAAAACCCTAGTGCAAGAGCCAAAACAAAGGCCTCCTGAGGGCAGGGGATTGCCAAGGGTTCACATAATTCACACCGGATAATCCCCGCTAGAAATCCTTCAGTAGTTCCCTGTCCCATTGAAACCCTTCTGCCTGTTCACAGCTTTCAACCCTGGTCATTTTTCTCCCCAGGGGAAGAAATGTCTGGAGATATTTTGGGTTGTCACAACTGGAGAGGAGGTGGTACTGTTCTATAATGGCCGAAGGCCAGGGATGTTGCGAAACATCCCGCAACACACAGGACAACCCTCCTCACAAAGAAAGTTATCATGTGGCCCAAGATGTTGTTAATGCCCAGGTCGAGAAACCACCCTATACCACCTGCCTAACATGAACCCACCGCTGCTGGTCAGGATAGTGCCACCTCACTCCCTCTCTCGAGCCCAAGGGCCCCGCCCAGCTTTGACAATGTGGTCTGTTCCCGGGATAAACCACACCTCACTCCAAAACTGAGGCATAATCTACATGGGCTCTTTTAGCTCTTGGTTGTTTAGTCTTCTAGGAAATGAGGGGCTGCTTTGGCGATCCATCAGTTCTCTGCTTTAAAGCTAGCATTCCCCACCTCATCCTCCCCATCCCATCTGCCCTCAGCAAGAGCAAGGCCGACTGTAAATCCTTGCACCCTGCAGGCTTAGGCATACTCTTAATGTCTGTGACCTCACATTTTCCTAAGTGGGGAGTCCATCCTACAGAATGAACTTGAGCTTACTTGGTATACCACTATCCACCTGTCCCTCTCTCTCATCAGTTCACTTCTTCCCTTAGTCTGCTCCCTTAGAACAGACTGACTGCTCTCAGATGCTGAAACAAGTCTCCTTCAAGGCAGAACACAAAGCAGATAACCAGAGAGGGGTCCAGCCTGTGCTGGGATAGGAGCGGAACCCCTGAGGGCTCCCTACTGTGTATATCCTACCAGAGAACCAAAGACCGCTGGATTAAAACCAGCACTGCTGCGCAGGTCACTACCAGGAAAAGGTAAAAGTGTGTCACTCTTGCAGGCTCCAGGCCTTCTACTCAACTTACCTTTCTGACCGTGACTGGTTCCCCCTGTGGCCGTGGGGCAACGACAGTGGGAGGGCCGCAGCCACAGGAATCTATGGCAGTTGGGGGGAGGGGGGTCTTTACCAGTGACAGTGTGGCTCCCTGGACCTGCTGCTGAGGGATGGAGCGCGGGCTCAATTCAAATCTTCAAGCATCTCACCTGGGGTGTTATCCAACAGGCACTGAAGAAGAATCTCCCCTTTCTGTAAGACACTCTCAGTCAGGGACTGGTGTTCATCTATATCTTTCTTAAATTGCTTAAAGCATATGAGAAAATAAAGAAAAAAAGCTTCGTTACTATTGTTCTGTAAAACTTACTCAAAATGATCCTCTGCAAAGGTAGTTCTATTCCCCTCTAACCTGGAAGACAAACCCACTCGATCTTCAGAATTCCCCAAGTAAACAGTACATTAGTTTAACTCTCCCTTCTTTGATTCTTTGAACCCAAAATAAATACAGAGTCAATCTTTTCTTTTGTTTACAGTCTGACAAAAGAGTGTTCTTTTCCCTGGCAGAGCCTGGTTCATGAAAAGATTGGGGGGCAGGGGTTCTTTTTGTTATACCTCACTGGGTTTTCTTTAAAGTCACAACTCGCTATGGGATTCTCAAAACACAATGTCTTCTATTCTAACGGACCTGGGAAGTGAGAGCCACGAAGGAGGTGCCTCGACCCACTTCTTCCCGGAACGTCCTACTCTGTGCAGACCTTGGGCCTTGGGGAAGGCATCAGGGAAGCTGTGAGTCTCCCAAGTAGCTGACTTTTTTTCTCCTCGTGGGTACCAAGCCTTATTATAGCCGACTGTTTTGATGTTCCTTTAACGCTAAGACGTGTAAAGTCAAATCCATGACAACCTTTAGTACAGGGTACAGAACTTGGTGGTTCACATTCTCAAGTTATCATTTTACTCTTGGATTTAACCATATTCTTTAGTTTTCTTTTGCCCTAATACCTATGCTGATTATTTTATTCTTTAGTATTCTCTAGTTTATATGCTGCCATAAACCTACTGTGTTAAGACAGTGAGACAGAGTCACAGTAACAACATGTGGACACACACACACTTGCTTGTATGAGCTATCTAAGCGGGAGGGGCGGGGGTCAAGGCAGCTCATACATATTCATAAGTCATGCACCATTCTGTGTGGGGAAGGGGCTGACAGAGTTGTCGTGCTTTATGACACAGCTGTGTGGTGACACAAGAGGGACAGTCTTCACTGACTTGTGAGGGTTAATTCCCAGCTCAAATCTCAGTTCTACCCACAAAACAAGACAGCTGTTCTGGCCAGCCTGGAAGGTGAGGCAGAGAAGGACAGTGAGGGATACAATGGAGGGAATGGACTTGTTCTACTTGGCACTTGCTCTGACGGGGATGGGGCCGAGGCACTCTGGAGAGACCACCGAGATAGTTCTGAGGGCAACTTCCAGGCAGTTTCCTCTCCCCACAGCGGTACTGCCCCTGGACCCCCAAGGGGTGAGCCCTGCTCAGCTACACAAGCACACTCAGGAGCTGGGCGCAGAGGGCGCTGTCACACTCAGCCTTCTCCTCCTCCTCCCTCCGGCACACTCTGGGCAAGGAACTCAGGGCCACCTCTCTCCACACAGCAGGAAGTAGCACTCCCACTAAGGCAGGACAGCTGGCCACCCAGTCGAGGCCCCTCCCTAAACTTTACTCGGCTCCAAGCCGGAACACCAAAGGCCTATCCTCCCTCCCGCCAGGATGTGCCGGGGGGCTGGGTTGGTGCTACTCTGGCTGAGGAAAGGGTCAATAACATCTTCCCCTGAAGGCACTTGATTAGGTTACAGAAATTCAAAAAACTGTCTCAGAAAACCCTTTCTAGACTAGCATCAGGCTCAGACCACAATTCCTAACTACCTCTGCTCCTTCAGAAGAGGTTAAAAATGCTTGGCCAACCAGACAGTGCTACGGGCCTCTGGGTAGTTCAGTCAAGGTTAATGTTATACTTTGCATAACTGTATAATTTATCCTCCAATTCAGAACACTTCTGAGAATGAAGGGGGACCTGTTGATAATTATTCTAGAACAGGCACAAACTATCATTCCAGATACACCTGATCTAAAGTCAAATGAACCAGAACATACAGAGATGTTAAAAATAACAGAACCTTAATGAAAAAGAGGCAAAAAAAACCCAAAACCAAAAAACCCCAAAACAAAACACACAGAAGCAAATTCCAGTCAGTGCTTTCCAAAAGAACTTTCTGTGATGATGGAAATGTTCTATCTGCATTGCTCAATATGGTAGTCACTAGACAAATGTGATGCCCAGACACTTGTGATTGTATCTAGTGTAACAGAAATAGGAATCTTTAATTCTACTTCATCTGAAGAGCCACATGTGACTGGTGACTCCGTGACTAGTGTAGATCTATACTTAATCCCTGAGACATTTGGAAAATTACATTACAAATCATCCCTAAGGATATTAGAGGATGAATAGGTTTTCTCCAAACTCTTCTTGGCCTGGGAGAGAACTCCTACATTTTGCAGTTTTTCAACAAAAAGAATTTGGAAAGGACCTCTGATTAGATTTCAGGTAGAACAGTCAATTGCGCCATAACATACCGAGTATCAGTTATTTGAGCTTTTACTTTGTAATCAAGTACTTAGCCACCACTCTGGTGGCTAAGAAGCCAGGACCACATATTACCCGGTAAAGCTGCAGAGAAGACTTGAGACCTGTAAGATTGGACTTGGATGGAATCAGGTGGTCGGTGACATCTGCTATGTTATACAGCCAGCGGATCAGCTCTTCCAGCTGACAGCAGAATGTCTATAGGCAAATAAAAGAACACATGGTGTTACTGACCAAACTGCTGTTTACATTTTCAATCCAGGGGATGCTAGGAGAAAGACTGCACTTTGCTGGAGCGTTCCCTCACTTGAGGGGTCACTCCCCTCCCTCCCCCCAACCTGTTCCCACCCTGACTCCAGACCTCCGCCAGCACAATATGAAGAGCCCCACCTTGGCTGTCTCCCCTCAGCCTTCGTGACAGCAAAAATGACAGGCTGAGAAAAGCCTGCTCTGCACGTGAGAAGAGAGCAGCTAAGGGGAGGGGCCGTGGACAGGGAATGGCCCAAAAGCATGCCAACCATGGAAACCAATTCTCGAGTGAGCACCAGTGCTAACTTTGTTAACTGTCCCTGAGGAAAACAGAAGATAATGACTATAATCGCGACTAACTTGAACCTATGGCAGGAAACCAAGTGAATTACAACTGCTCGTCCCTGTTCTGTTCCCACAATGCCCAGGGCACTTGGCTCCTAGACTCCTGCTGGCCACTCACCTTAGGGAGGCTATGAGCCAAGCACTTTGCCTCGCAGCATTTCAGTCTTTTATCACAAAAGAGGCACATGCTAACATTTGTCCTACCTGCTTCACGGGACAAATGGAAACATCTACTGCATTGGCTCATGGGTTCAAGGTTTTCCAGCCACCTGTGCTGCTGTGTGTGTGCAGTGTCCATGCACTCACCCAGGACACAAGGCCGCATGTGGGACTCTCCATGTGCAGAGAGCCACATACCTGAACGTCCTAGTGTCAGGGACTATATAAAGCCCTCAACAAGAATTATTTCACGTAGGGGCGCCTGGATGGCTCAGTCGGTTAAGCATCCGACTTCAGCTCAGGTCATGATCTTGCAGTTCGTGAGTTCGAGCCCTGCATGGGGCTCTGTGCTGACAGCTCAGAGCCTGGAGCCTGCTTGGGATTCTGTCTCCCTCTCTCTCTGCCCCTCCCCCACTCGCACTCTGTGTCTCTCTCTAAAATAAACATTAAAAAAAAAAAAAAAAGTTTCATTGTAATCCATACAACATCCCTGAGAGGCAAGGCTCCACATTTTACAAATGAGCAAACTCAAAAGACTAAGCTGAAATTCCAAATACGGCAGTGTTATGATTGAAATTCAGATCTGTCTGATGCTGACGACCCCATTCCACAGGGTATTAATTCTATCGCCAGAGAGTCATGAGTCCACAAGAGGTTTGGTGATCAAAATGTCTTAGGAAACAGTACATGAAGTGACTCTAACTCCGAAGTGCCACCACTTTATCAAACTGAAGCTCTGAGAAGTCCTGCAGTCAAGAAAGCCATTTACCATTGTTTAGTTCAGACAATCGAGCCCAGACCTTTTTCGTGCAGAATACCTCTTAATCCTCAAGGTCAAGAGCTCTAGGAAGCAGCCAGGAGTAATGGTTAAGCTTAGGCTCCAGCCCTTGGGTGGGCAAGTTACCTACCCCTTTAAGGCCTTTCTCCCAACTGTGAAACGACAACAATAGTCCTTATCGGGCAGAGGGGTGAGAATCAAGTAAACTAAGGCACAGCACAGTGCCCGGCACATGTAAGGGCTCAAGGTCACTAAATTTTATTCCCTGTGCACTGGCAGAAGAGCTCCCTCTAGGCAAAGCCTCTTGAACGTGGAGTTTACCTTCACACACTGCACGAGTGATTCTTTTCCGGGCTCTCCTTTCCCAGGAGGCTGCCCTGCAGCATCTAGGTCTAAGAACGCATGCCGATCCCACACAGCTGGCAAAGAAGAGTGTGCTCTCAGGGGTCCAGAGGAGACTCCCAGGGCCTGGCTGTTCCCCAGACCGCCTTCCCCTGCAGAGCCCCTCGCATGGATGAAGGAGCAGAGCAAACGGTGGTTCTGGCCCGCAGGGCCCCTGGACCCTCTGAGGGCAGCCTCAGAAGGAAGCTGGCTTTGGCTAGAGTCCGACGGGAGGGAAGCTGGCCCATCGCTGTCTGACACGTCGAGGGAGGTCTGCCCTTCGGCAGCCCCCGTGGGCAGGGTTACCAAGGTGGGGATGGAACCTAGATGTGAAACCAAACTAGAAACCTGCGTCAGCCGAGCGGGCAGGGCGAGATACTCGTCATCACTTTCCACCTCCTCTTCTGGTTTCCATCCAGATTCTGTGCAGGCAGGGTGCCAGACACCCTGGCTGGCTCCCTTCTCTCTCTCTGTCCTGGGCAAGGGCCACCCTCTCTCCCATGTCCTCCGCTGGGGAGAGCCCGCCTCAGGGTGCTTGCCCATGTACCCAAGCCAGTCCTTCACACCCCTTGGGGCTGGCTCTCTGCTCTCCCAAGGAGCATCCCTACCGCCCGGGGCTCTGGGGGTAGATGTGAGCTGGTTACAAGACGCCAACCTCACACTGCCCTGCTTCTGGGGTATGCCAGAGGACCACTGCCTAAGGCTTGGATCTCCGGGCCTAGAGAATGGCAGGGCAGAGGCCTCTGCTGATGGGCAATTCTGGGAGCCATTAGTGGGTGACTTCAGGGTGCTCGCGGGGGAAACAGAAAAGCTATCCAGGTCTACACCCGAGTCCTGCAGCACAGGGTCAGCCAGCACGTGGCTGTCAAGGTGATTTGGGAGGTGAGGCTTGGGCCTGAGTGGGTAAGTATAGTCCAGCAGGTCTTCGTACTCTTTATTCGGGTTCCAGAGTGGGGAGTGGCGGTCAGGGGAAGGAGGTAAGGAGTCTGGAAGCACACAGGCCCAGTACTCGGCCTGGAAGGAGAGGCGCCTCCTGCCCGGCCCAGGAGCATCAACCCCAGAGGACGCAGGCTGTGGTGACCACTGGAGCCGTGGCCCTGACCCCACAGAGGGGGCTGAGTGGGGCATGGCCAGCTCCAGGGAGGATGAGACCTTGGCAATGGAGCAACTCTGAGGTTCCGCCTTCTCCTGGTGACCCTGGAGACTGCTGCCCGGGGAGGAGGCAGAGACGCTGCGGCTGGAGAACTGAGGAACAGCAGTCCCTTGGCTCACCACAGACCTCCATCTTGTCGGGAAAGGGAAACCTGAGCTGTGAGGCTGCTGGCTGAGGTCCAGCGCCCGTGGCGACTCAACTGGGGACGGGTCATCTTCGGTATCAGCATCATGTCCTGAGCAGAGACCTGTGGCTCTGGGAACAGTAAGAGTCTGAGGTAGCTCCTCTAAGGCAGAAAGCCTGGTCTCCTCCATCTGTAACGACAGAGGGAAGAAAAAGCAGTCAAGTAAAAGCAAGCAAACCAAATTTCGTTCTTAAAGGACAACTTTGGAATGTTCCTTGGGGGCCTAGACGATATTCAGGAAAGGTCTTGAAATCAGAGTCCGCTATCCGATGCAAGAACCGGACAGTGTGCGGCTAGTGTCCGGCACGGAAACTCTGCGTGCTCCGGGAAGCAGACTGCCCTCCCCAAACCGATCTCGCCCTCTGGCCTCCATGCAAGCAGAGAGCAGGTGCAACTACCACAGCTCTGTCGTGCTACGGAGCCCGCCACCTAACTTCTGAGAAGCACATCCCGGGCAGAAGAAACCTCTGACTGTGTGAAGGAAACATCGAAACCAACGGGCAGGCGATCCACCAGGCCACACCCTGCTCCGCTCACACCTGCGGGAACTGAACGCTGGCAAAGCGAGTCACGCGTTTCAGCCTCTTCCCTCTGAGTTTTTAATCTGCTCAGCGAAGAATGTGCCCGGGGGAGGCGGGATAGCACACCCGTTAAAGGCGTGGGCTTTGGAACCAGACAGACTCGATGCCAACCCCTAACTGCCACCTTCCAGATGTATGACTTTGGGCCTCACTTCCCTCATCTGTAAAACGGGGATGGTAACGGTACCACTTCCTCAGGACATGAGGATTAAAGGAGCTCACATGTGAAAAGCACAGGGTAAGAGCTCAACAAACAACAGGTACTACAACAAGCAGCCCATTTTTAGTAAGCTCACAAAATAGCCCATTTCTATGTTTGCTTATATGCTTCCTGCCTCACTGAATCTCTCACGGGTGCCCTGAACTTCCCACCACCCCTGGTTCCCAGGCAGATGGGTCCAGTTTCTGTTTTCTCCCAGACAGGCATACTCAGAGCATCCTCACAGGACAGAACTGCATGGGGCAGTATTCAGCAGCCGAGGCCAGAGTGATACTAAAGAGATCAAAGCCATCCCATGGAAGGCCTTGGCAAGCAGAACATAATAGGATGCCAGAGCCGGAAGGGACAGATCATTCAGGTCACCTTCCCAAGGCCCTCATCTTTCTGAGGGCCTGAAAGACTTGGTGATACGTCTGAGGTCACAGAGTCAAGGAGGACTCCCTGATCCATGTGACTCGTACTAGGCAAGGCTTCCCTGCAGTCAGGGAGGTGCAAGAAATTCTTCCCCAAGGACGGTTTCCGCCTACTACGGGGGCTCCAAGCCTCTGCCAGGTTCCTTGGGTCCCAGGGGATCCAGTCTCAGAGCCCACAGCCCTGGACCCAAGTCTCCTCAGGGCTCCCCCTGAAGACTTCAGATCACCAAGTCAGAAACAAGACACGGCCCCGTGGTCTAGCCCTCTGGGCAATAGATCTTGGCCATAGCATCCCCAGTCTTCACAAGGTCACCAGTCACACTTTTGAGGAACAGGAGACACTGTGGACAGAGTCCCCAGGGCCCAACTCTCCAGGTGAGCCTGTAAATCAGAAATCATCACACCCAGACTCCCTTAAGTCCCCACCTTGTACAGAAGCTGGGAAAGCAGGTAAGAGGGTGAGAAGAATGCTAGAACATACTGCCAAATGACCACATTAGTTAAATCTAAAGTCCCGTTTGCCTTATTACCTACCTGGCTTTCCACAGAGTGCAAAAGGTCTCCAGTCCCCGGGCCAGCAGAAGGAAGCAGGCAACCAAGAGCAGGCTTAGATCTACCAGCTACTGACTCCCTTCTGGTGTTGTTGGCCTGTGGCTGGTAGGCTCCAGAGGGGCTGGGGCCAGCCCTGTCACAGCAGGCAGGGGCAGGTAGCCCCTCTGTTCCCCACACTGGGGATGCAAGCCCGCCCTCAGCTTCCAGGTGTGGTGGCTGCTCCTGCTCCCCGCTCGTGAGCCCTGGGGTGTCCACTTCCTGCTCCCTGCAGCTCCACTGCCCATAGGACAGGGCCTTGGTGTCTGCGGGGGCCTCCACCTCCGCCTTTTCTTCTCCCAAAGCCATTGAGATGTCACTAGGTCAGTGTTCCCCTGAGGCCTTCAGCTCTCTACAAAATGGGAAAGGAAAAAAAAAAAGATGTATTTTCTGCATCTGTGTCCAGGAAACCTTGCTTTTTAATGATTAAGACAGACATTTGCACAGTGAAGGAAACCACCAATAAAAAGAAAAGGTAACCTACTGAATGGGAGAAGATATTTGCAAATCGTGTATCCTATAAGGGTTTAATATCCAAATATATAAAGAACTCGTACAGCTCAATACCAAAAACCCAAATAATGTGATTTAAAAAATGGGTAGAGGACCTGACTAGACATTTTTCCAAAAAAGACACAGATGGTCAATGGACTCATGAAAAGATGCTCAACGTCACTAATCAGAGAAATGCACAGCAAAACCACCATGACAGGGCCGCCTGGGTGGCTCAGTCAGTTAAGCATCTGACTTGATTTCGGCTCAGGTCATGATCTCATGGTTCCTGAGATGGAGCCCCCTGTTGGGCTCTGCACTGACACCAAGGAGCCTGCTAGGGATCCTCTCTCTCTCTCTCAAAATAAATAAGCAAAACATTAAAACAAACAAACAAAACAACCATGACACATCACCGCACACCAGTCAGAACAGCTAGAACAAAAAGGACAAGAAATAACGAGTGTTGGCAACAAGGTGAAGGAAAGGGAACCCTTGTGCAGTGTATGTAAATTAGTGAAACTGGGGCAGCCACTGGGGAAAATAGTATGGAGGCTCCTCAAAAAACTAAAAATAGAAGTACTATATGACCCAGTTATTCCACTTCTGGATATTTACTGAGGAAAACTGAAAACATTAATTTGAAAAGATGCATGCACCCCCATGTTTATTGCAGCATTACAGGGAAACAACTTAAGTGTCCACCCACAGTGAATGGACAGAGAAGATATGGTGCATACAATGGAATATTACCAAGAATATTCAGCCATAAACAAAGAATGAGACTGTGCCATTTATGACAACATGGATGGACCTAGAGGGTATTATGCTAAGTGAAATAACTCAGAGAAAGACAAATACCATATGTTTTCATTTATATGTGGAGTCTAAAAAACAAAACAACAACAAAAAGAAACAGACTCATAACTATAGAGAACTAGTGGCTGCCAGAGAGGTGGCGGGTGGGGGAGATGGGTGAAATAGATAAAGGGGATTAAGAAGTACAAACTTCCAGTTATAAAGTAAGTAAGTCACAGGGATGAAAAGCACAGCATAGGGAATATAGTCTACAATATTGTAATATAATCTATATACTGAAATAATGTTGTATGGTGACCATACTTATCCACTTATCGTGGTAAGCATTTTGTTAAGTATACAATTGCTGAATCACTATGTTGTACACCTAAAACTAATATGTCAACTATATTTCATTAAAAAAAAAATTAAGGACAACCTCTTTCCTCCCTCCCTCTCTCCCTTTTTTGGCCAAAGAAAAGAAAGAACAAATGGTGTCTATTTCCTCAGAAGAGAACACAGGTCTGGCTTTTCCTTGGCCCCAGAACCTTCCAAAGGGGATGCAGGAGCAAACCATTTTGTCCTCTGCTTTTATATGGCCTGTACCAGCCCCAGCACCAGGTGCCCAGGAGGGTCAATACAGGTCCAAATCAGAGACCAGGCTTAAATCCACATTTTCGTCCCTGTCCCTTTGGCTTACTGCCACTGGGGTAAGGGGCCCGGCCTGGGCCCTCCCTGGGCCAGCCCCACGACAGTTCTTTTGCTGCAGTACTCCCATCAGCAGGCAGCTCTGGCCTGGCTCTGACCGCTCTGCCGTAGGGAACAGCAAGTCAGGGCAGGCTCGGGCCTTGGCTGAGCCCAGGGTCTTCATACAGTGCCTGCTTTTGCCTGGCAGAGGAGGCAGGACCCTCTCTCAAAGCACAGAAACCACATCCCAGGCAGTGGAGCAGGTAGCGATTTATTCCTGCCAGAGAGAGAGCAAGCAGCAGCTCTTCTCCCACTAGCTGGGGTTATGATTAACTCGCACCGAGGGAAACCCAGGTGGGTGACAGTGGTAATGGCCACAAAGCATGCATGCATATGACAGAGCCCTGGGCCGGCTGGCAGGCAGGCAGGTGAGGGACAACCGGGGCGAGCACTCACGGGGGGGAGACGGAACCATCTGGGAGCTGAATGTGAAACAGGCCTGTTCCAGTAAGAGCTTCAGGGATTACAGACAGAGGCTAGCTCCCCTCGGCCTAACAGTATACGCAACAACTGCCCCTGGGGGCACCGGTGGATGGGGCCGGGCCAAAAAGCTGGAAGGAGGGAACGACTCCCAGAAGATTTGGAAGGGGAACAAGGGAAGCAAAAGTGCCCAGGATTTTGGCGGTCACCTGGAATGCGCTGGGCGAACCTCAAAGCTAGAACCTGGACAAAAATAGCCTTGTTTCCTCAGAGACCAGGAGAAGCAGTGATAGCAAGAGGAGGTGCCAGGAGGAGCGGGGAAGGCGGAGGCTGAAGACTGGGGCTCATCCTGCTCAGCTTGCACACCGGGGAAACCGGGCGGGGCACAGTAATGTCTTCAGAACACCCCGCCCGGTACTGGAAAAGGGTCCTACTCTGCTTGCCTGGGCACACGAGGCTCCAGACCCATTCGGAGGTGACTCTAAAGCAGAGCACACAATTCACATTGACTCTCTTCTCACAACCGCTGCACGGGGCAGAACAATTTTTTTGACAGGTAATCTGTGGATGAAATATAAAATGCACTGCAGATATAAGTCTCCTTCTGTCCTTGTCCCCATTCCTCACTGTAACAAGCTCCTGCATGATGCAGGGCATTAAGACAGTGCCTGGCACACGGAGTGTGCTGTGGGTCAGCTGGTGCCAACAGTGTCATGGAGGGAGTGTAGGGCACAGAATCAGTGTAACAAGTCACCTTACAGGCAACAAAGGAGTCCAACAGAGAGAGAAAAAGCATCCAGTTTCTCATATAACTCAAGCAAAATATTTACTACTAGATACTCCCATAAAAACAGGTAAACAGTCTCATTAATTCTGTACATAGGTCTCTCACTGAGCTCTTGATGTACAAGCAAACACAACAATCTATTTCATCCTTCTCCCTCTTTGCATAAAAGTAGCACTGTACAGGACACCCTGTTCAGAACGCTTTCTTTCCTTTTTTTTTTTTCCTCTAAAACACACACACACAGTATCTTGGACATCTGTTCTCAACAATACCCAGAGAGCTTCCTCTTTCTTTTACATCACTGCCCAGTACCATATTCCATGTTAAAAGTGTCACTGTCCCTTTATCTGTGAATACTGGGATTATTTCCAATCTTTCCTTATTACAACCCATGCTTCAACGAACAACTGACCAAACAGAACCATCAAGGGCACACATCTCTTGCATGCATGCTAGCACATGCACAGCAGAAACATCCAGAAGAAAAGCTGCTGAGGCGAAGGGTACCTGCACATACCTCGGCATACGTTACCAAGTGGCCCTCTAAGGCGTGGCATCAATTTATACCCCAACCAGCAGCATGCCAGAGTGAGTTTCCCACAGGAGGCAGGTCCTCTTATCTTCCCTCACAGAGGGGGAGACAGACCAAGGCTCAGAGAGATTTAAAATGCAGGACTGTGTGACTCCAGAACCCAAGCTCTTTCTGGAGCTTGTTGTTGCCCAAAGGCAACAAGTTACAAAGCAGAGAAGTACATGAAGGAGGGAAGAGAATGACAGGACAAAGAGATGAGTGACCAAGTCCTGCTGCAACATGTTCATGGAGCCACATCCTCACCTTGTGGCTAGTTAAAAAACTACACATGAAGCTGTTGACAGGCAAATTCTGTTTTCGCAACTAGAGAAAACTCATGGAGACCATGAACTGGGAAAATCTAACCTGTAGCTCTCAACTTCTACTGTTGCTCCATTCCTAGAAACTCTCTCAAAGGCTAGAGTCAGGCCTGATGGGTGACTAATTCTCTCTCCACTAAAAGGGTGTGGTCTTGCAACGAGGGCTGAAATAAGATGATGCTGGGGCAAAAAAAGGGTGCAAATGATCGGTCTTTGTTTTGATGATGTAGTTTTAATTTGTCCTGTCTGGACCTCATTATTCAAAAAGAAGCTATCCATTTATTCTGGGGGGTTGGGAGTGGTGAGCTAGAATTATAAGCTACTTAGAAGACACCCTAGGTAACTTTCAAGTGTACAGACAAACCTGAACTGTCGCCAGAGGCCCTTGAGCAAGCAGGTAAGATGGTCTGAGATTGAATGATTTTCATGGAAACAGTACATCATAAAAGGCAGGTTTATTTCCTCAGTCTGGATAAACAGTCTTTTCCTAATCTTACTTATTAATCTGCCTACCAAATCATGCTCTCCCCTTGGCTCCACAAGTTATGAGGAGACAGATACATGTGAAAGAAAAGATTTCAAAGTCTGTAAGAGTCAACCGGGATAGAAATAATCAGGGAAAACTGAAAGTGATGACTGTTGGAAGCAAAGGCATTTTTAAAACATCAAACATGATGAAGTGGCCTAGAAAATGCACAAGTTTTAGATTTCTGAGCCTCAACTCCATCCACGCTTGCCAGGTGGGCAGCTGTAATACTGCATGAAGGTCCAGCCCTCATTTCTATAGCTTCAGTGCACATCATTTCTTCTAACTTTCTGGGGTGAGGACGGAGGTAGGGGTTCCACTTAGACACTTCCAATGAGAAGCAGCTTAACTCCTTTTCAAAGCACCCATTTCAAAGACCATTTCAAAATGGTCTGCTCTGGACCATGAATATGACTTGTGGTGTTGAACCAACACTGTCTCCCAGGTCAACAGCTTTACAAAACCTACTACTTACTCTGTGGGGGGCCTCCTTGCTCGGAGATTAACTTCTCTTACAGAGTTCCTGAGAGCTAGCCGGCCTCCTCCCTACCAGGGAAGAACCACAAGGTCGGAATGAGTGCCTGGAGCCCTCGGAGCATAGACAATGAACAATGAATTCAACCCTCCATCTGAAAAATCTGTACATCCCAGAACTGCCCTGTCCTTGGCCAAACCAAGAGACAAACCACATAAGCTTCAGGATATGGTAGCAACCACCTGGACTCTATTAAAATTCTTCATTAGTCTCCGGCAGAGGCCATATGACCTACCAGATATATATAATTAGGAGTGATGTAGGCTTGGCATCCGCTTGCCCTACAGTAAAAATACGCTCACACGTCACGTATGTGGCAACGCTAACTCTGTAAGCCTGGACATCTGACCTTCTCGTGCAGCCCTGTCACAGCTGCCAGGCCTTCCTCCCACTCACTCCCATCCAGGATGGACAAAGGAGGGCTGGGAATTAGGGGGGAGGGATGATGCCCCTCTCTTAACTAAACCATTCTGAGAGAGGAATGGTCAACCAGGGATCAATCCTCCTCCGATCAAAAACAGACTACCTGCCAAAAAAAAAAAAAAAAAAAAAAAAAAGACTATCTCCAGGAGTCATTAAATCACAACCTCCCTCTGAGATAATCTGATTTATACCAACTTTGCCAGGGAAGCTGTGTACAGGCAAGGCCCATCTCTATACCCAAGCACACAGCCAGCCACCTGTACCAGCCATGCAGACTACGTATACTTGACAGAGCAAGCCTCTGTCACAAAAGCAAGGAGTTTGTGTTTTCACAGGAGGCCACAGGTATAGGTGGCAAATACCATGCACACATTGCGGCAGAATCTGGCCAGAGAACCAGACAAAGGGGCTCTTAGTACTATTGCTCTTTCCCTAAAAACATAAAACTGCCCACAAGGAACAGGGGAGGGGGCGGGGTAGGATCCAACATCCTCAGGTTGTTGGAAAGCTTCTGGGGGAACTAATTTATGGGAGAAAGAAGCTTAAAGGCAGAAGCCAATCCAGGCGTGGGAAGCACCATGTTGGGGGTAAATATATATGTGGGGGAGGCCAACAAAAGGGGCAGTCACAAGAGGCCAGGGCCTGCCTCAGAGCGGGGTGGGTGCCAGGAATGCTGTGGCTTTGAGCCACAGGTTTGAGACTGGGAGGTCAACAGCTAAGAGCAACTGCCATTCTACCTGCTCCTTCCCTGGCTGAAGACCCCAAGTCCCTTAGTCCCACACCGACCCTGTCTTTCCCTGTGGGGCAGGTCACCCTGAGCGCCGCGTCCACCTCCTTTGAAGGTTCAAGCCAAGTGAAAAGGAAGAAGAGGTTCAAAGCTATGGAGGGTAAACGTGTTTCCCGTGGCTTGGTAATGGGCTCATGCCATCCCTCAGGATGCTCGGGCACCAGCAGCCCCTTTCTTTTTCCTCCTAGGGCGACTTCCCTCTGTTCTGCTTAGAGTTAGAGACAGTCCTCCAGGGTCTGAGGAGGAGCCACTGGCTCCCTCTAAATCAATTTGGTGGGAGGGCTGTGGCCAGGCTGCTCCCCTCACTTTCTCACTCGCTCACTCACAGGCTGACTGGGACCACCAGACAGCCGTGCAGCAAGGCCAGTCTTCTAACTCATCAAGCAGGTCTTCAGAAGGCCTCAAAAGAGATGCAACTACCACATCTACAAGGAGCTTGGCTGAGCTCCCAGCCTCCCGTCCACTGGAACGCAAGCTCTCTGGCCTCCTCCGCAAACTGTCCCCATCCAACAAAACTCAAACTACAAGGATGTGGAGGACTCAACATGTTAACAACCGTATCCTCTATTCCCACCATAGAGCAGGCAGAAAAACGGCTTTCCTGTAACAAAAATCTCTCCTGCTGTCTAAGGAAGCTGGCCCTGGCATACAGGGTTGCAGCTCCAGAGGCCACTGCTTTTACTGTCCTGGGCATTTTCTGTGAGGTAGTCAGGTCACATGTACGAAGACTGATAACAATGTCACTCACTGTACCAAAGGATCCTCTTTTGGAGAAACCACTGGAGAATTCTCTGGTCTCAGTAACAAAAACAACTGTTTCACTGAACAGCCAGTTTGTTTTCACTTCATAGGTATTGGCAAAACTGATAAAATTTTCCTCTTTGCATTGACTACTAGGAAGCTCAGGGCCAAATCTGCAATCCTCCTCAAGCAAAAAGCTTAGGACAGAAAGGCACTCACCTTTTATACTATTCTCACCCCTGACTTCCTCCTACTTTTCTTTCAACCTATCTGCCTCAATTACTTTTATTGAAAAATCTTGTTCTACTGAAAGTACCTTGGAATGATTTCTCAAATCATTTTTTGGAACAAAATATAACAATTGTTAAAAACAGGGGTGCCTGGGTGGCTCAATCGATTGGGCATCCTCCAACTCTTGATTTTGGCTCAGGTCATGATCTCACAGTTGTGAGTTAGAGCTCAGGCTCCACACCGAGTGTGGAGCTTGCTTGAGATTCTTGGTCTCCCTCTGCCTCCTCCCCCACTTGCATGCTCTAAAATAAAAATAAATAAATAAAATTAAAAATTAAAAAAGAATTGTTAAAAATAGAATAACATAATAGGAAAAAAAAGATCATAAATCCAAACCCATAAGGAAACATAATCTGTTTTTAGCAATACTTCTAAAAACCAAATGCAAGTACTTATGTTAGTACCTTTCTACAAAGTGTGGTCTACAGACGAGCAGTATGTGCATCACCTCAGAGCTTGTTGGGAATGTAGATGTTAAAGTTCCACCCCAGAGTCTTGGAATCAGAATTTGCATTTGAGCAAGATCTCCAGCGATTAGTAATGTTTCAGGAGCACCAGGTTAATCAGTAAGCCTGTTTCAGCAGGCTGGAAAGGAACCACTACAGTGGCTTTGTAACCATTCACTGAGTGCTTCTCTTTTTTTTTTTTTTTAAAGGCTTTATTTTTAAGTAATCTCTACACCAAATGTGGGGCTCGAACTTACAACCCCAAGATCGAGAGTTGCATGCTCTACTGACTGAGCCAACGAGGTGCCCCAGTGATTGCCTATCTTATGCCAGGTACACTTGGGAAGGAAATTTATGATCCATGTCCTTAAAGTCTTTGCAATAGGACACTAGAAAAAGTTCACATCTGTGGCAGTTTTTTAATATAATAGCTAATTATAAGTATGTTACAGCTGGAAAGGCGTATCCAGAAAGAACCGTATTCCCTAGAAAAGATTCAAGATTCATTATGCCTACATTAAAAACAGAATCAGAGACCAGAATTCTCCTGTGATAGTTACAAGTGAAAAAGAGACAGCATTTGTCTCGATGACTCCAAATAATTTAAGAGAAATCAACACAGTTCAAGGGGACCTCCAGCTGACAGGAAACGTACAACTTGGCCTGCTTCCTGCCCCCAGAAAGTGGTACAGGAAAACCTGGAAGTGAGGCAATAGCCCCTAGGGGTTGTATCTGCCACCTCTAGGTCTGGCAAACAGGTCTAAAGCCAATGAGAAGGCTTCTTCCACTTTTCACAGTGTTTGTGAACAACTTCAAAGACAGGAGACAGTTTCTTCATGTGAACAAAGTTCTAAGAAAAGAAGCCACCCCAAGTCCATCTCCGCAAGCTCTGCCATTCTGGCTGAACCAATCATCCTGAAGATTTCCTGTTAGCCACAACAGGCCCCATCTGTTTTATTCCTCTGCTCTTACAGGACCATTCTGGGTATCAGACCACATTAAGAGTATATCAGCTACTACTGCAGTACTTGGCCAAGTTATTATCTGGCACTTCATCAATCTGTAGTGGGTGGTAAGGCTCTAAATGAATAACAGATAGTCTCCTATGGAATTCTTTTGCTATGGGGGGAAAATCACGAAAGGCTTAAGGACTTTTTAAAATCAAGCCACAGATAAGGACTAAAAGGCAGAGAGACCCTGAAGGGTCAAGTACTATATAGATACTTAATACTAGTAAATCTATTGAAGTATCTGTTTATTTTTATCCTAACAACTGCTAACTGCTCCTGAACGTTTTCTTTGAGCCATGAACTATGCTAAGCACTTTATATCAATATCTTTTTTTTTTTTGTACTATTTTTTGAGAGAGAGGGAAGAGCATGGGAACCCCGGGAGGGGCAGAGGGAAAGAGAGAATATTAAGCAGGCTCCACACTCACTGTGGAGCCCTAGGCACAGCTCGACCAAGGGCCCTGGGATCATGACCTGGGCTGAAACCAAGAGTTGGACGCTCAACCGACTGAGCCACCCAGGCACCCCTATGTCAATATCTTATTTAATCCTCAGAACCCATGGAGTAGGTGCTATTATAACTCCTATCTTACAGATAAGGAAGCTGAGGCACAGAGAAGTTAAATAATGTATCCAGAGTTAGTAACTTGGCAGATAAAGCCTGATTTGACTTAAGAGAGCCAGAAGTCAACAGCTTCCCTAACCAGTAATAATAACTGGTCCAACAAATTAAAGGAATGAAAATTTTTGTTTTGTCAACTTTTGGCTACACTGCTGTTTTTCTGTTTTCTTTTGGCTTCATCCACTGAGTGCCTTCTCTGTTCCAAGCACTGTGCTAGGAGCTGAGGAAACCACACAACTTGATGCTTGTAAAAAAAGAGGCAATAGAAGGTAGCCTAAAGGAACAAGAGATTATTAGCTGTGGGGTGGGGAAGAGCTTTAAAAGCTTTTCAGAAGAGGTGAAACGGAGTTCTTTGCTCTTTTCAGTACTGAGTGGTCTAGAATTGACCCAGGTGATGGAGGCAACAGGATGAGAAGTGGTGACCTGTACTTCTTTTAACCAAACCCTCGGCAAACTGATCTAGTATATTTTGCCTGGCATTTTAACAACATCCTTCCCACCCTAGATCTGGGAGCTGTTAGGGTATTTATGAATACAACGTATCATCGTGCAGGCCCCACTCCCCCCCCCCCCCCCGAGGAATTCCCAGTGAGGTCCAATCTGCTCCCGCACTGGCAGGTTTCCGCTCATTTTTATTACAAACAATACACCGAACCCAACCAAATAATTACAAAGGGCCTGAGCATGTGCCTCCAGGCTGCTGAGAACACTTCTAGTGATGACAGCCGAAAAGGGTGGCCTTTCTAGGCAAAAAAGCAAGACATTTTGCGCTTTCCCCTCGGCAGCCGGGGGCTGCTGCATTCACGGCACCAAGAAAGCATCATTCGTCTCCATCTTTCTCGTGGGAAGGGCCGTGAGCTAGTGACAGAGGGTCTCGGCGTTAGCCCCGACCGGGAGCAGCGCGAGCCCCTTACTCCCTGGGCCCCGGCGAGCGCACAGGGTAAACAGCACACACGCCCGGGAGAGGCCGCGAGGGAAAGTGAATTCGCCCGGGGCCAACCAGACGCGCAGCTGCTCGGACCGGAGGATACGTGGACACGCGCGCCCCCTCGGCTCGGCCTCACCGAGCTCAGGCTTTTCCAACCCGGGCCTCCGGCCGCCGCGCCCCGCACCCGCCGGGCCGCCTGCAAAATGGAGGCGAAGGCAAGAGGCGCCCCTGCCCCCCCCCCCCCCCCCAGGGAGCCTTTGTGCCCTTCCCGGCGGG
This sequence comes from Acinonyx jubatus, assembly GCF_027475565.1. NCBI lineage: Eukaryota > Metazoa > Chordata > Mammalia > Carnivora > Felidae > Acinonyx > Acinonyx jubatus. The sequence goes on along the minus strand of NC_069388.1, from coordinate 81,019,505 downwards.
GGACTCGGGGCCCGGCGACGCGCCCAGCCCGGCCTCGCAGACCTGGAGCGACCGCTGGGCAGAGGGTCCGGGCGGGCGGGAGCTGCAGAACCCCGACCCCCGTGCGGGAAGCTGCCTACCTTGCCTCAAGCGCTTCGGACTCCCTGACCGGGCCTGCGGCGCCAGCAACGCGACGCTGCGGCCCCGACGCGGGGGTCCCAGGTGGAGACCGAGGCCCTCACGCCCGAGCCCGCTACGCCCGGGGTGGGACCGAGCCCCGGCCACGCCCTTCGGGGCCGCCCCTTCTTCGCGCAGAGGCATCCTTTGGCGCGTCGCGGCCAATCCCAGCCCTAAGGCTGGAGGCTCAACCAATGTGCGACCTGTTAGAAAAAGAGCCCGCCCCTCGTGCCGTTCTGGCCTGTGGGAAGCCTGTTCTTCGTCCAACCTTCTTCCCTCGCCTTCCGCGCTCGGGGGTCAGGTTCGCCTGTTTTGGGCGAGTCAGGTCCTGCGGGGGCATGGAGTCTTGGAGGTGTGTGGAAGGGTGCTCTTTCCCAGCGTGTAGGTCGCACTCTGAGTCACGTGTTCATTCATTCATTTTTGCGCAGGGCACGCGGTTGTGTTTCTGGAGCACCGCCTCGGGGCGGGGCGGGGCGGGGGGGGGGAGGGAGGCGGTTTCAGAGTTTTTTACTGTGCGTATTCGCATTCGCATCTTAACACGCAGGCGTGTGACCCTGGCCCAAACGGTGCCACCGGGCACCAGCGCGGGGTTGGGAGGGCGGTGTCCAGGACGAGTGGATGGGGACAGCTTCAGCAGTGAGGTGGGACCTAGGCAGGCTCGGAAAGGGTGGGAAGGGTTGGATAATGGGCCGGCAGACACTTAGAGGCTCTGGGAGCAGCCCGGTCTGATAGGAAATCGGTGATGAAGTCCGAGGGGAAGTGAGATCCTGACTGTGGAAGGCTATGATGCATCACCCCCGTCAGCAGTGAGACTTGGGAGTCTAATGACCCAGCTCTTCAGCGTCTACTGCCCAGCGGAATCCTGGGGCTTAGAGGAACTACCACCGTGGGGTAGGGAAGGGGTCACATTGTAACCCATAGGCTTGTTCCTCCTTTCTGATCCTTTTGCTTCAACAGCACTTTCGGCAATATGGGTTACACTGAATGCCTCACTAATTTATAAAACAGGTCTGTAAATGTCTGAGCCTCAGCTGTGGACAGCGTAATAAATTCCTTATCACGGAACTCCTGGGCCGCAGGCAGTTTAGGACATAAAGACTTGGGTTTTCCTGAACCTGCCCTGATAGCTACAGGTTTTGTCTGAACCAAGAGTCACGAAACTTTTGACAGCAAAAGCAGAAACTAGCCTACAGATGGTTTTGTTTGGGCAGCACATTAATTTTATTTGCTTTTGGTTTTCAATAAAAATTTAAATCCCGTGAGCACCACTTGTGTATTAATGAACAGCCAGCCACTTCACACATTTGTTACCTGCTTGAAATCAGAAGGCATTTGCGTTTGTGACCCTTGGACTTCTCTGAATCTCCTAAGACTTCTGGGGGAGTCACCTAATCCCAGGGACTGAGACTCAGGTGTTTTCCAGCCAAGACACATAGCTGGAAAGAGAACCGGGCCAAGTCCAAATAGGCAACCAGGTCAAGGACACCAAAATCCAAATGAAGGGAATGTGGAAAAAAATCAAGGCCAAACGAGTAAGATCTCAAAAAGCCAAGTAAGTTATGGCTGGAGGAATTTAAGAGAAGCAGACTATGAGCAGAAAAGTACTTCAGAATTTAGCAAAAGACCAGGATAGTCCACCCACTGTGTGTCAGGTCAGAGCTTAGGTCCCCCTACCTTCATCAAGCCTCCCCTTAATTTCAAGGAGATCTGTACTGCCCCTCCTTTGAAACTTGCAGCACTTGGTGTGTACCTTTCCTATGGCCTTTATCGTTTTCTACCCTGTATGGTTTACTCATCAATAAGAGGGGGTAGGATGGATGACTCCCAAGGTTCTTTTCAGCTCTGACATTTTGTAATTTTCTGTTGAGCATCTTTTGTTTTTGCTTGACAAGTAATCTTACCTTTGAGGAACCACCTGAAATCCCCTGAAAGGGGAAAAATGGATCATCACCTACAGATGTGGACTTGGGGGCAGATAAAATAATTCATGAGACTGAGCTGTCATCTTTTGAGGAGAGGATGAGTGCCTTTGTTGTTGTTGTAGGAGAGATGGTTGCATTGGGCAGACTTAAGGATGGACTGTCATGGAGTTTCTGTTGGCTACCCAGCATCTGAATATCCAATTTGGAGGGAGCCTCCCCTACTCTCAGTCTTGGAAGGAGTCTGGGCCTCTCCTCCCACACTAGAAGCCAATGGGTCTAGAGGAAGCCACGATAGAAATCAGAACTCTCCTTGCCTATTGGTAGCTAGAACACTGGTGCATGACCTAGAGTAGGACGAGCCAGTGGTCCTGTACAAAACTGAATCTTGGGTGAATAACTATTATCACAAGAATTGAAAAACAATTAATGGTGGCATTAGAAGTGCAAGCATGCACCCTAACCAGAGTGCTGGAGCAGCATGGCCTTGGCTCCCTGCACCCAAGTCCACATCTGTAGCTGAGTGTCCATTCTTCCTCTAACTTTCATCGTCATCCTATCTCAGTGTTGTAGCAGTAGACTAAAATTTAAAACTAACCATCACTAATACACTTTAAATACGATAATGAAAGGAGATGAAAGAAAAGGACGAGACGTAAAAAATCTACACTTGTACATGACACAGCAAGAAAAGAAACACCACTAAAGTGGTGCACCTCATCGTAAGGCTTCGTTGACATTGATTATTTCCCTTCTCCATTACCCATTCCAGGTTCCCCTTACCTTCAAGCTGGCCAGGATTCTTTACCCGATAGGGTGAACCAAATCTTTATTCTCGAGGAGTCTGCCCTAGTGGACCTGCCTGCGTAGTGCAGTACCTTTCCATTAGCGTGTATCTCTGGCATGGAGTGATAAGGTGTCCCCGGAGATCTCCTAGGCTCTAGTCATACTCTTCCTGCCTCTCTCCCCTTGCTGGTCAGGACCAGTCACCAGCCAACATTGTAGTGGCACGAGAGGACCACATCAATCTCAGCTTTGAGTCCGTAGGAACCACTGTTATAGGCTCTGGTGTGAGTACTGCACTTAAATATCTAAACCAACTGATGTGGAGGAAAGGGAAGCACACATTTTGGAGGAGAATCATTAGGTATAATTTGAGAGGTGCCACACTTGCTTTCACCAGCTGGTTCACTGACATCTGTCTCCTGTGGGGGAAACTGGAGCGGTCCTTGGCTCAGAGTGTGCACTTCACCCAGAAGGACAATACTATAAACTCTCAGGGTACTATCTCCCAGCTGGCATTTCAACTGATCTTTTTTTTTAATTATATTTTTTATGTTATTAAAGTAATATGTACATATATATATATATATATATATTTTTTTTTTTTATCATGTAGTACTAGGGACGCCTGTGTGGCTCAGTCAGTTAAGCCTCCGACTCTTGGTTTTGGCTCAGGTCATGATCTCCCGGTTTGTGAGTTCGAGCCCCATGTTGGGCTCTGCACTGACAGTGGCGAGCCTGCTTGGGATTCTCTTTCTCTCTCTCTCTTTGTCTCTCTGCCCTTCCCTGGCTTGCTCTCTCTCTCAAAATAAATAAATAAGCTTAAAAAAAAATCATGTAGTACTAAAAGACTTGTAAGACAAAGGAGTCTACGGCCCATTCAACCCCCATAATCTCTTTTATTAGAGGCTTTCATGTTCAAATTTTTACCTTTATCTTATGTTATGTACATATTTTCAAATAATGTACTTGTACTCTTATTTTTGATTTATGAATATGGGATCTGATCTGCTGACTTTTTACTGTGTTTGATGAGGATTTAGCCCTATTATACCCCTTTCCTATTTTCTCTCATCCACCTTATATTTGCTATAACACAGTTTTCATAATTTAAGTCGAATATTCTTTACTAATGAGTTCTGTACAACGGTATGTTTCCTTTCTCTTACAGCTTTTGTTTTTCCCGGAGCTAAAGATTTTTTTTTACCTGCACAGATTTCGTCGTATCTGTCCTTACTTTTTCCATTACATGTGTCATATTTCTACCAGCGCTTTGTTTTAAAATGCTCACGGTCATCTAACATTTCCATTTTCCCCCAGAGATGTCCTTCCTAAGAAATCATCCCTCCTTCCTTCCTTCTGAGCTCTTGCTTGAACCTTGACCTATTACGTAGGCCTCCTACACTGTCGTCGCCCCTCAGTTGAACCACCTCTTATTTCTGGTTTAGGAGGATCCAAGACTTTTCGGAATAAACAGCAAATGGCAGGTGACATCCATATAAGATAACTGCAGAACAAAATAATAATCAAACCGTTTTAGCTAATGAAAATGCAACCAAAACGCAGAGGAAAACTGCAGCACAGTTCTCTTAACATAAATGAAATATCACTTAGGGAGCAAAAAGCAGCTATAAAGAATATTTAAAAATCAGATACTGAAAAGCTCAAAATAGCAGCAAAAATGAGGATTGACTGAACTCAGGAAAGAAAAACACACTCTTGAGATATGAAAACTAAATTATATGATGTCTAAGGGAAAATAGGTTAGACAGAGAACTCAAAAAAGGACATTGAGGAAAAAAATTTAAACAGGAGAACCGAGAGTAAATGTGGAAAGGAAGTAAAAATCTCAGAGAAAAAGTGAGAGACACAGAAGACAAAGAGCCAACATATGTATCATCAGGGCCCCCAAAGAAGAAAAACATAAGAGTAAAACAAAGCCGTCATACAAGGACATTTTCTGGAAATAAAATAAGACATGAGCTTTTGAAAGGGACCAAAGGTACCAGGGCAAAAATGGACTCAATATCATTAGCCTGAGGGAAATACGTATCAAAACCAAAATGAGACATCATTTCACATCCACTAGGATGGCTACAATCAAAAAGATAGGTAATAACAAGTGTTGGTGAGGATATGGAGAAATGGGAGTGCTCTCACATTGCTGCTAGGAATGTAACATGTTGCAGCCACTTTGGAAAATCTGGCAGCTCTTCAAAAGGTTAAACACAGACTTACCATATGACCCAGCAATTCTACTCCTACATATATCCCAAGATTAAAACGTGAGTTCACACAAATACCAGTACATGAATGTTCATAGCAGCATTGTTTATAATAGTCCAAAAGTGAGAATAACTATAATGTCCATCAACCAATGGATACACAAAATGTGGCCTATCCATAAAATGGAATGTTGTATGGCAATAAAAAGGAAAGAAGTACTGATACAAGCTGACACAACGTGGATGAACCTTGAAAACATAATGCTAAGTGAAAGAAGCCATTCATAAAAGACCACATACTATGTGAACCCATTGATAGGACAAATCTATATGGGCAGAGAGTAGATTAATAGTGGCTTAGGCCAGAGGGAGTTGGGGGAATGGAAAGGGACCACTAAATGGGTAATGGGTTTTTTTTTTTTTGCACGGGGGCGGGGGGTGATGACATGTTCTAAAATAGATTTTGACAGGGTGGCTGGATGGCTCTGTCAGTTGAGTGTTGGACTCTTGATTTTGGCTCAGGTCATGACCTCACCATGGTGAGAGTGAGCCCCGCATCAGCCTCTGCACTGAGCATGGAGCCTGCTTAAGATCCTTTCTCTCTCTCTCTCTAGAAAAATATCCATCCATCCATCAATCAATCAATAGATTTTGCTGATGGTTGCACAACTCTGTGAATGAACTAAAGATCATGAAATTGTATGCTCTAAATGAGTGAATTGTACAGAAGGTGAATTCTATCCCAGTAAAACTTTAAAAAACAAGCAAACAAAAAAACCCAAAAGCCTGAAAGGGTTTCTCACTGGCCAACTTTGGGACAATTTGTACATCAAAAGGAATAATGCTAATTGATTATAATATAATAAGTTTTTAAAAACATGAATTCATCATGATTCTAAAATGAAGAAACTGAGCATGAGAAAAAGAGGGAGCAAAAGAAAAGTTCATCTTTACAGAGTGACACATGTAGAAGGAATGATAGATTAGACAATCAGCATTTGCAACCCCAAATGTAGTAATTAAGCAAGTCAAGGACTACTCCTGGGTGCTAAAGGGCTGGGAGGAAGGTTGTTGGGGAACAGGATATTCACACAGACTCCCAGTACCATCCCACAGATGACTAATGACAAGAGGGAAGTTATTATGCATTTATAAAAGAGATATCAAGCAGTCATCGAACATCACTAACAGTGGTCCTACCGGACATGTGCCACCTAAGTATTCTTTCCAGAATTGTTTAACCTAACTTCCTGCTTACAAAAACCACAGTGGATACAGGGAGAAGTTAAACACCGCCATCAGCAGGGACCCTTGGGTGGCTCAGTGGGTTAAGTGCCTGACTCTGATTTCAGCTCAGGTCGTGATCTCACAGTTCGTGCTTAGGATTCTCTCTCTCCCTCGCTCTCTGCCCCTCCCCCTCTTGCGCGCGTGCCTGTACACACACAGACACTCTCTCTTGTCTGTCTCTCAAAATAAATAAAAGAAATCAGAACATAATCATCTGCAGAACATGGGGCATTCTACAAAACAATTGGCCTGAACTCTCCAAAAATGTCAACAGTGTGAAAAACCAGAAACAGATGGTATTGGGAAGAACTGTTTTAGATGAAAAGGGACCAAATAGATATAGATAAAACAATCAAAAACAACATGGGGACCTCGACTGGATACTGGAGCAGAAAAAAAAAAAAAGAGCTATAAAAGATACTTTGGGAAATTTGGGGAGAGGTATAGTGTGGTTATGTTATGGTTATGTAGGAAAATGTCCTCATTCTTAGATGCATGCTGAAGTAACTTGAGGTGAAATGTCTCAATACCTGTAACTTATTTTTGACACTTTTACCAAAAAAAGTATGTATGTGTATGTGTGTATGTATGTATACATGATATACACACAGATATATCCATATCTACAGTTGACCTTTGAACAGGTTTGAACTGCATGCATCTGTTTATACACAGACTTTTTTTTGATACAGTACAGTACTGTAAATATGTTTTCTCTTATGATTTTCTTAAATAACATATTCTTTTCTCTAGCTTACTTTATTATAAGAATACTGTATAAAATATATATAACATACAAAATATGTGTTAATCGACTGTTTCTGTTATTTTTAAGGCTTCTGATCAACAGTAGGCTATTAGTTAAGTTTTGGGGGAGTCAAAGTTATGCATGGAGGCACACCTGGCTGGCTCAGTTGGGAGAGCATGCAACTTCTGATCTTGGGGGTATAAGTTCGAGCCCCATGTTGGGTGTAGGGCTTCCTTAAAATTAAGAAAAAAAAGTTAAACATGGCTTTTCAAACGTGGGGCAGGGCTGGGGGGGGGGAGTGGCGTCCCTAAGCCCGTATATCTGTATCTGTAGCTATGGCTTCATAAAGGGGAGGGGGAGCAAATGGGGCAAAATGTTAATATTCCATGAATCTGTGGTTTGCAGCCTCTGAGATGGCACTCAGTGAACCCCGCCCTTCCCTCCTACAATTCATACCCTTGTATAATCCTTTTCCCTTGAGTATGAGCTAGATAGATTTAGTGATTGGCTTCTAGCAAACAGCATGTGGCAGAGATGATGGGATGTCACTTGTGGGGCGTCCATCTTGGACATTCTGTCTCCCTCGCTAACTGACTCAGATGCAAATTGGCTGCTGTGACCTTCCCCATGGAGAGGAGGGCCGTGTGACAAGGAACTGAGGGAGGCTCCAAGCCAATAGCTAGTGAGGAATGGAGACCCTCAGTCTAACAGCCTGTGAGGCACTGCATCCCACTGCCCACCAAGGGAGCTAGCTTAGAAGTAGATGTTCCCCAAGACCTGCCTCCACGTGAGACCCCAGTCTCGTGAACACCCAGACTGCAGCTCGGTGGGAGGCCCTGAGGCAGCAGGGCCTGCATTCCTGAGCCACAGAAGCTGTGGCACAATAAGTGTTTGTCCCTCGAACCTGCTGTGTTTTGGAGTCCTTGGTTTCACGGCAGTTGATGACTAGTTCACTAAATAAAGGGTATATCCCTGTCCCCTTTCACAGTTCCTGGAGATTTGCAGTTTTTCTCACCATGGGGACAGTTTGGCTTGCATGCTCTGTTGGCACCAAGGCCACTGTATACTTTCTAAATGCTGCCACTGTTGACATTTGATGATGCTACAATTATTCCTCAACTGATTCTGAGTGTCTGATTCAGTAGCAGGGTCTTGATGTTGCCAAATTCCAGCTTCCAGGGTGCAGGGCAGAAAGTACCCCACGCTGTCAGCTTTCACAGCGGGTACTGTGACCTGTCTTCTCCCAAAGCTCAGGCAACAGGGGCGTCCCTTCAGACCAGGAGGTTATTCAGATGCTGGGTAGGCCAGAGAAAAAGAAGAGGAGGGGAGGGGGCAGGGGAAATAAAGCAGAAAGGAAAAGAAAAAGGATGGTGGGAAGAGACAGAGCAAACATCTCCTACACTTTCTTCTCTACTCCCCAACTGTCTGGAAAGTTCACCTGCTATAGGAGAAAGAACATCTACAGAGGTCCCAGTGCCCGAATTTAAATCCATGGGGACTCACTAAGGTAACTCTATCTCCATCTCCACTTTGCCTCTCCTGCTGTCTCAACTCCCTCTGACTATAACTCCTTGTGTTACAGAACCAGGCTGGAACGCTGGTGGAAAAACCAAGCGTCACTCGGAGATCTTGGTGGGTCAGAGATGTATTTAATGTTGGCGGGCTCAGAGGAGACGGTTTCTCCAAAGATCTGAGCTCCGAATGAAGGGGGGAAGGGTAATTTGTAGTTGTCAGCTTCCATATCTGTGGCGGGTTTTCGTGCGCAGGGCAAACAGGGCAAGAAGAACCCAGAAGAGGGGTCTCCAAGCTAGAGACCAGGGCTTGTTTTAGTTCCCTCGGCCATCTTTGAAAGCGCAGTACTTTATTCATTTCTCCCAACACTTGAAGCCCCCAGAGAGACGATCTGAGTGGTTGGCCACCATGTAATAGAGGGTGTTCTGGCTGGCTAGCACATTCACTCCAAGCTACTGAGAGGGTCCAGATTGGCCACTAGCTCGGATGCCTTTGTGACTGGGTTTCCACCAGTGGGTTCCCTTCAGTGGAAGGGAAATGTGGGCTCCCTCCACATTTGCCTTTGAGATGGTACCAGACAGAAAAACTTCTGCAAAGAAGGCCCTAAATTAGGGCCTTTGGTAGGCATTTTGAGGCTCCCAGAAGGGGACAGTGTAGAGAGGAACATTGCTTGGCCTATACACTCCCATCTCATTGACAGGAATGACATGTGCAGAGGAAGCTGGCTCAGGGCAACAACAACAAGGTTGGTTTGGGACATGAAGTGAAAGGAGGCGTGCTTTTCTCCATCGGCTGGAGACATGGAGGTGAGGTTCAGAAGGCAGGGCAGGAGATGAACATGGGATCATTGGTCATAGGGCCAAGAAAATTAAAGCTACAGGCAGGAGAGAGATTTCTATAGGCATTCAGAGACTATAAAACTGGAAAAGCCAAGTGCAGTCACTGTGATAATACCTGTTCTTTCAACCATCTTCACCAAAACTTCAGAAATTTGCATCTGGAATAAATGAGTGGGTGAATGGGTTGATGCCCAGACTACATCAGCATCTCTGTGCAGCCCACAGACTTCATGTCTAATATTCACACTTCGACACTGCTTGCTCCAGCTTCTCAAGGTAAGATAATTTTTTGAGATACTAATGTGGGATTCCCCCCCCCCCTATTTTTCTTCCTTCCTCCTCAAGCAGGTGGTGGGCTTTGTATTTACTTTCCTCCAAGGAGATTTGTGGGAGCTGAAAGAAGTTGCCTACAAAACACTTCCCTTCCTGGCTTTGTTTTCAAAAGCCTAAACCCCCAGAGGTGATTCAGTGACCAGAGGAGGAGACAAGGAATGGCTCTGAGGGAGACCTGCGAGGGCAGGCATTGGTGAACTTTCACCAGGCAAAGGATCCTCAGGCTGGGGGAGGGGTCCAGGGCTGGGTGCCCTGCTCCTGGACAACACCTCGGGAGGTGGCCAGATCTTGGAAAGGAACAGCAAGGAATGGCCCCACCAAATATCCATGTGTCTCCAAGGGTAGCATGTAAGCTAGGGAGATATTAGACTTGAGGGAACCAGGCAAACTGAGATAGTGGGGGCCTCCACAGTGACAAAGGATGACCCATGCTGCAGGGGCTTCCAAGGATCTCCCCAGGATGGCCTGGGGCACAATTTCCTATTAGTTTAGAGTTGAAAAGGACTATTTTTTAAAGTTTATTTATTTTTGAGGGCGAAGAGAGAGCATGTGAGTGAGCATGGGGGAGGGACTGAGGGGGAGATGGGGGAGAGAGAGAGAGAGAGAGCGCGCGCAAGAGAGAGAATCCCAAGTGGGCTCCACACTGTCAGCGTCGAGCTCCTTGCGGGGCTTGAACCCATGAACCTCAAGATCACGACCTTAGCCAACCAAGAGTTGGATGCTTAACCAACTGAGCCCCCCAGGCCCCGAAATGAACTAATTTAGACAGTTTGTTCCCTAATGGAGTTTTAAAAAAGTTGTAGAGGATGAATATACCACAACAATAATACTGCCCCTGATGTGAGAAACAAAGGCAAAAGGAAATGACAGATAGAACTAAATTTCCTTACAACCTGCAGCTCATTGACAAATACTTGAGTAAAACATTTCTCTAGGAACTCCCTACTGTCTTTTTTTTTTTTTTTTTTTGAGACAGAGAGAGACAGAGCATGAACGGGGGAGGGTCAGAGAGAGGGAGACACAGAATCTGAAACAGGCTCCAGGCTCTGAGCTGTCAGCACAGAGCTCGAACTCACAGACCACGAGATTGTGACCTGCGCTAAAGTTGGACGCTCAACCGACTGAGCCACCCAGGCGCCCCACCTACAACTTGATGTTAATGCTTTGCTAGGGAGAAAACAATCTTAGCTTGACAGTAGCTAGCCCTCCTGTATCCTGTGAGTCTTCTTTAGCATATGAAAAGCTCACTGGAAACTTCCCCCTGGACTTTATCTCCCCCAACTCCATAGTGTACAACCAGTCTCTCCTCATGATCCTGGGGCAGCTCTTCCTGCCCACAGGTCCTGTCCCTGTGCTTCAATAAAAATCACCTTTTTGCACCAAAGACGTCTTCAAGAATTCTTTCTTGGCCATTGGCTCAGGACCCCATGAACCGAACTATCACCCAAAAACCTCATCACCCTCACCATCTTTGTGATGAGGGAGCATAAGGCAAACTGACACCCCACCCCCAGGTGGAACATATGTGATATTCCTCAGGCACAAAGGAAAGGAAGAAAAACAAACAAACAGCTAACTGATAGAGATCACAGTCGTGCAGGACAGGAGTCTCCATCAGTTTACAACTATCTTAGTAAATTACAAGAAAAAGGCAATCTTATCCACAGCCTAATCTCCAAAAACCTGTAGACTCAGTTTCCTGGAGTCCCAATATCACCCTCCCCACCATAGTGATGTGGGGAACAAAGGCAATAAGGAAACGGCAGGTAAAATTAATTTTCCTTATAACCTGTAGCCCATTGACAAATACTTGAGACAAACACAGAGTATATATTTTCTCCAGGAACCCCCTATTGTTGTAATGGTAATGCCTTACTAGAGGGAAAACAGCCTTAGTTTGACAATGGCAAGGTCCCTGGCATCTTCTGAGTCCTTTTTAGCATACGAAAGTCTTTCTGGGGGCCTCCCTTTTGCCTTTATGGCCCCCAGCTCCATAGTATATAACCAGTCGCTCTTCACCACCCCAATGCAGCTCTTTCTGCCCACGGGTTCTGCCCCCCATACTTTAATAAAATCACCTTTTTTGCACCAGAGACATCTCAAGAATTCTTTCTTGGCCGTCAGCTCCTAACCCCCACCATTCCAAAACCCCATCATTTATTTGTGCATTTAGCTTTTTCTATATACGCGGGATTCTTTTTTGTAGGTAGAGTCACAGAAATAGAATTACTGATTGAAAGGGTATAGACGTTGTTAAGGCTCTTGATACATGTGCCCAAATGTCCTCTGGGGAGGGTTGTACCTCTGCAGATCTAGATTTTAAAACCAGGGACTCTCTTCAGTGGGGTAGTATGCAGGAGAGACAGGGACCCTGTTAGGAGGCTCTTGAAGTATTTCATATGAGAGACGGGGAAGGGCCAAAGTAAGATGGTGATGGTGGGAAAGAGGAAAGGACAAGTGCCAGTGTCATTTAGGAGGTGGTGTCAGTAAACCGTCTTCACATGTGGATGAAGGAGAGAGAGGAATCAAGAACACCTTACTAATTTCCAGTTTCTAAACCTGAGTAGATGAAAATCCTATCAACCAAGAGGCAGTGTGGCTTGGTGGAAAGAGTCTGTTTGTCAATCCAGGCGCCCTAGTTCAAATCCTACTCCCCCACTCCTTAATTGTGTGGCCTTGGGCAAGTTATTGAAAGCCTCTGAGCCCATCTGCCTAGATTTCTTCATTTGTGAAATGGTCATGGTAACATCTGTCAGTCTCTCAGGTTATTGTAGGATTAAATGTGAAAATGTTTTTAAAGCACCTGGCCTATTGTGGCTTTGAAGAAATCAAAGAAAATGCATAATACTGATAGAAAAGGATGTATAGACTTGGAGAATAAAGAATATAGATGGTTTTGATGAGGGATAGAAGCAGAAAAATGTTTACTTTTGACCTAGAAGGCCAGTCTAGAACCTGCGTAGTTCTGACAAGGATCAAATACCTACTGGTTGCTACATTTTTTTTTTAAAGTAGGTTCCACGCCCAGTATGAGCCCAACATGGGGCCTGAACTCACAACTCTGAGATCAAGACCTGAGCTGAGATCAAGAGTCAGATGCTTAACCGACAGAGCCACCCAAGTGCCCCTGGTTGCTATGTTCTTAAAGGGTCTCATGACTGCCTGTACATCTCACCGATAGTTAGTATCAGGCTGAATGATAAGCACCAGAGAACTCTTTCTAAAGTAGTTTTACGAGTAGAAGTTTGAAGAAAACATTTATGATCTAATACTCCCTGCACACCCCCGCCTCCTAGAGCACTAAGCATATAACCACCAGCTTCATACAGTAAAAGCGCAGATCTTTTGGCTCACAGGTCCTGTCCCCATGCTACTTAAATGTACTAAGTTGCACCATACAACATCTCAACAAGTCTTTCTTGACTGTTGTGCTCAGTGATTCCACAACAGTTTGAGGCAAATTGTGTTTAAGATGCCTGCATGATATTTACTTTGATATACTTGGGGCTTTTTTTTTTTTAAGTTTATTTATTTATTCTGTGAGAGAGAGAGAGATTGTGTCTGTGCAGGCAAGTGGGGGAAGGGCAGAGAAAGAAGGAGAGAGAGAATCCCAAGCAGGCTCCATGCTGTCAGCGTAGAGCCTGATGTGGGGCTTGAACTCATGAGATTATGACTTGAGCCGAAATTAAAAGTTGGATGCTCAACCAACTGAGCCCCAGTATACTTTTCCTGTTTTTAAAAAAATTTTTGACATCACACACTTTGTTCTTTTTAATTTTTTTTTAATGTTAATTTTTGAGAGACAGGCAGAACATGAGCAGGGGAGGGGCAGAGACAGAAGAAGACACAGAATCTGAAGCAGGCTCCAGGCTCTGAGCTGACAGCATAGAGCTGGATGTGGGGCTCAAACTCACAGACCGCGAGATCATGACCTGAGCCAAAGTCAGACACTAAACTCACTGAGCCACCCAGGCGCCCCTGCTTTTCCTTTTTTAAGAGACCTGGAGGTATGAAGGGACTAGGAAAAAGGGGATGGTGATCCTGTTGCCCTTGGGGGAAACCAGAGGTTAGTGGTGCAGTTCTCAAGTATCACCACAAGGTGGAGTCCATTTTGTCACAAAGAGTTTCACAGACTGTGGACAGAGGAGGCGAGGGCAGTGTTTGTTCAGCAAAACATCAGCAGAGCATCTTCTCTATGCTGGAGTCTGCCTTCTGGAAGCTCCCTGACATGTATGGTGGGAGGGCAGTCGGTCTCTATTTACACCCTTGGCCTGATCAGGAAAATGTTCCTTCCCGGATGGCCACTGCTATGTCTGACCAGGTTCAGAGTCAACTGCAAAACTTAGTTCCCTAAGAGCTAAAAGTACTTTTTATTTCTGAAAATGTACTTAGAAAAAAAAGGGAACATTAAACAGAACTCAAGAGATTTCCTGGGGCTTTTTACTAAAGCTCTTCCCTACTCTCCATTAAAAAAAGAGAACATGGACACATTTGAACAGGGCAAATCTGACTGAAGGCTCACAGCTTTCCTGCAGAGAGTGGTAGAGGACAAACATCTCTGGTATCTAGAGAACATAAGATGCCTTACTAACAGGAGTTACACTGTTATCAGCATTACTAATCTGACTGTAAGTTGAAAAAGCTGAATGTATGATGTATAATCCTAACAGCAACTTTATTTTTTTAATGTTTATGTTTTAAAATTTTTTTAATGTTTATTTTTTAGAGAGAGAGACAGAGCATGAATGGGGGAGAGACAGAGAGACAGAGAGAGAGAGAGGGAGACACACAATCTGAAGCAGGCTCCAGGCTCTGAGCTGTCAGCACAGAGCCCGATGCAGGGCTCAAACCCACGACCCGTGAGATCATGACCTGAGCTGAAGTTGGACGCTCAATCGACTGAGCCACCCAGGTGCCCCTAAATGTTTATTTTTGAGAGAGAGAGAGAGACAACGCTGGGGTGGGACAGAAAGAGAGGGTGACAGAGGATCCAAAGCAGGCTCTGCTCTGACAGCAGAGAGCCCGATGTGGGGCTCAGACTCATAAACTGGGAGATCACGACCTGAGCCAAAGTCAGATGCTCTCAACCGACTGAGCTACCCAGGCAACCCCCCCCCCCCCAAACAGCAACATTAGAATTAAATCCCATCATCTCTTTGGGGGGCTGGTTAGTAATTCTTCTCCCTCACCTGCATCAAACCCTGCAAGCCTCGTTATTTTTCTAGTCACTTTAAGTAAAAAGAGGTTATTGCTTTAAGTCATAAACAGTCTTGGGGTACCTGTGTGGCTCAGTCGGTTGAGCATCCAACTCTTGATTTTGGCTCAGGTCGTGATCCCAGGGTCGTGGGATCGAGCCCCACGCCAAGCTCTGCGCTGAGCACAGAGCTTGCTTGGGATTCTCTCTCTTTCCTTCTGCCCCCTCCCCTCCTCATGCTCTCACTGTCTCTCGCTAAAATAAAAAGAAAAAAGAAAAATCACAAAGTCCCAGTGTAGCCATTATGATATCAGCCCTAAGTAGTCAGAACTCTCAATCTGATGTGACATCTTCTCCCCTCTCCCTACAAGGGATCTCTGAGATCCCTCGGATTACAGGAGGTAGGAGCTGGAGGGGGCCAAGTATGTTTGCACCCGGTACTATAGTGGGATGGCTCCCTGCTCTCCCGGCCCGGAGGCATATAAACAGATTTTCTCGTGGGGTCCGCTTTCAGGAACCCTACCACTGCTGGCCTCACCTGAGTCCTCTCAACGTGGGGATGCAGCAGATTCTTTGCTCGCTCCACACGGTCTCTAAGAATCACCGAGATCTTCTCCTTTCAGCTGTGGTCCCATTAGTCCTTCAGGTAGGCCTTTCAGTGGCTGGCTGAGACCACCCCGCTGGTCCATCTCTCTCTCATTCGCTACTGGTCGCGTCCATGAGACACATTCTCATGCAGGCCCATCCATTCTCTTTCCAAAGCAGCTCATCAGCCTGTCTCCTGCCTCTAGATTTCGTGAGTGAGGGCGAGAGACTCATCCACTTGCCTCCATAGCTGCAGAGGACACACATCCAGCTCTCTAAGGGCTCTGGTTGACGCCCCTCTCACTTAGTCTGGGTGAAGGCAGGCACCCCCCACCTCTTAGTCAGGATCCAGTCAAGACACGGAAACCACATCATTGATTTTAACTGAGAAAAGTTAACATGAAAGTTGTTAACTAAGCAGAACTGAAAGGCAAAAGGACAGTAAGATTTCATGGAGACGGCATCTGCATGAAGCCACTACCACACCGAGGGCTGGGGGCGCAAAGAGAAGCATTTGGGATTATTTAATGTGGAAGCTTGTTGAGGGGCCTGCGGAGCTGAAACTCAGACCCCTGAGGAGGGGGTGCCTGCCGGCTCACGCAGGATGCCCAAGGGGGTGTGATGAGCTACCATCAGAGGGAGGTGACAAACTAAATTTCAATCAACTGACCCCAGTGGCGTGAACTGTTGTTGCCAAGGTGAAGAAACATTGCTAGGGTGGTGGCGACAGGAACAGTATGCAGGCAGGAAGGAAAAAGCCCTTCTTCCTCCAGTCTTGTGAGCTCCTCTGCCGCCCCTACTGGCAGCGCCTAAAATGAGCGGCTGGCAAGGGAGAGCCCCTACCCAGAATCCTGAAGCCTAGTGCAGAGGGTGGGTTTCAAGCTGAGGAGCCATACTTAGCTCAATGCCTACCAATCCCCTTCTTTATCACTCTAAAGCAATGCTCCAGGAATTCTTCTCTCCTCATGTCCAACCACCAGGACTCTTTGATAGCCTCGATCTGGGTAATTTCTCTAATAGATCTCAGCTCTCTACTTGGAAAATCCTGCAAATTAGGCTAACTCACAACTCCCATTAGTATCCAAAATCTATTGTATGTTGGTGCCTCCATTGAAACTTCTAATTTAATAGCCATTACAATAATTATAGTTAACATTTCATGGGCATTTACTGCGTACCTGGTGCATTTACTATGTACCAGGCGGTGCTAAGAAATTCACATATTAATACTTCTCATTTAATCTATCAAATACTATTTGATAGTAAAACTATCAAATACTATTTTAGTAAAACTATCAAATACTATTTGATAGTATTTTATATATATATATATATTGATTGATTGATTGATAATATATATTGATAGTTTTACTATCAAATACTATTATTGGTATTCATGTGCCTCTTTAATCCTCATTTTATACATGAGGAAACTGAAGTGCATAGAGATTAACTTCCTAAGGCCATACAACTAGTAGGTGATGGAGCTAAAAGTTGAACCAAATAGTCTGGTTCTACAACTAGCATTTTTTTTCTTGTGATGAGAATATCTTTTAAAATTAAAATTTTAAAAATTTAAAATAACCTCTATGCCCAAAATGGGGCTAGAGCTCACAACGCTGAGATCAAGAGTTGCATGCTCTACCAACTAAGCCAGCCGGGCACCTCTACAACCTGTATTCTTTTTAAAAATTTTTTTTTAATGTTTATTTATTTTTGAGAGACGGAGCATGAGTGGGGGAGGAACAGAGAGAGAGGAGACACAGAATCTGAAGCAGGCTCCAAGCTCTGAGCTGTCACCCAGCTTCCTTGGTGTTAGGAGTAGCTTTGAGGAGAGTTATTATAGTCAGCTGGGCAACCATTTGGGGCCTCATGGGAGGACACAATAAGTGGGGCTAGCTTAACCTGAGCAGGAGAGGTGCTTAGCAGGGACCAGGATCAGATTTTCATGGCAGCCAAGGAGCCCTCAGTATAGCTCTGCAGCTGGGTCCCATTTAGCCTCTTTCTCCTGCTTTGTAGTGACTGATTTTTCATGCTATCAAGTTATTCACAATTACATGTACCAGCTCTGGTGCCCCTTCCCCAGAACCCCCTGAAAACCATAAAGAAAATAGTAATTATAAGCACAATTCAACTTTTCACGGATCACCATTGCCAATTGCAGGAGCTCCCAGATCCTCAACCTCGAAGTTCTAGGACCTCCATTCTACAGACCCAATTTACCTTTCCTGTATCTTCTCCTAATACTTTTCTACTTGGCTTGTATGTTCCAGTTAACTGCCTACCCAAATGTGGATCCCTAATCGTGCCCCCCATTTTTCCACCTTTGCCTTGCTTATGCTGTTCCCTATTTCCGGAAAGTTCTTTCTCTATTTCTGCTTATTGAAAGCTCAATCACACTTGGAGACTTCTTACATCTATGAGGTTTCTTTATGTTTCATGTAATACTCAAACAATAAAGAGAATCTATTAGCTCATAGAACTGAGAAATACAGAAGTATCTAGCTTCAAGTGATATCTGATCCAGCAACTCAGCACAGCAAGTGATCTGGTTTTGCTCTGTTTTCCTATTTTAACTTTTGTAGTGTCAGCTTGTCTTCACACCCCCTCCTGCCCCTTTTGGCTCCCTCTCCCCTCTCCTGGCATCAATACCTATGCTTCATATCTTCTTTTTGCCTCTTCATGTCTTTCTATTCTGCATGCTGTTAAGTGACCTTAGAGTCACTAACTGGATTACACTGGTGCCCTCCCTTGCCCTCTGCCTTCCACTTGGGTTTGGCCAGTGTGGAGCACTAGAAGAGCTCAGAGGACAGTTGGGGTATTTATTAAACTTCTGTCTTTGTTGGGGCACACAACAGATTAGCATCAGCCCTCACCTGTGAGGTGACTGTCTCCATAGAGCTCTTGCTGTCTCTGTATTCCAGTCACCACCCTCTGTAGATCTAGAGTGGTAATAGCCCTAAGATACCTCACTATTCTGGAGTTTTCCCTACACCATGCTCATAACGGTGAATCGTCCTTATATATATTTATATATATTAATTGCTCCTCAAATTGCCCAGTTTAGCTGTGCCACCTGTTTCCTGCTGGGACCTTGATGGGCTTTCCCCTTGCACAGCAGCAAAATGGTTTGTAGCAGTCCCAAATCATACATCTTCACACCACACTGTTCAATGGGAGGGAGAAGTTCTCATTTAGCAATTTAAAAGTTTTAAAGGGCACAGGTGGGGTGGCATGGGGGATATATGGACTAAGACATACCAATCAACTGCAGTGTGGACCTGATATAGATCCTAATTCAAATAAACCTTTTAAAAGTTATAACTTGTTTGGGGAGGCAAGTTAATGCTCAGGGACTGAGTATGATTTTGCTGGCAATTTACAGTTAACGCTTGAATAACATGGGGGTTGGGGCACCAACCTCCCATGTAAGTCGAAAACTCACGTAGAACTTTGACTCCCCCCAAACTCAGCCACTAATAGCTTACTGTTGACTGAAGCCTTCCTGATAACAAATAATTAATACATTTTTGTATGTTATATATACGTTATATACATATATGTATTCTTACAATAAGTAAGCTAAAGAAAATGTTATTAAGGAAGATAAAATATATTTACAGTACTGTATCCAAAAAAATCTGCGTAGAAGTGGACCTGGGCACTTCAAACCCATGTTGTTCAAGGGTCAGCTGTGTTCAACACAGGTTCACTGTGGGAATTTCACAAGCCAATAGCGTACAGGATAATGTCTCAAGCCAGCAAGGAAATAACAATCTCCAAACCAATGATAGATTAATCACATAATTGTCCCGGGCAAGGAAAGACGAAAGGAGCAAAGTCTAAATTTAATTGAGGTATATGATTATACTCAGGAGAGATGGTTTAACTAACCTAGATCTGATGTCCAGCGGCCAGGGCAAAAGTAAAAATCTCCAGTTGCTAGGACACATTGCTGGTGGGCTAGAGGATCTCCTTTACGGCTGCTGCTCAGCTTTCACGACTGGGGGAAAGAGTCATCTTTACTGCAGCCTTTACCAAGGCAGGACCTAATTGCCCCAAGGTCCTCAGAGAGCTGTTTAGACCAGCAAAGTACAGGTGTGCTTAAACACTCTCTGATGTCCTCACAAACTCTCGGTATTTATAGTCTAACTGTCCCCTTGCCAGAGTTGTTTCTTATGTCCTTATGTATAAGCCCGGGCAGGGCCCCTCAGCACTGAGCTCTGGAGTGCTTCTCAGTGAGAACAGAAGAGATGATGGCATCTTGACACAACTTAACCTCGGTCTCATAGCAAAACAACTTCTAAAAACAACTGGGTTTTGTCTTTGTCATAAGCAAGTGGATGAAAACAACTGCACTTAAGTCATAAACAAGTGGATTTATCTTCCTAGCAGACTAATACATAATGTAACTTTACGAAGCAAATGGCAATTTGAACTGACCAGAGTTTGAGTATATTAAAGGATTACTGTTAATTTTTTAGATATGATCATGGAATTTTGGGAATTTCTTTAAAGAGCCTTTACCTATTAGGAATATATATTGAAATATTCATGGATAAAATTACATGACGTCTGGGATTTGCTTCAAAATAATGCAGGAGGGGGGCATCCAACTCTTTGGATTAGGTTGTGATCTCATGGTTCGTGGCATCAAGCCCTGCTTTGGACTCTGTGCTGACAGCACAGAGCCTGCTTTGGATTCTCTCTCTTCTCTCTCTCTCCCCCTTCCCTGCTCACTCTCTCACTCCCAAAATAAATAAACTTAAAGAAAGTAATGCAGGAGGGGGATGTGTGTGGGTATAGATGAAATGAGATTTATCAATGCGTCAACCTGTGGGTCAAATATATGGAGGTTCTTTACGCTATTCTATTAGTTTTATGTGTATTAAAAAACATTTTATTGTGGGAAATTTTAAAGAAAGGAAAGAACCCAAGGTAACAAGAACAAGTTAGCAATTCTTCCCCATTCCCTGTCCCACACATTCACCTAGCCTGTAGCCCATTAATGTGAAAAGATCCAAACCAGCAGTCTATTTGGCCGGTCAAGATTCAGTTTTCAAACTCTTCCTTAATAGAACTTTCCAGGTACATTTACAATACATTTACACTTAATTAACATCCTATTAATTCTAATGAAAATGAGACAGTCCAAATTTAATTAATCATTTAGACAACTAGAGAAGACCCCCTTTAAGTTAAATGCTAATTATTTTGGTTAAACGTTTTCTAAAATGTCTGTGTCATTTCCCAATACGAAATTGAGTTACTAGCAATTGTTTTTCTTTTTAATTTTATAACTCATCATTATTAGAAAAGCTCAGACACTGAGCTGGCTGTACTCTAGCCTAGGGAGCTCTTTAATTATCTGGTGTTATTAATAGTGCTAATTCAGAAGATCTGAGACTTCTTTTTTCGTAGGCGGTGGTCTTCCCATGCCCTCCCTCCTCCTTGCAGCAGACAGCTGGTCTGCGCCCCCGTCCCCCATGTGATTGTAATCTGCTCTCTGCTGTCCCTTTTACATTCTTCACTGCAGCCTACCTAATAGGGTGCCCAGTTCACAGTAGGCAGTCAATAACCATTCATTGAATTGGATTAAACCTGGGAAGAATGGAAGGTTGCCAGAAGAAATCAAATAATTAAGCTTATTAAATCATTAACCTTAATTTCAGACACATCACTTAAGCTGCTGAGTAGAGTTTGGCAATTCATACCTGAGTTCCAAATAGTTGAGGTTGCCAAGTATCTGACTCCTAAGTTAAATGGGGGAGGGTATGGCTGGCTCTATTATATATTATAATGTATGTTTGCAAGCATGCATAATTGCTGCTAATTTGTACCGCAGGAAGCACAAAAGTAGCAAATTGGTAAAGGAATTCTATTTCAACTTCTAATATGAAGAATAGCCCTTGATTACCTTAAGCACAACCTCTGCCTTCATTGCAGATACCAGTGTATGAAAACATGGTCTATGAAATTCCACCAGGTTACTTATCGAAATTAAAAACTATTTTTATGAAAGATGAAATATTTTGACTAAAACAAAGAATTATGTGCAAAGGAAAACAACCCATAATTTTCACTTAATTAGTCCTGCCTACTGAGATATTTGGTCTGTATGCAATACACCTTAAGTGTATCTTTAGTAGGCACTTAATTATTTCTCATTAAATACAGTTTTGCTCAGGCGTAAGATCTTGGAATCAACTTAGATTCCCCCCCAGTCTCATCTCACATCCAGTTCATCCGTAAATCCTACTGACTCTACCTTCAAAAATCCACCCAGAATCCAGCCATCTCAACACCTCTAGCTGCCACACCCCATCCAAGTCACCACCTCACTGCCCCCCCTCTCCTGAGCTTTGTTCTAGCTTCTTGTCTGTTCTGCTTCCACCATGGTCTGCTCTCCATCCGTAGCCGAAGCGATTATTTATTTAATGTGCATTTATTTTATTTTATTTTACCTTATTTTAATTTTATTTTGTTTTATTTTATTTTATCTTATTTATTTTCATCCAAATTAGTTAGCATATAGTGCAATAATGATTTCAGGAGTAGATTCATCCCCTACATCCCCAGTGATTCATCGCCTACATATAACACCAAGTGCTCACCCCAACAAGTGTCCTCCTTAATGCTCCTTGCCCATTTAGCCCATCCCCCCACCCACAACCCCCGAAGTGATTATTTATAAGACAGTCTTATATCTTTCCCTATTTAGTTCCAGGGGCTCCCAGGACACATTAGTCCTTATCATGAACTACTTGTCTACACAACCTGGCCCCCTGTCTGCCTCTCAAAACTCCTTCCTTTCACTCTCCCTCAGCCACTCTGCTCCAATCACATAGACTTTCTTGCCACACACTGGATATAAGTTAAATGGATGAAAGACAACAGTTGCTGAACGAACGAGTGCCACAATAATTATAATCAGTAACCATCAGTACAGTTGCTGTGCTAGCCTAGCCCAGCGAGATGCCCTTTTACCCAGTGGGTCTAAACTGGTCGTTCTCAGACTTTACCTGGTGTCAGAATTACTTGGGGGCTTACTAAAACTCAGATGGCTGGCCCCACCCCTAGTTTCTGATTCAGTGGGTCTGGGGTGGGCCTGAAGATCTGCATTTCTCACAAGTTTCTCAGTGATGCTGATGATGATGGTCTAGCCACATGTGTGGCCTAAATAGTCTACCCTGGAAAACCAATAGAACATTCTGAGCAGAAACTTAGCAAATATCCTGGTGTTCCTATCTGCTCTTTGAGTGAAAAGATTAATTGCAGAAATGCATGGGGGGCAGGTAGTGGTGGGGAACCCTGGACCTCGGTTTTTGACACTTGGCCACAGGGTGGCCCCCTAGCTCCAGTAAGGACTCTATTGGTCCCCAGTGAAAATGGCTTTGGTTATCTGGAGAAATTCCAAACCATTTCTTTTTAAAAAGAAAGAGAAGGAAAAAAAGAAGAAAAAGCAGAAAACTTAGCTGTAGGACCAGTAGTTTGCTGTTCACAAAAGAATGCCTCATGAGCGTGCTGGCGGATGAGGAACTCTGTCCTCTGTTGGAAGTCCCCAGCATCCCTCAGGTAGAAATGACATAGGGGAAAGTATGTTTGTAAGTGTGAGAAGACGTCAGAGCAGAAGGTGAAAGGAGATTTCATTGTAGCCAACAAGGCCGCAGCATACACGGGACAATTGTTGAGCTCTGTGTAGCCCATGTGGCCCTGCCCACAATAGACGCTGATCGACCCTTCACGCCCTGCAAACCCCTTGCTGCTGTAGTGAGAAGGGCACCTTTCCTTCAACTACCCTTCCCTGATGTCTTGACTTCACTTGCAGCCAGATAAGCAGGCCTGGGAGAAAAGGATCGAGGATGGAGGGCCTGGGGACCTCAAGAGGAGAAGCCGGGCTGGCACCTAATGGGTCACGGTGGTGAGGGCCAGCAGGGGGCCAGGACCTGAGTAAGCTCAGTGTAGGAGTCCTCCTTCCCCCTCGCACACCTGTTCTTTTGCTTCCCTTTCTTTGTCGACTGAAACTTGACTGATATATTAATGGAGTCTTAAAAGTGCCTCCACGTGAGAATGTGCAAAAGTTAAAAATAGTCCTCCAAATCGCAAGGGGGTTTCCACTCCCAGAAAGGTAAACAAGGCTGTCAAATTTCTAATGACACTTCGTCCATCAGACATATTCTTCACTAATATAGTTTTAGCACAGGTGTGGTGTGGTGGGCAGTGGCATCGATGGAACTTCTGCTAGAACAGTCCTTCCAGAACTCAGAACTCTTAGCTGCATTGTTCCTGGCTACTAGCAACCCACCTGCTTCCTCACCCTCAGAAATTCTCTATGCTCCCCACGAAAACCATGTAACCAGTGCTTTTTTGCTTTTTGTAACTACGGTGGATTCTGTTGTCTGCAACTTGGAATTCTTACTCATAGATTACTCTATCCAGATCAAAACTATCCAGCCTGGGCTCAAGGAGATGTGTTGTGATATCATTCTCTTCAAATCCACTGAGGTTGTGACAAGTCTCCTATTACCCTTTCTTCTAGTTACTGTTCACAGTTTCCATCTCTTCCTCTCATGTGCTCTGATGTTATCAGTCAGAGGGGTTCAGAACTCCATACCTGACTGCCGATTTTTGTCCTGTTTCTTCATTGGTTCCTTGAAGGTGTTCATTTGGACATCCAGGTGGACGCTCTTCTTTGATACTTTTGTGGCACCTCCAGCAGTCACTTGGATGTGTTTTGATAGCTATTGCGATGAGAACACAAGCACCATGGGGAAATAAACACATTGGCTTACATGACTCAAAATGAAAAAATAGACACAAGTGCTCATTGATCCAGAGCTGATGATAGGGCCTGCCATGAGGGCGCTTACTGGTTGAGGATGCAGGATAATTTTCCAAATACTGGCTGACATGTATTATGAAAGAAGGAAAGAAAGAAAGAAAGAAAGAAAGAAAGAAAGAAAGAAAGAAAGAAAGAAAGAAAGAAGAAGAAAGAAAGAAAGAAAGAAAGAAAGAAAGAAAGAAAGAAAAAGAAAGAAAGAAAAAGAAAGAAAGAAGAAAGAAGGAAGGAAAGAGAAAAAGGGAGAAAGAAAATCTGTGTTGACTATTCTTCAGTACTGTAATTCCTCATGTGAATGCCACCATCAACTTTGCATAGAACTAAATGTAGGATACTTTTATTTATTTTATTATTTTTAAATTTTTTAAAAAATTTAAAAGTATTTATCTATTTTTGAGAGGGAGCACATGAGCGGGGAAGGGGCAGAGAGAGAGGGAGACAGAGAAACCGAAGCAGATTCCGTGCTGTCGGTGCAGACCCCAATGTGGGGCTCGAACTCTCAAACCATGAGATTGTGACCTGAGCTAAAGTCAGATGCTTAACTGACTGGGTCCCCCAGGAGCCCCAATGTAGTATACTTTTATTCTACAAAAAGGCAGATGGCAGGAATGTTGAATATAGATACTAAAAGTCACCTAGAGATGCATCATGTCAGTAGCACTAACTAGATAGTGAAAGAAGGCACATTTGCTACGAAAAGACAAAGTGGCTAGCTCTGATTCTGATACCAAATTCCAGAGCGTCTGTGTGTATATGTGTGTGGGGTGGCCCCCAACACCACCCAGCGATTCTACAACACCAGCGAGGTCTCCTACAATTCGACTCATTTCTGACACCATCTACCTGGAGCCAGCATCAGTTACCATAGGTTAAGGGTTCAGTTCCACAAGACTGCCTCACTCTCCCCCCTTTTCAGATACTAGTTGCAAGCCTAGATTGTTACCTGTGCTTCCAACCAACTGACTATAAATCAGAGATTCCCACTATCCCCTCCTTGGGTTTGATGAATTTCCTAAAGCAGGTCACAGAACTCAGGAAAACATTTACTTCCTAGATCACTGGTAACTCAGGAACAGCGCAATGGAAGAGATGCATAGGGCAAGGTGTGGGGGGAGAGCACAGAGGCTCTGTGCCCTCTCCAGGAGTGCCTGCCCCTAGCACCTCCGTATGTTCACCAACCTGAAAGCTCTCCAAACATTGCTCTTCTGGGCTTTTCTGCAGGCTTCATTACATAGGCACGGTTGATTAAATCTTTGTCCATTGGGGATCAATTCAACCTCCAGCACTCACCCTCTCTCCTCCTGGGAAATCACGGGGAGGGACTGACAGTTCTAACAGTTTATTCATGATTGCTTCCCCTGGCAGCCAGCCCCCATTCTTAGGCACTTTCTGAAAGTTACCTCATCAGCATGAACTCAGTTGTGTTGGAAAGGGGCTTATTATGAATAACAAGATACTTGGTTTACCTCTATGGCTCTTAAGTTA
Source organism: Acinonyx jubatus (assembly GCF_027475565.1). Taxonomy (NCBI): domain Eukaryota; kingdom Metazoa; phylum Chordata; class Mammalia; order Carnivora; family Felidae; genus Acinonyx; species Acinonyx jubatus. Next base: position 80,993,600 of record NC_069388.1, on the reverse strand, counting down.
TTTCAGAAACTGAGGACAAGAGACCAAACATTATGACAAAAGATGCTCCCATTGCTCTTACCATTCAGGAAATTCCAAGGTTTTGGGGAACTGTGAGCCAGTAACTGTGGACAAAGACCAAATATACATTTCTTATAAATCATAATATTGCACTAACCCAGTGGTTTGTCCCCTTGGCTGCACATTAGAATTACCTGGGACTTAAAAAAAAATTATTTATTTATTTTGAGAGAGACAGAGATAGCCCAAGTGGAGGGAGGCAGAAAGAGAGGAGAGAGAGAGAGAGAGAGAGAGAATCCCAAGCAGGATCTCCACTGTCACGCAGAGCCCAATAGGCGGCTCGAAACCATGAAACAGTGAGATCATGACCTGAGCTGAAACCAAGAGTCAGACGCTTAACTGACTGAACCACCCAGGCACCCCTCATCTGGGACTTAAAAAAAAAATGTAAATAATCAGGCCCAAACCTAGACCAATTGAATCAGAATCCCTGTGGGGGTGGGGCTTAGACTTTTTTTTAAAGCTCAGGTGATTCTAATAAGCCCTCGAGGTTGAGAACCACTGGGTAAGGCTTTCTACTTCGCCACATTTATCCATGTGAATGTGACTTTTTCTTCTCTCTCCAGAGAGGGAAGGTGTCTGAGGATTTTTAAGACGATGTAATCACATAGGTTTTTCTAGTAAGTAATATTTTTGACCAGGGGCCAGCTTCCTATTCAAAGACTGACTGTCTTACACAGATCAGACCTATCTGGTGTGGGTAGGACCTAGACAAGGGCTGCAGGACCAGCAGACAGGAATCACTGGGGGCCATCTTAGAGTCTCCCTTAAAAATGCACCTTAGTTTGTCTTCCAGCTAATACAAATTTCAACCAGCCAACAACAAACCTCGGGTTATTGGTCTAGGATTGGGATGGCTGAGCCCTCTTTCCTGGGCTGAACATTACAGCACAGTTTACATGACTTTTTGGTTTCCACTAAATGATACCAGGGACAAATGGGTTAGGAAAGCAGGGAAAATTTTTCTTTTTTCTTTTCTTTTATGGAAGTATTTTATTTCGAGCAAGAGTTGGCAAACTTTTTTTACTAAAGATCCAGATAGTAAGTTATTTAGGCCTTTTGGGACAAGAGGCAAAATAAAGGATATCATGTAGGTGCTTCTGTAGCAGAAGAGAAAACTCCCACCCTGCCTCCCATTTGCCTGCCATGGGCCCTCTCCAAGGCTGGATACACTTGATGCCCAGCTGCCAGTAGCTGGAGACATTCTCAGGTCAAACAGCCGTTGGCCTGATGGTAGAGGGTTGGTGGACAGTGGGTTGGGTGGCTGCTAGACCGTGGAGTACGAATCTGGTCATCTCAGCTTGGGCCACTGGTCAGAAGGGAGGCAATTTGCCAAGTTGCCAGTGCTTGGACTGGGATTCCACTGCTTGGTCCCTGGCATGTAAGTGGTGAGCAGGGCAGGCCCCGGACAGGGGTAAGGTGTGGTCACCAACCGGGAAGGCTGGTGCTGGGAGTAGAGGGGGGGAACAGGGGCTAGGGGCACATATGATTTCTGTGGGTCCCTGGCACTTTTGCCTTCATGGGCCCTTCCTTCATAAAAACATATTAAAGATTATATTTTATAACTGCATTCATATAAAAAAGACATAATACAGGCTTAGCTTAGGTTCTTTCTTTATGATTTTAAAATAAATTAAAATAGGCCCCTAAAAGTATTGTGGGCCGTAGGCCCCATGTGAACTGGGCCTAATGGGTAAGTTAGCCCTGACTCTGGCAGAGGGAGCCACCCGAGCTAGGTCTCCATGGCCCACAGTGCTAGCTAGTCTGCTGGAGCAGTGCCTGAGGGCTGCACAAAAAACAAGCAGTGGGCTGGGTTTAAGCTGTGGGTCATGGTTAGCTGCCCTTTGCTCTAGATGGCCAAGATGCAGTTGGCTGAGCGAATTTCCAGTGGCCTGTGGGACACCTTAGAAAGGATGTGATCACTCAAAGTGAACTGCAACCACTACAGAGAGTTAAATCTCCTGCCAGGTCCTGTCCCCCTGCCTTTATTATTATTATTTTTTTCTTAATGAAGTAGTACTCATTTACAGAAAGGTATGTGAAACATATGTGTACAACTAAAGTTATTGCAAAGCATACACCCATCTGGTCAAGAAATAGAATACTGGCAACACTTTTAGAGGCCCCTCTTTCCCCCCTCCCAATCACCACCCCTCTCTCCACCTGAAAGAGGCTATGAACACATCAATTATACATCAGTTTTGTTGGTATAAATGTAATGATACTATATACGGCATTTTACTCTTTGGCATCTGTCCTTTTTTAGTCCTGGCCATTGTTGTCCTTGTGTTTCTGGAAGGACTGGATGTAGTGGACCACCACTCATAAGCTCCTGGGGCCACCCTTTTGTCTTGAGATTGGTTCTCTTAGAGGGGCTCAGCTGGAGGTAAGTGGGGGCGGGGAGGTGGGCTGTGAATAATCCAGCCAGCGGGCCCAGGGTGCTCTGCAGACTAGAGAGACGAAGGTATAGTGATGCTACCAAATGCCTAGCAACAGACCCAGATGCCTTGTGACAGGAACACTAGCCATTGGGAAAACCAACCTGACTGCTAAAGTTGATGAAACAGGTCCCTCTAGACCTCAGGCTTATTGCCTCTGAGATTTATTTGCCGCCACTTATTAAAAAGAATTTTTTTTTTAACAGGGCATTCAACAAGCTCTGAGTATAAGATGATAGTTTAACTGCAACTCACCTCCAGAATTCAGAGCTGTCACTTATAACCCTGAAGCCTCACTAACAACTCCAGGGAGCATCGTTTACATGGAATACAAGGGAACTAGAGTGCAGTGAGCAGAATGTTGGCACAACCAGTTGCCTGAATCCAGACCACATTTTAACTTAGCTTGTGGTCTAGGGCCTTCATCAGCTATACATGTTTGGGGAGAGGTGCTTCAAATTAGTTAAGTGTTCCGGTTAGCCATATATCCCTTTTTTCTTTCTTTCTTTCTTTCTTTCTTTCTTTCTTTCTTTCTTTCTTTCTTTTTTTGGACCAACATGCTAAAATGATTGAGTCTTTAGTTAATCATTAAGAATATCTGACAGGATCTCCTTTGGGTGTGTGCAGGGAGAATGGAGTATAGTGAGAATGTGGGCAGTGATTACGTTTTGAATATCAATTTTCTTTAGCTGGGATGTATCTATGAAAGGAAACATCCCTATCTATAAATACAAAGTGTCCAGAACAGGCAAATCCATAGAGACAGAAAGCAGATTAGTGGATGCCAGAAGTCCTAGGTTTCTTTTTGGGGTGATGGAAGTGTCTGGAATTAGAATGTGGTGACGGCTGCACAACTCTGTGAACATACTGAAAACCACTGAATCGTATACTTTAAAAGGGTGAATTTTATGGTATGTGGACTAAATCTTGACAAAACTATTGTATCTTTTAAAAAGTAAAGAGACACTGAATCTTTACTGAGCTCAGGACACCGCTGAAACTATTTTTTCGGAGAAGGAACACTTCTGAGCTTTGGGCATGATATTCTTTTTCCCCTAAAGACAGAGCCTGGGGACAGTTGTGCCCTAGAACCGGGGGCAAGTTCACCTGTTAAAAACCACTGGAGGAGTCCCAAAGGAATCACCTCAATCTTGTGTCTTGCTCCAAATGATCCTACATCTCTTTAAAAATTCAACCCAATACTCTTTTATATATTGTTTCTAAGACAAATAATTCAGGTTTGAGATTCTGATTTGAGAAATTCTAGGATACTCAGTTCCAATTCTCTGAAAAGAACAAAAGCCAGTGAGGACTCGGGGTTGTCTTCTTTCGAAAGGGGGAAGTTTTCTTTCAAATAACTTAAGATTCTCCCTCTTGCTGTGTACTCACTCACTCATCAATGGCCCCAAGTAAAGGGGAATGTAGGTCAAAGGCCTTGCGATTGGGAGGCAGACTAGAACCCCCACACCACAGCCTGTCTTTGCCTCCCCTGAGCAGGATGAATAGAGGTTGAGCTTGACCAGGAAAGCAAATCTCTGTTGGCAGGGTATTCCCGGGAGCTGGCAGCATCTTGAGTTGCAACTTGGGAGGATGTAGCTTAAGAGAGAAATCATGAGTGGAGGGCTTCTTTTGTGAATAAGAGACATTTGAATGCATCTGATTTGAGAGCCAACAACTGCCAAAGCACATTCCATGCACAATAGCCTGTGCCAATGGTAAGAATATTATCCCCATTTAGGGGCACCTGGGTGGCTCAGTCGGTTAAGGGTCCGACTTTGGCTCAGGTCACGATCTCACGGTTAGTGAGTTTGACCCCCTCGTTGGGCTCTGTGCTGACAGTTCAGAGCCTGGAGCCTGTTTCGGATTCTGTGTCTCTCTCTCTTTGCCCTTCCCCTGCTTGTGCTCTGTTTCTTTCTCTCTCAAATAAATAATAAAACATTTAAAAAATTAAAAAAAAATTATCCCCATTTTAAAGATAAGGAGGCTGAGGCACGGAGGGGTTATTTTGCCTGGGGTCACAGAGAAGGCAGACAGTGCGCACTCCTCCTTGCTGCGTCATATCCTTCATTGATGCTGTTGGAAGCAGGCTCAGATGATCCAACAGATCAGCATAATTTCTGGTCCCCTGGGAAGAGGCAGCTTATGGAATTTCTCCTCTTCATTTGGCTGTCTTGAAAAGCAGAAGCACTGAGTACTGATCTCAACCTTCAAACACTCTTCAAAACCAAGAAGCAAGACAGCTGCACTCCAAGGTGGGAATCCAAATTGTCCTTAGTGGCAGGGCCCTTGGTCTGTGTAAACTCTGTTCTCATCCCTTTGGGCCTTGCCCAGAAATTAAAACTGGTGTCCGTACGATACAGAGAGCTGGAAATGTCCAGGGTCAGAACGGGACCCGTTTCTTCAGAGGCCCCAGGGTCCGGAAACTAAGGCTTCCAGTGTGAACTTGTAGGATAATCTTTTATAAGAGGCTTCTAAGTTCCCTAATTGTGCTGGAATGTGGTATCATTGAACATGAGATTATATAAAAGAATGGGCTGGGTGTGGTGTGGATGATGGTGGAGGCCTGGGCCAGTGCCTCATGGAGGGACTATCTCAGTACTATGGACGGGGGCATTCTTCCAGTGTGGCTCATGGCTTACAGATGCTTAGTTAAGGCCTGTTGACCCAGTTGTTCCGACAAGACTTAATTTTATGGAGGTATGTGGCAAAACCACTCACTTTTTCACGAGCCCTGCTAGTGTTGAACAGGAAGCAGCCAGGAGCAGCTGGACGTTCACCTCCCGCAAGCCGCATCAGTGACCGTCCTGCAGGGTTCTGCCCCCCTGAGTCAGCCTACCCTGCCTCAGGCGGTCAGGCTGGTTAAGAGCTGCTAGAACCAAAATCAATTCAGTCACCCTCAGGCGATGCCCTAGCAGAGCTCCATTGGTAAATGCCACTTCAAACATAAGAAAGGAATAAAGGAACGTGCAGATCCTAGTAGAAATACTGTATTCATTTTGAGGACTGCTATGTTTTAAGGCAAATGTCACACATATAAAACAGTCAGAGATTAACAGTATCTGAACAGTATTTATGACAACATGTTAGAATAGCAGGGGAGACAGCTTCAGACAACGAGAAAGTGGGATTTTCCCCAGCTGGGTCACTCCTGCTCTGATTCCTCTTGTGGACTGAAACACGGGGAGAAACATGGCACCTTCTTCCTCCCAGGAGAAGCGGGGCGATCATCAGGATTTCATAGAGAAGCACCCTTCTCCAGGCCACAGCATGCTACCTAGTGCATTGCCAGTTTCGGGACAGAGCGTGTGCAGTCACTGGATGTACGGCTTTGATGCTTATATTTTGTGAAAGAATTCACTTTTAGAAACAGAAGAATCAGTTTGCAGAAGCCCTAAAACTTATGGTTAGATCACCTCTATCCAAACTCAAACTTGCTTAGATTGGAGCTAAAACAATGTGTCTAACACACATACACATGTGCATTTGTGTGCATATGTAGCCATGGATATATGTGGGAGAAGGAAAGATAAGATCTCTAGAAGGCAGAAAAATCGTGAATGTTCACTTGCGATTTGGGATCAGTGTGATTGTCTCTCTTTTAAAAACAGAAGGGGATCAACAACCAGCCAGAGTGTAAAGGTTTCCAGGCACCTCTCAGCTTGGTTCCTGGTCACTCCTGGCTTCACAGAGGACAGGAGAGACTTAGCTGGTTTAAAGAGATTTGGAGGGACTTGGGCCTCCCCACCAGCTGGACTGGCTCTGTGTAGCAGGGCTCTTCCCCACTCCTTCCACTCAGGAACACAACCCCGGTTTTAAAACGGAGAAGTCTGACTGTTTCTGTCCTGCCCGCCCATTCTCAGTACAATGGGACACACATCCTAACGTGTGTGTGTGTGTGTGTTTCGCTTCTGCAGGGCCTGGGTGACAGCAATGCCACGGCAACAGGGAAAATAAGAAAACGAAGGATGCCGACAGTCTGGGAGCTGTTGTGGCCTGTTGTGAGTGGCAGAGCTGCTGCCCGGGTCTTGGAGTCACACGGAAGTCAGGGACCCAGAAATGTGGTGGGAGGTGGGGGTGGCTGATTCAGGAACACTTGAACGACATCAGGAGGTTGCACTTGATGCTATCAAATAACTACAAAGAGAACGAGGGGCATGATAGAAGTGGTTAATGCACACGGAGCACAAAGCCCTGGTCGTAAGAGATATTTTTACCAGCAGGATGAGGCCTCTGTGGAGAAAGGTATCACTTAGGTAAAAACTAACAGCATTGGGGTGTCAGCACTTGATATCCAAGAACTGAAATGGTTGTTTTCACGGATTCACTAACTTTGCCTCACCAAATCCCTCTGAGGTAGGTAAGAGGCAGGTGACATCAGCCCCATTTTACAAATGGGGTAAAGTGAGGCCCAGGACTTGCTGTAGGTCACACCAAGGATACACACCACAGCCACAGTGAAATAGCATTCTTGTGCCTTTCAATCCTCCCTGTCCCTGGCAACACCGGTCTTCTTTATGAAGCCTCCTCGCCTACATTCAAACCCAGTCAGTAGGCATCTGGAGGAAGCAGACATTTGGCTTATAATTTAAATCTTGATGTACTGGCAGGAAAAGAAACTAAGCCCACAGAAATCAGCCAAAGCTGGGGGGTCTGGGGACCTTGGAATGGGGGCATCCCACCCTAATTAGTGAGTGGGTTTGTGGTTTTCTTTTTGTCTTTGTTTTGCTGCAGTGCAGCATTTTAGGGGTCTGGTTGAATTATAATAATAGACTGATAAACCAACAAGGGTTCTGAATGTGATGACCATGGAGGAAGAGGCCCCTCTCTGCCTATTGCCAGATCGGAGTGGATGGGGATAAAGCTACAGTGTGGTCAGAGGCCAGGTCACAGAAGCAGCAAATTTCCCCAGGGGCTGGGACGAGAATAAGGATGACTGTGTGTGTGTGTGTGTGTGTGTGTGTGTGTGTGTGTGCGCCCGTCCTGATAGGGTGCATCCCTTCCCCTGCAGGCTGCATGCCCCCTCCTTTCTCTGACCTCAGAATTTAAACTGTTTGCTTAGTGCCCCTGACCAGAGACCCCCGCAGTGCTAACACCATCTAGAGTATTTCTAACTTGACAACATGCAGTGCCTCCAAGCCCCCAAGCAACCAGTGAATCAGAAGCCAGCCACACCTCGCAACAGTACAAAATCTAGACACCTCGAGTCCCAGCTCAGTGAATTCCAGCCAAGGGTAAGAATTTAGGAATTTTTCCAATTACTCCGGCTCATGAGGCAATGCGACAGATGACTGTAAGCCCCCTGGGTTTGCCCAGAGAGCACCCAGTGCAGACCTGACTGGGTGCAATGAGGAGTACATGTTCCACACTCTGACTGCCAGGACCTGTGAGCCTGCTACGCACCCAGCCTGGCAGCTGGAGGGCGTGTTTCCAAACAGAGCACACACGGTTGCACCTGGACACGGATGAAGCCGAATATCAGAGTGCCCTGGTCTTCGGTAACCAGTTCCCACTGGGAAGCCCAATGCCTGTGCCGAGAGGTAATCCTCAAACTGGTGATTGGGCCAAAGCATTGCTTGGAGGCTAAAAGTCAGAGAGCGAGCGCGGTGTCTGGCATTCGGCAGCTGCACTAACAGGCCGGGCACCGCCGCTGCAGGCAAGCCCAAAGCAAGCCCTGTCACAGAACCGACTCCTTGGATTCCAGTTCCGGGGCGCTGGCCGCAGGGCCGGCAGGGTTCTGGTGTGTTACCAGGGGCGACGTCTCCTCCTCCGATTTGCAGTTGGGGACGGCCTCCACCTTCACCTCGCTCAGTTCCTGCTCCTCTTTCTTCATCGCCTTCTGATTCAGGTGGTGGAGAATGCCCGCACCCAGGGCGTCCCCTTCCACATTCACCACGGTGGTGGTGCGGTCCCTGCAGGAAAAGACAAGGCAGGCCTCACACCGGTGCTGCGGTGACAGCAGCCTGCAGGCCCTGCTGTTTTCTGGACAGCAGGCTACTAAGGGCACAAGCCTCACTTCACTCTAAACTGATTTTCTTTCAATATTTCTTATTTCGTGAAACTAATAACCTGATTGTGGAAAACCTGGAAGAAAGAGAAATATAAAGAAGAAAACAAAAGTCAGCCATCCATACCTCACAACTCTGAGAGAATCTAGTAACATTTGATCTGTTTCCTTCCAGTCATCTTCCTGTGTATGTATTTTTGGTAGAATAGACATCATCATATGAAAATCACATATAACTGGGATGGATAGTGTAGACGTGGTTTTGTATCCAGCTTCTCTCCCACTCTCAGTACACCGTGGGAACACCCCTTCTTTTTCTCACCTCAACACTGCGTCTCTGCTGAATGTTAATCTTCGTATGTATTCCATGGCGGTTGGCAAACACCATCTCACAGCACTGTCCTTTCCAGAAGCTTGTCTTCCCATAGATTAGCCCAATAACCTTCCTCTCTCCTGGGGTTCAGAACAAGTACAGTGCCCACTTTGAACACAGGGGAAAAGGTGTGAACTTGCCTGACTGACCCAGAGAAGCTGAGGACTGTGGAAGCAGAGGCCACAGGGTGGTGGAGGGCTCACGTGACTTTAGGTCTCTACTGGGCAGCCCACCTGGGGCCCTATTTCCCTGTTCCTAAGTGCCTCTTAAAGGCCTGCCTTCCCCATGCAGAGGCAACTGAGTAAGAAAGCAGACGGGGCCTCTGATGCTCCATTCTGGTCCTGTCCCACTCACCAGCTCAGGGACTGAGTTCTATCTGATGAGCTGTCCGGATGATGCGGGTTTCTGCTGCACATTTCAACCTCATTGTGCTGAGGAGCCATAAGGATTCTGAGAGGCTCCTTCAAATTTCCAGGGCTTACACAAAGGGCTGGAGACCACCATTCCCAACCACAATGGGCAGAGCCGCAAGCCCGGTGCCAGGTTCCAGTTTAGGTTATATGCCATGCCTGGCTCTGGCTAGCCAGGAGTGTCTTCACTAAGGTACTTGTTTACCACCATCCTGGAACTCTTCTATTCACTGTGGAGGTGCTAGCTCATTTAATCTTCAACACAGCTCTGATGTAGGTTGTGCAATTATTCCCACTTGACACGTGAGCACATTAAAACACAGAACAGTTCCAATTACACAACTAATAAATGGCAAAGCTGAGATGTAAACCCAGGTACCTGGGCTCCATGGCTCATTTTCTTATCCATATGTTGCTACTGTCCAACATTAGTAACTCAGGTGAACTTCCCTATAAAATAAGTATTGTTTATACTCAAACAAGGTATCACATGACTCAAGGAATCAGAACTCAGAATCAACACTCACTGTTCCGTGCCATTACAGGAGCGCTGGTGATGGTGGTGCGAATCACACCTCCTTCCTCACTCCATTTCCTCTGTAGTCAAATGCTCTACCACTGAGCTGTACCCCCTAAGTCCGCTTCCTCTGAGCCCAAGCCACTCACATCAGCTGGGTTCATCTTCACTTCCCTCTCAGAAATCACTCCTTGGATGTTCCAGGCCAAGGACAATCATTCCCAAAGGCTCCTTGTAGCCAACAATCTCCATTAGACCCTGTGCCACCTCGGCCTGCACAGGGGACCCAGCCTGGGCCTTGGACCCCTGCTTTCCTGGATGCTCTGACCAAGTTCTCAGTAATGACATTTCATGATCATTCATGGGCCTTTGTCTCTCATATTGTTTAATTTTTTCTAGCTCTAAATCTTGTCTTGCCAGCTCAACTGTAGGCTCCCTTCACAAAGCAGGGAGCATGTGTGAAGTTTCTCTGCATGCCCCAGGCCCTGCAGGGCACCGAGCTCCCAGGGAAGTCAGCACAGACTTTCTTTTATTTAGTGCCCTTAGGACTTGCTACTTACACAATCCAGTCCACAGCCAGGATCAGAGAAAGGTCATGAGTGGGCAGCCCAATGGCCTCCAGGATAATGGCGATGGTGAGGACCCCTCCAGCGGGCACGCCAGCTGCTCCAACGCTGGAGGCTGTGGCCGTCACTCTAGGGGGTGGCACAGAAGATTAGCCGTTAACACAGAACATGGTGTGGGCACAGAGAAATATGCAAAATATGGCAGCTATGGCTTAGAAACTGAAAACCACACAACCCTAGATTCTGCCGGCTGTGCCCTTGAGAGATGATTCACTCTCTTCAAGTAATGAATTCACGCTGTTGTTTTCCTAATGAGACATCCTCAAGTCATGGTGAGACTGGTATTCATGAGGTTTTCCAAAGGAAATCACACATGTGCAAAACCCCTCGAGTTTTGACCCAGGCCTAGAGGTGAAGAAAAGAATAGTGCGCTTACAGAATCGTGAAAATCTGTCCTGCTTTCAGCTCGATGTTGTTGAGCTGGGCGATGAACACGGTGGCCACACACTGGAAGATGGCCGCTCCGTCCATGTTCACGGTGGCCCCGATGGGGAGGATGAACCTGCTGATCCTCTTGTCCACACCGTTGTTCTCCTCAATGCACTTCATCATGGAGGGAAGTGTTGCTGAGCTGGAAATGGAAGAACAACCCACCGTGAGAATAGTCCTTCCCAGCCAGGCTAATATATCACTCAGCTCAGATCCAAGAACAGAGCAATTAGCATCGTCCTCGTTTTTGGTCCCCGCACTCCGAAATCAGAGAAGAATCGGAATTGTTTCAAAGTTTCTGTCATGATGTGGGGTTTTGTCAATTCCCAAAGTATTCAAGATCTGACTCCCTAGATTTACCTGTTATTTACCTGTATACACCTGTTCAAAATATTTCAAGAAACTACACACTACCTCATGGTGCAAACTGTTCTCAAGAGAACAAAGAACTATTTATTCATATGTGCATCTCCTATGTTGAATTTTTCCCCCAAAAAAGTAAAAGGCAAGCTACGATTTTTTTTCCTTTTTAGGGCAAGAAGTAGCAGTGGCTGTGAGTCTGGAGAGTAACTGTGTTCCTAGATAACTCGAAGGTCAAGCCCTACTCCAGCCCGCTCTGCAGGCTCCACAGAGGGTAGCCGGCACAGCTGAGAAGTAGATTTGTTTCTGTCTAAGCCAGAGAATTTACCTACCTAATTCTTTTTACCATTCCTACTGTGTCATATAAATAGCCAGTCAGGATGGGAGGAAACATGCAGTAGAGAGGCAAAAACCAAATGTATAAATGCAATGGGCCACCAGCCTTTGAAAGTTTTTTTAACATATTTGGAAAGCCCAACTGTTTTGAAGGATTTCCAATAATGATAAGGTGCATCTTTTGTACTAAATTAAAAAATCCCACAATACTGTGGATGACGCATCCCTCACCATGATGCCTTGGTCTTATTTTCTAATTCATGTATCCAGAGGTAGAATTGGGGAGGTGTCATTCTGGAACTTCCCTGTGGTGAGTTTTGAGTTAAGTGGTTGCCTTCTTTTACTCAGGCAAAGGTCTTACTAATTAGGGTGAGGACCCACAACTGGGTTAAATAATGATTCGACCTCTAAGGAGCAAGAAGGAGGAGGGAATGAGGCAATCCCTCTTTTTGGCAACCCCAGAAAACCACTTCCATAAAACTGTGGGACTGGTAATTTGAAAAAACCAGACAAGATCAATTGAGAGTTTTCAAGAAATTAAAATATGTCGAGATGTTGGTTGTGCATCACCGACTGGGCTCTGGTCCCACAGTAATATGGCTCCGAGCAGCCAAGGCCGCTTGAAACCGACTCACCTGGAGCACGTGGCAAATGCTGTTGTAAACGGTGTGAGGAGGCCCAGGAGGAACCTGAATGGGTTTTTTCGTGTGAACACAAAATAAATAAGTGGCAGAACAATTCCTCCATGAATAAAATGGCCCAATATGGATGTGAAGATATATTTTCCAAGGCTGGTCACCAGCACAATGATGTCTTTCATTTCCAAAATCTTGCTTCCAACCAGGAACATGATGCCCACAGGCACATACCTAGGGCATGAGCATAGGGTACTTGTCAGTAAGAGTGATGTGATGATGGGGCTGGGAGATGCAGACCCTTCCTGATATACAACACAGGGACTTTCAACTAAGTGGTCTTCATTTCTCCTTAGGATAAGCCTAGGGGCTCCTGACTGGCTCAGTCGGTAGAGCATGCAACTCTAGATCTCAGGGTAGTGAGTTCATGCCCCACCTTGAGTGTGGGACCTGCTTAAAAAAAAAAAAAAAAGAAAAAAATGAAGCTCTCCCTAGTATGATTCTGAGGAATAGAAAAGGATGGGCCTATTTTATAGGCTGTGAAACTAAGTAAAATTAACATGATAAATCACCAGGGATAAGAGGGTCAGGACCAGAACCCAGACTTCTTTCCCCTTGGGTATATTATGTTCTTAATAGAGGGATGCTACCAACCACCTGGGCTCCTTAGTGGAAAGCCAAGGAACTCCTCAAGATCAAAGCCTCTGGGACTGAGAACCTGACTTTCAGCCTTGGTCAGGCTTGTTCTGAGAACTTAGAAAAACAAAAGACTAACACCTATTTTGTAGAATTGCTGTGATACAGAACTGAGCCAAAGCTGGGACTTTTGTTAAGTTTTAAATTCCTTGTGGTTTGCAAAACATGATTCCGTGGGAAAAAGTCATTAACAATGACCCTCAGGGAACACTCCTCGAACGTGAAGATTTTTTTAATGGCAAGATGGGAGGAAAAAAAGGAAGAAATGAACTATGGGAGCTACAGAAAACAAAAGTCAGCTGTTTTGAAGTTAATATAAATTTAGGAAGAATTTTATAACCATTGACTTTGTAAGTTTCAATTACATAAATATAGTGTCACATAGTTCAAATGTGAAAGTGTTCAAAAGGATGAATAAAGTCTCCCTCCCACTTCTCCCTGCAAGTACTCAGTTTCCTTCCCTGGAGATAGCCAATGTCACTGGTTTCTTGAATTTTCTTTACAGATATTCTAAGCAGTATTATTAATTTTAAATTCCATAGCAACTCATGAATGCACTGTCCTTTCAAAAAATTAGAACACAGATTAGGCCAAAATCCTCTTTAGGCACCACCCTCATGCCAGACTCCTCCTCAGAGAACTACTTTGCTTACTATGCATTTAGATACATAGGTATGTATTTAAGACTTTTAAAAGTATTATTTACTTACTTACTTACTTACTTACTTACTTATTTATTTATTTATTTATTTAGAGAAGGGGGAGAGGCAGACAGAGGGAGAGAGAATCCCAAACTGGCTCTGCACTGTCAGCACAGAGCCTGACGTGGGACTCGAACTCACGAACCGTGAGATCATGACCTGAGCCAAAATCAAGAGTTGGATGCTTAACTGACTGAGCCACCCAGGCACCCCCAGGTAAGGCGTTTTAAACCCTAATTCTGGTGAGATGCGCTTACTGGGCAACAGATCGCCACTCCAGTCAGACACACAGCAGGCTCTGCCTCTGTGACTAGTACCTTGAATTGAAGGAATGACTATAAATTGGTTTCCAGATTGAAAGTGTCTTAACCCAAGAACATCACTTTCTTGAATAATCTCCTGTAATCTAAACTTTTGAGAAGATTTTAGACTAAAAAAATAAGCCAGGAAAAGAACCTGACATGTGATGAAAATACTTTTTTCTTTCTGAAAATATTTTTCTCCCCAGAACAACAATAGTCATATGAAGGGTCACATTTGCAAGGATAGAGTCAGATTCTGGAATTTTTGGTTGGGGAAGATAAACACCACCAGTGGGGGCACTGGACTTGGCCTCCCATTAATGATAAACTTCACTACCAAATTCCAGGCTTCTGTCCTAAAATCTGCCACCCTAATGCTATCTGATAGAAGTTCTGGGATATTTAAGGGTTTACAATAAGGAAAATGCTTTGTGTATGAAAGGATAAACTAAGTTTTTTGACAATGTATGTGTAGAAGTTAAAACCCACAGAAGTTTGACTTGAGTAAAACAGCAAGATAAAGCTTATAAGGAATAGGTGCTGGAATTGGTAGGATTTCTAAGAAATCATTTTGAGAGATCTGGTCCAATTTTTACTTGTTAGCCAGAATCAATCAAATGGTTTTTATTAAACAACTGCCCTTTTATTGATGTCACATAAAGAAACATTTATGTAAAAAGAGACCATTCCAAGTTTATATATGCGTGGGATGAAAATGAATTTGTCTTCCATGCTGTGAAATATTATAGTAAGGGGCCCCTTTGAAGCCTGAGGTGTATGGTTTTAAGATAAATAAGCCTTATTTTACATAGCAGATAGCAGATTTATGGAGCTGATTGACCCACAAGATGGTATGGGCATCCTATATGATACGGATAATGGTAGAAACCCATAAATAAATCACCAGTGACAGAACCATAAGGTTCACCGTGGGTGGTGAAGAAGGCACAGGTAGCTATGGCACATTCCTGATTCTCTGAGACTGGGGACGTGACGAGAAACCTCTCCACTTCCACCACCCCCTCTATCAAGTCTGGCCTAAGGCGCATCAACCACAGATGGAGTTCTGAGCCAGGTTGGCCCCACAGGGGTGACCTCGGACAGTAGACTGGGATTCTTTTCTGGATGGCAGGAGAAATGAGAGGGAGACTAATGCACAGGCCAAACTTACCACATGATCCATGACACCAGCACCATCGTTGCCTCATTGAAGGCATTGAAGAAACGGATGAGCTCTTCTCCTTCGGAGCCGAGTTTCTTTAGGGCCACTCCTAACACCAGGGCAAAGAGGACCAGTCCTAAAATGTTCATCCCTTCGATCTCAGTGCCAATGGGGATCTGTGGGATCAGAAGGGACAGAGGATCTAAGTTTATAATCTATGAGTGAGAATTCAAGTAGAGGTCAGACGATCACTTCAAAGGGTTGCTTTTAGGAGATCCGGTTAATATAACATTGTATATCAACTACACTTTGATGATAAATATAAAAAAATAAATTTAAAAAAATAAAAGAGCTGGTTGGTGAAAAGTTTCTTCAGATCGAGAGTCAATGATTGTAATTGTGCCTCCCAAATGTCCACAAATTCTTTGGCTAGACTGTTGTGGTGGCCCTCCTAGCTGACAAATTTCACAAAAGATTTTCAGGATCAACGTGGATATTTTTAGGATATTCTTTCCTAAGTCACTGACTTAAAATATATAGACATACTGTATTCCTTTTTTTTCCCCATAATGCTCAATCGCACTACTACAAGCATATATTGGAGTAATGTTTATTCCATCAAAACACACCATGAAATTCTGAACAGGAAACATATGTCAGCACGGCAAAAATAGAAACAGCATTTTTACCACAGATCTAAGTTCTAGTCCCAGCTCTGATATTAAATGACTTCTCAGACTTTCAGGTTCTTCAACTGTCAGATGAAATGAACTGGACTAATTAGTAGTTTTCAACTTTTTTTTTTAAGTAGAACTTTTCCTCAATCAAAGAAAGACTGGGATAACTCAGAGCCCCTCAGCCCTCAGAAGCTGTATGTGTGGGGTGGGGAAAGGGTAAAGTACCTGCTTCTTCCCATGACAGCTCTGGAGAAGCACTGAATAATCCTCAAGGTCCCCTGTCCCTTCCAGCTCTTATCATGAAGGCTGGGACCTCACCCAGTGTCTGGCCAATAATAGCTGCTCCAAGAACATGTGTGAATGAATGATGGCAATAGTGAGTTAAGGCCCCAAGATAAGTTCTATGTGTAGAGGTAGTTATATTTTATTAGTTATATTTCAGGATGGCAGAAGGGGTGTTATTATATATATATATATATATATATATATATATATATATATATAATATAAATATATAATATAAATATACAAAATATATAAAATATATTTTCATATATTTACATATATAAAATATATTTAAAAATAGACAAAATATATTGAAGAAAGGGTATATTAGTTCCAATTCAATGAAATGGATCTACTAAAGATTCCAATACTACAGATGCTGGCCTTTGGCCATGTTGGTAAATAACCTAAGGAACAAACCTAATGTATGTTCTTCGGACAGTTCATTCAAACACCAGAGTTTTCAACCCTGCTGAGGAAAAGATGCATCACGTAAGCTCCTGCAATTAGAAGCATTATTTGCTTTATAAGTCATTTGCCACAAGTGATCTTGTAAAGAGTTTTACCTTTTCATGGGTTACGTTTCCAGAGCTCGTGTTGTGGGTCATCTCTCTATAATCAGTTGCATACTGGGAACAAGAGAAAGAAAAACCCGCTGTTAGTTCACAGGTGAAGACCAATCAGAGGAAGGGACACGACTGTGGGGCCTCTTGTTACTCCTCACTATTCACTCCAAGTGTTCTCAGAATTCCTCACTCGGTTGGCCTGACAAGGGCCTATGAGAACTGTACAAAAGTTACTTAAGGCCAAGGCAGCATACACCCCAAGAGGCCTCTGCATTATTCAGGGACCCACAGCGTTAGGGACAATGGTTTGGAGGAGGAGGTCTGCACAATTTCATCCTGATAGTTTGATATTTCAAACAGCTGGCACTTTGTTACTTGGAGAACATTAATTTCATAATGCTGAAGTTTACTTTTCAATGTCTTATTTTATTTTTTTTAATTGATTTTTTAAAATCTTTACTTATTTATTTTTTTATAGAGAGCACAATGGAGAGGTAGAGAGAGAGGGAGACAGAGGATCCGAAGCAGGCTCTGCACTGACAACAGTGAGCCTGATGCAGGGCTCAAACTCACAAACCGCAGAATCATGACCCGAGCCAAAGTCGGAAGCTCAACTGACTGAGTCACCCAGGCGCCCCTATTTTCATTCATACATTTATGCTCCACTTTGTTCCAGAACTTGTTTGAGCTTGACTGCTTTTTCAACATCTACTTCTAATTTGCCTTGGCCTCTACTCTCCAAAGCAAAGGATGTGAGGCAAGATGGCATTTTCTGGCTAAGTCATCTGGGAGACTCACTTTTAAGTACAATGACTCTCCAAACTCTGGTCCTACAGTTGACTTCACATACTTCTGCCTGATGCACACAGCTGTCTCCCTGTGGCGGTATGCACAATTGAATGGAATCCGTTATAAAACACCTTTCCTGACCTCTTCTAAGGACACCTGGTTCTGAACTGTCCCGAGGAGCCCTTTAGGGTATACTGCTTTGTGCCTACGGTTGATGAGGTCTGGTTTCTTTCAGCTTTGATTTATCAAGCTTTCAGACAGACAGAGGTGTTCAGCTGTCCTGTGATTAAGGGTGACAGGGGAAACAAAACTCACCCTACACCTTCTGTGACAAGCACTGAAAACTCCATAAACCTTTTACTTTTTTCCTATCTCACATTATAAATACAAGCCACAGCTGTGTTTACATGCAGTTCTTAAAAACAGGAGTGGGGGCACCTGGGTGGCTCAGTCGGTTAAGCAACTGACTCCTGATTTTGGCTCAGGTTATGATCTCACGATTCGTGAGATCAAGCCCCTCATTGGGCTGTGCATTGACAGTGTGGAGCCTGCTTGGGATTCTCTCCCTCTCTCTCTGTCCCTCCCCAATTCACGTGCAAGCTCTCTCTCCCTCTCAAAAATAAACAAATACACCTTTAAAATAAATAAAATAAAAATAAGAGAGAGAGAGGGAGAGAGGGCTGTAAGTAGAAACAGAAACGTTTGCTTGGAAAAGGTAATGAGATTAGTCTATCTAATCTAGACCTTTATATTCCTTCTCCTCACAAAGCAGGACTATAGGGACGTTACTTGCAGTCTTGCAAACATTAGAGAAAAACGGAAACAATCTGTCTATCAATACGGGACTGACAGAAAGAAATTATGATATGCTCATACAGTGGAATACGGCCATTAACATTATGCAGAAGGATATTTACTGACATGAAAAATGTTTATCATATGCTGCCTTAAAGCAGAGATTAAAAACAATATGTGTAGTATGTGTACATACTATTAAAACGTGTAGTATAATTATTTTTATTTTTAAAATGTGTGTGTGTGTGTGCGCATGCAGAGAAAAAACATATCTGAAGGATGCATACCAAAATGTTAATGGATATCTCTAGGTAGTGGTTATGGTGATTTTTAGTTTCTTCCATATTTTTCATATTTTGCACTTTATTTTTTTTGCATGAACATATATGACCTTTATAATCAGAAAAAAAGATAAGAGTATATATATCTTTCCCAGGTGATACGAAAAGATGATGGATCCAGGGGGATATTTCAGGAAACCTTTCTGTTTTTTGTGGTTTGGTTTGTTTTTACTCCAGGGTCCCCTCTATAAAAATGTAAGCCAGCGTACCAAGTTTTGTTAACAATACTACCTGGCCTGTCCCGCCTTACCTAACTCTACAGCCGAGTTTATACACCACCCCAATCAAAGTTTCCCGTTCTTAACAAAGCATCAAGCCTTACCGTGCGGAAAGTGGCAACCACAAGATTTGAGGGAAACAGGTTTCTGTTGGAAAAGAAAGCACTTTGTCAGTGTTAAGATTCAGCATTCAAAGCGTCTGCTCTAAGATGCCCATTCCTGACAGCTCAACACACAATGTTCCCTCTCTCTCCACCTCCAGAAGTTACTGTGGCCCCTGCTTGACCCAGGCACCCTACTATGCCTTGGCTGCTAGGCCACAATAGATGCTCTGAGAGCACAGAGTCTTATGCTCATCTCCCTCGTGGTACTCCAGGAAAACCATAGCACTCTCTTTTCCCCAAGAAGTTAAGCCCTATTGCGGAGGTTTTCAGCAAGAGTGGTACAGCCCACTGGTGAAATCCAAGGGAATGTTTTCATTGTCAAAATAATTGGGGGGCATTCCTGCAGTTGGGGGAGTGTGTATAGCGGAAGGTGCCAGGTCCCAGCTATTCGTTCTACTGAGGCCCTCACGTGGCCTTCACGCTGTCCAAATGTCCTATATACCTGTAGATGAAAACCTTATTTATAATTACCTCAGCCTAAACCAACTCCAAAACAAGGTTGGCTTTTGGGTTTTTTGCACAATTTGAACTTACACTGAATTTTCCAGAAATGCAACTACTGTGTAAAATGTGGGATAATTTTTTGCTTTATTCAGAATCTTGCAAAAAATTGTTCATCTTTCTGGAAAATCACATCATGAATGGCAAATTGTAGGATCTGAGTCCTTAATTACCCACACAAGTATCAAGTACCAGCCTGCATTTACAGCTGTCTCATTCACAGTGAATGTAAATTGAGAAGCAAGCACCTAGCCACTTTGTTTCAGGATACTTATGTATTAAAACATATTATTTTTTATTATACATTACTCTCCTTTTATCTTTTTATATTACTGTTGAGTCATGTTGATGCTTTGAGATTATGTGTGTAGGTAAATTCTATTTATGGATTTCATTTCAGGATGAAGAGTTTTATAAAATATTTGTCATAAAAGGAGGGCAATAGAACTGATCAAATTAAGCTAGATTTTGAAACCAAAATCTATTCATGCAAACAGTTTTTACTGAGAGCCTCCTTTGGATCAGGCTCTATGCAAGACGCTGGTCTTAATATATAACAAAATTCCAGTGACATTTCCCTGTCCATTGGTTGTACCACTTCCTTTAAGAATAAGTCTAGAAGAGGGGTGCCTGGGTGGCTCAGTTGGTTGACTATCCGACTTTGGCTCAGGTCACGATCTCACAGTTTGTGGGTTCAAGCCCTGCATCAGGCTCTGTGCTGACAGCTCAGAGCCTGGAGCCTGCTTCAGATTCTGTGTCTCCCCCTCTCTCTTCCCCTCCCATGCTCATGCTCTGTTTCTCTATGTCTCTCAATAATAAATAACCATTAAAAAAAAAAAAAGAATAAGTCTAAAAGAGTGAAACACTCCAAATCATCCTTTACAATTTATGTCAAACTTATCCAGTAATTCTGACTTCTGTGGTTGAATTGTTTCCCTAGCACTGGAATCTCTATGCAACTATTTGCAATGCATTTGGTTTCAGAGGTAGGCAGCTCTGACTGCAACCTGGCTTGGCAAGCAGTCTAAGATAGGCTCCTGGAAGTCACATCTTGTGCAATGCCCTTCCCTTCAGTGTGGGCTAGAAGGACCTCCTTCTAGCCAGTAGAATACAGCAAAGGTGATGGGGTGTCATTTTCAAGATTCAGTTACATAAAATCGTGGCTTCCTTCTTGCTAGAAGACTTTCCTTATTGCAATTCATTCTTTATTAAAACTCATTGAACTGTACACCTAAAATGGGTGCATTTTATTGTACCTAAATCACATCTCAAAATTGCTTAAAAAAATAAAAAGATACAGTGCTAACTGCAAAGAAGATTTTACAACCATAAAAATGCATACTTTCAATGGGATGACTGAACTTTCTATAGCTCAGCTCTCAGATGTGAATCCCTAGGAAGGCACCACCTGGGGGCAGTGAGATGGAGCTCATGCATCCACAAAATCATTCTCCTCTCCCTTGGTCCCTCTGGTCACCACAGAACATGCGCAGTCCCTCTTGCCCACACCAAGGGCAAGGAGCTGAGATTGTGGCAGTAAAGCAAAACATTTCTCTGTGCTCTTGACAGATTGTGCCTTTGGTGTTGTTGGGGGGGGGGGGGGCGGGTTGGTATATAGATACAGGTGCCATAATTTAAAAGTGTCAAGTCCATACTAAATTCAGAGAGCCAAGTCAGACCAAATCAGGAGAGAGTGAACGGACAAGCCTTTCCAGTGCTATAGGAGTCTTTGGGTACACTACTTAAACAGAAAAACCGGTCTGGGCTGAGGCTGAACTGCCGGAAGGAGAACTTCTGTCAGCGGTAGCATATGCTCCCGCAGCTCACACAGTGAAACACTTCAAAGATGTTTCTTCTTTATACATTGGGTACCGTTTGCTCTTCTGATCCTATTTGTCAAGGGTGGTCTGCATTTCCCTGTCCTATATGAAAAGAATGGAAAACAATTTACTTTTGCTTAGGCATATTTTTTGTTCCAGAAATATTTCCTTTTATTTAGGTTCAAAAATTCTTTACCAAATTTATGAAAATTTCAAAGGCTCTTCAGAACAGGATATGGCACGGTATGTGCGCCTGCTATATATTTATTACCCTTAGTGTTTATTGTTAGAGTCCGTTAACAGGGACATGCCCCTTCAGATCTTGCTACCCCCTACAAGGCTGGGAGCAGAGGAAGGGCTGGGGGTCCTGGGCTTGCACTATGGTGACAGTAGGGGGCAGGGGGAGTAATCTACCCTCTTCCTAAGGCCCATATCCAGTTTTAGATTCCAGCTAGTAAGGTTACTGCTGGGCCCCCGGGGTGGGGGACTTTTGGGGAAATGAGGCTAAGAACAGCACTAATTCTCTGTAGCAAGTAGCCTGAGGGCTGTCCTTGAGGGGCTGGGACACTTGAAAATATTAGCAAGACACTCCAATATTCACTCATTTAATACTCATAACAAGTGTAAGCAGTAGATATTATTATTAGCCTCATTTTACAGATAAGTAAACTGAAGCACAGAGAGGCTAGCTGACTTGTCCACACAGCTAGTAAGTGGCAGAGCTGGATTCAAACCCAAGTCTGTTTTTATTTGTTTGTTTGTTTATAAGGTTCATTCTTGACAGAGAGAGAGAGAGAGAGAGAGAGAGAAAATGGGAAACAGAGCACGAGCAGGGGAGAGGCAGAGAGAAAGAGAGGGAGGCACAGAATCCCAAACAGGCTCCACGCTCTGAGCTGGCAGCACAGAGCCTGATACGGGGCTCAAATTCACCAATTGCAAAATCATGACCTGAGCCAAAGTTAGACATTTAACTGACTGAGCCACCCAGGAGCCCCCTTCAGTGTCTGCTTTTAATCACCACCCATGTGGCCTCTCCGGGGGCTCTTTTCAGTCTCTCAACTATTCAGGTAGCCTCCTGGGTGGCAGAAGGAAAGATGTCGGGTTAAAACCTTTTAGTGTTTGTTTTTTTAAAACAACAAAGTGTCACCTTTTCCCTTTAGTGACTACTTAGTTTGAGAACCCTCGGTTAATTTGGATCCTTGTTAGATTTGCTAAGAGTCTACATTTTGCCTATAGAAGAGAGACATAGGGCATGGGTCAAACAACCTGCTGTGGCCCAACAGTTAAAAGAAATTATTCACTATTCACTGCCTTGACTGTGATCTCGGGGCTGATAATAGAGCTCAGTCTGATAGGTTTCTTTGCAGCTATTAAAGAAATGTGTTTTTTGCGGAGAGGCATCCTATTCACACCAGTCCTTGAAAGGAAAAGGAAGTCCCTTACGTCTCCCTCTGCGAAGGGAAAGGCTTGTAGCACTATCCACTGTTGAGAAAATGAGCACGAGGAAAAAAAAAAAAGCCTAGAAAACTGAGCAACAGGCAAAATCTCATTTGTGTTTACCATGCACATGGCTGCACCCTGCTACGCTTTTGCAAAAGACAGTGGCCCAGGTCCATTTTTCTGGTTGCCAGTGCAGACGGAGCCCTGGGCCCAAGAGCTGTTCCTACCTGCTACCTTTGCAGATAAGCCTCTGGCTTTCCATTTGGAACTACAAATTTTAGCACCCAAAGGAATGTTAGGAGCCAGTTGTTTCAGTCCTTCCCACTTATAGCTGAAGAAAATTGAGGTCAACTTTGGAGATCACAAACATATAATGCAGGGAGGAACAAAACTGGAATGTCAGGGAGGATATGTGAAGATTTCTGCTCCCTTTTAGAATGGAAGGCTCTTCTGTGTTTAGTTTTCACTTTTCCACATTTTCCAAATTTCCCGTAGTGCTGATTCTATCAGTCCAAAATATAGTAACTGTTCACTTCTTTTTCTCCAAGCTCGTGTGGTTCCCAACACACTTAAAGACTACATTAGCTTCAAGTCCTCCTCGGCTGTCCCCGTCTGTTTACTCTCGCTTCTTTCAGACTACGAAAAGAGGGCCATCCCCATAGAGTCACGTGAAACAAACAAACAAAAATCCCAATCGCTCTTAATACTGCTCCATTTATAACAAGAGCAAGCATATATTGGGCAAGCCCTGTTCTAAGAGCTTTACAGACATAACTCATTTAACCCTCAGAACAATCTTCTGAAGTAGTACTTTCATGATGGCTATGAAAGATGAGGAAGCTATGACACAGAGGTTAGGGACATGCTCTAGCACTCATGATCAGGAAGTATTGTTAGGGACCAAGAAGTTCCATAATTTTTTAAAATTTATTTTATTATTTTTTAGTATAATTTATTGTCAAATTGGTTTCCATGCAACACCCGTGCTCATCCCAACAGGTGCCCTCCTCAATGCCCATCACCCACTTTCCCCTCTCCCCCAGCCCTCATCAACCCTCAGTTTGTTCTCAGTATTTAAGTCTCTTATGGTTTGCCAAGAAGTTCCATAACGACTGAGTTCCTGATAACCTGTTTCTGTCTCTTTGGTGCCAAAACCATTTCATTTGGGATGGAAAGTCACAGCTCAATCACTTGGGTCACATCCAGTTCTGAGAGTCCTGTATGGTTCCGGGGCCTGGGCACAGGGCTCTGGGCTGCTCAGGAGGAGACTGGGACTTTCCCACCTGCCAGTTGCTATCCACCAACTCTACCCCTTCTCAACTCTCAAAGGGCCTGCTTCTAGCAGTGCCTCACACCCACTTCCCAGCCTGTTATTTCTAATCCACTGTGCGTTGGAAAATCAAACCACTCAGTAATGGCATTCTGAAAACCTTATCTATTAGCTTCATTTCTTTCTGGCTTGTAGCTCCATCTTGAGAAAAATTCGAAATCTAGGCAGAGAGACCCTGTGGGAGTTGTGAGGCCCTCACCACCAGGAAAGCTCATGGGCTTTAGCAAAGCCTTGGCAGCAGCTGCACGAAGTCATCAGAGACTTCTCTCTGGTATTTAAGTTTTGGGCCCTTACCCGCTGAGGGCCTGCTGGATAACTGAGGTGTTTTGCTGGCAGTCTCATTTCATTCACTGCCCACAGGCAGACAGGACCACACCCTGCCTTTGCCAAGAAACATGCCCAGAATCACATAAAATCAGCATCTGTGGGGTTTCTTTGAAGGAAGAAAATTTAAAACTTCTACCCAGAGAGCGAGGAAGCATTTAGACATGGCTCAGAACTCAGTTTTCTCTCATAAACTGCTCAACGTCAAAGCCAGATCTGAGCAGCAGTAAATAGGCTTCTCTTTGCTGAAGAGGCTCAGATCCTCTGTTTAGAGGAAGTGGGCATTGGCCCTGACCCAAATTATATTCTTACCTGATTCCCATTTGGCCCAGAGCAAATATTTCTGAGATGGTCAGACTAGATCAGCAGCATGGCATCATTACTATGGCATTTTGACTGGGGGAAGGGGAGAGTGGGAGAAATAGAGCCCTGGTACACAAGACCCGTAGTTTCTTTCTTTCTTTTTTAAAGTTTTTTTTTTTTTTTAAGTGATCTCTGTACCCAACATGGGACTCGAACTCACAACCCTGAGATCAAAAGTCGCATGCTTCACTGAGTGAGCTAGCCTGGCGCCCTGACCCATAGTTTTTCTAATTCCTCTTTTGGTAAACCACCCTGTGACCTTGAGCAAATCACTTAATCTCTCTAGTCTCAGTTTCCTCAGTCGTAAAATAGGATCATACGACCTGCCCTACCTTTATCCGAGAGCTGCTGGATTAAAGGAGGTTGGCTGTTGGAAGCATTATGAAATGCAACCTATTCCCAACAAGTCACAACAAAGGTTCTCTTAGTCCTTTCCTGCAGTCCAAGTCACTGAAAAGTCTGCACCAAGACTGGTCAATAAGCCATGATGCTGGGCCACCATTCACTTCAGAAGCAGCTGCTGTAGGGGCTTGGATCTAAAACTAGAAAACCATGATCAGGAAATAAGATGTCCCTTCTGGGATGGGTGGTAATAAAGTAACCCCTCACCTTAACTTGCCCCATTTTTTGGCCACTGTCCCTCTTTTGGAGAGAAAAGAATGCTACTGAGCCTCCTTATGGGATACCGCCAGCAGGTAAGGGCTGGGCATCCACATTCCCTTCCCTGGGCTACTGATCCCTGCAAAAGAGAATCCTTTACCCCCCCCCCCACGCCCCCCAACCACCTTCCCTCCCAGGGAAAGCTGACTGATATAGTACTGAATGTAATGAGCCAAAGGCAGTCTCAACCTCAGCAGACTTTGTTTTCAGTGCCCTATTTAAAAGTTCCAAAACTTTAAGGATCTCTAAAGACTCCAAATATTAAGCTGCCAGATACCAGAGACTGCGATTATATCAAAGTCCTAATGGGCCACCTCCACCTGCCCTTTTGGTAAGAATTTTTTGGTCCCCCTCATCAGACGTCTTGTTTTTTGTTTTTTTTTTTCAAATACAAGTCTTGGACTTCCTGTTGTTATAGTTTCAAATGAACACACTCTCTCTTAAGTGGCAGACAGTCATCACATTTTCCAGAGGGAGCAAAGGAAGTAGCAGGAAGTCAAATCACTTTGCCCAGGGTTTGCTGTTTTTCACAGCCTCAGCAACGTGGAGCTTTGCTTCGTGACTCAAGACAAAACACACCTCCAAGGCTCTGAATCTAGAATTATCGGAAACCTGGAGAGGGAGCCAGCTGAGCTCCTCACTCAGCTGAACCTGGCCAGGCCAGAAAATGCCTCCAGGGTACAGTTTTCCCATCTGTGAACTCTAGGCTAACAGAGAAACCAAGAGATGCTGAGGCTTTGGATAATCCAAAACAACAGAAACAACACTGCATCTCAAGGGATAAAATGCAACTTCTAAGGGTCACAAAAAGCAGGCAAAACTTCCTCCCATCTAGAACTCACTCTTCCAGAAATAAAGCTCCTTGAAACTCACAATACTCTACAGTGGTCCTGACTATGGGGTGAACAGCAACCTGTCCCAAGCCACCAGAAGAGTCAGGTTTCTGGGCAATGGGTCTCATACAGCTAACCCCACCCTTGTTATCCTTGGGACCACTGACAACTCTTCAAAAATTGCCACCATCCGTGTGCGTTGGTGGTATCGTGGTGAGCATAGCTGCCTTCCAAAAATGGCCACCTTACTCTCAGCCAAAGGGCTGAAACAGGGACGGCCAGACATTACAGGTGAGGATGACCCAACAAGCACAATTTAACCAATGCTCCCAGAAGTTTTCAGGCACTGTGCAGAAAAATGGGGTGAAGATATCCGGCCTGATTGGAACGTTTTTAATGGTGAGGGTGGCCAGAGAGTTTAAGGAGTACAGTACAGGTGAGACAGCTGCCTCTTCCCTCACACACACTCATACCTAACGGTGGGGCTGGTTCTTGGCTATAACATGCAGACGGTATTTTCATATTAAAAAAAAAAAAGTTAAAGTCCACCAGCAGCCAATTAAGAATGAACTCTTAGCAGTATATGAGGGTGATGTGTGTGTGTGTGTGTGTGTGTGTGTGTGTGTGCGCGCGCGCGCGCGCGCACTGGAGTGTATTTGAGAGCTGGCATTCCTCACTGTGCACTTGGCAAGGTGGGGGAGCGTTACCTGGCCAGGTCGAGGAAAGAGTCCACTGTCTCTTTGGGGACCGGAGGGGACCCCGACTCTTCCAGCCCCAGGTCGCTGGACTGAAGGGTCTGCGCGCCAGACCCAGGCTTGATGATGAACGCCAAAGCGACGGCGAGCGCCGAGGCGCCAAGCGTGGTGAGGCCGAAGTAGGCGATGGCGATGCCGCCCAGGCGCCCGAGAGAGCTGGCGTCGAGGGAGGCGGCGCCCGACACTAGGCTGCAGACTACCAGCGGCAGGATGATCATGCGCAGCATGCGGAGCAGCATTTCGCCGGGGAAGGCCAGGTAGGCTACCTGCGTGCGGCTGAGGCCGAGCCCGCGCAGCGCCGCGCCCAGGCCGGCGCCCGCCACCACTCCGGACACGGTGAACAGCACGAGCGCGTTCCGCCGTAGTAAGCCCGCGCAGCGCCGCGCGAGTCCCCCCGCGGACCCCGGCGCGCCAGGCCCTGCCGCAGGCCCCGCCTGGGTGCCGTCCAGGTAGCCGTTGGTCTCGCTGCTCTTCTCCATGGCGGTGCCCGCGGCCCCGAGCTGTTGGAGGCGGGGGACTTTGCTCTGGGATAAGACGAGGCTCTCAATGAACGGATCAGGCGGAGCTGGCGACGTCCGCCAGCTGTGTCCCGCGGGTTTTGGGAGGCGGCCCGCGGAGAGCTCCCGACCTGGGCGCAGAAGCAGGTGTGGAAAGGGCCAGGAGAGGCGCGGGAGAGAGGGCTGGAGCACCGGCCTGAGTGTGTCGCGCCGCGCCCAACCTTCCCACAGCGGTCGCGAGCTGGAGATGATGCAACGCGGGAGCCGCGAGAACGGACGCAGATGGGAAGAACCGAGGGAGCTGGGAGCGGCCCGAGCCCGCCCCTTCACACCCGCCGCCCCGCCCCCCGCGACTTCGGCCAATCAACGTCCGGGAGCCGCCCCCGCGCGCCCCTCGCCCTGGCTGTCGGCGCGGGGGGAGGGGCGGCCGGGCGGGGGGCGCTGCTGAGGCCGCTGCTGAGGCCGCTGGGGCGCCTGCCGAGCGGGCCAATCCGGGCGCCGGCTGCCGCCTCCCGGCCCCGCTAACTGGGGCCGGCTTCGGGTGACCTCGGCGGGGCGCGGCCTGAGGGACGGCCGGCGCTCGTTGGCACCTGCCGGGGCCGCTCGGGTCGGCCGGGGTCTGGGCCCTCAGGGTCAGAGGGCCGGGAAGAATGTGGAACGCAGCGGCGTTCACTGTCCTGGGGATTGGGGGAGGGAGGGGTTCCCGCCGGGGTTGGTGCTTTCGCCCCCGCGCGGCCCCGCGGGCTGCGGGAGAATCTGACAACCCTTCTTGCAAAGGGGCTGCGCGCTGTAAGGGGGCCACGGCCTCCAGGAGTCCTGTACCACAAAGCACGCCCGGGTGTCCATCTTCTGTCCCTGAGACAGGAGATGGATGGCTGGATGAATTAGAAAAACCTTATCCCAAGTTCATTAAAGGCTCTAACAAAGATTCACCTGTAAGTGAAACGGAGCTCTGGGTGGCACCAAACCCAGCGCACGGGTGTGCCACTGCGCGCTCTAGCGCTCTCCGAGGCGTGGGGCTTAAAGCCTCGGGTATAGGCCCGGGGTTACCCGGCAGCTGTCTGCGGTATGTGGGCTGAAGACGGAAAACTCTTCCAGAATCCACAGCTCTCTCGCCCTGACTTCCAGTTGCGTTTCTACCACGTAGAAGCCACTAGGTTTTACCCTCTTCCATCTCTTGGCTTCCAGCAGTCTCAGGAAACCAGTACATATAGTGGTTTAGCCAGCCTGCAAAGATGGTTTCTAAATGTTAACATCCGATTCGTTTCCTTTTTATTTTAACTTTTATTTAATAGCTGCTCTGGTCATGGCAGATATCAGAGACCTCTGCAGGGTTGTTTTACTCCGTCACATGTATTAGTTTTTTGTATTTTCTCATTCTGCTTTTAAAAAATTGTTCTTTTAAGACCAGTGGAAAGGAAATCTTGCATGTGGCTAACCCGAGTCAAGGAGGAAAGCAGTTTGCTATAATCTCTTGCTGAAAAGGAGTCATCTTAAAACAAGTCCGCACAGATATTTGTGCAAATCAAAATGCCTTCCTAAGGAACTTTAAGGAGCTGTCCAAATTTTGAGACACTGAGGATTCCCTTGCTTGAAGCCAGCCAGCCAAGCCATTGGCTGGACTTTGTAGGGTTTTTTTTTTTTTTTTGACGAAGGGAGGGAAGTATGTGTCAGGTGACCAGCATATTTTTATGTTTTCAGAACAGTTTATTTCTCTGTGTGCACTGAAGGAAGGATTTTCTACAGACACACTGTTTTGGCACCCAGCCCTTGTCTTTGTTTGGACTACCACATTTATGCAAAGGACTCTCAAATCATGCTCCAGAAATGAATTTTCTTCTCTCTTTTTAAAAAATGTTTATTTATTTATTTTGAGGGAGAGAGTGCACACAGGAGGAAGCAGAGAGAGAGAGAACCCTGAGTCCGTTGTGGGGCTCCATCTCACGAACCAGGAGATCATGGCCTGAGTGGAAATCAAGGGTCAGACCCTCAACCGACTGAGCCACCCAGGTGCCCCAGAAATGAATTTTCAATTAACCTGCTTTATATCTCCACCTGAATATCCTGCAGGCATACCAACACAACATGTCCAAAACCAAACTCATGGCTGCATTCCTCAAGGCTACTCATCCTTCTGAATCCCCTACTTCTGTTACCAACATTACTGTCCATCCAGTCACCTCTGTTTGAAGCCTCAGAATGACCTTTGGTTCTTCCTTCTCTAGTGTCTCCTCTCATCTGATCAATTGCCAACTCCCACAGACACTCCTTTCGCAATATTTATCACATCCACCCCCCTCCCCAACCCATCCATTCCCACCGCTACCATTCTGGCTCGGTTCTTATTTCCTCACTTCTTATCTTGACTATTAAAATGTTCTCCTAATTAGTCTTTCCACCTCCAATGCTCTTCTTGTTCCAGCCATCCTATATTTTGCCTTACCCCAGACCAATCCTCCTAATGAATAATATACATGTTAGGATTAGGTTCAGCTTCCATCCAGCAAGGAAAAAAGGAGAAATGTCCTCTCCCTTTAAGAACATTTCCTAAAAGTTGTTCACACTATGTGCTTTACATTTCCTTAACCAGAATTTAGTACATGACCTCACCTAGCTGCAAGAGAAGAAATGTAATATTTATTTTGCACAGGCATATCCCCAGCTAAAAACTGGTGCTCCTAATGAATAAACCACGAGGGTGAAAGGTATAGCATAGGGAATATAGAATGGTATGGTAATAGGTTGTATGGTGACAAATGGTAGTTGCACTTGTGGGGAGCACAGCGCAAGGTATAGCCTTGTCAAATCCCAATGTAGTGCACTTGAAGCTAATGGAACACTGTGCATCAACTATACTTCCATAAATACATTTCTTTTAGGAGTTAGTGCTTCTGTGACTAAAGAAGCAGGAAAGAATGGTATTCCAGGAGAGCTCCTTCATGCCACTTCTTGTTCAACAGCTTGCAGCGGTGCCCGTTGAATTAAGAATACGCTAGGGGCGCCTGGGTGGCTCAGTCGGTTAAGCATCCGACTTCGGCTCAGGTCATGATCTCACGATCAGTGAGTTCGAGCCCCGCGTCGGGCTCTGTGCTGACCGCTCAGAGCCTGGAGCCCGTTTCAGATTCTGTGTCTCCCTCTCTCTCTGCCCCTCCCCTGTTCATGCGTTCTCTCTGTCTCAAAAATAAATAAACGTTAAAAAAAAAAAATTAAGAATACGCTCTTCATCCTGGCATTCAAGGCCTACCACCATCTGGCCTTGGCTTACTCACCATCTATGCATGCTACAAAAACAGGACTGTGTGCTTCTTCCACATTTTCTTGCCTCTCCACGCAGTCCCAGTTAACCTCTCTCCCAAAGCCTTTCGTAATCCCCCTCGCTCCAGCTGTGCTTGCCGCACACAGCTGTGTGTACCCCAGAGGTGTGTTAATAGTTAACCCTCAGTTGGGAGTGAGGAACTCCCCGCCCTGCTGGCACTTTCATTGGACGTAAGTGTGGTGTGGTGTTGGCGGTGCCTTATGCCATGCCTAATGTCTGAACTAGCAAAACCTCTCTTTAAGTAGGAGCTGGTGTCTCGGGGGCTTCTTCCAGGCACTGGCTGCTCCATAGCTGCTCTGCCTACATGTGAGGCAAACCAAGAAATAGGATATCTGCTCTCAGCCTCCCCAACAGTTGGTATAGGGTTTAACTTTCTGTTTTCTTTTTCTCTCCTTTCTTCCCCCTTAATTCTTCTTCTTCCATTCTACCATTACATTTCTTCCATCTTTTCATAATTTTACGTGCCTCCTCCTTGTCATTGTGTAGTACAAAAAATTGTTGACTCCTGTATTTAGACACTTCCCCTACAATACTTAATGTGTTTTCTCTGGATTCTGGATATGTAAGTATCAAATTACAAAATACCTTAAAAGTGGTCCAGTCTGATACCACCATCGCCACCACCACCATCATCTGATGTTTGAAACTCTCAATAGGTTGGAGTATTGTTCAGCAAGAATTTCCTCCTTCCTCCCACTTGGATGGGAGTACATTTACTCACCTTTTAGATTTTGACCTTGACCATGTGACCTACTTGGCCAATGAAATGAGTGGATGTGACTCAAGCAGAGGCAGCAAAATGTTTTACAGAGTTGCACTTGGACTCCTGCTTACGTGTGACTCGGCATGCCCCAGGTAGATATTGTCCTGTTGGCCTGGTATCAGAACAAAGATGAGAAATGTGTCTGAATCCGGCCTGCAGCTGCAAACCCATCTGCCTTGCTGCCTAAAGAAGACATCCCAGGCAACCCACGGACCTATAAGTGAGAAAAATAAATGCTGCTGTTGAAACTTACTGAGTCTTGGAGTCACGTGTTATGCTTTATCATTGTGGCAATAGTTGAATAATATAAACCCTCTCTTCTACATCTGTTCCAGTTATCTATTTTTATGTAACAAACCACTCCAAAACATAGTGGCATAAAATTACAACCATTTTCTTATGCTCATGATTTTGTAGGCCAGAAATTCAGACTAGATCTTTGGCTGGGGTGGCTTAATGACTGGAGATGGCTGGAATAGCTCAACCAAGGCCATATTGCTGTGGCCTCACTTCTGGCTATCTGCTGAGATCCTTGCTTCTTTTCCACATTACATCTACTGAGGCTGGAATGTCTAAGATCTTTCAGTCACACCACTGGTGCCTGTGCTAGCGTGGCTGGAATAACTGGGGCTGGCTGAGCATCTGTCTCTCTGTCTCTCGGTGTGGCTAGCTTGGGCTTCCTTACAACATAGCGATCTCAGTGTAGTCAGACTTCTCGTAGTGGTTGACTTCCCTCAGAGGGAGTGTTCTAAGAAATCTAGGTTAGAAGCTGCAAGACTTCTTCTGACCTAGCCTCAAAAGTTCCACAATATCACTTCTTTCACACGTTGGTGGCCAAGAAAGTCACTAAGGCCAGTCCTGATTCAAGGGAAGAGAGTTAGGCTCCACCTCTAAAAGGGGGAGAAGCAAAAAATTTGCTGCCGTCTTTGATCCACAGTAACGTCCTTAAAGCTCAAATGTGCATGCATTCTAGAACAGTGCTGCACACATATGTCACTATTCCCAAAAATGCCTTCACTCTGATGTCTCTTTGGACACCTCTGTTAGAAAGTTTTTGGGATCATTTAGTCATGTTCTTAAAACCATGACTGCATCGTTCATCATCCATCGTGAAGACTTTGTTTCCCTCACGAAAGCAATGCTATGGATTTTTTACTTATGAAGTGCTAAGAATGGTGTTTTTCCTACATTGTCAAAGTGACTGTTTTTCACTTCCAATATACTTATGTATTGGTTGATGGTTTGTATTATACACACTTGCAGGCTTCTGCTAGTAAAGAGATAATCTCAGTTCGAATTTCACATCAGATGCCAGTTCAGTATTTCCACATTATTTCACTTGAATGATCACGGCATCACTGGAATCACACAGCGGGAATTATTTTCTGCCACAAATGGACTGAGAAAGGAAAATGGTATCCCTCACAGGCAAATTTGGATTCTAGAGTACTTCTGTACCTTCACTGAGAGATACTAGATAGTTTAGCAATTAGAGCTAATAATTCTATTTAAAAAGTTAAACTCTAGTCTAATTCTTTCCATGTCAGCAAAACACAGCTTTGTAGAAAATGCAATGTGATTTTTTTAAAAAAAGAATATTTGCCTTTCAAATAGATTAGATTACTGAACAAACAAACCAAGCAAGGTGAAAATCCAAAATAATGAATAAGTACTTTCCTTCCGTGGTGGACACCTTAGTGTGCCATGGCATTGCGGAGTCAAAGTACTGGTGACTTTGTAATCTGTAGTCCTTCCTCAAGGCTCCCCTCAATATCATCTCTACCCACAAA
Organism: Acinonyx jubatus; assembly: GCF_027475565.1. Classification (NCBI taxonomy): domain Eukaryota; kingdom Metazoa; phylum Chordata; class Mammalia; order Carnivora; family Felidae; genus Acinonyx; species Acinonyx jubatus. The sequence continues at coordinate 80,960,324 of NC_069388.1, read as the reverse complement.
AAAGAAGGAAAAGAAAAAAGGGGGTCGTAAAAATGCCCCTAGAACCAAAAGTTCGGGTTCAGCCTCAGATAAACACAGTGAGTCAACACTAAAAGGGAATTTGGTCAGAGTGGGAGTAAAAGGTAGGATGAAACAGAAATAATGTTTCTATGGTTTTAGAGAAAAACTAAAGCTATGTAAACTCACATGTTCTTCTTAAACAGAACAGTGAAATAAAAGCATCAGAAGAAATGAGTTACAAGATGGGAATATAAATTAGTTGGGTGTCTGTGTTTCGTGGACAAATGTTCTAAGGGTAGAGATTTAAAAAAAAATTTTTTTTAGTGTTTATTTATTTTTTATTTTTGAGAGAGAGACAGAGCACGAGCAGAGGAGGGACAGAGAGAGAGGGACATACAGAATCCAAAGCAGGCTCCAGGCTCTGAGCTGCCAGCACAGAGCCTGATGCGGGGCTTGAACTCAAACCGTGAGGTCATGACCTGAGCTGAAGTCGGCTGCTTAACCAACTGAGCCACCCAGGCGCCCCTCTAAGGGTAGAGATTTAATTCAATAATACCACTGGATGTTTACTGAGTGGCTTACTGAATATAAATCACTCTGTAAGGTCCATAGAGTGAAATACAAAAAAAAAGGAGTGTAGGTTACTTGGGGACCTGATCAAAATGCATATTCCTGAGCCTGGAGGATGGCCTAGGAACCTACATTTCAACAAGCCACTCCTCTTCTCCTGCATTACCCCACCCCACTATTCAATAAAAAAGTATTTACGAGGTGCTGAATTAACAGAGTTTAGAATGAAAGAGAAATTCAAGAAAAAGTCTAGGGCTAGGCTTTCGAAGCCTATAAACCAAGTCCTTCTTACTGAGTAGGGATCTTCCTTGACTTACAGGGTTACATCCCAAAATTGAAAATATCATAAGTTGAAAATGCATTTAAAATACCAAAATTATAGCCCATCATAACTTAGCTTAGCCTACCTTAAGTGTACTCAGAACATTTGCATTAACCTACAGCTGAGCAAAATCACCTATCCATGTCATTGATTGAATACTGTACTGGCACACAAAATAGAATGATTGCATAGGTGCAGAATGGTTGTTAAGTGTATTGGCTGTTGACCCTCTTGATTGTGTGGTTGACTGGGGGCTGGGGCTGCCACTGCCCCAGCGTCGTGAGAGAGGATCTTACTGCATATCGCTAGCCCAGGAAAAGATCCAAATTTAAAATTTGAAGTACTATTTCAACTGAATGCATATCAATTTCACACTATGGTAAAGTAAAAAAATAATAAGCTGAACTATCATAAGCCACGCCACCTGTCCAATGCTAAGAGAAGCAGGTGGGATTAGAGGGTAGGGTAGGAAATGGATATTAATTAGAATGGGTTATGGTTCTCCCAAGAACTTATTAAGCCAGTCCCTATAATTCTCTGAGGGAAACAGTGGTGGACTTTTGAAAAGATAACTAACCGTACAAGTAGAACTCAATGGTGCCCAAACTTGACTCTCATCAGAATCATCTAGAAACAGTTTAGAAAGGATAGATTCCAGGGCTCCAACCCTGAAAAGTTTATTTTTGTAGCACTGGGGTAGGACGAATGCATCTATATATGTTCTTATTCTTCCAGTTAACAGATTAATCCGATATAACAACCAAATCCAATGGCATCTGAAATAAAAGCAAAGCAAAGCATACTTTTGAGACCACTGGGGAAATTTCATGTATGTTAAACCTAATGCTGAGTTTCTTAAATGTGGCAACAATGTTCTGGATAGTAGGATGATGGCCTCATTCTTGGGAGAGTGAGGAGAAGTATTTAGGGATGGTGTCATGGTGTCTGCACAGCCCTCTCGGGTGGCTTGGCAAAGAGCGAGTGTGTATACATACACAGAGGGCAAAGCAGTGAGGGAGGCAAGCCGTTAATGGCTGATAAAACTAGGTGAGGAGTGTATGGATGTTAACTGTTTTGCCCTTGAGACCTTATCTTCCGGCTAACAGGTTTTCAAGATTATAAAACATTAATTATTTTTATAAGAGGGCATAAATGATGGGGGATGGGAAGTGCATGGGGTAGGAGAGCTCCATTCTTGATTTTGTTGCGCAAGGGATTTGAGTACCATTACTGGAAGGGATGGGCTACAAAAGCTTGAAGCAGTGAGAGAGAGGTCACTGTGGGACACAGCTGAGGTTCTCCACTCATCTCCTTCTAGGACACACATGACAAATGATGCTTCTACTCAGCGCCCACGGCTAGGGGTGAACCTAGGCTTAGATGTAATTCCTGGCTCCTGACCTGTAACATGACAGATTTTCCTCCTACTTAAGAAAGAATGTTGGCCTGCAAGTAAGTGATGTTATCACATGGATAACCTTGAGTTCTTTCAAATTTATCTTTTAAATTTTTTTTATAAAGTTATGTATTTATTTTGAGAGAGAGAACACGTGCCTGAGAGCAGGAGAGGAGCGGAGAGAGAAAATCCCAGGCAGGCTCCACGCTGTCAGCACAGAGCCCAACACGGGCTCAAACTCACAAACTGTGAGATCATGACCTCAGCCGAAATCAAGAGTCAGAGGCTCAACCGAGCCACCTAGGCACCCCTCATTCAAATGTATTTTAAAAATAATAATGCCCAGACTTCTCCATCTTTGTGTGGAAGGGGTTTGAAAATTCAACCAGTCACTATAATGCACAAAGAAAATGTAGATTCTTTGCTGTCTGTAGCTGATCTAATCTTTGTCATGGGCAGTCACAGCACTAGGTCACCAAGGGGAGGAGGAGATGACTTTAACTTGACAGTGAATGTAATGGAAGTTTTTCTCCAGTTTAAATAGCTTCATGTGGATAACTCAGAGTCTGTTGGTAAGTACTCAGCATTTCAGACTTCCTCTCTATCAAGTTACTCTGCAATGATGTGGTTACAGAAAATTGTAAGAGAGGTTACACTTTTTTATAAACTGAGAAAGAGTGGTGTTTTACTAATAGGGAACATGCATGGACATGGTGGTAGATTATGAAAATAGGCCCATTCTTCACCTCTTCCTGTATCCTGACTTTTTGTTATCTTACTTTTCAGGGTCCTCTAACTCAGTCTGGGCTCAGCTGTATGGTTTTCTTTAGCCAATTGGTATAGCTGACCCAAGGCAAGCAGAGGTTTGAAATAGGCTTACACATGAGGCTTTCCTCCTGTGCCTGTGTGAGCACTATCACATGCCTACTGGGAGATATGAGACACGTGGAGCACAGCTGAGTCCTCAGTCATCATGGCAGAGGTCATCCTAGATCAACTACCAGACAGACTTCTCCAGCCGGTCAGCTGAGCTGTCTAGTCACCTGACCCCCGCCACTCAGAAATGAGAGCGATAAACACTACGGTTGTGTGCCATGGAGGTTTTGTAGTTCAGTGTTAGTCCAGATCCTCTAAGAAGCAGATGCCAAGGTGGAATAAAATGTAAAAGGATTTTATTCAGGAAATACCAATGGGAGAGAAAATAGAGAGGCAACTGTGAGCTAGGACAGCTGTCAGAAGGCCACGCGAGTCTGACCCAAATGAAGGAAAGAGGGAAGGAAAGTTGGGTAGAAATGTCTGCCATGCAGTCTAAAGAAAGTTCAACAAGGCTATGGGGAAGCTCAGTCAAAGTCAACTGTCAGAGGAGTCTCGAGCCTCCCAGGAACAGGTCTGCCTTAGTATCCCCACTACATGCAGCCATTGGCTGGGAGAAACCTATGGGAAGCATGGCCTTGGCACAAAATTGGCAGTGGGTTTCAGAGCACACTAATTGGCCAACTAGACTCATAAGTCTGCAAGGTGTTTTTTTCATGGCTGCCAAAGCTACATAGCATTATCGTGGTGAGATTTAACAGAGGCATCAAGAATCCACTTACTTGTAGAAGAGCAGCTCTTAACATGGCTGATATTGCTTCCTGGGGGGAATTTTGGAAACGAATGGGGGCACTTTTCGGCTGTCATCATGACTGAGGCAGTGCTACTGGCATTTAGTGGGCACTGGCCAAAGATGCTTGATGTCCTGTAAATCCCTGGACCATTCTGCACAACAAACCATCCTGTGTCCTTCATGAAGTTTCAATGTCCTGTTTGATATCCACAAAGGGAATAATCTGTTTAAAATGACCTGAGCCAAGAACCTAACTCTGTTTTAGACAGAAGCATCAATTTTTTTTTTTTGCCCAACACAAATATGCACTGTGTCTATGATTACAGTTATTGTGGACCTTGAAGAATGATTGCTCCGTTTCAAACGTTACTAAATGTATGTGACCCACATTAGGAAATCATGCCACCAAGCAACAGTACTCGCAGTATTTGAATTGCCAAAATGATGTCCCGAGATAGTCTACATTGATGTACAATGTGCAAACATTTAGTTATTCCATTACATACCCTGTGGGATCATTCCCAGGTATGTATTTACAATAAAATATATATTATTCCATTACATTGATTTTCCTGAAATTATGTGATAGGTAAGCTATATTATTTTTAAACTTCATTTTTGGATGAATGAAAGTGCTATGTCTGACAGGGTTAAGAACCACTCCTGTAGAATGGGGGGCCAAAAAGCCATATATGGATTATAAAAGTAAAGGGAAATGTACACCCGTAGTCATAGCAGTGTTATTCACAACAGCCAAAAAGGTAGAAGCAACCCAAGTATCTGTTGACAGATGAACGAATAAACAAAATGTGGAGTATGTACACATACACATAACAGAATATTAAAAGGCCTCCAGGGGTGCCTGGCTGGCTCAGTTGGAAGGGCATGTGACGCTTGACCTCTGGGTCATGAGTTTGAGCCCCACAATGGGTATAGAGATAACTTAAAAATAAAATCTTTAAAAAAAAGGGGAAGGAAATTCTGACGCATGCTACAACACAGAGGAACCTTGAAGATATTATGCTAAGTGAAATAAGCCCAGTCACAAAAGGACAAATATTGTACGACTCTACCAATACCAGTTACCTAGAGTAAGCAAATTCACAGACGGGAAGTAGAATGGTGGTTGCCATTGGCTGAGGAGAAGGGGAAAAATGGGGATTGTGAGTTATTGTTTAATGGATACAGAGCTTAAGTTTTGCAAGATGAAAAGAGTTCTGGAGATGAGTTGCACTACAATATGAATATATGCTTAACACTACTAAACTTAACAACGATTAAGATGGTAAATTTTATATTATGTCTATTTTACCGCAACGAAAGAGAGAGAAAGGGAATGTAATTGCAGCCCAGGTCAGACTCTGAGAAAAACAGAAACGGTTAGTAGTGTGTAATAGTGGCCATTGATGTTCGATGGATATTTAAATACAGTGTCATATAAAAGCGTATACGTATATATTTGATGTCATATTACAGTTGATGAGAGATATGACACGTGGAGAACTGGTAAGTCAAAAAATATTTTACCCCAGGACAAGATTTAAAAAAATAATAACTGGAAGAAGCGGGAGTTTAATTGGAAAGTCCTGGCGACCTCACGCCCCTTCGTGCTGTTTATCCGGCTATTGCCACCCACTCCCGGCCCACCCTTCCCTGCTCCGGGATGTTGGGGCTGAGCCACACTTCCCACATTTCCCACATTCCCTTGCCGGCCAGCTTCCTGCGGTTCCGGGAGGCACTGGTGGGGCAGAAGAAGGGGGAGGAGGGCTTCTTCCCTGCTCCTACCTCCTGTTGGCAGATGACTGACAGCAGCAGACAGCTCCAGCTTCTAGCTTCTTTCCGCAGCCCCACCTGCGCTCCCCAGGCTCGCACAGCCCCTCCGAGGGGCCAGCGCCTGCCAGCTACGTCTTCCCCAGACGCGAAGCTCCCACGGAGCCGCGCCCCTCCTGGAGGACCAAGCGCGCACCTGCAGAGAGCGGTCCAGGCGTCAGCTCTGCGGAGCCCTGCTCTGAAGCCTTGGTTTCTAGCAATGCCACCTCTTCCCATTTGCTCCCCAGCCCGGTGGTAGCTGCTAGGTTATTAATCTCTGGTTTACCTCAGCATTCTTGTTTTCCCTTTCACTACCGGCCCCCCAACCACCCGCCCCCAGCCTCCTAACACCTTTGTAATCAACTACCTATATTATATTTCATCTGATGGAAATTCCTCGTGTGATTTCCTTTAAAAAATATTATTATTTATTTATTTTGAGAGAGAGAGCGAGAGAGAGAGCGCATGAGCACAAGTGGGGGAGGGGGAGAGAAAGAGTCCCAAGCGGGCTGGGTGCTGCCAGTGTGGAGCCCCACGCGGGGCTCGAACCCACGAACCTTGAGATCATGACCTGAGCTGAAATAGATTTGGACCCAGGCGTCCTTCCTCCTCCCCCTCCCTCTTCCCCTCCCCCTCCTCCTCCTTTCCCCCCTCCCCCCTCCTCCTCCTCCTCCTCCTTTTCCCCCTCCCCCCTCCTCTTCTTCTGACGTTTTATTTATTTCTGAGAGAGAGCACAAGCATGAGTGAGGGAGGGGCAGAGAGAGAGAGAGGGAGACAGTATCTGAAGCAGGCTCTGCACTGACAGCAGAGAGCCCAATGGGGGGCTCGAACTCACAAACTGTGAGATCGTGACCTGAACCGATGTCATATGCTTAACCGACTGAGCCACCCAGGCGCCCCTCTGTAGTGTGATTTCTATTTTTCTGCCTGGATCCTGCTTGATGGAAACTTTGAAAGATATACCACATCTATCTGTCAGTAAAGTGATCTGATAGGGATGCTGCCTCCCCTTGTGTTCCTAGGAACAATCTGGTGTGGATCCCTATAGCAGCAAGATTTTGGTCTCTAGTATTTTCTACTGAAAGGAACCAGGTTCATTGGAGAGTAGCTGACAGAGAATAGGCCTCTGTTTGGAGCAGAAAGCAGAAATGGGTTAGAAAGTCTCACTGTTGTGAAGAAGCAAAAATGCTTGCAGAGATTTCTGGGACTCCCATTGGCCAAATTGTAACAACTTGAGCACTGGGGAAAAAAATCTGTGCAAAACAAGAGTACATAATGATACTCAAAGGAAAAAAGTGAACTATAGTACATTCAAGGACAAAGCAATTAAGAGTTTCAAATAGTGTTTGCAGAAAATGCTCTGTATGCTAATGCAAACCATACACACATCAGAGTCAGATTTAGTTAGCACCTAGGCACCACCAGTAAAATCCAGGAAGTAGCAATTCAGCTTAGTCCAAAACAATACTTGCTTGGGACAAGATCACCCTGGAAAGAGAACTTTGACCCCGTGTTTCAGTCCCAGATCATAATTCATGTATTTTATAATTCAACCAATTATTTCAGTAAGTATTTATCAAGTGGCTATTATTGTAGGCACTATTCTAGGCATCTGGGATGTAGCCGTGAAGGAAAAAGACAAAGCAAAACAAAAGAAAACAACAATACAAAAACATCTGTCCTCACGAAGCTTACATTTTAGCTAGGAGAGATCAGTATGCAATAAGCCTAATAAAGGAAGAGGCTAGGGGCCCCTGGGTGGCTCAGCCGGTTAAGCATCCGACTTGCGCTCAGGTCATGATCTCACAGTTTGTGAGTTCAAGCCCCACATTGGGCTCTGTGCTGACAGCTCAGAGCCTGGAGCCTGCTTTGGATTCTGTGTCTCCCTCTCTCTTTGCCCCTCCCCTGCTCGAGCTTTGCCTGTCTCTGTCTCTCTCTCAAAAATAATAAATACACAGTAAAAAAATTAAAAATAAATAAATGAAATAAAGAAGGAGACTATGCACGTAGGTTAGAGGGTAGTAAACCTTGTGGAACAGGGTGAAAAGATCAGGAGATCCAGAGGTGGGCAGTACGCAGTTTGAAATTGGAAGGCCTCATTGCAAACATGAGATTTGAGCAAAAACTGGAGGAGATGAGGAAGTTAACCAAGTGGGTATCTGGAAAGAACATTCTATATGGAGAAGAGCACGACAGGAGCCCTAACTCGGGAATGTACCGGTGTGTTCAAGGAACAGCAAGGAGGTCAGTGTGATTGGAGTGAAATGAAAAAGGGAAAGAGTGACAGGAGCTGTGGTCGGGGAGGTGTTGAGAGAACTGCCCAGGCAGGGCCTTGTAGGGCATCACACTGACTTTGGCTTTTACTGTGAGTGAGAGGGAGAGGGGCTGCAGGGCTTTGGAGCATGATTCTGCTGGTTTAAAACATCTGCTGTGTGGGGCGCCTGGGTGGCGCCGTCGGTTAAGCGTCCGGCTTCAGCCGGGTCACGATCTCGCGGTCCGTGAGTTCGAGCCCCGCGTCGGGCTCTGGGCGGACGGCTCAGAGCCTGGAGCCTGTTTCCGATTCTGTGTCTCCCTCTCTCTCTCTGCCCCTCCCCCGTTCATGCTCTGTCTCTCTCTGTCCCAAAAATAAATAAACGTTGAAAAAAAATTTTTTTAAATATCTGCTGTGTTAAGAATAAGACTGTCCGGGGGTATCTAGAGTAGAAGCAGCGGGCCTTGCTGGGAGACTGTTGTAATTATCCAAGCATGAGGTGATGGCGGCTTAGGTCAGGGCAAGTGGCACAGAAGCTGGTGAGAAATGGTTCAAGTCTGAATGTGTTTTGAAGGAAGGGCCACTCTTATTTGCTAATGGATTGCACATAGGATGTGAGAGAAAGGGAAGAGACAGGGATGACTCTGAGTTTCTGGCCTAAGCAATGAGATGGATGGAACTGACATCCGCCTGAGGTGGGAAGGTTGAGAACAGCAGGGTTTTTAGGGAGGAAGATAAGAAATTCAGTTGTAGGGCGCCTGGGTGGCTCAGTCGGTTAAGCATCCGACTTTGGCTCAGGTCATGATCTCGAGGTTTGTGAGTTCCCACCCTGCCTCCGGCTCTGTGCTGACAGCTTGGAGCCTGGAGCCTGCTTTGGATTCTGTCTTCCTCTCTCTCTGCCCCTCCCCTGCTCGCACTCTGTCTCAAAAATAAATAAATATTTAAAAAATAATAATAAAAATAAAAGAAATTCAGTTGTGGTCCTGTTAGATTTGAAATATCTATCTAGATATCCTCGTGAAGCTGTTGACTTAGTATCTACAGTTCAGGAGAGAGGTGTAGACTGATAAATACTAGTCAGGATGTGCAGCGACAAACAATCGCACTCTCACTAGATTCACACTGGATTTCTTATGCGCAGGGCTCTGCTCCTTATCACTTTCACTGTGGAATGCAGACTGATAGAGGCTCCCCTACCTGGACTATTGCTGTGGGCAGAGGGAAAAAAAGAGCCGGAGAGCCTCACACCCGCAATGAAATGCTTCCACCTTGGAGTGGCCCATGACTCCTACTCACATTTCCTTGGGCAAGACAAGTCCCGTGGCCACAGTTCACCCCAAAGGGGTGAGAAAGTACAATTGTCTTGTGTTCCTGGCAAAAGAAGCACCAGAAATACGGGTGAGCAACATTAATGCCTACTGGAGCCGAAGGTGCACAATAGGGAGTCACGGGCACATACATGGCATTTGAAGGCATAGGACTAGATGAGATGGCCAGGAAGTGAGTGCAGATACAGAAAACGAGAAGTCCAAGGGCTGAGCCCTGGGGGGTCACCAGTCCAGAGCCCATTGACTCCAGTCAATATAATAAGACTTTGGTTTCATAGTAATGTGTTACTACAGATGAAGTAACGAATCAACAACATTGATAACTTAGTGTAAATTGTGCTTAAGTAAGTACAACGCCAAGGTTTTAAATTTCTGTGCTGCTTGTCTACGGTTTGTTTGTTTAGATGCCTTAAAATGATTAAAGTCAATCTGGTTTATTTATTAAATTCGTAAATCTGCTTCAATTTGTGAGTTACTTGAGTAATCAGGAAGGTATTTTTTAGATTTATCATCTGCTGTTTGGTGTTTGAAGTTCTTGGGAGAATCAGATATGTTATATTTCTGACTACGGTTTGAAATCTCTAAAGGAATTTAAGGAATCAAGTTTGTAAATGTGTCTGACATTTAGGGAAATGAGAACGAATCAAAGAGAAATGGCAAGTGAGTGTTTTTCATTTTAACACAAAAATTGCTGGATTTATAAATAAATAAAATCTGCATGTTGGGCTAATAGGCTAAAATAGATTTATAGGTTTATTAGCTAATACAATATTAATGAAAACACAAGTAACATTTAGTGTTTTTTCCAGCACACAATAACACCTGTGGATGCGGAAAATCCAACCAACCCTCCTCCTCCTTCTGGTGCCCCTCATGATGGCATAGAGGCACGTAGATGATCCTGTGGTGATACAGGGGCTTCTTGGGCATGTACCCCTCCATCTCTGCGGGTTGTCTGGGGGCTAATTCCAACCCCTCCTACCTATTCCTAGCTGCCACTATTTAGATTGGCCTATCCTCCATCTTGATGGGTGTATGTCTTTTCTAATGGTTTGAATTGACTATTCAACATTTCGAATATTGTTTGTTATTTTGGATCATGGTCAAATTCCATGCCATTTCCTTTGGTCTCAAAATCACCACAGACTGAAGTTCTTTATCCTGACCTAGGTCTCCTTTAGATAGCCAACTCTCCCAGCACCCCTGAATCTGCTCGTGGGCATGTGGGGACTTCTGGATCCCCTGCACTTTTGGGGAAAAGTGGACCAACAGTGAGATCTTTATGGCCAGGACTCTGCTTTATGTATACACCTATTCCCAGCAAGTTGCTCAGAGCATTGTAGACACTACTGTATGGTATGGGGACGTGCTGTGCAGTGTAGCAACACGGAGTGGTGGTTTGTTGATGAGTAGCTATGTGGTGGTTTGTTGAGCAGTGTAGAAGTGTGGAGTTCTGGTTTGTTAAGTGGTATAGCATATGGTGTGAGGAGTCAGACTGTGTTTCTGTCTTTCCTGGCTACTTACTAGCTATGTGATCTTGGGCGAGTTAGTTAACCTTCTTGTGCCACATATAACCATCTAGAAAATAGAGCTAACAACTGCAAAAAGTTCCTGAGAATTACATGACCTATATATATGAAATAATTAGCAAAGCTCCTGATACATTGCAAAATGCTTAAAAATATTGCCTAAAATAACAATTATATAACAATTTTATTACTGTTTTGTGTGGTCTAGTCAGTTGCTTGAACTAAATAACATATCAGAATAAAGAGGAGGGGAAAACAACATTCCAACTCCTAATTCCATCCAAGGAAAATGAATTTGAATTCTTGTCTGATTATTGCAAGAAAGAATCCAGCAAAACTTTGCAGTGTAACAGAAGGGCAGGGTAGACATCTTCTGGTGAACCTGTCAAATCTAATTCCTGTTTTCTTTTTTCCTTTCCTTGTATTCTGGACTAGCTTTCCTGGACTTCTATTTGCCTCTGAGAGTTCTGGGGAGTGAGTCACCCTCAGGAAGGCACTGCAGAAGAGAGGAGGTTGAAAATCCAAGCTGTACCAGGAAAGGTCATCCCCAGTGAACAGGAAGAGGCCTGGGCACCTGGCCCTGCTTGGCAGCTGACCTTTGCCCTTCGCTAGCCTCCCTCATGGGTTTGGCACACTAGGAGTGGGCAGGTCATCCTGACTCCTCTCCACCCTGTATCTCCTCCCGTGCTCAGGGCCAGTGTGAAGGTCACACATCTCTCTTTTGAATCATCTCTGTGTTTAGGCTGCCCAAGTCCAAGCTAACTGGGGACACTGACTATTATGAACTGGAACCAGATCTTCACCTTGATGTGAAAGGCACAAGGTTCCATTTAGCAGTATATGAGGAATGGTTAAATCTGCATAGGAGTCAAGGTCAACAGCAACAGTGGTACGTCATATTGGTAATACATACCTTTGATGTGATGTGATGAAGATGGCCCTTTACTTCTATGGTTTTCCTTCCTGAAACCCTAACCCTGTCTGATCACAAGAAGAACATCAGAGAAATCCCTAAAGAGGGGCATCCTACAAAATACATGGCCAATACTCACATCTGCCAGGGTCATCAGAAACAATGAAAGTCTGAGACATTGTCACAGCCAAGAGGAGCTTAAAGAGACCTGGTGACTAAATGTAGTATGGCATCCTGGAGGGGATGTTGAACGGAAAGGGACATTCGGTAAAGACTAAGGAAATCTGAATACAGTGTCAGTACTGGTTTATTAATTGTGACAAATGTACCATACTAAAGGAAGATGTTAAAAACAGGGGAAGGTGGGTGTGGGTATATGAGAACTCTTTTCCATACATCTTTTCTGTACATCTAAAACTATTCTAAATTAAAAGTTTATTTGTTAAAATTCTGCATAGGAGAGGCCTGTAATGCAACACCTTAGCCTGTTAGCCATGGAAGGGGCGTGCTGCCACTTTGAAGCCCTACTGTGTGTAGATAGAATGGTTCTGGCCTACCCTTGCAGAGTGTACAGTCCAGCAGGTAAGGGCTTTGTATACTTTTGCATTGTTGGAATTTCTCGCAATGAACATGACCTACTTGCATAATCTGATTTTTTAATAAATAAAAAAATGCAGTAGAAAGCTGATTCAAAGTGACAACTAGCAGGTTCTCCTTGTGAATGTTAACCTGGATTTCCTAGACCACACCAACTCCTATTCTTGGACTATGTTTTTTTTTTTTTTAAGTTTATTTTTTTTTTAGTAATCGCTACACCTAATGCGGGGGTCGAACTCATAACTCCAAAATCAAGAGTTGCATGCTCTTCTGACTGAGCCAGCCAGGTGTCCCTTGGACTATGATTTTTTTTTTTAATTTTCTTTTTTTGAACGTTTATTTATTTTTGGGACAGAGAGAGACAGAGAGTGAACGGGGGAGGGGCAGAGAGAGAGAGGGAGACACAGAATCGGAAACAGGCTCCAGGCTCTGAGCCATCAGCCCAGAGCCTGACGCGGGGCTCGAACTCCCGGACCGCGAGATTGTGACCTGGCTGAAGTCGGACGCTTAACCGACTGCGCCACCCAGGCGCCCCTGTTTTGTGTCTTTTATGTATTTGTGTTTTAAATATTGTATGTCTTTTAAAAGTCACCTCTCTTTCTTTTGGAAACAGCCTTGCTGTGGCTGAGAGGTCTGTCAGATGCAGCTCTGGCCTATGCTTGAAGTGCTGCGTGCTGTGAAAAGTTCCACCTTGACCAGGTACATTGGAGCAAAGTTGGAAAGGATGTGAAGCTATATATTGTGTGATATCTGTGTCCTCTTAAATTAGGCTACTCTAAAGAGTGTTCATTGTTTCATCTGGGGTGACAAACACCTAGATTTTTTTTCTTTTAGAAAGTTAAAGCTCAGTTTGCTTACCTTCACTTTAAAGTGGTCTAAATTTGTGTTTGGTTCAGATACCATTCAGAACCTCAAGATCCTTCTTTGTATTTAAAGCTTTCTTATTTTGGTCATAGATCAAAGTTACACATGCTAGTGTTGTATAATTGTTTAATATTGAATAAGCATTGCTTACTATCACGAACATAAGCTGAAATTATGTGATCAGGTATGTGACATTTGTAGTAATCAATCAATGATGTACATGGGCAGGCATACAAAATGATTGCATTTGCCTGCATGTAACAGGAATCTGACAATGGTTTAACTAAATATATTTTTCCCCCACAATAAGAAATCTGGAGGTGAGCAGACCAGAATAGGTACAGTGACTCTATGATGTCATGAAGGACCCCAACATTGTCTAGTTCCTTGGGTCACCATCCTTAGCATGTGACTTTTGTCCTCATGGTCACAAGTGGGCTGCTGCAGCTCCAGATGTCAATTCTATCTGTGTCTCAGGCAGGAGAAAGGACAAGGACAAAAGGCAAAAGTCGCAAAGCGACTGAGTCTTTTCCTTTCATCAGGAAAACGTCTTTCTGGAAGCCCATTCAGTAGATATACCCTTATATCTCACTGCCCCAAACCCTGTTACATGACTGCTACTAACTGTGAAGGAGCTCAGAAAAATCAAGCCTTACGACCTGGGCACCCTGGACAAAACCAGGGTTCTACTGGTAAGGCAAGTGGGTAGAGTGCATGTTGTAGAGGCAGTTTCAGGGTATGCAACCATGAGCTCACAAGTCATTTGGTAAATGCTACCCCTGCCTCAAAGCACAGAACAAATGTCCTCCAGGGAATGGCTTCATTTGTAAGTATACAAATAATACCTGTTATGAAAATAATACACACTCGTTGTAAACAATAACAACAACACACATTTATGTCTTAGCTAACAAAAGCTCCCTCTCCTAGATAACTGTTAACACCCTTTCCCCTCCTCTCCCTTAGTCTTCATCTCAGAAGTGATAATCTGGTAGGTGGCTCTAAGAGAAAGACCTGGGCACACTGGCCCCAGCCCCTTCCTCTTTTAGGATGGGCCTGTATTCTGGTTGACATCCCTGCTGTGCATTTTAAAGCATTCATCCAACTGGGCCCCAGACCGGGGAATGTGTCTAATTCAGAGGCTAAGCCTTCATAAACCCACTGGCCACAGACTTTAGTCATGTTATCTTAACAGCTCTATAATAACAAGAATGATATTTTCATTTCCATCAGACAGACTCCTATGTCTGTGTCTCAAATAGTTCAAAACTCAGGAGGGAGGAAAAAAAAGGATATTATTTCTTTGACTTCCTAAAACACTAACAATCTTTATCTATGTGTCAGAATTTGTCCCATCCTTTAAGGCCCAGACCAAATGCCGTCCCTAGTACCCTTCCTCCTGAAAGCAGACATAATCTGTCCTTGGTTCAGTCTTTCTATGGCCTTCCTTGCCTTGCTTTTGGTCACTTGCCAAATTTGGCTTGAGACTTACTATATACTTACACCTCACTGCTACTTAGCATAGATTATTCTCCACGTTAATGGCTGGGGTTTAAGACAACCTAAACTTCCTTTTTACCCTCTAACTGACTCTCCTAAACTGAGGGCTGTATGCCAAATTCGGACACTCGTGCATCAGCTAAGAAAAATGAACATTTCCAGCTCTCACACGGTGGAGTCACTTGCCAGCCAACGGCTCTGTTCTGGAGTTTTATTATTTTTTTTTCAATGTCACAGTTTGGGGATGATTACTTAAATATTTAATTATATTTGCAGTGGTTATTTTTTTAAAATTTTTTTTTAACGTTTATTTATTTTTGAGACAGAGAGAGACACAGCATGAACGGGGGAGGGGCAGAGAGAGAGGGAGACACAGAATCTGAAATGGGCTCCAGGCTCTGAGCTGTCAGCACAGAGCCCGACGCGGGGCTCGAACTCACGGACCGCGAGATCGTGACCTGAGCTGAAGTCGGACGCTTAACTGACTGAGCCACCCAGGCGCCCCTGCAGTGGTTATTTTATAAAACAAATGTAAAGTGGAAAATGAAAATGCTCACCCTGGCGATCAAAAATGAAGAGCTCAGGCTTCGTTCAGTTAAGGCAAACCTAGAAATTGTTAGGCATGCTGAATAGTTGACCTCAATTGGGAGATTTGTTTTATTTACAGTAGTTGACTCTTGTATTGAACTGTGAAGGAACAGAGTAAAATGAAAACAAAAAGCAAAAAACAAAAAACCACGTATACCATGCTGCATCATTCAGGGTTCCCCAGAGAAAATTGGCATGTTTGTACCAGCCCTGGATTGATTGGACCAGGGGAGGCCACCTGGCCAGGAGATGCCAATCAGCTTCCCTTTCTTCGGAATATGGAGCTGGGAGTGAGACACTGCAAGTTTCTTAATGTGGGAGGATAAGCATGAGGAGTGAACTCGGGAGCCATGGACAGAGGAAGGCAGTGAGCATATTCCATTCAGCGGGCCAGAGACAGAGAAACCAAGCTGTAGAGAGCATGTGGGTGAAACAGAATCACTGACAAATGCTGAGACAAAGAAGAGTCTCCATGGCCCTTCAGTTCCCGATTCTATTCCTCCCCGAGACCTCTTAGCATTCCTGCCCTCGGGTTCTGCAATGTACCCCTGCTTCCTTACAATTTTCCTTTTCTGCAACCAAAGAGTCTTTTTTTTTCTTAATGTTTTGTATTTATTTTTGAGACAGAGAGAGACAGAGCATGAGCAGGGAAGGGGCAGAGAGACAGGGAGACACAGAATCCGCAGCAGGCTCCAGGCTCTGAGCCATCAGCACAGAGCCCGATGCGGGGCTCAAACTCACAGACCGTGAGATCATGACCTGAGCCGAAGTCGGATGCTCAACCGACTGAGCCACCCAGGCGCCCCCAAAGAGTCTTAACTAAACACTTGGAATAAGCCTACAAAACCAAGAAAGTCAATGACTCGCCATATTCTTTTTTTGTTGTGGTAAAATATACATAACATAAAGTTGGCCATTTGAGCCATTTTTAAGTGTACAGTTAGGTGGCATTAAGTATATTCACACTGTTCTGCGACTGCCATCCGTCTCCAGATCGTCTTGCCATTTTCCTAATCAGGGTCCTTTATGATGCAAGGACTGATCCTTGTAGTTTATGAGTGTGAGCTGAGGTGCTATATTCCAGCACTGTGAGATGGCTTTTGGCTTCATTCATTTTGGTTATAGTCCTAATTTGAATTTATTGTCAGGGGACTTGCTTCTTCCTCATAATTTTAGAGTTTAGAAAAATATAATGGTTACTTGAGGGTTCCAGTTAACCAAAATTTTGGCTGTTTGGGGCACCTGGCTGGCTCAGTCTGGTAAGTGTCCGACTCTTGATTTCAGCTCAGGTCATGATCTCACAGTTGTGAGGTCAAGCCCCGCATGAGGATCCATGCCTAGAGAGCTTGAGATTCTCTCTCTCTCTCTCCCTCTGCCCCTCCCCTGCTCTCTCTCTCTCTCTTAAAAATTTTTTTTGGCTGTTTGATAAAATTCGCTGACAATTGCTTTGATTTCATATCCTTTTGCTAAACATCACAAATAGCTTTACACCTAGAACTACATTCATATGATCCCCATTTTGCATTACAACTTCCCTCGAGGAGTTTATAGGCAGTCCCTCAATGTAACATAAATATTGAAATTATTTGTTAAAGATCCAAAATTAATGCACAGAGTGCACAGAAATAAATTGTACACACGTTAGATGGGATATGTGCATGGCTACATTTATGCCTGTCATGTTTTCACCTCTTGCAAATATACTTTATCACTTCTCAACTTTTCTTCTTCTAAGTTATGGGGATTTTTAGGTCTTTTAAGCTAGCTACTTAATTCACAGGCTTTTCAACTTCCTTACAAGACATGTTCACAATATGTACGAACAATACGGGCATGAGAGGTGCTTCTACTACTAAGAGCTGAGATGTGTCTATAGCACAGCCCCTATCCGGGATTCCAGAAACCTCAACGTTGTTGAAGGAGCCACAACAATTCTCTGATGGGATGATGTTTGATTCACGTAGTGAATTTTGAGTAAAAATGTTGTCTTGTTTTTGCAGCAAACATTTGGAGAGTGAGAGTTCAGATGGTTCTGGGTATCTAATGATGGAGAGAAACAATGGTCTCCCTCTTTGAGGAAAACTTCTCTATTGGACTGATGGATGCTGGCCTCAATTCTGGACCTGCCATGTACAGTGGGCTCTTTTTAGGGGCCAACTAACTCTTACTCCCTGGAAGGATTATGGACACTCTCAACCCCTTTGTTCACAGAATTCTGGGAGTTAGGCACTGATCTCATTTCAGATGCAAACATCACAAGTGCATCCTCCCACAGGTCCACAGGGACATGTTGGGCAAGGATTTTTTTTGTTGTTGTTTATTATTTTTGAGAGAGAGAGATAGAGAGCAAGCAGGGAGGGGCAGAGAGAGGGAGACACAGAATCCAAAGCAGGCACCAGGCTCTGAGCTGTCAGCACAGAGCCCGACGCGGGGCTCAAACTCACAGACTACAAGATCATGACCTGAGCTGTAGTGGGCTGCCCAACTGACTGAGTCACCCAGGCGCCCCTGTTGGGCAAGGATTTTATCTTTAATCTTCACTTGGGTGCTTAAATAAAGAACAGGGAGCAGAAAGAAGTTAATTCACTAAATCATTACAGAGGCCAGTAGTGTCTGAGTGTGGGAGGACAGAGATGATTAGGACTTGGGACACTGACCACTGAGGGCTTACAGTTTAGAGGAGTCGTAATAGAAATTCTGAAAAACTCAAGTCTTTTGTCTCCTGGGAAGGCTGACCTCACCACATAATGTCTCTCCTGTATTATGTGTTAAACCATAACTGTAATTTTATGCATAATCACTATAAATAATAATTATAGAGAATGTGTTGCATTCTTTACAAAAACAAAACAAAACAAAAACTCTTGTGCTCACTGCTTCCCATAAGAAGCTGCATAGTGAGGGAGTCCTTACCCTGACACTGCTGCTTCAGGTGACCTCTGCAGGTAAGGGATTCTGTGTGTGTGTTAAGGGAGGGTGGACAGGGTCTGCCCATTCCAAATATGTAGTCTGGGATCTGGGTGGAGCCTTCCTCTCCTTTCTGGGGTGGAAAAACTGTGCGGTGCTGTGCAAACTGGTGGCTTTAGCAGCTTCTCCTGATGAAGAAATCAGTGGTGTCTTTTAAGGCTCACTGAGGGATAAATGATACCTGCGTACCTATATTTCCACTTGCCTCCCCACCCCCATGGATATGTCCTGGAAGTAGCAACTTCTCTTGCCTCCTAGGGGAATCAATAGGCTTTTGTCTTCTAAAGCTCAGGCACATAAAACTCTTGGAATAAAACATATGGAGTAAGCTCCTTGACATTGGTCTTGGTGATGGTTTTCTGGATCTGACTCCAAAAGCAAGGGAAACAGAAGCAAAAATAAACAAATGGGACTACATCAAACTAAAAAGCTTCTGCACAGTGAAGGAAACAGTGAACAGAACACAAAGGCAACCTACTGAATGAAGAAGATTTGCAAATGATATATCTGATAAGGGGTTAATACCCAAAGTAGATAAAGAACTTATACAATTCAATAATAAAACAAACAAACAAACAAACAAACAATCTGATTAAAAAAATGGGCAGAGGATCTGAATAGACATTTTCCCAAAGAACATATATAGACCACCAACAGGCACATGAAAAGATGCTCAACATCCCTAATCATCCAGGAAAGGCACATCCAAACCACAATGAGCTATCACCTTACACCTGTGACAATGGCTACACTCAAAAAGACAAGAAATAACAAGTGTTGGTGAGAATGTGAAAAAAAGGGAGCCCTCCCACACTGTTGGTGGGAATGCAAATTGATGCAGCTATTATGGAAAACAGTATGGAGTTCCCCTAAAAAATTAAAAACAGAAACACCATATGACCCAGTAGTTCCATTACTGGGTATTTATCCAAAGAAAATGAAAACATTACTTAGGAAAGATGTATGCTCCCCTATGTTCACTGTGGAATTATTTACAATAGCCAAGATGTGGAGACAACATAAACACTAAGTGCCCATTGATGGAAGAATGAGTAAAGAAGATGTGGCATGCACACACACACACACACACACACACAATGGAATACGACTCCGTCATAAAAAAAGAATGAAATCTTGCCATTTGTGACAACATGGATGAATCTTGAGGGTATTAGGACCGAAATAAGTCTGACAAAGAAAGACAAATATCACCTGATTTCCCATGCGTATGAAATCGAAAATACAAAACAAACAAGACAAAGCAAAACAAAACCCAGACACATGTATCCAGAGAACAGATTGGTGGTTGTCAGAGGGGAGTGGTGTTGGGGGAAAAAAATGTGTGAAAGGGACCAAGATGTGCAAACTTCCAGTTATAAAATAAATAAGTTGTGGGATTGTAATGTCCAGAACAGTGAATATAGTCAATCATCTTGTATTAACTTTGTAAGGTGCAGTTGGTAATTAAACTTATTGTGGTGACTGGCTTACAACGTTTACAAAGGTTAACACTGTTGTACACCTGAATGTAATAGTTGAATTATACCTCAACAAAATTTTTTTAATAAAATTTAAACACGAACAAAAAACCCCAAAGGTACCCTCCAATGTGTTCATTAAATGTTAAATAGTTAGGTAATTGTTCAATGCTTTGTATCAGTGGTTCCTAGGCCTTAGCATGCATCTAAATCTCCTGGAGGTCTTGCTAAAGCTCAGACAGCTGGACCCTATCCCAGAGTTTCTGACTTCGTAGGTTTAGTTTGGGGTCTGAACATTTGCATTTTTAAGTTTCCACAGGATGCTGATGCTTGCTGGTCTGCAACCACACTTTTAGGAACCACTGATCTATATTTTTTAGAGCTCCTTAGTGGATTGTTTATAAGTGTTTGAGTGTTTTAGTGATTGAGAGGCTATTGGTTGGGGTTTTTGGTTAGGTTGGGAACGCACTATTATTTTTCCCATTTTAATTAATGCACTATAGATACTCGATATCCTAAAATCTCCAGCACACTTTTAGGAACAGATTAGATTCAGATAACCTGTTCTGCTCGTGCTGCCAACTTGAGACCACCTGGGGAGTTGTTGGGAGCCACCTTCTGGCCTGGCAGGCCCACATTCAGGACTGGATGCCTTCTGATGGGTGGGCCCTGCTGGGAGAGAAGAGCAGCCTGAAAGGGACTTCATTGCCCTGTGAGGAAAGGAGACAAAAGCCCCTGCATTCCGCTGCAAGGCTAAAAAGCCCTTTCATTGCTAATGAAAACAATTCGGAGAACTTGGCTGGGAGCCTGGAGCTGGGGGAACCAGAGCCATGGGTAAGTTATTAAGTGCCCTGTAAAAGCCCCACTGGGCAATTTAGGGAGTGCCAGGCTCAGCTATTGGATGGCATCAATGGAAGGGACTCAATGGCCACCAGGCTCTCTGTGGGCCCGGAGGAGGTGTCAGTATCCCAGCCTGGATAAGGGCTGTAGGTCGGTGTGGTTTGGGATGCCAAAGGGGGATGTGAACATTTTGGAGAAACGGAGCAAGACAGGCAGTGTTTATTTGCCCAAGGAGTCAGGAAGCCTCACCTGTCTTACTGCAGTATCATTTTTCTAGATTCACCACTGCTCCTTCAGTCATGTCTGGAAACTCAGCTTTCTTATTGGTATTAAATCAGAAGATCCAGGGGCACCTGGGTGGCTCAGTCGGTTGGGCGTCCAACTTCAGCTCAGGTCATGATCTCATGTTCCGTGGGTTCGAGCCCCACATTGGACTCTGTGCTGACAGCTCGGAACCTGGAGCCTGCTTCAGATTCTGTGTCTCCCTCTCTCTCTGCCCCTCCCCTGCTCATGCTCTGTCTCTCTCATTCTTAAAAATAAATAAACATAAATTTTTTTTAATCAGAAAATCCATACATTCCATTTTTTTTTCCAGTCCATGAGAGGAGCTTGACAGGGGTTCTAGGAAGTGAGATCTGGACCTTTCCACCTCTGTGTGTGTTTCCTTAAAGGTTGCAATGGTCATGCTAATGCTTCTTGTATTTATTAGTTCTTGGTCTGCCCATTGGGAAAATGGGGCCAGGAATATCTGTCCTATCCATTGACATGAGGATGTTGGAGAAATCAATTCATTTGAAAGATGAATGAATGAATTATTGGAATAGTGACAAAGAGTGGAAGTCTCTGTGTTTTGAGATTGTTTGCAAGGAGTTCTGAACTCCACAAGGGCGAGGGTTTCTCTGATTTTTCACTGATGTCCCCAGCTCTTATTACAATGACTGATACATTGTAGGCACTCAAAAAAAATGTTGAATGAATGAATGGGAAAAAGGAAAAACAGAACTACAGAATTTAACAATGGGAGGGCTCTTATGGTCTAGCTCAGACCCTGATTTGCAAGCCCAAGCAAGGTTTATACTTTTCCTCACACCACTGTAGGCTCAGGGGTCGAACCCTGGGCAGGTCTCCACTGTGCAACAACTCTGGTCTCCCGTTCATGTTCTCTCACTGTTTTGCCTTGTGAAAATAACTTAAGCTCTAATTATCGGTTCTTGTTTTGGCAAGGAAGAAAAAAACATTCCAGTCCAGCTCTGAGCATAACATGTCTGGTCCTATTCACTTATAAAAAGTGAAAAAACAAACAAACTTGGAAATGTTCTTGGTATTCTGTGTTCTCATACCAGGTTCCTGGAGGGGTCAAAAAACACATATCATCTGCGAACCCTTTCTCAGTCACAACTAAAGCCAGCTTGGCCTACCAAAGCTTCTCCTACATCTTGGACCCACTGGCAGGTCAGCTTCCAACTAGGACAATCTGGGTGACAGTCCTCAATCAGAAAGGACTGGAAAGGTCTTGTGGTCCCTTCATTACAGAGGTTCCACGGCTTGGCATGGTCACCCAGCTGGCCAGAGGCAGACCCTCTTCATGTCCCAGCCCATGGATGCTTTATGGAAAGGACACTGCTCATCAACTGACCTGGATGGCCTTCAGACCACAGGGCCCGCCATGAGAGGCGTATGGATGGCGAAACTGACCGGCTGTGGGTTAACGGCTGGGGAAGTTGCATGCCTCCCCCCACAGCCTCTGACGACTCTTTCTCTCCAGGCTGCAACATCTGTTCATATGGCCACCCCTGGCTGCTCCAGCCTGTCCTGAACCTTCCCTGCCTCTTCCCTCAGCATCGGAGCCCATCTGTGTGTTTGTGTGAGCAAAGGAAAGGTGCAGAAAGATGTTTGTCACCTGTTAACAGTGGCTACCTTGAGTGGTGGGATTGGAAGCGGCAGATGGAGATGATTAACTTTTCTGGTACCCAGCTCTGTGTTGCCTGACTTGTTACAACTGGCATCTACTACACATGCAATTTTTAAAAATCCAATAAATTAAAAGACCAGTTGTAGAAGGAAGCATACAGTATGATATCATGCATATAAAATGCAAAACTACAAAACACAATACTGTGCATTGTTTATGGGGCTATACCTCGGTAGTAAAAGCCCCAAGCCTGCCCAAACACTACCTCCCAGCTGGGAAGAGCTGTTACAGAAGGGGGTGTAGTGGGGTCGAGAGAGGCAACTTTGAGCCGTGACATTCTGTTCCCTTAAAAAAAAAAAAAAAGAACCTCAAAGCAAATAATGTTTATTGGAGTATTGGAGTGGGTGATGTGTACTTGGGTGACTAGTGAACAGCATTCTCCACAATTTTCCATACATTTGAAATACTTCATCAGCTAAAAGATTAACTTCAATAAAGGGAGGAAAGGACTGAGTATACCTTATTTGTCATGTATCATCTTAGCAACTCCCTGTCCGTTGTCCAGATAGGAGAAAGCAGGGAAGGAAAGAGGGAGGGAGGAAGGAGGGATCATGATGAGTTTGGGAGAGCTAGTCTGCTTTTCTGATTTTCCTTATTCTTTGTCTTAGTTACTTCGGGCCACTATACCCATATACCGTAGACTGGGTGGCTTAAACAACAAATCCTTCTTTCTCACAGTTCTAGAGGCTGGGAAGTTCAAAATCAAGGTGCCAGAATAACCTGTGTGGGGTGAGGGTCCTCCTCCTGGTTTGTAGACAGCCACCATCCTGTTGGATCCTCTTCTAAGGGTACTAATCCCACCATCAGGGCTCTATCTACCCTCCTGACACCATCTAAATGGAATCACCTCCAAAGGCCCCACCTCCAAACACTATCACATTGGAGACTGGGGCTTCAACACATGACTTCTGGGAACACAAACATTCGGTCCATAGTATTCTTTCCCAGTTTGTTTGGTGATAAACAAGAGAGAGAGGCAAAATTGGGGCATCTGGGTGGCTCAGTCGGTTAAGCATCTGACTCTTGATATCTCCTGATATCGGCTCGGGTCATGATCCCACTGTCACTCGCTCTCTCAATAAATAAATAAATAAACTTTTAAAAAAAGAGAGAGGGAGGCAAAATTAATGTACTCTGGATAAATGGCTGGATAGAAGGATGGATGGATGGATGGATGAGTAGACAACCTAATGAACCAGTGGCTTCCAGGTTCTCGGTGCAGGTTGGAATCTGCCTTCATCACGAAGGCTCACAGAGGCCATCCCCTGCAGCTATGGGACTGCTCACTGATCACTTGTGAATGTGATACAAGGCATTCGTGAAGCTAGGCCCCTTGTGCTTTTGCCTGTCAACCTACAAGCACCTACATGTGGTACTAAGCAGTTAGAACACTGAGTACCTACCGCCAATTATCCCCCTTGTGCCACAGGGTGAATATCCCTGGCGTCCTTCCCCAGTCCCAAGTTGAGACCTGCAGGTGCAGGTATGGATCCCAGGGGACACTGGATCACCTGCTTTCGGGGGATGGGAATGAACCATGTGACTATTCCATATGCACTATCTCCAAGTTTTTTCTCAAACAAAACAAAACAAAACAAAAACATCCCTGAGAAATAAATAGTGGGGCAGCCAAGTGTTCTTCATTTTACCCCTTTACTTAGAGGGTATACCTGGATCTGGGGAGTTAAAGGTCTGACTGGGGCCTCAGCTAAGGGCGTGTCTCCTGGCTCAGAGAGCAGAGCAAAGCTCACCCATCATCCATCCCGCACGGGTGTGTACTAGAAGCCAGCCTGGTGGGGAGGTGCCCAGGCTACCAGGCCAGCTAATATTTGCTGAGCTCTTATTATGCTCCGGGTGCTGTGCACAGTCAGATAGCATTTAATTCTTGCAGCAGCTTTGAGTTAGGTGAGCTGGGTGGCTGGGATGTCAGGTGTGCATAAGGGGTGTGTTGGGAATGAACCTGCTGAGATGGGTCTAGGCTGGGCTGGAGAGGACCAGATGTCATGCCGAGGCTCCATCGTGGGTGACAGGGTTACCAGAGGCTTTTCATAGGTCAGTGGCAATAACCTGGCTTGGTTTTTGGGAAGGTCACTCTGGCTTCAGGGTGGAGAATGGGGTGGAGGGGGCAGAAATGGAAGCTGAGAGGCACCGGGGCAGGGGTGGAGTGAGGCGGGGGAGGGGAGGTTGCTGCTGCAGTTAGGCATGAGTCAGGGTGGGCGGGACCGGTGCCAGCCCTTGGGCAAGAACAGAGAGGCTGGCTCTAAGGTCTGGAGAGGAAGCAGCATGAGCATCACGGGGGAAAGGAGCCAGACAAGAGGCAGCAGACAGACAGGAGGAAGAAAGTACAGATAGGGTCTTTCCAGGCTCTGCCACCAACTGGCCTTGGGATCTTGGGCAAGTCACAGCATCTCCCTGGAGCTCAGTTTTCGCTTCTGTGAAACTATGGCGCTGGTTGTAGCTTGTCCCCCTGCAGTAACTCTGAGGTCTTTTGTACCATGGCCTAGTGCCTGACACTACCAGGAACGCCAGAGAAACTGCCAAAGGGGCAGCAGTGGTGGGCACACGGGAGCCACTTGGCATCACAGCCAGGAGAATGGCGATGCTGAGGCAGGGAGGAAGCACACACTGCCGAGGCTCCCCGCCACGGCCAGGACACCGCAGTCACAGCTGCAGGGCTCCAGCTGGGTGCGGGCAGCCGTATCCCCTCTTCACACACTGTCTTCACAGCACCGTGTTTTCTCAGGCAGGGGGCGTGAGGCCACTGATCAAATGGCTTTTGCAATCCTCACTGTCGGGTTTAAGCTTGGGCTAGGGAGCAGGAAAGAGTGAACAGTCAGATGGCTTCGACATCACTCTGGCACTCTAGCTCAGTATCCTTGTAGGCAGGGGCTGGGGTGGGTCTCCTTCCGCTCCCTGTGACCTTGCCTTACCGGCGGCCTCTGGTTAGGAATCCCCCCTTGGAGACCCCACTTGGAGCTGGGCTCTCCCCGCCTTGGAGCTGAGCTCCTACTAAGTTTTTCAGGTCCTGCCTTGTATTAGAAACGGGAGAGGCTCTTGAATGCCATGGCTAAGTTCTCGGCCTGGCAGGATTCCAAGCCTGACCACTTTTTATGCATTTTCAGCTATATCGCCATGGTAAGTGACTTAAACTCTCCGTACCTCAGTTTTCTCGTGCCTGCAGAGAAAGTGTGGTGGGTGGGGCCCGTTGTGGCCCTCTACAGTGGGGATGATAATGCCACCCACTTAGCTCTTAGAAATATTAAGTGAGAAAGTACCCACAAAACGTTGAGCACAGAGGCAGGTACACACTGGATGCTCAATGAACTGACCGCTATTACCGTCAGTATTTACTGAATGTCCACACTGTGCCAGGCTTAGGGGATACAGTGCTAACCTATGGAGGGAACACTACGTGCAAAGCCTGACTGAAGGGGAGGACATTACAGCAAGTCATTCAATACGGCAAGTGTGTTAGTCTGGGTCCTCTGAGAAGCGGAAGCCAGGAAGAGATCAGACAGCAATGGGTCTGATCGGGAGCCCTTGGCTGGGAGTAGCTCAGGGGACGTGTGGCCTTGGTGTGAATGCACTGAAGCTTCCCGCAGGATGGAAGCTGAGGCCAGCAGTACACTCCTCTGCCTGCAGCAGCAGACCTCAACAGTGCGAGGATGGCCCAACAAGCAGAAAGGAAAAAGGAGGAAGTGGGGAGTGTGAGTCTGGAGAGCAGAGGAGGGGCTAGATCAGGAAGGTCAGAAGAGTTTGGCTTTATCCTGGAGGCAGCCAGTGCCAAAGTATGGTTTCCTACAGGGAAGTGGAAGGACCTCACTCGCAGGTCAGAAGGATTACTTTGGCCACAGCGTAGAAAATGAAACACAAAACCCATTACCAGTCTAGAGCAGTCCTCTGGCCCCCTGAGGTTTACCGGGTATGTAGCATTTGACAGATTGACTTGCTTTCACTTAGTAATACAC
Source organism: Acinonyx jubatus (assembly GCF_027475565.1). Classification (NCBI taxonomy): domain Eukaryota; kingdom Metazoa; phylum Chordata; class Mammalia; order Carnivora; family Felidae; genus Acinonyx; species Acinonyx jubatus. The sequence goes on along the minus strand of NC_069388.1, from coordinate 80,933,826 downwards.
ATCTAAGCTTCCTCCATAGATTTTCATGGCTTGATAGCTCAATTCTTCTTAGAACCAAATAATATTCCACCATCTGGGTGTACTATGGTTTATCCACTCATCTACTGAAGGACATCTGGGTTGCTTCCAAGTGTTGGCAATTATGAATAAAGCCGCTACAAATATGTGTGTGCAAGTTTTTGTGTGAATGCATGCTTTCAACTCGTTTGAGTAAATACCAAGGAGGTGACCTCTGGATCCTACGGTAAGTGTATTCTTAGCTTTGTAAGCAACCTCCAAGCTGGCTTCCAAGGTGGCTGTACCATTTTGCAATCCCACCAGCAGCGAGTGAGAGTTTCTGTTGCTCCACGTTCTTGCCAGCAATTGGTATTGTCAGTGTTTGGGATTTTAATTTTTTTTTTTTTTTTTACGTTTTATTTATTTTTGAGAAACAGAGTGAGACAAAGCGTGAGCGGGGGAGGGGCAGAGAGGGAAGGAGATACAGAATCTGAAGCAGGCTCCAGGCTCCGAGCAAGCAGTCAGCACAGAGCCCGACGCGGGGCTTGAACCCACAAACTGTGAGATCATGACCTGAGCCGAAGTCAGACGCTCAACCGACTGAGCCACCCAGGCGCCCCAGTGTTTGGGATTTTAGCCATTCTAGTGGGTATGTAATGGTATCTCGCTGTTGTTTTAATTTGTAAGTCTCTAATGACCATGGCCCCTGTATAAAATTAAATTTATAGTGTATCTCTGAACTATTTCAGGTGTTTGCTTTACCTTGTCTGCTGAGATTCTTTTTGTTTTACATAGAATCTCTTTTCAAGAATATATTTTATTTTGGTCACTGTGACTCTACCTATTTTCAAAATATCTACTTAAATTATTTTCCAAATGTATAAGAAAAGTTTGTGTACTTATAAGTCCAAGACTTCCCTCTTCTGTGACTCCCAATATCATTGCTGGAAAAGTGAGGGTGACAGGGTGGGAGGTATATATGGGGAGATGCTTGGGGAGACCCCTCAAAAATGCTAGGTTAAAACAGAAAAAGTAGTTAGCACTTTGGGTGGGTGGCTATTCCCCTCACTCCTCCCTGAGGATTTATTAGTAAACTGCAAAAGTCACATTTGAAAATACTCTGAAACTCTTGCCTTATTTCCATAAAAATTAGGAAACAAGTGAAACCAGAGAGGTAAGTGACTTCAAAGTCCACACACCTGGGTAGAGGAGGACCCATGGCAGGCTCCCAGCTGGGCCATGTGACTTGTCTATGTTTCATTCTGAGCTCTGAGACCTTGTGGTTTCAAGATAAACACAAGGCTGACCCTAGGTCAGAACCTCCTGCCCTGCCAAGTCCTTACTTAGCTTTCAGGACTGGCAAACAGTTCAGCCACTGTAAGAGTTAAATGGTGTACCAGGCCAGAATAATTGACCTGGTTTAAATATTGGCAGGAATGGTGCCAGGGGCTCAGCTGAGGCTGTCTGTCCTCTGTTTCCCACTGACCTAGCCAACAAGCAGCACTGGACCATAAAACGTCTTGAGAACACTGTGTAGGGTTTCGTTCCCCACTTGTACACAGCAGGGCATGATCAATATTTGTTAACTGACGACAGTGAAAAGGAGGCAGAGATGAGGCACGAGTCTTTGACCGCACCCCTTAGCCCTGATCTGTGGAGCTGTTCAATAACCTGGTGGAAGGTGCTGAACTCTGAGACCTTGCAGTCTGAAGGTAAACACAAGGTGGACCCTAGGGGTGCAGGGGGGTCTGGGTTTCTGTCCAGAAAGACACAGTCTCTGGCAGCTGTGGAGCGAAGCCACCATGTTTTGTAACTGGGCATTACAGGGAGATTAGAGGCCACTGGAAAGACTTTGAGAACAAAATCAATACAGGTCCTGCCAGGCAAGATTTCATAGCAAGTTTTAGCCATTTGTGGGTGCTGAACTGGAGAGTCGAGAGGGGCCCCAGCTGCCTTGCAAGGAAGGGGAGGCTGTTGGCAAAATCCGTTTAGTAGCCACTCAGGGAAGCTCCCACAAGAGAAGAAATCTAATCTTTCTTACATCTGAGGTCAGTGGCCTCCCCAGCAAATAAGGGATGGGATTTGAATAGAACAGCAGTACAGTTACCGATCATATTGAGTGGCTACTGATTACCAGGCATTTGTATATTAATCTTTACAACAAACCCATGAATCTAATAGAGGAGGGTCATATGACTTGCCCGAGGTTGTCCAGCTGGTAAAGCTGAGAGTTGTGATTCCAGCCCGTCTGCTCCAATGCAGACAGAGCCTGGCTTCTTCCACGATGCCAGCTCCCAACAAGGACACAAGCATGATTTAGACTCTGTATCAAGAAAAGAGAGCATATCTTAGGTTCTCAAAGAACAGATTTATTTTTTTTAAGTTTGTTTGTTTATTTTGAGAGAGGGAGAGACAGTGTAAGAAGGGGAGGGGCAGAGGGAGGGGGAGAGAGAGAATCCCAAGCAGGCTCTGCACTGTGAGCTCTGAGCCCAACTTGGGGCTCAGTTTCACAAACTGTGAATCATGACCTGAGCTGAAATCAAGAGTCGGACGCTTAACTGATCCAGCCACCCAGGCGCCCCTCAAAGAACAGATTTAAAACATTCGCTGTGTTAGTAAGAATTTTCTGTCTCACCTTAGAAAATGGGCATTGTCTCTATCCACCCTGACCATGATCAGCCCCTGCCATGCTCATCAGGCTTCTTCAGAGACACTCCGACCCCATTCCCAAGTCTGGAGAGAGGTTTGTGCCTTCTTCCCTATAGTACAGCGACTATCATCCCTACAGAGAACCTAATAAAACAGGCAATGGGTATTTAATTCTAAATTTTCCTTAGGGATTTCCTGATTTGGCTTAGGCCCAGCCTAATTTCTCCCCAGACTGGTAGCACAGGCATAGCATAACCACTTAGGTAACCTAGAAAATGGTGCAGTGGTTTTCAGTTGCACCAAATTGTATATTGGAGTTAAGATTTATTTCTCCAAGACCCTCACAACATTGCACAAAAAAGGAGTTGTGGAACCATATGTCGGATATAAACCCGTTCCTGTGAAGCTAAAAGTTGTAAGTAAACTCATATGTATTTGTAGGAAGTAATCGGAGAGGATGCTTAGTAAACAGCTAACAATGGTTAGGCTCAAGGCTCTGTGTTGTGTTTGCGTAAAGGGCCCTTCTACCTTTTCCTTCCCACACTTCTTTATTGTTTCCAACATTTATAACAATATGAATTATTTTTAAATTGATCCTTAAGTTTTTATATAGCCAGTAAAATTCACTTTTTTTGGGTGTATGGTTCTACGAAGTTTGGCAAATGTATAGACTTGTGTAACTACCACTACAATTAGAATATATTTCTATCACCTAAAAAAAAAAAAATCCCTTTATAGACAGTCCTCTCTCTATCCTAATCCTCGGAACCGGTGAGCCGTTCTTCATCACCATAGTTTTGCCTTTTCCAGAATGTCATATAAATGGAATCTTACAGTAGGCAGCCTTTTGAGTCTGGCTTAAGTCCACACCACTATTTTGAGATTCATTCATGTTGTTGCATGTACTGGGGGTTCATTCCTTTATTGTTGAGCAGTTTTCCATTGTATGACATACGCAGTTTGTTTATTCATTCACTCCTTGGAAAACATTTGGATTTGGGTTGTTCACGGTTATGAACAAGCTATACATAACCATATAACATGGTTATGAAGCAGCTATATACATTCATGTACAGGTTTTTAAATGGACATAATTTAGTTTGGGTAAATATCTAGGAATAGGATTGCTAGGTCATGTCCTAAGTGTGTGTGTAGATATATGTAAATATATTTATATGTATATATATACGTATGTATGTATATATATATGTTTATTTGTTTTGAGAGAGAGAGAGAGAAAATGGGGGAGGAGTAAAGAGAGAGGGAGAGAGAAGGAGGGAGAGAGAATCCCAAGCAGGCTCTGCACTGTCCGCATGGAGCCCAACGTGGGGCTCGTACTCACGAATGATGAAATGACCTGAGCTCCTGAGCTGAAACCAAGAGTCATATGCCCAACTGACTGAGCCAGCCCAGGCGCACCCTAAGTGTATATTTAACTTTCTTAGAAATTGCCAAACTGCTTTCCAAAACAAAAAAATATAGGAGAGTCCCAGCAGCCCTGCATCCTCTCCAGGACTTGAACTAGATACGGTAGGTGTTTTTGATTGTTGCCATTTTGAGAAATGTGTGGTAATTCCTCACCATGGTTTTAGCCTGCATTTCCCTACTGACTGATAGTGTTGAGCATTGCTTCATGTGCTTCATTTCCCTGGCATCTTTTTTTGGTACAGTGCCTGATAACATCTTTTACGCACTTCTGTTCTATTGTCTTGTTGTTGAGTTGCATTACTATTTTTAAGAAATGTTTCATGTATAATTGACCTACAATACAAAACTGCATGTGCTTAAAATGTACAGTTGTTAGATTTGATGTAAACATACACCTGTGAAGCCATCGCCACAATACCGATAATGAATTTATCCCTTACCCTCAAGAGTTTCATACCCCCTGGTAACTCTTCCTTTACCCTTCCTGCTGCCACTCGACCCCAGGCAGTCAGAAATCTGCTTCCTGTCACCATGGATTAGTTTGCATTCTATACAATTTCACATAAATGGAATCATGCAGTATGTATCCTTTTAGTATGGCTTCTTTAGCTCGGCATAATTACTTCGAGATCCATCCATGTCAAATGTCATTGCGTGCATCAACACTTCATTCCTTTTTATTGCTAGGAGTATTTCATTGAATCGATACGCCTTAATTTGTTGGTTCATTTCCCTGCTGATGGACATTTGGGTTGTTTTCAGTTTTTGCCATTACAAATAAAGCTGCTATGAACATTCATGTCGAGTCTTTGCCTGGGCATAGTTTTTCATTTACCTTAGGTAAATACAGTAAGTTCCTAGGAGTGGAATGGCAGGGACATACAGGAGGTGCATGTTTAACACTTCAACAAAATGCTAAAATGTTTTCAAAGTAGTTACCCCATTTTACGTTGCTATCTTAACTACCAAAAGTAATTTTTTAAAAATGGTTTTGCCGGTGTTTATTGATCCCTAACATGAAAGTTATAGAAGATTGCCTCAGTCACAGAATTTGGGGTGGGAGTTGCAGAGCTAAGTTCTTCCTCATAATAAAGGGAAAGAATTGGGGGTGGGGTAGGGCCCCTAGGTGGAGCCAGGAATCTGGGCCCTTGTGGCAGAAACACGGAAGATTAAAAGATCCAGTGACTGGGTACCATTAATGGATTGGGAAGAACACAAATGTCTCCTATGGGATTTTATGGCCCTTGTGGGGCATGGGCTGTGCTTTATAGAGACCCTCTTTAAAATTTTTTTTAAAAATGTTTATTTATTTTTGATAGAGAGCAGGGAGGGGCAGAGAGAGAGAGGGAGACACAGAATCTGAAGCAGGCCCCAGGCTCTGAGCTGTCAGCACAGAGCCCAACACGGGGCTCAAACTCACGAACTGTGAGATCATGACCTGAGCCAAAGTCAGATGCTCAACCAACTGAACCAGCCAGGCGCCCCTAGAGACCCCCTTTTCAATCTTCCACTGTAAAATCTCCAGCCAAATCTGTACTGCTCGCCAACACTTTTGTGTGAGTGGATTCTGTGGACCAGTGTTTCCTAAACTTCAGATGAACATCTATTCTATAACGTAGTATTTTTCTCTAAATCAATTCACTTTTACCAAATTCATTTCATGTTCATCTCGATCCTAAAAAGATAACTATTTCATTTTATTTTTTTAAGTTTATTTGAGCGAGAGGGAGAGAGAAAGAGCAAGGGAGCTCAGGCAAGGAGGGGCAGAGAGAGAGGGAGAGAGAAAGTCCCAAGCAGTCTTTGTGCTGCCAGCACAGAGCCCGATACGGGGCTCAGTCTCACCAACGGTGAGATCATGGCCTGAGCTGAAATTAACAGTCAGATGTTCAAGCGACTGAGCCACCCACGCACCCCATGAAAGAACAATTTTAAAAACTATCTAAATTAGACACATTAGCCTCTGAACTCCATCACTCATCTCACGGGCCCCCAGTAGAACTCACCACCACACACTCTAGGAAATGCGGTCTTAGCATGTAGGGGAGGTTAAAAAACCCTTTCCTCTACCTCTTAGGGTTAGTAGCTGCACCATTTCACAGGGGACGCAAGCCACACTGATAAAAGACAGATTAAATAGGAGAAATGTTTATTTGGGGGCACCTGGGTGACTCAGTTGGTTAAGCGTCCTATTCTTGGTTTCGGTTCAGGTAATGATCTTGGAATTTCGTAAGTTTGAGCCCCACATTGGGCTCTGCATTGACAGCATGAACCCTGCTTGGGATCCTCTGTCTCCCTCTCTTTCTCTCCCCTACGTGCGCGTGTGCGCACTCTCTCTCAAAATAAATAAACTTAAAAAAAAATGGGAGAAAGTTTTATTTTACATACATATGGGGAAGTCTTACAGGGAAAAGTGAAAACTCCAAACACGTGGTAAGACCTGGGGACTTACATACCATTTTAACTAAGGGTGATAAATTGTGAAGTCAGACAAAGGGGTTGGCTTCTGGGGATATAAATTGTGGGAAGGTAACTATACAGGGGAAATTACTGGAAGATAAGCGTTATTGTCATACAGACTGAAGTTGAAGACTCCATGCATAGAAGACTTCTCTCTGGCAATTCAGAGTAGCCCTCCTCTTCCTGGTATAGGAGAGGAGCCCCTTTAGAAATGAAACTGGCTCTTAAGGAACTCAGAGGAAGAACTCAGGTTCTTTTCCTAGAACTCCCCCTCCAGTGACAAGTGCCCCAATCACCACATACGAACCATTGAGGGCCCATCTGATTTGTCTGAATCCCTATGAGATGTCCAATGCTCCCATTACAATCCAGGTTCCTGCCATTTCCACCTATTTATGGGGTGACCCTGCCTTGAACTGGTGGCACCAAGCAAAGAGAGTGGTCTCTGCACGGTTTGTCCCCGAAGTGGGGCTAAGCGAGCTTTGAGAGTCTTAATCAAGCTCAGAACAGGTCAAGGATTAGGAGTTAGGAGCCTTGCAGGGAAAGGAGGGGCACCATCACCTGGGAATGAGCTCTGGCTCCTGGTTCCCCAGCCATCCTTCCAGTTCATGCTGGGTTTTTGACTAACAAGTACCCCGAGGGAGCTGAGGACATCATGGGGGTGGGGCAAGGAGGGAGGCAGTGGTGTGGGGGGTGGATTTGGAGTAATTTCCTTTGGAGTAACATCCTTCTTTTGAACTGGGATTATATAATCTGTTCCATATGAGCCTTTCAGAAGTTTCCTGTTTCTCAAAGGGCTGTCCCTGGATCAGCCGAGGCAGCATCACCTGAGAACTTGTTTGAAATGCAAATTACCAGGTCACCCCAGCCCTCCCACCAAATTGGAAACCGGAGATGGAGCCCAGCAGCAAAAAAAATCCCCCACCATCCCACCCCTGATCACCACTCAATCCTTAGCCCCCAGTCTCGGTCTCTCTTTCTCTCTCTCCTTCCTCTCCCCCCACCCCCGCCCTGTCTCTCTGCCTGTCTGTCTGTCTGTCTCTCTCTCTCTCTCTCTCTCTCACACACACACACACACACACACACATACTTGACTGGCAAAAAGCCATAGCTCAGATCTGTGGCTAGAGGAGCCCAGGTCGTGGAGAAACAGATTTAGAAAATCATAAGGCTTCCCTTCCCCCTAGCTCTCCAACAGAAGCCTCCAGCTTCCAATAAGACTTTCACACAGTCCTCATTCAACTCTTTGTGCCGACCTTACTTTTGCATTCCAACTGGGCACAAAGCTGAGGCCTGTTCTCCCATTATCTGTCAGATGAATGCTTGGATTGGTGTCCCAGCCGTGCGGTCGTGCTCGGTAATCCGAAACAGAGACCTGGAAGTCGCGGGGCAAATTTATTGGCTTCTTGCGCGGGAGCCGGCTGGAAGCCTGTTGAAGAAGAAGGGACGTTGGTGACACAGCACCACCCTGTGGCGGCGAGGGGAAGAGCCACTTTTGGCCATGCAGTCTGCACTGGGCTTATGGTTGGCAGGGACCTTGAATCTCATCAAATCCAAACATAACAAACAGCCATTTAAAGAGCATTTACTATGTATTAGGCATCATGATCATTTCTTTTTGTTGTTATAGCCTCAGATTTTCCTATTCAGTAGATAAGATCATGCACGTAATAAGAGCCAGACTAGGAGTCACTGGAGTCTATACAGAAGCCACAGGCGCACTGCTCTGACCTTGCAGCTACCTACCCAGTGGGGAGGCCTTCTTATAGTCGTGCTTTTCAAGCTCACATGTGCAGGAAGCACCTGCGGATCCTGTTAAAATGCAGACTCTGATTCAGCAGATCTGGGTAGATACAAGAGCCTGCATTTCTAAGGGTTCCCAGGTGATGCCAATCCAGTGTTGTGGCCCACACTGAAAGCCAAGACCTCGAGCAGTGCTGTCTGATAGAACTTTCCATGATGATGCAGGTGTTCTAACTCTGTGTTGTCTAATACATTGGCCACTAGCCACGTGTGGCTATTAAGTGCTTGAAATGTGGCTACTGCAACCAAGAAACTAAAATTTAATTTTAATTAATTTCAGTGAATATAAATTTAAGAAGGCCCCTATGGCTAGTGTCTCTCATACTGGACAGAGCAGTGTCCCTCATGAGGGGGGCTCCGGCTGGCTTTGAGATGGCTTGTCATCGAAGAGCCAAAATTCCATGGCAGGTTAAAGCAGGACTATCAATCAACAGATTTTTAGAGTCATGAGAGATTGATATACCCCAGCGTTGCCATTTATGTATGAGGAAACTGAGGCCCAGGGAGGCAAAGTGACTTGTTCCGGAGCCACAGAGTTAATATAGCATTCTTTCCACCACTCATGTTTTCTTTTGGGTCCACTGGCCTTCAAAAGAAAAATGTATGTTCCTTGTTTTAGCAACTCCTCTGTGAATACAATGGCATAGCTAATAGATTGGGATCAAATGTTATTTATTTCTTCATATACTATATGAATCAGCTCACCAAGTTTAAAAGCTAACCAACTTTCCAAGGAAATTAACTGATTTTCTGCTATATCATATTTATATTTTTATACCTGGGTCACATGAAAAGAATTCTCCCCTTTTGTGGGATGTTTTGCAAGGCCAGGGCCCCTGGCCAAACACAAATTGAAGGCAGTCCCTGTCTGAGCCCCACTGGTGTAGCTGGTGCCTTTGCACAGGAGATGTGTCTGACTTAAGCTGGTACGAGTGCACTGGGCACTGGTGGTGACAAGGTGACCGAACGGGTTGTCCTTTGTCACACTGGAACGAAAGATTTCCTTGACCGATCACTTAAAAAATATTTTTTCTGGAGGCACCTGGGTGGCTCAGTTGGTTAAGTGTCAGAATTTTGATCTCAGCTCAAATCACAATCTCACGGTTGTGAGATCAAGACCCAAGTTAGGCTCCCGCTGAGCGTGGAGCCTGCTTGAGATTCTCTCCCTCTCCCCCGTCCCTCCCCCACGTTTGCGTGCTTGCACAACCTCTCTCTCTTTCTTTCTCTAAAAATAAAAATTTTTTAAATTAAAAAAAATTCTTGGTGCCTGAGTGGCTCAGTCAATTAAGCATCCGACTTCGGCTCAGGTCATGATTCCCCTGTTCGTGAGTTTGAGCCCCGTGTCAGGCTCTGTGCTGACAGCTCAGGGCCTGGAGCCTGCTTCGGATTCTGTGTCTCCCTCTCTCTCTGCCCCTCCCCTGCTCATGCTCTGTCTCTCTCTCTCTCAAAAATAAATAAACATTAAAAAATTAAAAAAAAATTTTTCTGGTTGTTAAGCAATATATGTATGTTATCTAGAAATAAAATATTGCACAAAAAGTATTTTATTAGTTATCTATTGCTGCATAAGAGATGATTTCCAGAACCTAGCAGCTTAAACCAACAAACATTTGTTACCTCAATTAGCAGGAGAGGCTTAGCCCCATGGTTCTGACTCAGGGGCTCCTGAGAGGCGGCAGTCAAGAGTCCCCCAGGGCTACCATTGTCATCTGAGGGCCGGACTGAGGCCGAAGGATCCGTGTCCAAGCTCATTCCTGTGGCTGTTGGCAAGAGACCTCAGGTGGTTCTCTTGATAGGGTTACTCATGCTGTAGCCAGGGTGCAGGGGCGCAAGAGCGTCTGGCTCCCACGCAGACGCTACTTGCTACTGACAAAATGCAAAGGCAGAGGGACAGCAGTGGTGAAACAGCAAGGCCAACACAGGGTAGACAGCAGACTAGCGTCTCAAAGATGGTCTCCAAAGTGCCAAAGATGCTTTCAGGTTTATATAAGAAAACTGTGGGACAAAGGTCGGTGGGTACTGCAGGTGAAGTGGAGGTCAAGTTGATCATGGTCTTGGAGTCAGTCAAGGGCAGGGTCTTGCTGGCTCAGAGTAGCCCTTACTACTTGAGGGGGTAGTTTCCATTCCCATCAGGGGATGATTTGCCCACGGTGTCTTTTGCCTGAGTTGAGATAAGCTGGAAAGAACTTAATTAGGAAGTTTGAGGTCAAAATGGAGGTAGTGGGAGTCCTCCTTCAATGACGATTTTCCCCAAGAGTGAATGATGAGAAGGCAAGAGAGAGAGCCCAAGGCTGGAAGCCTCAACCTTTCACAACCTTAACACAAAGTGTTCTATTATCACTTCTGCTGCGTTCTGTTGGCCACACGGACTAACCCTGGTTTCTTTTGTTGTTGTCGTTGTTTTAAGATTTCAGTTTTAACTAATCTCTATACCCAACATGGGGCTCAAACTCATGACCCTGAGATCAAGAGTTCCATGTTCTACCAACTGAGCCAGCCCCCAGAGTAACCCTGTTGCCTTCTGGGAGAGGACTACTCACTCTCCATAAATGATCACTGTAGTACTGACAGGTAATTCCCTTACGTCTTTTATATAAAAATAAAAACATATGGCAGACTTTTTGTCTGACTCTTCACTTGTGTATCATTCTCTGCATTTTTCCTCTATCTCCCTTTTTAGATGAAAATTCAGGCTTTCTTTAATCTCCTTCCCCTGTGGAAGATGTAAACTCAATTTCTATTATTTTATTGGATACCTTACATTTTGAACATGCCTATTTAGTGTTACAACATATAAAATGAATCAATGTCTTCATTCCCCTCCTAAACATTAAATCGGATGATCACCCTCCCATTTAACACGTCATTATCTAGTATTTAGTCCATCCCATTTTTATATATCCTAAATTAGTTTTATAAATTACTATTATTGTATTTGTAGATGTACCCATGGTCTACCTGTTTCTTCACTCACTGTTGGCTTCTTGCATCCTGAAGCAAGATTAAATCTTGTCTCTAGACTTGGTACCTAGAGTTTTCTTTTTTTTTTCTTTCTTTTTAAAAAATTAATTAATTTATTTATTTTGAGAAAGACAGGGAGAGGGAAAGAGAGAATCCCAAGGAAGCTCCACACTGTCAGCGCCGAGCCCAGTGTGGTCTTGAACTCACCAACCGTGAGATCGATCATAACCTGAGTGGAAGCCAAGAGTCAGACACTTAACCGCGTGAGCCACCCAGGCGCCCCCCCCCTTTTTATTTTCTTGAATGCTCAGCATTTCTAGGAGTTTGCAGTAGGAAATGTTTCAAATCATCCAGTTCCCATATTGCTGTAGTTCCTTTTTTTCCAGGATTGTAACACTGTAATAATACTTCTTCCTTTTGAAAAACTTAAACCCAATGAAGACATTATGTGTCCTGACCGGGGTGGGGGGGGGGGGGGGAGGAGGGAGAGCGGTCTTGAGGTAGCAGAAAGAGTTAGGAATGAAGGAAGAAAGGAAAGGCCAATGGGGGAGAAGGAAGGTGGCAAGACTTCAGAGGTGATGCCTCGGGGAGGGGGGTGTGCCTCTAAGAGAAGGAGTATCTGGGTCACCAAGATTCCTGTGTGCTGGTCAGTCACTATAGCCCACAGCCGCTGAGCGGGCAGGGGAAGGCTGGCAGTGGGTCCTGGGCTTATACACGACGCCGAATCCCAGGAGTGCACTGGTGGCTATGGACCAGAAACCCCAGCACAACTGTGGTGTTGCAAAGCCCTGATACCCACCAGGACCAGTGAGGGTTCAGAGGCGGAATGAGAGGAATAAAAGAATTAAACATTTCTTGCTAGGATTCATACCTGCCCCCCACACTATTTTTCAAAACTGTAGATTGTAGTCATATTTGCCGTATCCTGAGTTTTTCACTTAGCTTATATTATGGAGATGATGCAAAGTCATTACCTACCCTTCCCAACCATGCCACAAAGTATCCCATCACATAGAGTGTCACTCATTGTGACTTGTCCTGCTTCACTGGCTGGGAGTGCAAAGTGGTTCACGCCGTGAAGACTGCATGCCCCATGGACGCTATCGGGAGAAACTCTCTTCCCTTCCCAGAAGCCCTCAGCACTCTCATAACCCATAATAACCCTCCCTCCCCAACCTTTCAGTCCCTCCACTTGTGTCTTCCGGCTGCACCCCCCACCTCTCCTCAGCCCTACAGGCCAGGCCAGTTCTGGGAACTCTTACCTGGAGGCAAGAGACCAGTTCACTCTCTCCCCGCAGGGAGTCGGATGCTTCTTGGCTGCCACAAGATGTCACCCACAGCTTGGCAGGTAGATGCATTTCCTGTCCCCAGGGATTGCAGCAACCCAAGCCGTTTCGTCAACCCTAAAATGGAGCTATTAGTTACCAAGTACAGGTTTCATGAGACTTCAGTAGGAATAAGCAGGATTAAAAGTATGCTAGGAATTGCTAAAGCTGACCACCTATAGTCTCATTCTCCCCCTTCTGGAAACATAGTGGAATTGCACTTCCCCACCCTCCTAATGAAGCCATGTGAGTTTTGGTGGTCAGGGAAGTGAGTGGAAGTGACCCGTGTGGGTCTGCCAAGTGGCAGACTCTATAAACTAATTCATGATTTGTCACATCTTCTCTCTTACTGCCGTGGCTGCTGTCACCATTCCAAATGGTGGTTACTCCATCAGCACGGGACTGTTGTGCAGAGCCCCCAGCCACCCGAGGCGGGTGTGTAGAATTAATATAAAATAAAACTTCGTTGCTTTAAGCACTGAGGTTTGGGCATTATCTGTTACCACAACATAACCTAACCTGACCTGACTGATTAAACTTTTTAAAAAGAATGAACACACTCAAGGCTATAAAGGCTTAATATTAAAACAGAAAGGCAGAAAGTATGCAGGCAGTTGGGACCTTTTTATGGGTCTTCTCCATTCCTGATTCACAGACAGGGGTTACAGTGGCCGTAAGTCAGGATGGCTTCAATGCCTGGAAATTGCACAGAACACTTTCCTTTCTACTCTTAAGTAAGTCCAGGTAACTATTTTTGGTACACCTCTGCCAGGACTCCAACTTGCCTATAAAATTTTATGGCCCTGGTGGAGAGCTGAATTCCCTATCCTGCCATGGAAACATTAGACAACTTGGGAGTTTTCAAAAGCAAGATGGCAGACTGAGTTCCAGAAGGGCTGAGGTGGGCAACATAAAGAAGACCAAATTCTCAAAAAAGTGGCTGTCAAAAGTTTTCGCCTGTTGCACACTTAGGATAAAGGCAAGCCCTATGTATTCATCAGGCACAATAGATGTGGTACCTAATGGATACGTGCCCAGGGCTCACAACACACTTAGGGGTGCATGAAAATGCATTAATTTCTTATCTAAATTAGGAGAACATTTTAACATATGATATCAAAAGGGTCCCCTTGATACCAATTCAGTAATAAAACATAATTTTTAACATTTTTTATGGATGAAGGGGATCACAAAGGTAAAAGTGCCTGGGACCCACACAAAAATCATACTGTAGCCCTGGAGAAAGGATTTCATAACTGACATCAATCTGGATTACAATGCATTTTTTAAGTTTATTTATTTATTGGAGAGAGAGAGAGAGGGAGAGGGAGAGAGAGAGAGAGAGAAGGAGAGAATCCCAAGCAGGTTCTGCACAGTCAGAGCAGTGCTTGATGTGGGGCTCGAACTCATGAACCATGAGATCATGACTTGAGCTGAAATCAAGAGTCAGATGCTTAACCAACCAAGCCGCACAGGCGCCCCACGATGCACTTCTTGGAGATGAGTATGGACATGGCATTGCCTTTTCCTTTATGACTATGCTCAAGTTTCCCTAGTTACAACAAACTGGCTGTCTTTGCCCCTTTACGTTTATATCAGGACACCCAGAAAGCCACAGCTACTAGAGGGAAGGGCTCTGGATCAGAGCAATGCATATGGATACAGCAGATTCCTCCGGCTTGCTTCCCATGCTTGCATTTTGCCTTCGGCCTCTGATTTGAGGAGTCCAGCAGGTTCCAGGGAAGCCTGTTCTTTACCTAACTCCAAGGTGCCACACCGCACCTATGCTAAGCCCATCTGCCTCACGGTGATGATCACCCCTGCAATCATCAATCCAATCCAGTTGGAGTGAGTCTTAGAACTTCTGCCAGAAATTGTGGGATGCAAACATTCTTCCCTGGAAGGCATGGTGTGCAAAGGTGAATCTGAATTCCTACATAATTTGCCACCATGATCAAAGCCAAAGGAAATGTCAGAAAACCTGAGCCAGGGCCTTGATCAACCACACCAGAGCCCTACCACTAGCTTTTATTTTAGTTACATAAACCTATAAATCCTCTTTTATTGTTAAAGCCAGTTTGGATTAGGTTTTCTGCTATTTTCAACCAACCTTACTGAAACTAAATGTACCATTATTATTCCCAGTTTACAAATTAGGAACAGAGGGGTAAGTCACTTGCCCAAAGTCACAATCCAGATTAATCTTAACATGTGCTTTGCATTGATTCAAATGCTGCATTTTCACAGATTGCACAAATTTTATCTGCAAATGTCCAAGCATGTGTTACCTTGTAAACACTCTAAGTATGAACAGACGTAAGCAGAAGGGAATCTCTGTATATAAGACTTTTGTCCTACTTTTGTCCTACTGTATGACTCCTTTTAGGAGCTACTCCACTCTGAGAAAACACCTCCATCACCCACATACCCAGAGAATTGGAAGATCAAGAATTTGAAAGGGGTACCCTTACTTCTCCCATTTGTCCCACCCAACCCTCCTCCCACCCACTCTTGGCTGCCAACCTCATTACCTTTTCACCATGTATGCCTTCACCTCCTTCCTATCCATCTCTCTCAGCATGCTGTTGAGTCTGTTCTTTGGCTTAGCACATTTCTGGACAATTGTGCCTCTTGTGGTTTGACCTGGCTCCTCTGGCTTCACCTTCCCATGCGTGGTCTTCTCCAGGAGACCACCCAACCACCAATATAGCCCACCTTCATGTAATGGATCTGTGTAATATTCTCCTCTCTTTCTCCCAAAGACTTTTTCAAACCCTCATGGCATATGGACAACAAACACAGGGAGGAAATTGAGGTAATGGATGTGGACAACTCTTTTGAAAATAGACTGAGAAAGAGAAAATGGAGATTGGGCTATACCTGGAGGAAACATGGTGTGGCCTGGTAGAAGATGCTAGTTGTATCCCAGTGTCCATCTTCCTTTCTCCTATGGCAATAGAGCCTCTGTGTTTAGGTGGGTACCAGAATAATGGCTCCGGCCTTCCTTGCAGCTAGGTGTGGCCATGTTACTAAGTTCTGGCCCATTGGGATGTGAGTGGAAGTTATACCCTTTTAAGGATGGGCTTCCTGTCCTCCCTGTAGCCCCTTCCCCATTCTGCTGACAGGAATGTGAATTATCACTGGCCATGCAGACAGCGGCTACACCCGGAGAATGGTAGAGCAAGGCGACTGAAGAGGCTGAAGTCCTTGACACTGAGGTGCCTGCTGCCCTGCCAGCCCTGGGCTACGTCAGCCTAGAGGCTGACGTGAGAGACAAGTAAACTTTCATCTTTTAAGCTTCAGTTATTGTGGGGTTTTACAGCAGTCAAATCTACCTCCTAATTAATACAGGTGGAAAGAAGGGTTTTTACTTTTTTGTTTTTAGTGAATTTTTAACATGTTCCAGGGTCCGTTGGAAGAAGCCAAGAGAATCGAGGTTGAAAACAAACGATGATCCAGGATGATGGTTAAGTGCAAGGGTCTTGAGAAGGCAGAAGGAAGGGGGTTCCAGAGCCCAGCTGGAGGTGCCCAGGTGGCCTTAGTGGTGGGGGGGACACTACTCTACTTGGACAAGGGAATGGCGGAGGGAAGATCGGGAGCAGGAGACTTGAAACTTGGCAGCATAGAGTTGAGGTGGTTCCTTCCTAATGGCTTCCATTTTCTCAACGAAGCAGGCAGTAAGGTCTTCTGTGGGAAGAGAACTGAGAAAGTCGGGCTGAGAGAGTTTATGAAGTGCTCAGAGGTTGGGGAGTGGGCTGTGCATCGTCTCCATGGCCGTCTGTGTCTGTTGTCCAAAAGCTAAAAACCAGACGCTGACAATTTAACTTGCTCTGTCAAGTACCAGCCAAGGCCACCTCTGAAGAGGGCTGGAGAATAAAGTTTTTGCTATGATTTAGACTCTTAAAAACAAGAAGACAAAACAGGTTGACAGCCTTAGCCAGTGTATCCAGTTCATCCAAAAGTTTCAAGTCAAAATGTATTCATTGCCTGTAGTTATTAAATTAAAATTTGGCCCAAATTACAAAAAGGTCCATTTTGATTAATATGTTGGGATAACTGGGACCCGAATAAAACACATAGGTGTGGTCATTTCAGACACCATGCTAAGCTTTTCACATGATATAGCTCCTAATCTTGTGAAATGGGTACTTTTATTCTTATTTCATAGGTGAGAAAACTGAAGCCCAGAATGATTAAATCATGGGCCCTAAATCATACAGCTGCTAAAAGGAGGGCCAGAATTTGAACAAGGTCAATCTGACCTTATTCAGACTCCAATACTCAAATACTCCAATACTTTTCCCTCACCCACTGTCCACTGCCTTCTGTTGGCCCAGGAGAACTAACCCTCCTATGCCAGGATCCGACTGTCAGTCCCCAAATTTTGCTACCTTCTAGAAAGCTACGGAGTCTTTATGGAAACAGAACTTCTAGTGGTCAGCTTTACATGACCAACTGAGAAGTCAGGGTAGGCAGACCTTCAGCTCCCTCACCAACCCAACAATTGTGTTACATCTAGCTAGTCTATAACCCTGGACGTTCCTCACACTAGTAGATATTGTTATCTGGTGACCAAATGAATATTACTAAAACACAGCTTTTGACGTGTTACTCTCCTGCTCCTGTTGACCCATAGGGTAGAGACCAGACTTTATGGTCTGGCATTCAAGGACCCCCCCACCCCCCCCTAATAATCTCAGCAGGCTACACCAGTTAGGAATGGATTCAGTTGAGTGTAATAGAAAACCCAAAATAACCATGATATAATCAATATGGAGGTTTCTCCCTAGTACTTAAATAAAGGTCATAGAGTGGTAGTCCACGGATGGTATGACAGCTCCACATAGTTATAAGAGCTACAGGTTTATCACTACATCATTTCTAAAGAGTGACTCTTATCTTCGTGGTCTCATATGCTGACTAGAGAACCAGCCATCACACACATCTTTCAGGTATCAGGATAGAAAAGAAAAAGAAGGGTCGAAGGGAGAACTTAATCTATTTTAAGGGGCTTTCTCAGAAGTTTCTATAAAGCACTTCTTATATCTCATTGGCCAAAGCCAACTCATATGATTACACATAGTTGAAAGGGAGACTGGGACATGTAAGCATTATTCTGGGAAGCCTTTAACTAACAAATAGGGTGGAACAAATACAGGGAGAGACAGAATCTGGCACTTCTGGCTTCTTTGGGAACTCTACAGCTATCTGGTCTATCCCTGACTCCTAGATATGATCCATGCAGGCAATTCCCCCTCCAGTCTTCTGGGAGAATCCCAACCCCTCAGGTCAAGATTTGACTTCCCCCGTATGCCTCTCCTGACTTCCAGTGATCTTCCTTCTTCCTACAGAACCTCTTGGATAAGGAAGAGGAGCATTGGAAAGTGCCCAGACTTTAGCGCCAGACAGATCTGGGTCTCATCTTGGCTCTTCTCCCACTTCCTGTGTGATCTTGCACAATTTATTTATCTTCCTTGAGTCTCAATGGTCTCTTCTTGTCTTCAGCATCTTGGGACAGGGAGCATAGTGAGGCAAGGTCTGAATTAATTTTTAAGGAGAAGTTGCCAACTGCTTCTCTGTATAGTTAGAAAGAGAGAGTCATGTTGGGGCAAGCTTTTTTTGTTATGAGAGGAGCTGCTATTTGCTCCCTTAACTTTAAAATACATGTATTTTGCAAACAAACACCCTGCCCTAAGTATAAGATCTTTATCTCTGACAAGAGGAGTGACAGGACTTTTTGCTTGGTTTAGCAAGGCGATCCCTCACTAAGACCCCTTGATATGCTGTGTTCTGAAGGCGGGACACATTTGCAGAATGATCTCAAAAGCTTAAAGGAGGAAAGGAGCTAAGTCCCCTTGACCCTAGCTTCTGAGATTTAAACTTGCAAAAACTTGTTAGGGTGTTATTGACTACGTCTGATGTCAGGAAAGGACACCTAGGGCCACGAAGAGGAGGTTTGCAGGAGGCTATGGGGAATCTGGGATGGAGACTTCCATACAAATTGCATAAACACAATCCAGAAGCAGCCTCCCTGGCACGGTGCCAGGCTTTGAGATTACATATGTGCATTAATTAAAAGCATTGCCATCTGCAAGCCTGGCATGTGGCACTATTGTGGGCTGGCAAGGACCTGTACCTGCAAGGGCATCACCAAAGTATAGGGCAAGCGTGTGCTGGCCCGTGCAAAACCAGTTTTCAACAGCGACACCTTGTGGCAGCAGCTGAAACAGCAGGGCTTATGATGCAATACTGAGCCCTTCCGACTGAGAATTTAGTAGGATTCTTAGAAAATTTAAAGGTATTTTTCAAGAAGTAGATGACTAGATTTCCTGCTAATAAAGGTAGAGAGACATTATTAATGGTAAAAATAAGAAATGTTTTGTGGAGAGAAAGGAAACCTTGTGCTCTGTTAGTGGGAATGCGAACTGGTGCAGCCACTATGGAAAACAGTATGGAAAACAGGGTGGGGGCCTGGGTGGCTCAGTCGGTTGAGTGTCAGACTTCAGGTTAGGTCACGATCTCACTGCTCGTGAGTTCGAGCCCTGCGTTGGGCTCTGTGCTGACAGCTCAGAACCTGGAGCCTGTTTTGGATTCTGTGTCTCCCTCTTTCTCTGCCCCTCCCCCACTCACACTCTGTCTCTTTCTCAAAAATAAATATAAAAAGAACCAACAACAGTATGGCGGTTCCTCAAAAAATTAAAAATAGAAACACCATATGATCCAGTAATTCCACTACTGTCCCCCCCCCCAAAAAAAAACCCAAAAACACTAATGCGAAAAGATCTATGCCTTCCTGTGTTTATTGCAACATTATGTACAATAGCCAAGATATGGAAACAACCCAAGTGTCCGTCCATAGATGAACAGATAGAGAAGAAGGGACATAGATATAGATATAAAGAGAAAGAGAATGGAATGCTTCTTAGCCATAAAAAGAATGAGATCTTGCCATTTGCAACAACACGGATGGATCTAGAGTGTATAACGCTGAGTGAAATGTCTGACAGAGAAAGATAAATACCATATGATTGCATTCATATGTGGAATTTAAGGAACGACCACTGAAGAAAAGAAAAGACAAAAGACTCTTTAAAATTTTAATTAATTATTTATTTATTTAAGTTTATTTATTTATTTAAGTAATCTCTACACCCAGCGTGAGGCTGGAACCACAAGCTCAAGGGTTCCATGCTCTTCTGACTGAGGAAGCCAGGTGCTCCAAAAAGGACTCTTTTTTTAAAAATGTTTATTATTTATTTTTGAGAGACAGGGTGTAAGGTGGGGAGGGGCCGAGAGATGAAGAGACACAGCATCCGAAGCAGGCTCCAAGCTCTGAGCTGTCAGCACAGAGCCTGATGCGGGGCCCATACTCCCGAGCTGTGAGATCATGACCTGAGCTGAAGTCAGATGCTTAACTGACTGAGCTACCCAGGCACCCCAAGACTCCTAAATACAGAGAACAAGCTGGTGGTTGTTAGTGGGTAAGTGGGGGTGGGGTGGGAAAAAAAAAAAAAGAAATGTTGACTGTATTTGTACCCTGAGGGAGTCCTACATCATACCTATACAGAGCACCACACTGGGGTCTGTCCTGGGGACAGACCCAGAACAGGACGGGACACAGAACTTGGAAAGAGGGCATTTCAGGTAGCTGTTTCTGCTGGGCTGCCTGCCGTATCATCTGTTGTCTCCCAGAACTTCTCTGGCTCCACCCACAGCCTGGCTCCTGGGTCTCGCGATCCCAGCAGTCTCGGGGCAGGGAGCAAAGAACAGCTCCAGAAGACAAAATCAGGCCCAGAAGCTGTCACTAGGTCTGCAACCGATGGAATCATTTTCAAGAAAATGAAATTGCAGTTAATGCAACCTGCTGACTGGTTCCCTTCAAACTGGGACTTGGTTTTTCCGTGGCTTCTTGTCATATTCCTGGCAGAAAAGTCCATTTCTCTCCTAATCAGATTGCAGAGGTCACAGGGGCTCTTCTGAAATAGGAAACAAGCTCTTTTCAGCATTCATTCTATTTGTTGCACATTTTAGCAGATTAAGCACTTAGGGTTGGGATTTGAAAAATATTTACTCTTTGGGCCAAAGGAGTATTTTAATAAAGTTAAATTCTTTGTATAAAGCTTCTTCAAACCCTGACTAATTAATTCCTACAGAAGCAGCACGTGGCTCTCAATTACTGGCAGCCCCTCCCCCTACATGACACTAGCAGGGAGAGAGCCGGCACCAGACAGGGTCCCCAAACACCCACCTTGGCCTGAAGCAGCCCATAGATGTGTTTCGTTGGTGACATTTAACACGGAAATCCAGATCTCTTAGTCCTTTTGAACAAGTGGGCAATGTGGCAACATTGGGTGTGGATTCTCAGAGCGGCTGCTCCCTTCTGAAGGTCATGGTCCATGTCCTGTTGTGTCGGTCGCCAGACTCCTATTGTCTTATACATGCCCACTGCACCTATTCATGTTACCTGCCTGGCCCCAATTTGAATTAGCTCCCCCTTTCTTTTTCTTTCTTTTTTTTTTTTTCATTTATTTATTTATTTTTGAGAGAGAGAGGGAGGGAGGAACAGAGAGAGAAAGAGAGAGAGAATCTCAAGCAAGCTCTGCACAGTCAGCACAGAGCCCAATGCAGGCCTTGAACTCTCAAACCGTGAGATCATGACCTGAGCTGAAATCAAGAGTCAGACACTGAACCGACTGAGTCACCCTGGTGCCCCCAGCTTCTACTGAAGCTTCTCTTACAGCACCCTGGCAGACAGCAAGATCCTGGAAGACAAGAGGCACATCCGTTTTGTTTCCCGCCCAGTGCTGGCATTGAGCATGGGTTCCCAATAAACACTGAAAGAATAAAGGAATAAGTGGGCAGATACACATCGTGGTGCCTAGCATGTGCCAGCAGTGGTGCTGGGCATCAAAGAGCCACAAAGTAGATGTGAGACATATATCATAGTGAGAGAGATAAATAGGTCACATAGGGCGTGCGCGTGCGTGTGTGTGTATGCGTGTGTGTGTCACCTTTCAAGCAAATATGAATAAACAATCAAAAGCCGCAGTAGGGCTACAGATTGCCTGGTCGCTCTCGGAAAACAGGCACAAGCACGGTCTCCTGTCCGTGGAACGTCCAGCCCTGTGTAATCATCAAAACTTGGCATTTGATCTAGCTTACATTTTCTTTTTTTTTTTTTTTTAATGTTTATTTATTTAGAGACAGAGAGAGACAGAGCATGACAGGGGGCGGGGGGAGCAGAGAGAGAGGGAGACACAGAATCTGAAGCAGGCTCCAGGCTCTGAGCTGTCAGCACAGAGCCTGACACGGGGCTCGGACCCATGAACCTTGAGCTCATGACCTGAGCCGAATTCGAATGCTTAACCGACTGAGCCACCCAGGCACCCTTGGCTTACATTTTCTTCCATCTCCCTGGCTGCCTGAGAAGGGAAATGAGGTGGCTTTTTGTCCCTCCCCACCCACTCTTCTCACCAGTAGGCGGACAAGGTCCTTGGACACAGGAGAAAGGGCAAAATCCGAGGTGGTGCCCTCATCTTCAAACATCAGGGTCCTCTGGATGGCAGGTTGGTAAAGGTGACTCTCGTGCTCACCTTTGTTACTCAGACATCCCCCAAACTGGGGACTTCTCTGTAGTTCCCAGGAGTCTGCCACGGTGTAGCCATGGAATCCGGTTCACCTCCCACTTCCTCACAGCCCCCTACCACCCCGGCCACATTGGGTAGGATTTAAGATGTCCCCACAGTGCCCGCCCTGGAGAACTTTCCTTGGTCCAGAAGAAACAGTGACACTCTCCACTTGCCCTGCCTAGCGGAGCCTTAGTTCTCTCAGACAGGCATGAGTCTGGCCCTGATCCACAGAGGCTCCCAACTGTAGAGAGCCCATGTCAATCCCTCAAGCAACCACTGAAGTCCAGTCTCTCTGAGCTCAAGGGGAAGGAGGTGACACCCTCACATGATCTCACCTTCCTCCCCTCTAGGCTTACAGCGCATCCTTCTCCCCAGAAACCTTCCGGGGGAAATCCAAAGGTCTCGAAACCTGAATTCTGCATCTGATGATCTCTTAAACTCGCTTTAGGATTTGATATCTCTTTAACAAAAATTATGAAAAACACAGCAGGAAGAGCCCCATCTAACACTCCGTTCTAGTAAATGATAGGTGCCCTTAGAGAGATAGACAGAAACACTCCTATGGGGGTTTAAAGGAGCAGACAATTTCTTCCATTTAGGGAAAGAATCAAGGAAGACTGACTAGAGGAGATGGCCTATGAACTGGGCCTTGGATGTGTGGAGGTCAGGGATGCAGGTATCTCAGGCAAAGAAATCAGCATACAGAAGACACAGGGGCAGGAATTGTGCCATATCAATGGTGTCTTAGGGACACAGATCATATGGAGAACACCACACCTGCCAAGCAAGCCTCTTAAGGAGAGTTGACAGGACAAGTAGAAGAGCTGAGCTCCCATAACCACCCCCTGTTGCGTCCTGGGTCGGGAGGTGTCTCCGGGCCAGCTCCTAAGGGAGAGGACTGGAGAAGGAGGGGACTGAACTGCAGACTATCTCCTGCAGGCCTGACAGAGAGTCCCTCTGTGGTTTACTACAAAGGGCAAAGGCACACAACATCTATGTTCATGGTTGAAGGGAAATTTAACCACAATGAGATTCCACTTCTCAACTTTAGAATGGCTGCAAAGAAAAGCGATAGAATATAGCAAGGGTTGGCAAGGATGTGGAGCAGTCAGGACCCTCATGCACTGCTGGTGGGAATGTAAAATGGTGTCGCCATGGTGGAACAGTCTGGCAGCTTCTCAAACGGTTAAACAGAAGGTTACCATATGACGCAGCAATCCCACTCAATGGGAGCATTGAAAACATACGTTCACACAAAAACGTGTACGTGAACGTTAACGGCCGCATTGTTCGTAATAACCTAAACTGGAAACAACCCAAGCGCCCATCAACAGATGATTAGATAAACAAAACATGGTGTATCCAGACAGCAGAGTATTATTTAGCTGTCAAAAGGAAAGAAATACTAGTACATTGCATACTACAGCATGGATGAATCTTAGGAATATTGGAAGCAAAAGAAGAGAGTCACAAAAGACCATGCATCATATGATCCTGTCGATATGCAATGTTCAGAGTAGGCATATCTACAGAGGCAGAAAGTGGATTAGTGGTTGCCAGGGGCTGGGGTGGGGGCTGGCTGGGTGGTAACGGGGAGTGGCCTGCTAATGGGTATGCGGTTTCTTTCGGGGATGAAAATATTCTGGAATTTGGATAGTAGTGATGGTCGTACAACATTCTGAATGCACTAAAAACCACTGCATCGTACGCTTTAACGTGGTAATTTCATGTTACAAGCATTATACTGCAATAAAAAATCATTAAAAAAAAAGAACCGATTGACTTCTCCATCCACACTCCTGTGGGGTAATAAAAATGTAACGGGTCACCCATCAAATGAAAAACACTGATGTGAACAGACCTCTCTGGCAGGGGCGGTACAAAAGCTGAGCTTTTAAAATTCACATTCTGTGTGATCTACAAGGACCTCATGAAAGTGGTGTTTGTTTCCAGTTCCTTACCTCCAGTCACTTGCCATATTTTGATAATGTTCTAAATTACAGGACCCAAAACTGGTCTTTAATTACAGAGTGCTTTAATAGGGCTTGCTGGCAAATACCATAGAATTAAGGGAGCCACTAATGAAATACAGCATCGTTTTATCTGTTCTCTGGTGGCAGCTTTTAAAATGCAATTAGTACCACGCAAGATATTTATTTAGGATTTTATCTCATGTATCATTCCATCTCCAAATGAGTGTTGTGAGTCCAGCTGCTTTTTACTCCTTCGTATGAGTATTTTCTCATTTTCAATCCACTCTTTTCTTCCCTCTTAGACTCCAGGGAGCCAGAATGTCAGCAGCCTGGGGGGCTGATTAAAGGAAGCAAACTTCTTACGGGTTTTGCCCATCCCATTCCCTGCTGTCCCCCGGCGCGGATGGAGGGAGGAATGGACAGGAGGAATCAAGCTGCATCTTTGCCGGGTACCCGACCATTACATACAGGAAAGCTCTGCACAGCCTCTGGGCGAGGTGTGACATGTCCCCAGGACCCTCCCCTTGATCCCAACTCTAGACACACATCCTGTGCTGACCACTCCCTACTCCCAGAAGGGACCAGGCACTTCCATGGCTCTTCAGTTCCACCTCGAACGCCCACTAAAGTGTCATGTCCTCTGTAAAACTCCCTCAACCCACCTCCCTGCTCCTCCCCCCTCCCCCCCAAAAAAACAGACTCTATTCCTTTTGGGATCCCTTTGTCCATATTCGGCAATACTTGCTTGGTCCCCTGCTTGGCAATCAGCAGCAGGGCCGCTCGAGGGCAAAGTGATGATCTGATCTCATCTTTGCCTGCCCCAGCACCACACGCAGCACCTCGCACACAGGGAACGCTCAATGAGTATTTGCTATTTGCGAATGAAATTGTTTCGAGTCTTTCCTATGCAAAAGAGCCGCCAATGAATCCTTGTCTCCTCTTAAGTTTGTGGTCCTCCCAAAAACACTGGATTTATCTGGCTTGTGGCTTGTGGCTTGTGGCCAGGCTGCCTCAGAACAAGCTGGGACATTGATCAGTTTCACAAGGTGCGCACACATGCCCAGAATGGCGAGGGCTGCAGTGGACGTGATGGAGAACAAGACAACATGGTGATAGCAGAGTCCACCTCATCAGGGCTGTCTACGTGAGGGTCTGTTTCTGTGGAAACCAGTGAAGGACTGAGTTTTATATCAGCTATGACCTGGCAAAACAAATGAAACCACTCTTAGAAGGGAGCGTCCGCGGAGCATGGGGCGCCTAGGTGGCACCAACTCTTTGATTTTGGCTCAGCTCGTGATCCCAGGGTTGTGGGATCAAGCCCCACATCAGACTCCGTGCTGTGCCTGGAGACTGCTTTGGATTCTCCCTCTCCCTCTGTGCCTCTCCCCTACTCCTGTGCGGCCTCTCTCTCAAAAATAAAAATATGTGGGAGTCCAAGGGGCAGAAAAGTCTATGAGAAATAAGAGCTCTTCTCTGCTACCAGTTTAGTAGAAATGGGGTGAAGGGTGGGTCCTTTATTTATTTATTTGTTTTTTATTTTTCAGAGATTCTTTTTTTTCAATTTTTTTTATTTATTTACTTTTGAGAGAGAGAGAGAGAGAGAGAGAGAGAGAGAGAGTGGGGGAGGGGCAGAGAGAGAGGGAGACAGAAAATCCAAAGCAGACTCTGGAAACCCGATGCAGGGCTCCAACTCACGAACCGTGAGCTCGTGGCCCGAGCCAAAGTCGAACACTAAACTGACTGAGCCACCCAGTTCCCTGGGTGGGTCTTTTAGGTAGCCATCGACTCTGGAATCTACGTGTCTGTGTGTTTGGGGGGCTATCGGTGTGAGTTTGTACAGATGGGAAGGGGAAGGGAGCCCCCATCTGACGTTTGGGGTTACTAAAACAGTAACATAGGTCTGAAGTGCCTTGCTCAGGTATATTCACTTAGCAAATCAAAACCACTGTGATGATGGTAATGAAGAAGATGATGAGGTGGTGGTGTTGATACCCACACACACAGCAGTGTCCCGCTCCCCCACATTCAGTAGTCTTGGTGCCCGACTGGGCCCTTCGTCCTCTATACTGAGGGATGCTCCAGGACAGCCCCGTGTGTTTCTGGAAGGATGTTATTGAGGACATTGCTTGGCACCGTGTGTTGACGAAAGAGAGGCCGTGATGGAGAAGTACATCCCCACGTGTGCAGATGAGAACCGATGGACTCCAGAGCACAGACTTCTAAGGGCGGTGCTGTCCAAGGAGATGGAGCACCGTGGGTGGCTCTCTCTTGTCTTTCCTCTTCCTGGGTGACCATGGTACAGGCTGGCCCCGCCCTCTGAGCAGGCTCACCTGCGCCCTCCTTCCTGTGTGGCGCTCTCCCGTCCAGCTGGCAGCAGGCTGAAGCTGTGGACCCTGGGCAGCCTAGGCGGATCAGTGCCTGCATGGCACAGCGGGAGGAAGCCTGCAGCCTCTCCTAGAGACCCTGCTGGGGTTTCCTGGGGTCAGGTTTCACTGATCGCAGGGGTAAAATCAGAGACTCCAGGAGTCGGGCTGGGGCTGTGATAAGGATCCAGGCTGCTTAATCAGAAGCCATCTAGGTATTAACCGACTTGGGGAAGTGGAGCTGGCCCAGGAATTAAACTCCAGCTTCCTAGAGCACTCTGCATTGGAGGTGGGGGCTCAGGGCCCAGAAGACAGTACTATATTACCTGGTGTTTCTCATCTGAACCTTCTAGGCACATATATTCCTTGGGAGATTCACGGAGACAAGCTGCTTGGGTTCAAATCTCATTTCCTAGTTGGTTGCATGGTGTTAGGGAAATTACTTGACCTCTCAGTTTCCTCATCTATAAAGTGGCAGTGAGGTCACTGTGCTCATGAGGTTACACAGGTAAAGCACTTTGAACCACACTCGGTTCACGGCAAACACTAAGCTAATGTTGGCCGTTACTTTACCCACTGAAGTCCAGTTTCTCCAGCAACATGACACTGTCAGTGTTCAATCTTTTCTCCTCAACATCAACCCTGTCTTGGTGGCTGGCACCCCTATCCATCCAGCTAAGCAAGTCACAGACCTAGGGGTCACCCCTGACACTTCCCTCCTGTCCCCCCAAACTGTCACCAAGGCTTGTCACCCTTATTGCCTTACTAACTTCTGTCAAAGTTACCAAACTTCTTTAAAATCTCCCAGATCCCTCCTCTCCTCTATAACCTCCCGCCAGGACTAGCACAGTAGGGTCCCTAACTGCAACCACCCCAGGTCCCCACTAAACCATTTCCTCCCCACTGCCAGAGAGATGCTTTGAAGTGCAGATCTGATTAGGCCACGCTCTCTCTGGGTTCTCCCTGCTGAAACCTCATAATGACAGTCCACTCTTCTTGGGTTACAAGCAAAATCCTAACACCATGCAGACTGAGTCTGTTAGAATGTTTTTGGCACCAAGGGTCAGAAAGCCCTACCCAAATTGGCTAAAAATACAAGGTGATTTATTAGCTTCTTTGGAGGTAACTGGAGTAGTTCAGGCTTCAGGTGTTGCGTGATCGGGGGTCTAGCACCTGATATTCTGCTCTTTTCTCAGCTCTGCCCTCCTTCCTAGGTGTCCGTTGTATCCACATCCCAGCTTCCGTTTGATCAGCATCAAGTGTGACACTTCTAAGAAAAAAGAAAAAAGAAAACCATTCCCAGCCATGAAATTCCCTTTCGGCCTGAGCCAAATGAGACCATGTGCCCATTCCCAACCAAAAAAATCCCTTGTGGTATGCCGTGCACTGAGGGTTTCCATTCCCTGCCCCTGGTGGGAAATGAGTCCTTTGCTACAAACACACGTTGAAACCATGCTAAGAAGATAACATTGGTTTTATTTTAATAATACTCAGCTCTGAAAAATATGAGCGCTAACCATCAACCTTAAAGCTCCCCACCGTCCTTGATGATGGATCTGGGACTAGAGGTGCCCATGGTAATGACCTCATGGTAATGGGAAGTAAGAGTTTACTTCCCATACTTGCATCCATACTTGCTGGAGTATGGATGAGGAAGGAGGGCAGGAGACAAGGGGCTTGCTGCCCTCGGAGACGGACTTTGGATGGATGGAATGGGAAAGTAAGAAAATGTTGCTCTAGCGTCTTCTATGCCCTGGTGGGTTCTCAGTCTTCTTCCTGTTCTCTTTCTGAAAATGGACTTAGCCCAGCAGAGGAACTGAAAGCAGGGACTCCAACAATTATTTGTCCACCCGTGTTCAAAGCAGCATATTCCCAGTAGCCAAAAGGTCCATCGATGGATGAATGGATAAGCAAAATGTGGCTTATACACACAGTGGAATATTATTTAGTCTTAAAACAGAATGCCATTCTGACACATGCTTCCGCGTACTTTAAAGATATCCTAAGTGACATCAGCCAGACACAAAGGAGTAAATATTGTATGATTCCATTTATATAAGACTCCTCTACAGCCAATTTGAACAGACAGAAAGTAGAATGGTGGTTGACAGGGGCTGGGGTGGAGGTACAGAATGGGGAGTTACGTGTAGAGTTTCAGAACATGGGATAAAGAAGTTCCCAAGATGGACGGTGGTGATAGTTGTACGACAGTGTGAATGTGCTTTGTGCCACTGAAGTGCACAGTTAAAAAAATGTTACAATGGTAAATTTTTTGTTATACATATTACCACAATAAAAAAGAAGTGCTTGGCTCATCGTCCAGGCATCGAGGGCACATCAGAGGGGCGAAAGGAAATGCTCCAAGAACAATTGTTGATTGATTGGGCCATCTGGACAAAAGACATTTTTAGTGATATACTTCCATTTTGGTCCTGTTGGGGAAGAAAAAGTTTTCTCTACCTTTCAAGGTTGTTTTGTTTTGTTTTGTTTTGTTGGCTGGACTATGAATTAAATAAAATCAAATCTTTCATGAGACAGATTAACAGGAGAAAATCAAATTTAAGTACATATTAAAGGGCTCCATAGGAATATGAGGCCCACAGGCAGTCAAGCAATGGAGTCTTATATGGCACCCAGAGCTAAGGAGAAGGGGGTAGGGGTCTGGGACTACAAAGGGAAGGAAAACAATTCACAGGAAGAAGAAAAATAGTAAACGTTTGGGAAACAAATGTTTGTGGGGCCATATAGAAGCAGTAGGACACAGGGAGGAATTTTAACAAACGGACTTTGCGAAGTCCCTCCCTGTCCACCACCCCTCGTTCATACTATGTGGTGCTTATCCATGGTGATAGCTCCCTTCCTGGAGGGGGTCCACCATCTAAATTGTTCTAGGCAGTTAGAGGAAGGTCAAAGGCTCTTCCCTGAGCCTCTGTTTCTTAAAAATAATCAGCCTAGGGGTACCTGGGTGGCTCAGTTGGTTAAGCCTGACTTCAGCTCAGGTCATGATCTCATGGTTCGTGAGTTTGAGCCCTGTGTCAGGCTCCGTGCTGACAGCTCAGAGCCTGGAGCCTGCTTCAGATTCTGTGTCTCCCTCTCTCTGCCTCTCCCCCGCTTGCACTCTGGCTCTGTCTCTGTCTGTCTCTCTCTCAAAAATAAAGAAACATTAATAATAATAATCAGCCTAAAATAATCCACATGCCAAGGAGACACATTTTGGGGGTGGCAAATTTTGCTCCCCTACCATCCCATGACGATGATAAAGGTGACGATGAGGAGGAGACTCAGGCCTCCCATGGACAAAGCTCATGAGAGCCTGTCCCTCTGGGTCCCACAACTAGTATCCCCATTCCGCAGGCTCTCTGTGAGGTGAGGTTTCTAATTCTGTTCTCTGCAGGGCGGACCCACAGAGGGAGGAGAGGTGGGGAGGGGGATTTCCTTCTGTCAGGCAGGAAAGTAGTGTGAGGAAACAGAGCTCTCCTGCTCTTTGAATGGAAAATGTCTCTTTCAGACCTCGTTTTAGAGAGTTGTCCCCTTTCCACCTTGTATGGCCAGAAGGATGATGGAACAGCTGTCACCAGTTGGGTCTGACTCATTAGTTTATCATCTCTCCCCACCCCTCTCCCTAACCCCCTCCCTCCAAACCCACCCACCCCGAAAATGCCTAAGCACAGTTGACTATTTTAAGAACTGAATTCCCTGTCGGCATGGCAACTTCCCGGCTGTACCTCTTGTCATAGCTGCCTGGATGGAAGAAAAGCCACCTATCGCCGGGGCTCCGGCCAGCCTGCAGCAGAGATGTTTCAGGGATCAGACGTGGCCAGAGGGTGGACATCTAAGGCAGTCTGCATATTCTTCTTTGTGTGTTTGCTTGTTTTATGGCCCTTCAGCGATGTAAAAACCATCCCTTGGCTGACTGGCCACAGAAAAACAGGCTGCGGGCCAGACGTGGCCCACAGATCATAGTTCACCCAACCCCTGTTGTAGGACAAGGGCAACAGGTGTTCACACTTGCCGGGTTTCTCATTGTGGAAGTTTGAAAGATTTTGAAGGGTGAGTGGGCTACATGGGGAACAGACGGAGAGGGTTATGGAAGAAGGACAATGTGATTACGTGATTTAAAAACATTTCCCCCAAATATCTACATTTTATTATACTAAAGTTTTAAGACTGTCATCTTTACCATATCCCAAATAAAGACTAAAGCTTACAATTAGTTCCTTTTGTAGCAAATGGTATTTATTTCATAAGCTCTCCTCATTCTTCACAAAAGCCAAATTTTCTTCAGATATATTGAAAGAGGGTTTTGAATTTTGTTTTTTTTTTTTTGCCTGAAAATTTTTTCAGAAAAAAATGTTTTTCTTTAATTTACTGTAGGGGCACGTGGCTGGCTCAAGTCAGTAGAGCGTGCGACTCTTGATCTCAGGGTTGTGAGTTCCAGCCCCATGTTGGGCACAGAGATTACTTAAAACCCACATACACACATACCTTTAATTTACTTTAAAATTTTTTCTTCATTGTAGGAAATTGTAAGCACACTCAAAAGGAATAGTAAAACGAATTCTCATGCTCTCATGTACCTGACATTACCGGTTTTTTCTCTTAAAATATGGATTAAATGGGGGAGAATGGTTTGCAAATATATTTGGATAGAATCCACTTCTAGGCCATGTCTGAAAGTGGTGAGGGGAGGAGTAGGAGGAACATCTGTAGGAAAGAAAGGGGCTCACCCTGTGATGGTTACCATGGAAACCACTAGGTTAAGATGGTTGAGTTTGTTTATGGGGCAGTGAGGTTCTTGCTAATGGACTCGGGGTCAGAGCTGTTGGAGAAATCTACAGGCTGGTCCATGAGGGTATCTTGCTGTCTCTGGAACTCCCTTCCACCCTCCAATGCTGTTCTCAGTTGGAGAATATTTTCATTCTGAATTTCTAGGGTTTGCTTAAAAGAGAGACAGTTTTGTGTTTCCTTCCTCGATTTTAGGGCTTACTTTTTGCACTGCGTAAGCCAGAGTCAAAGTGTTCCTTGCATCCTCACTTTGAGGAGTTCTGAGATTTGATAGCAGACTGCTTGGAGTCCTGTTTACAACAGCAGCGAGCAAGTGCCTCCCTCCCTCGAAGAAAGCCCTGGTAGAAGGGCTGCTGGAGACCGTAGGGTATTGACCTCCACACTAGAATGCAGGAAACACAACGGTGCGCTCCAGAAGGGCAGGGAATCCAGCCTAAACTGATGAGATTGAGAGGCTCTTCATTTACTTGCTCCTGTTGGAAGGAACTTGACCCCAACGTAGAATATCCAAAATTCGCCAATGTGCAGGGCTGCTTTAGACATCAGATTATTTACTATGGGGCGTACCAGTAGGAAGTGGAACTTCGGCATCGTGCTCCTTGGACTTGGGTCCAAGCCGCAGCATCTGTTATTTCTACCGTGACATACTCTGTCAACTACTAATGGGGTTGGTGGCAGAAACCGAACCCACAAGATGCCCAGCACCCATAAACGGCAGGCACAGAGGCAGAGGCAGGCTGGGCTTACTCATCCTGGGGTAAACATGAGCAGAGGGACACACAGAAGGCCGCCAAAAACCGAGACAGATCCTCTCAGTGACAGACCCCCAGCGCTGGGATGCCTCGCCGGTTGAGGTCTTGCCCTAGCGCGCGCATCTGGCAGCTCCAGAGGGAAAAGGCTGCGCAGACGAGGCAGGGCCACCGGGGGGCGCGCGGGCCCAGGATCGCGGGAACTCCGGGCTGCTGGAGGGAAAGCGGCGGGAGGGCTCGGCTCCAAACACTCCCTGCGGGGTGTTAGTTAGCAAACAGCTAGGACAGGTACCTCCTGAGCAGCTGCTTTCCCAGTCCGTGTCTCCCCACAAAATCAGAAATTCCTTGAGGCTAGTTGCTTCTCCATTGCACAAGTCCCTTGCGCCCACCCTCGGTTTGCTGAGTAGAGTCAAACGATGCATTCTCACTCTGGAAGGCGAGAAGGTGGGGGCAAGAGGAGGGATGCGAAAGAAGGCCCGTGGGGGAGCTTTGAGGCAGCTTTTCTGGAAAGAAGTAAGAGATGATAGGTTGTCACCGGGTGAAGCCCAATCATTGGCTGGGAAGGGGAGCTTTACACTCGAAAACTTTGGGGGTGGAGGCTACAGGACAATGAACAATTTGGGGAAGAATTAAGGCGATGACTCTCAAACTTCTTGATCTCAGGACTCCTGTATACTCTTAAACATTATTGAGGACCTCAAAGAACCTTTTATTTATATGGGCTGTACCTCCCCAATTTTACCGTATTAGAAATTAAAACGGAAAATCTAAAAACGCATACTTATTGACTTAAAATTATAATAATGAACCTATCGTATTAACATAATTTTTAAACTAACTATATTTTCCACAACAACAAAAAATTGTTAGTGAGAAGTGTGGCACCATTTTACATTCCTGGAAAATTTTTAAATGTTTAGCTTGATAAAAGACAGATGGAGCCTCATATCTGTTTTTGGACTCACTCTGTTGTGATAATCAGACTGAATTTTCCCAAAGCACATAGCTTCATATGTTCACGAGAAGATAGGAGGGAAAAAGGCAAATAACATTTTATTGTGAAAATAGTTTTCACCTTGTGGACCCCCTGCCCATTTTGATATTAAATAGAGTATTAATTGCTTACAGTGTTATTTCTTGGAGAAGAATTGAAAGACTTTTTTAAAACAAAGGTTGCCTTTGGTGAGGGCTGAGGGCTGAGGGCTGAGGCCAGGCTGCCTTGCAATTCACCCATTGGCCCAGAAAGCAGGGCCTCAGCTGGTGTAGACACATGCTTGTTATATGTTCCCTCCCATCCTGTGTGTGGTAGAACTCTATTACAGCTGACTTTTTTCTGTCTGCTGTTCTGAGTTGCAGCTGGCAGAATGGTGGCCAGCCTCCCTCTCTTGAGGCCAAAAGTATAAGAGAAAGTTGATTCTCCTTGGGGATGGTCTTGTTTTCTGATTCAGACAATCTACTGATTTTGAACCCATTTTGTGGCTTCTTATCAATTCAAAGATGTTTCAAAACAATGTCCCACTCAACCTCACACCCGTTAGAATAGTTGTCATCAAAAAAAAAAAAAAAAAGCGCTATGGAATCACTATATTGTACACCTGAAACTAATATTACACTGTATGTTAACTAACTGGAATTTGAATAAAAACTTGAAAAAAAACAGATAAGAGATAATAAGTCTTGGCAAAGGATTTGGAGAAAAGGGAACCCTGTGCACTGCTGGTAGGATGTAAATTGGTGCAGCCACTGTGGAAAACAGTATGGAGGTTCTTCAAAAAATTAGAAGTAGAACGACCACTTCATGATCCAATAATCCCACCTCTGGGTATATATTCAAAGGAAATGAAAACAGGATCTCAAAGAAATATCTGCATTCCCATGTTCATTGCAGCATTATTCACAACAGCCAAGACATGGAAACAACCTAAGTTTATATATATAAACATATATACATATGTATGTAAATACACACACACATACATATATATATATATATATATATATATATACACACACACACACACTCGCACGTATATATACACGCACTGGGATATTATTCAGCCATAAGAAAGAAGGAAATCCTGCCATTTGCTACCTGGATGGACCTTGAGGGCATTATGCTAAGGGAAACAAGTCAGACAGAGAAAGACAAATACTGTATGATATCACTTATACATGTGAGATTTAAAAAAGCCAATGGATAGAAACAGGGTAGGATGATGGTAACCAGGAGCTAGGGGTGGGGGGAATGGGGAGATGTTGGTCAAAGGGAACAAACTTTCAGTCATAAGATGAATAAGTTGTGGGGATCTAATGTACAGCACGGTGATTATAGTTAATAATACTGTATTGTATACTTGAAAGTTGCCAAGAGAGTAGATCTTAAGTGTTCTCGCCACAAAAAAGAAATGATAATTATGAGACGTAATGGAGGTGTTAGCTAATGCTATGGGAGCATTACATGTATCAGTGTATCAAATCAACATGTTGTACACCTTGTTTTAAAAGTTTATTCTTGAGAGAGAGACAGACAGACAGACACGGTGAGTGGGGGAGGGGCAGAGAGAGAGGGGAAGAGAGAGGATCCCAAGCAGGCTTTGCACTGTCAGCGCAGGGCCTGACGCCGGGCTCGAACCCATGGACCACAAGATCATGACCTGAGCCGAAATCAACAGTGGGATGTTAACCGACTATGCCACCCAGGCACCCCCAACACATTGTACACCTTAAACTTACGTGTCAATTATATCTCAGGAAAGCTGAGGGGGAAATAACACAGTGGCTCCAGCATCTCTATGCCCCTAGGCCTACTCTGGGGGTCTGTGCAGAATGCCCCAGTCTGAATGAAGAGGCAAGGTGGGGAGAAGAGCAGAGTCAAGTTACAAATGAGGAAAGTTTCTTTCCAGTTAATTCCGTCCAAGGATACCTAACTTGGATGATTATCCTCATCGTCTGTGGAATGGCATAAAAATACCGACTTTTGGTCTCACCTCAGATTAACCAAAGTAGAGGCTGATTTTAAAGCTGCAGGCCCACTCCCAACCCTCCTCTAACCCAGTCTACCAACTCTAAAAATCCTCCGTCCTTAGGCACCTTGCAACCACGGGAGGCATGTATTTAAAATTTTGAATTCCCCAGGCCTAATCCCTAGAAAGCCTAGGACCCGTTTAAGTAGATCTGGGACAGACCAGAGAACATTTTCTGAACAAGCATCTCCATTCATTCTGATGTAAATGACCCAGGACCACCCTTTTCCTCCCGGGTTATTACAGCCGGTGTATCTGTGTGTCACAGAGAGATCTTAGGCCCCAACTCAGAATCACCCTCAGCCTAACTTCTTTATCCTTTGAACAATCACACCCTTTCCTGGGCGGGGGAGGGGAGGAGGGGGGGAGGGAATAGGTATCTAAATTTAAACTCCAGGGTTTCCAAGTCTCATTTGATGCAGGTGACAACCTTCCTCCCCAGTCCCAGAACCATACCTTCCAAGAAGATCCCAATCTTCTCAAACTCCATCTGGGCTCCGGCCTGAGCACTGCCTGTGCCCACGTTTCCCCGCATGCACACCTCCCTCCACCCTTCTCTAATCTAGGTCTGGGTCCGTGTGTTTGAAGATGGATACATGTCCATCTTTCAGAAAAGCCGAATTAAAGATGGCAGGGATATATTTAAAAAAAAAAAAAAAAAGGCAGATTTAAGACCTCAGCTTTCTTCCTACCAGGAGCCCGGCTTCTCCTTCTCCTCCAGTTCTGTAGAGGATATTTTAGTCCCATCATCACAGAAGCTGCTTCTCTCTCTCCACCCACTCCCTCCCCCGGCCATTGGTTGGAATGGCTGCCTGTCCCTTGGCTCACGGGTTTTCCTACCAGGACTCCTGGACCCTGGCTCCCTAGGGATGGTCCATGGGTCCCTGGAATCTGTACCGAAGCCAGCTCTCCTCATCCTCTGCTTTGCTTCTAGATTCACATTTACTCTGCGTGGCACACACTTGTGAACATTAACTCATTTCACGAGTTCCTTAAAGCATCAAGTTGTGACGAGTGGATTTTTTTTTGTCCAACTGTGTCTAAACGCATACGAACACACACTTGTGTGGTGCCCAGCCTCACTCATTTTGTGCTGTCGTCTGAACTCTATGGGAACCATCAACGAAATCTGGAGTTCTTCACGGTCAGCTTTGGAAGACTCGAGTCTGGGAGAGGCACGGTGAAAATGATGAGTGTGCACAAAGCAGGGCTGCCTCCCAATTCTGGACACCCACGTTGCTCCCATGCTGATTACATCCGAGTTTCTGGGGGTGGGCTTGTGCTTCCCTGGTGATTGTAACTGGCAGCCAGGGTGAGGAACACCACCCTACTCCCACTCTGCTCCTGGAAACATCTTCCCTTCTGTATTAATGAGTTTGTCACCAGCTAGACCCCAAGACCTGACCTTTAACAGCTCACCCACTGACTTTTGTCACACATTTTTCCTTGAGCTCTTCTTTCTAAGCTTATCTCTCTCTCTCTCTCTCTCTCTTTTTTTTTTTTTGAGAAAAAGAGAGTGGGAGTGAACAAGGGGCAGAGAGAGAGGGAGAGAGAGAGAATCCTGAAGGAGGGCTTGAGCTCACCCAATGCGGGGCTCAAACTCATGAATCATGAGACCGTAATCTGAGCCAGAGTGGGATGCTTAACCCACTGAGCCACCCAGGTGCCCCTCTAGCGTATCTCTTAACTCAGACAAAAGACCCCTGGGGCATAGTATCCCATGTCAAAAATCATGGAAATGAAAACTACCCCTCAAGTAGTAACAATTGCCCAAACAAGCCCAGCCACCAGTACCACCCAGACCAGTTTGACTTAACCCCCCACTGACACCTGCACAGATGGACCTTGGAGGGACCCATAGTGTGACTGACTGTTACCTTTATCTCATTAAAACACTAAAATCTTCACCCAAGGGGGAGCACAAGCCTCATTCACATAACATACAATGGAGCTATGTTTCCTTAAGGCACCTGGCACCACCTATGCCCACCTCTACATACAAGGACATGGTTCCCATTTCTAAATATTCATCCTGACCTTAAATAAAAGGAACCCATTCACTCTTGCTTGGGGAGTCCAGGCTTTGGAACTTATTCCTGTGATCTCCTTATTGCTGCAAAGAAAGTCTCCTTTGTAGGAGACCTCCACGTGGTGTAATTTCTGTCTGGGACTCGCCGAGGAGCGAGCTCGTGGGAGTTCAGTTACAGGTTGACTTGGTTCGGAAGTTGTCCAGAAGAAGTTGGTTTCACCCAAGGAGAAAAACCTATCAGAATGAAGTCCTCTCGGGAGTTCAGGACATACCACCCCAAAATATGCTGCTTCAGTATATTGATTATTTGGAGCTGAAGGCACTTGAAAAACAGCAGATACAGGGAGAGGCTCTCTCTGAACTCCCCGCATCTGCCTAAAGACAGATCCTCTGAAAGGAACTCCATTGTCATCAACCCCCAACCCTCGAGGTTCATCAACCAGGGAAGACTGGCTCCTGTCACGGGAGAGGAGACTACGAGTCGACACCACACCCAGACGGACTTTGTCGCACACTGTCATACTTTCCCTCTGTTCTTCTTAGGGCCCCTCCGTCTTTCCCCCAAGTCACTTACTGTCCCCTAAGTGACCTGCATCCGCACCCCCTTCTCTGTTAAGATGGTCTATAAGCTCTCAAATCTCATCTCTTTTTTAGGCGTTTACTTTTTTTTTCTATGTGATGCCCTTATCCACGTAATATTAGAAATGAATAAATTTGTGTATCTTTTCTCCCATTAATCTGCCGGTTGTCAAGTGATTTTGTAGACCCAGCTATTGAAGCGAGGGGGGTAGAGGGAATGTCTTTCCCACAACCTCATTCATTCTTTTTTTCTTTCATCAGATATTTATTGAGCACCTAGCATGCCAAGTCCCATGCTAAGTATTAGAGATACTAGGTTGAATGAAATATAGGCCAGGCCTTAGGAGGTATAGTGGAGGGACCAGACATTAAACCAGCATCTGCAAAGAGAGCTCAGCATGTCCCCCAGGATCCTGGCCCATGCTGGTGGACTGAGGGAGGGAGGGCTCTATGAAGGATATTTTTGGGAAAAAGTATTTATCCATGGAAATTTCTCAGTACCTAAGGTAGGGCAATTTCAGGGACAACACAGGTTCTCTCACCTGCGAGTACCAACGTTTTTATAGCACAGGCTCTTAATTGCTTCATGTCCTGATAAACCCATCATAAATTGAAAATACGGTAAACCAAAACTGTGTGTAATACACCTAACCTATCTAACATCACAACTTAGCCTCACCGACCTTACCTGTGGGCAGAACACTGACATGAGCCTATAGTTGGGCAAAATAATCTAACACAAAGCCTATTTTTTTTTATTTTTTTTAATTTTTATTTATTTTTGAGACAGAGAGAGACAGAGCATGAATGGGGGAGGGGCAGAGAGAGAGGGAGACACAGAATCCAAAGCAGGCTCCAGGCTCTGAGCTGTCGGCACAGAGCCCGACATGGGGCTCGAACCCACGACCGTGAGATCATGACCTGAGCCGAAGTCAGAGGCTCAACCGACTGAGCCACCCAGGCACCCCAAGCCTATTCTTTTTATTAAAAAGATTTTTTTAACATTTATTCATTTTTTGAGAGACAGAGAGAGAGACAGAATGTGAGCGGGGGAGGGGCAGAGACAGAAGGAGACACAGAATCCCAAGCAGGCTCCAGGCTCTGAGCTGTCAGCCCAGAGCCCCACCTGGGGCTCCAACCCGCAAAACGCTAGATCACGACCTGAGCCGAAGTTGGTCGCTTAACCGACTGAGCCACCCAGGCGCCCCAACAAAGCCCATTTTATAATAAAGTGTTGAGTATCTCACGTGATTTATTGAATACTGTACTGAAAGTGAGAAACGCATGGTTGTATGGGGGCAGAGTGGGGTGAGTGTGTCAGCTGTTGACCCTCGTGGTCGCATGGCCGCCCGGGAGCCGTGGCAGAGAATGGTGCCGCTCATCTCCAGCCTGAGAAAAGATGCAAATTCAAAGTTTCAAGTACGGTTCCAACCGAACGTGTCATTTTTGCACCGCCATCAAGACCAAAGCTCCTAAGTCGAACCATCCTGAGTAGGGGACCATCCGTACCCCCATCTTATGGACAAGGAAACTGAAATGCAGAGAGATGAATCCACTTGTCTAAATCCCTGAGGATTTAGGAAGCAACCCTTAGGTCTGTATCATTCAGAGCCCTTCTTCTAAGAGCTAATCTCTGCCAGCTCTAGAGAGATGGGCTTCGGTGAAGGAGCTGGTAAAAACTGACATGGCCACGTCACTGGCCTCTCAGTGGCACACTATAAAACACCAGGAGCCACCGCCTGCAGCTGGGCGGTAGCTGGGGGCTACCGGGGTCAGCAGTGGTGGGAGGGGCTTCGGAGCCGCGGTGGAAGACGGTGCTGGTGGCCTGTCGGTCACGGTGGGCAGCCAGTAGTCACCTCGTGGCACAATAGCTGACACTTATTGGGCACTTACAGTGTACCAGACGCCAAAGTGCTTAGGATGGATTAACTTATTTCCTATTTATAATCCCCATTCTTGCAGATTAGGACACTGAGGCCCGGGAAGGGAAGATAACCTTCCCAGGTTATAGGTTATAACCTTCCGTATCTAGTAAGTATGGGGCCGGCATGCACAGCCAGTACGTTGATGGCCGGGCTTGTGTGCTTCAGAACTGTGTGGTGCTGCCTGTCCTAGATGTCTATAAGGGATGTAACAGCTTGAAGTGTGCTTAGCCGATCGGTAGTGCACCCCAGGAAAGAAGCGGGCAGGCATGACAGATTGCAAAAGTGGCTTCAGGACTCTGCAGTTCCTTCCTCG
This sequence comes from Acinonyx jubatus, assembly GCF_027475565.1. Classification (NCBI taxonomy): domain Eukaryota; kingdom Metazoa; phylum Chordata; class Mammalia; order Carnivora; family Felidae; genus Acinonyx; species Acinonyx jubatus. The sequence goes on along the minus strand of NC_069388.1, from coordinate 80,893,838 downwards.
GGGAGACGAAGTCCGCTTCCCAGCCCCTTGAGTTTGCTTGGCCTCGTGACTTGCCCTGACCAAGAGAATATGGCGGAAGCCAGGGGGCACCAGTTCCAAGCCTAGGCCTCAAGAAGTCTTGCGCTTCCGCTCTCCCCACCCTTGGGACCCTGCCGCCACAGAAAGAAGCTTGGGCAGGCTAGCCTGCCGGCTGAGAGATGTGTGGCCTGTCAGTCACCCTCTCAGTCCGGCTGAGCCCGCCATGTGAGTGAGGCAGTCCTAAAGGCCCCAGTGACCTGCCAGCTCACCACAGACACATAAGCCAGCCCAGCAGAGCCTGTGTAGAAGCCCCCCAGCTGACCCACGGAGTCGTGAGTAAATAAATACAAGTCTCTTGTTCTCAGACGCTGCTGTGTGGCTTGTTATGTCGCCATAAATACAGCTAGAAATACCTCGAGGAGAAGGAAGATACGAAGTTGGAGGGAATTCCCACCAGGCGGTATGAATAAGTAGAATCCCTTGAGGCAGGGAAAAGAGATTCAGAGGAAGATGACGGGGGAGAACCTGCCTGGGTCCCTCAGGACCCAACACCTCACCTCTTCTCACTGCCACCAGGTGGAGAGGAATGGCAGTACTCTTCTGGAGAGAAATGACAAGATGGTGGGTGAAGAAGCTGTCAGCTGACTTTGGGAAGACAATCCCCAACCAGGCAGAGGTGGCCGCCTCTCCTCTCCACAGATACAGTGGTGGGTGCTGCGTGTGGGCAGAGAGAGACCTTGAGAGAGCCCCGTCCACCGTGGACAGACTCCAGCCGCTCCCATCTGGGTAGCAGGGATCCAGACAGTGAGCTGTGGGAGCCTCAACTCAAGCAGCAGCTGTGCGAGTGAGGAGTGGAAAGAGGGGAGAAATGCTTACGATGTACCTTGGAGCCAACTGAAATGGGGGGAATGGCCACTGCGGAGGAGGGGCGGCCTAAAATAACACTGCCGTTCAGAGTACAAAAGGATGCCCCGCAACAAACAGAACAGATGGAAAGATTAAAGGATACTTACTAAGTGTCATCACTGTACAAAATGTACCTATTATGGTATAACCAAGTGTTTCTGGTGATGACATTGGTAATTTTTTGACGTAGCCTGCCATCTGCCCTTGCGTTGAAGGATCACCCTTCCTTGAGGGATTTGAATTTTCAAAAGAATCAAAGCCCGCAGGTAAAGGGGAGATCCTGTATTGGTAGAATTCCAGGCAGCCATTGAAAAGTGGAGCAAGGGTTTTTCTTTTACGCGGGCCACTTCCCCGGGCTTTTGGCCTCAGTGCCAGCCGCAGAACCACAAAAAGGGGACCTCGGCCTCGGACGCTTTTAATTCCCTTCCTCCAAAGTTGCCCCTGTGTTTCTCGGACTTGGGGGAGCGGCTCTGTCCACCCTCGCCCCACCAGGCCCTCCTGCTCCGGAGCGCGAGGGTAGAGGACGGCCGAGCCCCCCGCGGCCGCCAGAGGGCGCTGCGCAGTCGCCGGGTGCGCCGAGGCCGCCTGGGCGTGTGGCCTGGCGTGGGCATTTTTTGTGTTGTTTAAATGCCAGCGTTTACTGCTCACTCTTTTCCCAAACGTGTTTCTAATTTACCCGGTATTTCTTCTACGTGAAAAACTTTAGAAGAAGAAGAAAAATTCACGCTTAACTTTAGTTCCAGGGTGGGCAAAGGGGTTTGCCACCAAATGCGGTGTGGTTCCAGAAACCTCTGGTACTGGGGCCGAGCAGCCAGCAAGGGCTCCCCAGACGCTACCCCTGGGTTAGGACGGAGGCACGCTGAACCAGCACACCGAACCCAGCTCCTGGAAATGCTCTTGCTAACAATCAGCAAGCCCGCAGGCTTTCGGCTCCAGAGGAGGGTCCGTTTTGGGCCGGTTCTGGAGGTGGTGGCCGCGGCCGGGCGGAGGGGCCACGCCGCGCCCCGAGCTCCCGCGGTGCCCCGGGCGGAGTGTGGCGCTCGGGGGAGGGGGGCGCGCGGCCGGGGCCCCGGGGTTCCACGGGGGGCGGGGGGCACAGCGGGCGCTCTGGGGCAGCAGTGCCGGCGCAGGGCGAAGTCGGGGAGGCACAGGGCCGGGGCTCTATGACGAGCGCAGAGGGGGCGTCCTGTCTGATGGGGGTGGCGGGGACGGTTCCTCGGGCTTGGGTGGAGGCTAACAAGCCTGACCGCCACAAATAGAAGGCAAGGGCGAAAAGACCCAAAGACCTTTTTGATTGCTGGGAGGTCTTGGGCAGAGAAAGCTCCTAATCCCTGGGGTGGGAGCTGGAGTGAGGTTCTGGGGGGAGTGTCTGATTGGCGGCTAGGTTCTGTTTTTCAGACCCGGAAAAAAAAAAAAATCCCCTGTCCCCTGGGGAGATTTCTCAGTCACTTTTCTCCTGCAGGAAGCTGCTTCTTGTTGGAGCCTCCTGGGATTGGCAGAGTTAAAATCCTTTAACCCAGGATGCCTTGGGCCTTTTGTTCAGCTCTGACAATGGAATTGGGTGGAGGGGGCTGGGAAGGCAAGTAGCTGGGTCTGGGTGTATCCATGGGGTGGGGGTCTGGTAAAGCTGTGTGCAGTCACTGGATGAAAAAAGCAATTTAGTCGTGTGTGTGTGTGTGTGTGTGTGTGTGTGTGTGTGTGTGTTGGGGGGAGGGAGGGTGCAAGGGAGCCCAAGGCAAGGGGCACCAGCTCGTTAACACATGTGTATGAGTGCCTGCTGTGTGCTCAGCAAACCCTTAATTACTCAGGAAGACCTTCCAAAACTGGGAACTCAATATTGGTCCCTAAAAGGTTGGGTAATGGGTTTTTCTTGCATCTGAAATCTGAGGGAACAGACCTCTGGCTCCCCTGGGCTCCCAGATTCTTCTAGATGGCTTTGTCTTCTAAAATTCTGTGCTCCCACGGGACAGCACTTAGTTAAGGACATCAGAAATGCATACCCTTCAACCATATTCATCATCCTAAAACTCTTGCTTTGAATATATCATGTCCTCGATTCTGGTCCTCAGCAGCACCCACTACTTCAAGGGGCTTAGGGTGACTGTGTTCAAGCCCTCTCACCATGCAGACTTTTCTTCCCCAGCTCCCCACATGCATTTTCCCCTGAAGCCAGCCTGGCCCCTCATGGTCCCTTGGGCTTGTTGGTGGCTCTGCTTTATTTAGACAGGGAAGATCTCTTTGAGGAGGTGACTTTTGAGGCCTTATGGTTGGGAAGGACGCAGCCCTGTGGAGATCTGGGGAAGAGTGCTCCAGGGCAGGAGGGATAGTGAGTGCAAAAGCCCTGAGGCAGAAATACACTTGTTGTGTTCCAGGGTGGGCAAACCAGGGAGGCCACTGCCACTGTCTGGGGGCAGGGGAGGGGGAGGGCAGTGTGAACAAGGAGATTTGAGGGGCTCAGGGGACATAGGCAGGGACTAGATCATCAGTCCTCATGGGCCAAGGTAAGGAGTGTGAGTTTAATTTTGATTGCTGTAGGAAGCCTTTGGAGCCTCTTAGTTGGGAGTGAAGAGATTTCATTTACCCTTTAGAAAGATCACCCTTGCTGCTTTGCAAAACATAGTCTAGGAGCTGAGGAGAACAGTTAAGATGCGATTGCAGAAGTCCTGGCAAGAAGAAACAAAACCAGGGTGGTGACTATAGAGATGGTGAGATGCAGTACTGGTTTCTGGAACAATTTTGGAGGTGTAGTAGGTAGGACTTACTGATGCTCTGACCTATGACAGAAAAGAGGAGTTAAGGATGATGCCTCCATTTTTAGGCCAAGTGGATGGAAGGGATGCCCATGTTGGGGGAAGAGATGGATCAGTAGTTCTGTTTTGATAGCCCCCGCCAAGACCTATCAGACATCAGCTGGACACACGGAGGCAGGTTTGGGTCTGGAATTCAGGGGTGTCTTGCCTTCAGACTTAAATTTGAGACTAAGCATGTAGATGGTGTTCCAAGCTGTGGCCTGGATAATTCCACTCAGGGAAAGAGTAAAGACAGAAGACAGAGGGCTGGCCCTGAAGCCGTGGCCACATTTAAGGCTCTGGTAGAGGGAAACCAGTAAAGAAGCCTGGGAAGAACAACCTGTGAAGTTGGGAGACAAACCAAAAGATTCTGATTCTAACGAAACTCAGCCAAGGAAGTATTTCAAGAAGCAGGATGTATTGGTCTGTTATTGCTGGGTAACAAACAGCCACAAACATCTCAGTGGTGTATAACAGTAAATATTTCTTTTACTCATGCATTGTGGGTCATCTGGAGGTCAGCTAGATGCGGCTGACCTTGGCTGGGCAGCTCTGAGCTGCACTTGGGTCCGAGCCTGTTCTATATATCATCCTTGCACCGGCAGGGTGGTTAGGGCAGGTTTTTTTTTCCCATGGCAATAACATTGGCACAAGTAGGCAAGTGGAAACGTGAGGTGCCTCCTAAGGCCCAGGCTTAGAACGGACATCATGTCACTTCCTCCTATATTCCAGTGGCCCAAACAGGGTTACACAGCCAGGCCCAAAGGCAAGGAGCCAGAAAGTATACTCTGCCTCTAGTGGGGGAGGGGGTGGAGACTGCAATATCACATAGAGATATGGACGCAGGGAAGAGTGACAGGAATTAGGATCAAGAATCAGTCTCTGTGAGCAAACATGTTCAATACCACTGGGAGATTTGGTGAGACAAGGGCCATGAACTGGCCATCAGTCTAGTCAAGGTATGGGTCACTGGCACTCTTACTAAGAGCCATTACACCAGAACGAAAGGGATAAAAGCCCAGGTGGAGTGGGTGGGGGTGACAACGGGAGGTGGGGGAGAGGGCTGTCAGTCTAGAGACATCTCTCTCAGGAACATCCGCTCCGCAGAGGAGTAGCCTGCAGGAGATGTGAGGCTAAGGCTAATATTTTTTTTTTAATTTTTTTAACGTTTATTTATTTTTGAGACAGAGAGAGACAGAGCATGAATGGGGGAGGGTCAGAGAGAGGGAGACACAGAATCTGAAACAGGCTCCAGGCTCCGAGCTGTCAGCACAGAGCCCGACGCGGGGCTCGAACTCACGGACCGTGAGATCTTGACCTGAGCCGAAGTCGGCCGCCCAACCGACTGAGCCACCTAGGTGCCCCTCTAATATGTTTTTAAAGTTAGGGAATTAAGTCTGTTTGACTTCGATGGGAAGGATCTAGTAGAGAGGAAGAAGTGAGGTGTACCAAAGTCAGGGAGTACTTGTGTGGTGAAAGGGGAAGGGGCCCAGGGCTCAGCTGGAGGGGCTGGCCACAGATGGGTGCAGAGAACACAGAGCTGCAGAGTTTCTGGTGGCTTTGGTGGCAGCATGATCACACATTTGGTCTGACTGTGCCTCTTTTGTCTCTGAAGGATAGTCTGAGGTCAGATGGAGAGTGAAAGAGGAAGAGTGTTGAAAATATGCAGAGAGAGGAGAAAGTGTGAAGTGGTTGCCCTGTGGAGAGGGAAAAGGAATTTTCTAAGACACTGTAGTAGGATTGTCCAGCAGTTCAAATGCCTATTTGAAATTTATGGCTATAAATTTGAAGTGAGTCCATCCAGAGCAGCTGGGGAATTCTCCTCAGCGGTGCTCAACTGCTCGGTTGCAGGTGTGAAGTAAACAGTTTGATTTAAGCTCAGTTGGGTGTTCGCCAGGTGAACATGATGGAGAGAGACCAGTATAAGGAAGTTAAGACTGTTTGCAAGGGAGATATTTGTGTGCCGGAACGGGCAATCTCAGCTGGCTGAGAAGTGAACTGAGGGGAGACACATAGTGAAGGAACAGCAGCGCAATGGGTTGGAGGTCTTGGGTGGAGCCAAAAGACTGGAGGGGATGAGCTGGGGGGGGGGGGCGGGCTGGCAGGTGGGGGGGGGTGATCTTTGAGTCTGAGATTTGGGGCATGGTGTAGACATGCATGGTTCCAACGTCCAAGGTCGGACCAGAAAGCTAAAGCAGGGCAGGAGAAAATAGACTGTTAGGGCTAAGGCAGTCAAGGGACTCGGGCCGGGGTGTTGGGTGGGTCATCAGCACTGAAGCTGTGGTCACCAAGAGTGATGACAGTGGAGAAGGAGCCTGGCGTCAAAATCATCAAGAAACAGAGAAAGCGACCAGGAGGATTATAAGGTGACACTGGAAGGAGAAATGCTGGGTCGTACACTCAGATGACATGCATTCCAAAGGAGCTGGGTTTTCCAAGGCAGAGGAAACAGATTGGAAATTGGTGAATGAGGGCCTCTTGAAGTGCTTGGTCTGTGGGAGAAAAAGAACCTCTCATGGAGAGACCTGTGGGGACAGCTGTGCCCTCAGGGGACAGACAGACTCCAGGAAGAAGGAAGTGAGGGTCCTAGTCTTGGAGATTTCGAGTAGAGGCAGGGGGGATGGGTTGGGAAGGCAGGGAGGGGAGGGGGGTGTCGGCTGGGGAGTGTTCACCACTAGGGGGTAGGGCTTGGAGCTGGGATAAGTGGGCGTGAAGCACGATTGGTGTGCTTTCCCTGCCCTGGTCAGGGCACCCACACCTGGCCCCTTTGTGGAAGCTTCCCAGATTACCCCGGGGAGGCAGGAGGTGGGAACAGACTTCCTTTTCCCGGAACCCCCATAACTTTTGTTGCTGATGATTCTCAGGCCTTATCATCTACTTCTAGGTGTCTTTAGCGTTCTTCTGTGGATTTCTTATGTCCTCAATGAGTCGCAGGTTCGGGTGGTAGGAAACCCCAGATGAGCCACTTTGCACCCACTCAAGTCCAGCACAGCACCTGACGTGAAGTGGGCGCTTCTCAAATGTTTGTTGATGGAGTTGGATACAATGCGGTAATGGTTCTCTTTAAGGCCAAGAGTGGGGCCCGTCGTCTGGCGGCGGCGGTGCGGTGGGGGTGGGGGTGGGGGTGTCCTTCTACCCGGGGGCCCCCACGCCACCCCCACCGGCCAGCTGCCGCGCGGCCGCCCCTCCCCCCCTTCCCTCGCAGCCGGCAGGGCGAGTAACCCGACGCCTGGGCCCGCTCCCCCTCCCGACCCGGCTCCCGGTGGCCAATGGCCGCGGCCAGAGCCTCCGCGGGGAGTCGCGGGGCCCTGGCGGCGCCGCGCGGCCGGGCTGGAGCTGGGGCACCCGGAGGTGAAGAGCTGCCCGTCTGCGACTCGAGCGGCCAGGCTCAAGCCCCCGCCTGGGCTCTCCGCCCGCCCCGTTCTGCCCGGAGCCCGGCCCGGGCCCTTCCCACTGTCGGCCCCAGGCCCGGAGGCCAAAGGGACCCGGCGCTCGGCGCGGACTGTGGCCCCCAGCGGGCCAAGTCGGGCTCCCCGCCCCCTCTGCTCCCTCCCCCCAGCCCAAGGGGTCGGGACACTTGGCTTGTAGGCCCCTCTCGGGGACCAGCCAAGGGCCCTTGTGAAGTCATGGATTCTCTGAGCCTCAGTTTCCTCATCTATAGTTGAGGCAAGTGCTTATCCACCTCGGGGTGGGGTGGGGTGGGGTGAGCACCCAACCAGTGAAGGGCGTGGAAGTCCTCGTACATTAGCCAGAGGACGGGCCAAACCCAAGCCACTGTGACCTGTCACCACCTGCCCCGCGGCAGATGGGAACGGCAGCTCCTCCTACCCGCCATGCCGGCTCCACCCACCATCCTGGGAATTCCCTGGGTTCAAAGGAAGAGCCCAGCACCGCTTTCCTTGACACCCCCAGTACAGGCATTTCCTGCAGCTCGTCTCTCCCGAGGCAGAAGTCAGCTGGTGGGGTTTAGTAACCCTGGGGGAAGGGAACTGGAAATATACGCTGCGCTGGCAGGATGGAGCACAGTCCGGGCACCTTTCCAACTACCTATTTTATCTCCTATATACTTACTAGAGTGTAAGAACTGTAAAGAGGAAACCCTCACCGGCAGTAGCTTTTTCCTCCTCAAAAAATTAAAACTGCACACTCCTGACCATTACCGTCTGTAGGCTACAAATTCTCATGCGTCTGATCGGAACCCGCCATCATGGTACCCAAAAGAAAAGCAATGGAGAGCTCAGGAAATACGTTACAATCTGAAAGAAGAGAAAGAGAGGAAGTCTTTGTCAAGGATGCGGTATTTTAACATTCATAGCCTCCCCACACCCCCAAAGTAGCAGGTGTGGGTTGCCAGTGGTGATGAGGACACACATGTGGGGGTCCCCTGAGTTCTTGGCTTCTGTGTCTGTGTCTTGAACAGGCTCCCAAGTGCCTCCTGGAACCTGCAGGAGTGGTTCACACTCTTCCTCTGCACTGGGCTGGCAACCCTTGGGCACCTTGCCTGGGGCACAATGTCACAACGATAAACTGTTCTCTCTTTCTTGGGACTTGGACTCCAGGGCCAGCCCGCCTCATCAGGCCTGCTAGATAAATCCAAAGGCAGGAAGTGCCTGGGAAGTGCAAGGGGGTCCTTATGCAGGGAGAGGGAGAGGTGCCCACCAGCCCAGGCCTGAGGTTCTGCAGGCTTCCTGAATTCATTTGCTTCCAGACCTTTGCAGCCTTGCCAAGTCGTGTCGTGAAAGATCAGAACAGCTGGAAATTTCTATCAGGAAAGCACCAGGTGCTGAACAGGTCTCAGTCTGACTTACTTAGGGGCTGGGGCCATTTGGGGTTGGCATTCTTGCCTGAGCAGACAGGCAGGAATTGCTCGCGCTTGGAAGACAGTGCTACCCCTGCCCCTGTGCTGGGGCTGCAGTAAGCCCAGGACACTGTGCTGGGGATGGAAACTGGGAGCCTCCTCCCTTCCAAGCGCCAGTTAGATGATACAAAGGGCCTCCTCTGCTGGCCAAGGAGAAGGGGATGGGCTGACCAGGGGAGGGCTGGGACTGTCACCCAGTCAGAGCCAGGCGGCTGCAAATGAAACACAGGCCTAGAAGGCTCAGACAGGCACTCAATCTTTCCCAGAGCCAAGAAATCCTGGCTAGAAACTTGACTACGGAGCAAGGAAAGGCACCGGGAAATACTTGAAACCAGGCGAGACCCCTGGTAAGGTTGGACTCTTGACAAACAAGGAGCTGAGCCAAATGCTTCCCCCACCCCTCCCTGCCTGGCCCAAACACAAAAGCTGAGCTGGCCAGAGAGGACCCAGGGGAGGTGGTGGAGGAGCCGGGGAGGGACCCAGCAGGAAGAGGAAAGCAGGCAGCAGGGGTAATTTTTACCCTGCTCAGACCTCAGGGTTCTCATACAGCAAGTCTGCGGGGCAGGAAGTCCCCCAGTGGCTTTGCACAAAGCCAAGGTCACTCAGAACCTCTGAAAGTTCCCACGAGGGGTTTCAGAAACTCCAACGTGGCAGCGTGGAGTCCTAAACACACAGTAGCCAGGCTGCATGGGTCAGCTTTTATTTGAAGAAGGGGTTTGTAGAGGCAGCTGCGGAGGGAGGGCCGCACTCCCCCCACCCCCCAGCCCCAGGCTATGGAGGGACTGACCTGAGCTCAGAACAGACTCAGCTCTTGGGTTGGGGGTGGGGAGGATGGCGCTCAGCTTGCTTTATTTTAAACGAATATGCACAGTAGCCTGTTATGAGTAAAATCTATAAACCTACCAAGGAATCCTTTTATTCGTATTTCTTGTAATGTGTGAAGGGGGTTACTTTTTAAAAGTTCTACAATTAAAGAAAAAAGAAATCCTACGTTTGAAGATAGATCCAGGGTCTCAATTTTCTTTTTCCTTTGCTACATTTTGAAAGAAAAAAAAAAAAAAGAATAAAAAGAAATATGCTACAGTATGAAGGCTTCTTGTTGTTGTGTTTTATAAAAAAAGCTGCTTTCTGAATATGAAAGTAGATCATGCTCTATAAAAAGAAATTCAGACAAAAGGTATAAAAAAGGGAGCAGAAAATCAAGTATAATCCCACCACCCAATGCTAGATAGCCTGGATAACATTTTTGTGTATTTTTTCCCTACTATTTTCCATATGTGCACCTATGTTTTTACAAGGGGTAAAATGATTGACATAAGAATGGTCTTAGCCATCTTCCTCCCCCAGCCCTTGGACCTTGGGAAGAGATGCTCTGGGGAAGGAGCTGGGCCTTGGCACCCGGTGAGTGGGGGAGAGGGGAGGTCTTCCCTGGAAGATGGCGAGGGGGCCCACTGGAGGCTCCGTGGAGGATGACTTTTGCTACCCTTTGCCCATTCCACAGTAACTCACTCAGCCCATATTCTTTGGTGGTGCTGACCTCACACCATTTCCCCCTACCCCATCCTGGGCTGGAGCCAGATCAGTCCGAGGTCTCCATACCCTGATCAGGGTGATTGGTCCAAGGACAGACACACGACCAAACCTGGACGAAGTCTCCTCTCTCGCACGGTAAGCATCATGTGACACCAGAACTGGCCGTGGCCCTCTCCTCCCACCAAGTGAGGGGAGGGCTGCTGAGACGCACACGGAGCTGAGAGATGGAGACCAAAACGTTGACGGCATCACTGGGTCCCAGGTACCAACCATGCCTGAAGCCAGCAGGCTCTGTCCTGGACTCTTCATTTACATGAGCTCAGACGTTCCTTTTTCTTTTTCCCCGTTAGATTTTATTTTCTAAGCATTGGATTTAAAAAAAAAAATCCAAAAAAACAAAAAGCATTGGTTAAAAAACAAAGCATTGGTTTTTTTTCACATAACTTAAAATGAACCATGAACCATTTTATGCTTTTTAAATTTTTTTAAACTTATTTTTGAGAGAGAGAGAAAGACAGTGCAAGCAGGGGAGGGACAGAGAGAGAGGGAGACACAGAATCCAAAACAGGCTCCAGGCTCTGAGCCGTCAGCACAGAGCCCGATGCGGGGCTCGAACTCACAAACTATGAGATTATGACCGGAGCTGGAGTCGGATGCTCCACCGACTGAGCCACCCAGGCGCCCCAACCATTAACCATTTTTGAAGGGTGTGGTTCAGTGGCACTGAGTACATTCACAGTTTTATGTTGTCATTGCTTCTATCCAGTTCCAAGACATTTTCATCACCCGAAAAGGAAACCCTGCGCCCATCAAGCAATCGCTTCCTATTCTGCCCTTCCTCTCGACCCCTGGCAACCACAAGTTTGCTTTCTGTCTCTATGGTTTTACCTGCTCTGGAAGTTTTATGTAAATGGAATCGCACAGTGGGTGACCTTTTGTGTCTGGTTTCTTTCACTTAGCACGATGTTTTCAAGGTTTATCCATGTTGTAGAATGTCTAAGGATTTCACTCCTTTTTAGGGCTGAATAATATTCCACCCTGTGAATGTACCTATCAGATTTTGTGTATTCCTTAAGTTAAAAAAAATTTTTTTTGATGTTTATTTTTGAAAGAGACAGAGACAGAATGCAAGTGGGTTAGGGGCAGAGAGAGAGGGAGACACAGAATCCGAAGCAGGCCCCAGGCTCTGAGCCACCAGCACAGAGCCCGACGCAGGGCTCGAACCCACGAGCCGTGAGATCATGACCTGAGCCGAAGTTGGACGCTTAACTGACTGAGCCACCCAGGCGCCCGGATTCTTTAAGTTTTTTTAAATGTTTATTTATTTTTGAGAGAGAGAGAGAGAGTGCAAGTGGGGTAGGGGCAGAGAGAGAGGGAGACACAGAATCCCAAGACAGGCTCCAGGCTCCAAGCTGTCAGCACAGAGCCCGATGCGGGGCTCAAACTCACTAACTGCAAGATCATGACCTGAGCCGAAGTCAGACGCTTAACCGACTGGGCCACCCAGGCGCCCCTGTTTATTCTTATGGACATTTGAGTTGGTTCTACCTTTTGGCTAGTATAAATAATGGTGCTGTGAACATTCATTTGTAAGTATTGGTGGGGATACCTGTGTTCAATTCTTTTGGGTATATAACTATGAGTGGAATTTCTGGGCCATATGGTGATTTATGTCCATGCCTTCCTTTTCTAGTTTAATGTGAATTGGGTTTCTTTCCTGGGCAACTAAGTGTCCTACCTGGAGAGAGCGGACAAGCGGAGATATGGGAGACAACAGGAAATACGTTCTCGAGTGGGAGAGCGACGTGAGAAAGTATTTTCTGGACAAGCAGCAGGGCATACACTGCGTGGAAGACCCAAGGGAAGAGGAATCTTAGAGCAGCTGCTTCAGCGATCCAGTCTGGGAGAGGAAGTGTCCCTCCTCCTCTATTCATTCCTCTTCCCCCTCCTGCCAACGCCCGCCGGCCTGCCTGCGCAGGGATGAGCCAACAGGGGGCAGTCTGGGTGGGAGAGAACACATTTCCCTTTAAACGAGAAGGGTTTGTTTCACTGTGTACCTCCCACAGCTCTGCCAGGGATTGATTTCTCCACTGTGATGAGCCACAGGTCTCTCGGGACCACATCTGAGGGCGGCCAGCCACCTTCAGACATGTCCACTCTGCCTGGGACTCCAGGTAGAGTGACGCCTCTGACCCAGCTTAGAAAAGAAACCACTGGAGCCTCTGCTCCTGTTGCTTCTTTCCCACTGACTGCCACTCGCCCCAGCCCTGAAGTTACCAGTCCATCTGGGGACTTGTTTGCCACGTGGGATCCATGCTTCTGCTCACTCTCGTTCCCATGTGTGGAGATTCTCTTTAGAGTCAGTCTCACCGCCGCTGTGGGATGTCCTACAGGTAGATGGCGATCTTACTGGATTCCTTTCATGTTGAGCACCCTGTGTGTGCGCCAGGTTGAGCAAACGCCTGGGCGATGGGCGAAGAGGAGCTGGGCAGGAACACACGATGGCAGGGCTCTGGAAATATCACTAACTCGAGGCCCCTGACCCCGTGGAGCATGCGGCTCAGTGCAGGGAGACAGACTCCCAGAGGAGCCGGGTGGCAGCATGGAGGGACGCTGACAAAATTACATCAGTAGGGAAATTTGGTTTTTAGAGCCCTCCTAGTGAGCCTTCATTTACTTCGTATTTTCCTTAATTATTTGCTTAATTATATTAACAATTAATATCTACTGAGATTTAATAGAAGTACTAACTTCACCTAGTTTAGGAGCTGAGCTCTCCCACCAACAGCCAGCATCGGATTGCCAGCCAGGTAAGGGAGCCACGTTGGAAGTGGGACCTTCAGCCCCCGTCAAGCCTTCAGGTGACTGCGGTTCCTCCAGCTAGTGTCTTGACTAAAACCTCACGAGAGACCCTGCACCAGAACTGTCAGGCTAGGTTGCTCCTGAGTTTCTGATCCACACAAACTGTCTGAGATAATAAAAGCCTGTTGCTGTTTGAAGCGGCTAAGTTTTGAGATGATTTCTTAGACGGCAATAGAGAACAATCGCACAATGTTTGCTGTTACTATTTTCCAGGGTCGCTACCCTGAGCAGAGAAGCTGGGGACTGTTCTGACTCAGGTGTGCGGTGACCAGTGTTAATAGCTGAGGGCACCTTGCTTCCAGGTCGCGTATAACGTGATGGGCTAAGGACCATCCGGACAGGTTTCAAGGCTTCTTTTGAAAGGATACGTTTCACACCAATCTGGAGCGCACTTCCGAAGCCAAAGGTCTCAGGGAGGAGATGCCAAGGCCGATAGACTTCGTTCACAGATGACCCCAAGCGCTCAGGTGACAAACGTCAAAGCGAGACTTTCTGGGGCTGTTGACCTAATGCAGTTCCCACAGTTAGGAGCTGATGGAGCATGTTCATCAGAAAAGGCAGATTCATTTGAGTCCAGCCCATGTTCCCAGCACGTGGAAGCTCAGCCCTTCCCGTGAAAACACCGTGAAAACCTCTGCAGTATTTCCCAGCGAAACTGGCTTCCCTCCCTTCTCTCCCTGTCACCAGGAGCTGGACAGAGCTCTGGGGCGCATGACAACCACAGCTCACGTGAGCTTGTGTCCAAGAAGTCCCCACCCTCTCCCCTCTTGGTACCAGAGATTCTGGGAAATCAGCTCTATTTTCAGCCTCCAGGTTTCCCTGTTATTATGAGCACTGAGCTCCTCAGAAACAGGTAGCCGCAGGGGAGCTGAAAGAAAGGAAGATGAAGTGAAACCCACAACAGCCCCTGAAGGAGACAGTTCTCAATTTCAACCTGAAAACTCGGGAAACCTTTGACAAGAATCCTCTTAGCTGCTGCCCCTTGGAGACATCGACTGTATTTGGGGTTAGGTTTGGTAAGGCTTTTCTCAGTGAATGACTGGTCAGCCAATTGAGTCTCCTTCCTTGAAAGAAGTTTGATACAGAACACTTCAAAACAGAGTTTTAACATGCCTGTGTTTTTTGCTTCTTATTCCTTTCTTCTCTGGTTTTGCTGCTCAGAGACAGACCTTAAATTCAGCAACATCAGCCTCCCCATGGCTGTAAGGGGAAGCAGTTGAGAAATGACCATTTTTCAATTTACCCTGTCCCTTGGGAAGAAAGAACACTGAACTTGAGTTTGAACTTTTAAGGACCTAGGGGCTTACAAGTCTTTCCTCCTCCAGCAAAGGCCCATAGACAGTAAAGGAAACAAATCCAGCCAACTGGCTATTTGAAAGCCTTCACTTAGCATTTGATGAAGGATGCCATTTGGATTAACCATTAAAATTGACTTCCAATACCCAACAGAAATTAAACGCGCCCAGGCACTGCACGCAGGGTAAATGAAGACACCAACACCGAAAAAGTGAAATCTGGGTTTCTTTGAAATAAACACAGTTTGGGGCACCTGGGTGGCTCGGTAGGTTGAGCATCCGACTTGGGCTCAGGTCATGACCTCATGGTTCATGAGTTCGAGCCTCGCATCGGGCTCTGTGCTGATGGCTCAGAGCCTGGAGCCTGCTTCAGATTCTGTGTCTCCTCGTTTGCCCTTCACCCTGCTCGTGCTGTGTCTGTCTCTCTCTTTCAAAAATAAACATTAAAAAAAAAAAAAACAAGAAAAAAAGAAATAACCACAGTTTGGATATTGGGCTACCCAATAGGATAGGAGGTTAGGAGGGCTCCTCCACAGTTTCCTTGGCCTCCACTCATGTCCTCCTTGAGTGGACAATATCAGTGCCAGGGCCAAAAGGTAAATGGCGTGCAAATAAGGTGTCTCTAGCAGCAACTTTAGACCTGGCTGGCAGTGTAAGAAAAGCAAAAATGAAATCAAAGTAAAATACTGCCAATGCTTCTATTGCAATTTGCATTACATTACCCATAATGATTTGTAATTTTACATTTAAAGCTATTATCTTTTGGCAGACACCTTGACTTTAAATAAGTGTCTGTTACCCCAAGGGGCTGCGGCAAACTGTGCCTAGCATCCCACAGTAAGATCCAGAATGAGGATATCCACCCAGGAGTGCGGCTACCCAGGCAGGAGCACCACCAGCCTGAGGCCGTCTCTCCCTCTTTGGCATGAGGCTGCCCGGGCTTGGCACCTACCATGGTCACTGCTTTGGTGACTGTCATCCTGCCAAAGGTTTTAAGCTACCACCTTTCATCTGCTCCCACTTCTTCCTGCATAGAAAGTATCAAGTATCTTACATTCTTCCTTTGGTGCCCTAGGACCGTCTGACAAGTGCACTAAAGGATCATCTCTTGGTCTCTGACATCTAAGAACCTGCATGTGCTTAAAAACAGCAAGAAAGCTCCCAAAAGAATGGCTTGCAGAATGAGAAGTTGGATGGATTCCAGCTGGAGTGCCACTTCCCTAACCCCACACACCTTTAAGTGACAAGAGACTAAGGAGTGATAGGGGGTTATCACAGAACATTCCCAGCTTTTTGTCAGAGCCTGAGAGCCCCTTGGAGCAAATGACTCTACAGAAATTCAATCAGAATGGAAGAATAGGCAGAAGCAAACGGAGGGGCAGGCTGGGAGCTATGTCTCCTTCACAAACATTCTACACACTGATAGGTACTAATCTAGTAAAAAGAAATAGGACAATGACATAAAGTACATAGCCAGTGGCTGGCACATAGGAAGTGTATCAGTTAGCTCTTTCTGTTTAACCATCCAAAACTTAGTGGCTTAAAACAACAACCATTATTTAGCTCATGATTCTGCAGTTCGGCGTATTGAGGCTGGCTCGCTCACTCTCTGCAGTCAGCTGGTCTTGGATGGCCTCCGCTGGGCCCACTCCTCTGCACACTGTGGCACCTCTTTCTCTGGCAGGCTAGCCCAGCCCATTCACACAAGTTCCCAGAGAGAAATAGGCACGTTCTCCCGAGGCGTAGACTGGGAACTGAACACACGATATCTACTGCACTGTCCTGGGCAAAGCAAGTCACTAGCACAGCCTGAATTCAAAGAGTGGAGAAACAGGCTGTTGCTGGTGGTGGGAGCGGCCGAGAAGTCATCTTGCAAAGCGGTGCTTACAGAGGGAATGAGGAAAGATTGTGGCCATTTGTGCAATCTACTACTGCGGACACCGGTATATTCTGTGAGTACGTAGAGTTTTTCTACCATTTCCAAAAGGAATGATATTGACGTGTCGGTTGCCACGCCTAGGATGAAAAGACACTCGGAAAAGCAAGACCATCAGACTGATACAGACGGTAGTCAGAGGGTAACACCTTTGTTCATGTGCTGGTTTCCCCTAAAGCCAACCCCCATGCCCAGGGGCCCTCCTCTGATCCAGCCTCCCTTCCCCCTCCCCTTGATGGGAGGACCTGGGTGGGCCTTACCCAAGTCCAGAGGCCTGCCTTCAAGACACGAGTGTGTGGTTACGGAGACTTTCTCCATCTTTCATGAAGCTCCCCATCTAGCAATCCTGTGTCCTTGTTTTCTGCTGTCTTCTTGGAGTCATTTCAGTCTCTCCAGCAAGAATGGACCCTCTGTCAGTTAGAGGTTCATCACCTTGATCTGAAATGTTTATGTCCGCCTTATTTGGTAGTTAGTAACGTGTGGCCAGGGTCCATGAGGTCACCCTGTTTCTCAAATTGGCTGGATATTTGGAGACAAGTGTGAAGAAACCCAGGCTCTGTCTCAATGTGTACTAACTGGCTTCTGTCGCATTCTCAGGTGAGACAAATCTGTCTAGTGATTTCCCTTCAGGAGTGGGAAATGTATCCCCTCTTCCTTCTGATTCCCACCACCAGTGTTATCCCACACATATGTGCGACGCACTCATAGAACTGCATGGTTGTTTCTTCAGCAGAGGAGACACGGTTGCTTCTCATCTTCATCCACAACTGTCTTTTTCGTCACCCTTTCTAGCTCAGGGTGAGCATGGGACATCACAGTGACCTGTGAGATGGAGGTAAAGTCAGCGAAGTGAGACTTCTGGAAAAGCTTGTTTCCCTGACTTGAAAAAAAACAAAACAAAACAAAACAAAAGGACCAATGAGCCCTTTGCCCTTCCTCCTTCTTCCCACTGGGAGCATTGCTGTGAGGCCAGGAATTGCAGCAGCTATATTGTGACCATGAGGACTAGAGTCATGAGCCGAGGATGGTGGAGCAAAATTACAGAAGAGGCCTGGGTATCTGATGACGTATTTCAGCAGCTGCGCCAGCCCTAGGGTTAAACAAGTTAGCGCAAGTCAACATTGGTTGGATTTTCTTCTCATTTGCAGCCAAACAAATTCTTTACTGTTACAGGCAGGATCTTTACTGGTTTCAAAGGAAAGTAGATCACAGAAATATAACTGAGAGAGCTGAGTATTTCTTTCTTTCTTTTTTTTTTTTTTAATGTTTATTTATTTTTGAGACGGAGACAGAGCATGAACATGGGAGGGGCAGAGAGAGAGGGAGACACAGAATCGGAAGCAGGCTCCAGGCTGTGAGCCATCAGCCCAGAGCCCGACGCGGGGCTCGAATTCACGGACCGTGAGATCATGACCTGAGCCGAAGTCGGACGCTCAACCGACTGAGCCACCCAGGCGCCCCAAGAGCTGAGATTTCTAAGGAAGTTCCAGAAATATATCAGTCAGAGAAATCACTGTCCATTTCAGGCTTCAAGTTTCTACTATAACTTGCCCAGAAGGGAAATAAATCAGCATCGAGGAGGGTTAGGAGGCCACTCCCTGAAACATATTATTGTATTCTATTAAATCGCAGATGCCATTGGTTGTAAAATGCAGCATCGTCTTATGTATCACTGTGAAAGAAAAAAATGTTCTTAAGACCACCGCTAATTATAGGACACATGAACTCTGATGTCGGACATTTTAAAGTGGAGGGACACCCTAGAATCAGTGAGATATAGCATGTATTTGCTCCTTTGATTATCGCCTGCCGTCCCCATTAGAGGTGACTCGTTCTCTGCTGAGTCCCCATACCTGGGATTGGGTCGGGCACAGAACAGACTCCTTCCATAAATATTTGTTATTGCATGAATCAGGGCTCAAGTCCCTGCCTTTCCAATAACTTCTCATGCCACCCTGGCTGAACAAAGCATTTCCCTTTGTGCCTCGTTTCATCGTAATGTAGTTTAACTGAACCTCACCAGCACAGGAGAGATAAAAAGCCCCACATAAATGGAAAGCGGACCCACACTCTGCATCACCATGGCGATGCCTCCCAGCACCTCAGATGGATGCAGAAAGGCCTCATTCTCCATCATCGCTAGAAACCCCACTCTCCCCAGGGCCTGATTCCTTCTAAGGCTCTGGGATTAACCCTTTCCAGCCGAGACTTTTCCAACCCTCTGGGTTACTCAGTGTGCTCCCTGCAAATGGACAAGAGCAGAGGAAATATGCAAGCGCGTTCAAGCACAGAGATGGAGTTTTGTAACTTCCCTGAATTTCTCCAGGAAGTCAACATGCCAGTGTGTCATTGACACAAAATATCTTTCAGTAACATCAGCCTGCATCTCTCAGAGGGATCGTCTTGCCTAATCAAAATCACTGAGCTGAGGAGGAGGAGGGCTATGTGTGCCCTCAGAAACAGTAAAGATAATGGTAATAACTTACACATAGCAAGCGACAAACCCTTTGTATGTGTCTCCTCATGTAAACGTCAACAAAAACTTGTGGGATAAGAAGTATCATTTTCCCCTTTTTTTACAGGAAGGGAAATTACAGGAAGAGGCATAGAGATGTTAGGTCACAGTAAGTAGCCCAGCCTGGCTTTGAACTCAGAGTCTGTGCTCATTATGGTCTACTGCTTTGTAACTGCCTTCCACTGGGTACCTAGGTCACGCTAGGCTTTGTGCCTGGCACCAAGGCACAGAGAGGAATAAAGCCCAGTACCTTCTCTGAAAAAGTTCATGCTCTGGTGGAGAAGAGAGGCCTGCTGACAGAAACGGGCAGAGATGGGTACACAAAGGGTCACAGGGACACAAAAGAAAGAGAAAAAGGGCTGCGCCTGGGGGCAATCAAGGAAGGCTTCACAGAGGAGGTGGGTTTGAGCAGGGGATTGAAGAGAAAGTAGGAATTTGTTTAGTAGACAAAGGAGGCTCAGAGGATCCCAGGGAGCAGCTTCTTGAAGGCTGGATCTGGGGAAAGGGAGGAGGCAGAAGTCAGGGCTGAAAATAAGGGAAGGGGCTCCATAGGGAGAGAGTTTCCCTGCCTTGGTCAGGGAGCCTGGGAAGGATATAATCAGCAGAGTAACAGGGTTGCCTTACATTTTGGAGAGAGTTTTCAAGTAGCTGCACTGGGGTGATTGTGGGGAGAAGAAGAGGGAACCGCATCGGAGTGGACCGTGAATATTATGTTCCACGAATAACACGGTCAAATGGAGACGAGAAAGGTGAACAGACACGTAGACCAATTTCGGCTTCAAGTAGAGAAGGGGATGGACCTCCATGCCTACAAAACTCTCACACAAACTGTGTAGGCCTTCCGTATGTTCACGTGGAATCACAACGGTTTCTGGCAAGGTCTCTACTCCCACTTCTAAAACACCACCATTTATCTCTCTGATGCCTGAAATTCCACCTCCAGATACTACTCCTCTGGGTTAAACGCTGACCTTTCTTTTTCAGGGTTTTCTTGTTTTTTCCCAAGTGATTCTTTTACTTATTCTTTAAATTTCCAAAGTGGCCTACGTTTCTTACAGAGAAAGAAAACTTAAAAACATACTGAAAAAAAAGGAAAAAAAAAAGAAAAAAAACATCCTGAAGATGTTCTATGTTTCCTTCCTGACTGTGGCTGAGATTCTGAGTGTTCCTTAATATCTATCCTTGTTTCTTTTTTTAGTGGCAGAACTTGGATTATATTCTAGATGGCAATGTGTCTTGCTAACACACACACACACACACACACACACACAGAAAAACAAAAACAAAAACTCCTCCATTTCCTAGACTTTTTTTTTTGTAGTCAGGTGTGACTATGTGACTAGATTCTGGCAATGATGCAAGCAAGAGTGTTCTGTGGGACTCCTGATAAGGCTGCTTAAAGGGATTTGACTCAGCAGGAAGTGGGAGAGAGCTTTAGTCTTTCTTTTCTTCCTTCCAGCCTGCAACCCAACATGATGTGATGACTGGTGCTTCAGCAGCCATATTGGATCATGAGGTAAATTTGAGGATGTCAGCCACATACCAAGATAGTGATCTAGAGGCCACACTAATACCAGTCCCTGGACTGCTCAGCTCTTAGATAGGAAAGAAATACTTTTCCATGTATTAAGCTGCTCTTATTTTCGTATTCTGCCACATGCTGTTGAACCAAATTCGGTATGACACATGAACCATGCTGTCTTTTAGAGAAACTGGCCCAATTGGAATCACCTATGGGCTGTATGAAGCCAGATCCTCCCTCTCAGGACTTAGGAATTAGGTAGAAAAACTCTAGTTAGTCAATGTTGAGGCTTGACATAGAAAGTCACACACTTGTGAGGTTCTGAGGCCACCATTTTAGGGCAGCCACTATGGGGCCGCGTGCTGATAACTGCATGTTTTTTTCACGCAGTCTGCTGAGAGAAAAGATTGAAGTAGACACAGGCAGGAGAGATGAGAGACCATGGAACCCTGGAGAGTGAGAGAGAGTTGGAGACGGCAGCTACCTGAGAACATTTATGATCCCTTGAGGTCATAACTGTACTATCTGCAATCAAGTTTCATGTGAATGCCAGTTTCCGATTAATGAGCCTTTTCTTTTAAACCTAAGCCAGCTTGAGAGCACCAGGGTGGCTCAGTAGATTGAGCATCTGACTCTTGATTTTGGCTCAGGTCAGGATCCCAGGTTCACGAATTCATGCCCCACATTGGGCTCCGTGCTGAGAACGTGAAGCCTGCTTGGGATTCTCTCTCTCCCTCTCACTCTGCCCTTCCCCTGCTCTCTCTCTCCCAAATAAATAAACTTAAAAAAAAATTCTCTCCACTCGCACTAAGATAAAAAGAAAAAAAAGAAAAGATTTTTAAAAAATGAACGTAAGCCAATTTGAGCGAATTTGTTTCTTGCAATTAACAGACACCTAACACAACCCTACAAACTGACCTGTAATTTCCCTTTTAACTTTCTAGGTTCCCTTTTAAGATGCAAATGCTCCTGGGGAAGTAATGCCTATGTCACTAACGCTTTAGGACAAATGACTTGTCATCTTCCTGAGTGGAGGAAGTGAAGCCGGAGGCTGGCGGCACCAGGAGCTGCAGGTGAGCAGATATCCAAGGGGTGGGCCATGTCCCTGCAAAGGCAGGGATAGACCTGCCCGTCCTCATGGTTGTGCTTTGGCTCAGCCCTGCATCCAGAGCTCTCTCCCTGCCCTCAGGTCTGCAGGAGTTGGCTATAAAATTCCTGGAGAGAGTTGTTCCAAAGCACAGGGGTATAATACAGAAGGTAAAGAATTATCTGGAAGTCTGATCTCTTCAGACTGGGTCTGCAGCCCGTACCCAGTTCCGCAGAAATTCAAGACTGTTAATCTTTGCTCCATCTACAAAGAGTATGGAATTATTTTGTTGCACCAAAAACTTGCCATCCCACGATTTAGTCATTTCTCCCACCTTCTCATGTCCCAGGTGACAAACTGTTAATTAACAAGAAGAAAAAAAAAAATCAGCATTCCTAGTTACCTACCAAAACAAGTGGCTTTTTTAATGGCTGGCTTTCGGGAAGGCTGTCGAAAACACCTATACCCTCAAAGCAAGTGCCCAAGCCACACTTCACTTGAACTTACTTATACCCTTTCTCACTCCACAAGGGATCTGAGGGGGCTGTCAACTTTCTGTGTCATCAGATCATTACTCCAAACCTATAATGAACACTGGCCATGTGCAGAGGGCTAGAAATAGAACAGTGGCACACATGAATCAAACGCTTACTGTAGGCAAGCATCGTGCTCAGGGATTAACTCATTTGGTCTGGGAGAGGTACTTCCGTGTTTCACTGAGTCGACATTACCATCCTTTGGGAGTTGCGTCATTACGCACCACACCGTTAAGAAAGAAAAAAAATCTGTCAATTACCTGGAAGATGCAATACCAGTCAGGATATGGAAGAGTGTGCTGTGAAAACAGAACCCCAAAGTTCAATGGCTAAAGAGGCTTATGTTCCTCTCTCCCCTTAAATGCCCATTGACCCCACATTGTCTTCACCCTGGGACAGCCTCTATCTGGAATTTTGCTGCCTTTTTTGTTTGTTTGTTTAAAGTTTATTTATTTTGAGAGAGAGAGAGCACTCACCCAAGCAGCAGAAGGGCAGAGAGAGAGAGAGAGAGAGAGAGAGAATCCCAAGCACGCTCCCCACAGTCAGCACAAGCCTGACGTGAGGCTTGGACTCACGAATGGTGAGATCACGAACTGAGCCAGAATCAGGAACCGGACGCTTAACAGACCGAGCCACCCAGGTGCCCCACTAGCTGTCTTTCAAAGCTTCACCCAGGATGTGACACGTGACACTTCCTTACACACCCCATTGGCCAGAGCAAGTCACAGGGCCACTCCCCCCAGCTCAGCAGATGGGATGCATGCTCCTGTAGAGAGGGGCATTGCGGCAAACAGTATTACAATTCCGTATTTCTGTATCGATTGGAAGACGTATCCTGCCATAGCCCAGTTCCAGGGATATTAAAAGGTAAAAAACTGTACATCCTGGAGTGATGAAAAACGGAACTACCATACCCAGCATAGAGGTGAGGAAAGGAGGCTCAGGTGAGTCACACAATGCACTTGAGACCTTGGAGTGAAAGAGCAGAGGCTTCAGCCCAGGTATTGCCAACCCCACCCTTAACCCGGCCCCAGTGAACCCTCATGGAGGTGCAGGGTCTGTCAGGTGCTGGGGAAGCCTTGGGTGCCCCTAAATTACCCTCCATGTATTAATCTCTTTCTTAAAAAAAACTAAACAAAACAAAAAACCCCTCTTTTCTTCAAATGTATTGAGCTAGCACTAGGCTAGCTACGACACTGAGGACTAAGTCTCTAGTTCCCTTAAACAAAATGTCCCAGGTCAGCCAGGGGTCAAAAGGAAGATTCACAGAGGTCAGCTGTTAGCTGTGGAAGGAAAGGCATGCACTCAGAGGCTAAGATACACGTGACCCCTTCCAATACAGGGCTGGCCCTGACCCTGGTAAACCATCCCATAAAGAGATGACTATTTACTCTAGGCAGAGGCCTGGTGGGTGTGGGTCGAGTGCCAGGAAGCCAGTGAGCTGGCCATTGGAATGCGAGTGTGGGAGGGGTGGGGGGAAGTGGCCACTGGCTTCCACTGAGTCACAGAGGACTGAGTCCAGGAGGGTGGCTGGCCCCACTTGGTGCAGCAGGAAGAAGCAAGGTCAGAAGAGTCAGAGGTTGGGTGGGGCAGGGAGGGGAGGCCGGCTGTCTCAGGCCCCAGCGGATCTCAGAGGTGGCTGGCAAGCAGGCCTCTGATGAAAACACTGCCCAGCGAACACCCCCCGGGATCCAGTTGGTCATCCAGAAGGCTCCTTCTGGGATGTAAATCAGGGTTGCCATGAGAACATCCAGAACCTTGCCTTTGTCTGGTTTGAAATTCTAAAGTTGCTGGGCTAGGGCGTCCAGTACGGATGCTGAAAAGTAAAGACTTAGGGTCCTTCAGCTGCCACTCCTCCCCAGGGCGAGGATCTCAAGCATGAGCAAGCTTCGAGACATTTTAAAAATGGGAAGTAAGAAAAGCTGAGGCTTAGAAGCCAGTCGAAAGAATAGAATGGTTGGAGGGGATGCGGACAGAATGCGAAAATGAAATAACGCCAGCTATAGGACGGACTGCTGGTTAGTCACGGTGTAATGTGAGTGTGCAGTCCCAGCTCTGCTTTATAAAGTGGAAAGGGATTACCGTGGAGAGAGGAAGTGTGCGGCCAGTCAGACAGCTGCCGGCCTCCTGCAGAGCTCAGGGCCCTGCCTTCGCCAGCAGAAACCCAAGCTCCCTGCCCCAGGACCCCTGGAGAGAGAGTTCACTCCTGTCCTCTGCCCCACGGGCCCCCAACCTCCACAGCACTCTTCCGGACCCACCCTCTGGCCTGTGTGGCCACTATCCCTGCTCCTGTCTCTGTAGAGCCTTCTTTCTCCTCCTCCTCTTCCTCCTCCTCACCTGGGCCGCTCGCTCTCCTCTCCATCCTTCAAGGCCATCCTCCAGAATCACTCCAGCCCTCACTGAACACTGCTGTGTCCATTCCTGGGGCTCCTTTGACTACAAGTGTGGGCACCCGGCTTGCCCTGGTGGAAAATAAAAAGCAGGGAAAGCACATAACTAGGGAGCGAAAGCGTTTTCCTCAGCCTTCTTAGGGCCCCTGGCCGTGTCTGAAAATTAGACTGACAAAGACAGGTTAACCGCAGAAAAGCATACAGATTTATTTCATCTAAGTCTTGTGTGACACAGGAACCTTCATAAGGAAATGAAGACCTGAAGAAACCTGAGTATTTTATGCTAGGTTTGACGAAGAGTGGACAGTCACAGAGGAATAAGATAAAGGAGTAGAGGAGTATGAGGTATTGTAGTAAACCGGGGGGAAACTTAGTAAGGCCTCGTTGTAGGGTTCTTCTTGGCGTCCCTTTGTCTTCAGAGATAAGGATGCTTCTTTTGGGGTGCTGGGGTGGCTTAGCTGATTGAGCGTCCGACTCTTGATTTCAGCCCAGGTCATGATCTCATAGTATGTGAGTTCAAGTCTCAAATCAGGCTCTGAGCTGACAGCATGGAGCCTGCTTGGGATTCTCTCTCTCTCCCCCCCCCTTTCTCTCTGCCCTTCCCCAACTCACGCTCTCTCTCTTTCTCTCCCTCTCTTTATCTCAAAATAAATAAATAAACAAAAAAAGGATGCCACTTTCCTCTGAGTATAGCAAGGGCACCTTGCACATGAGGGTTTTATGATTTGTTTCAGGGAACAGTCTTGGCAGTGGTGGGGGGGGGAGGAGAGGGTGGCACTGGGAGTGACTTTCCTGCTTCTGCTTTTTTCTCCCCAGCTCCCTCAGGCTAAAATATTCAATATGCTAAGATGCCATATTTTGGGGTAGCATGTCCTTCCCATCATAACCAACCTGAGGAAACTTCCAAGCTAGATCCTGTGGCCTCAGGGTAGAGGTGGGGGGCTGGGAGGATACTGGCCAGCTAGAGACTTAAACTCCATCTGTCTGTCTCTCCCTGCCTGGTGCCTCCTCGTATGTTTTTCTCTTTAGGTTGGTTTCCTCCTGTCAAGCTGGCTGCCCCCTAAGGCAGGAACATGGCCTTGCTACTCCATTTTTCCCCTTCCATCCTTAAAACGAGGAGAAGTGACCTCTTCCTGTGCTACCTGGTGGCACCCTCCCCAGTGGCTGGGGCTGTGAAGCCTTTGAAGAGAATTGGGAGGCGGCTGGGGCTCAGAAGCCCAGGGCAGTCGAACCGCACAGATCATTATTGTCATATCTGCTAATGGTTGTGGGTGTCGAGGCCTCACCTACTCTGTGAGCTCCTCGTGGGGCTTCTTTCCTGTGCTTGTTGTGCTGTCCCCCAAGAAGCGGACCCTCGGTAAAGGTTTGCTCGCTGGCTGATGAACTGTCAACACCCACAAGCCTGGCCAGGACCACTGATCAATGAAACGAGACCTAACCGTGAAGAATCCTCAGATCTTAGAGTAGAATCCTCAGGATCTTCCAGGCTCTTTGGAAATCCAGAATAATCACGGGAGGTCCAGACCTCCTCCTGCTGCATTGCCACCATCAAGAATGAAGAGTGCCTCTCCCAGCCCGGGGCTCCCACCCCTCTCAGGGCCCAGAAAGGCAGCTTTCATAGAGAGGTCTCCCTGGGCCCGTCCAAGGATCCCTGTTCATTTCCCTCCCACCAAAGATCCCAACCTTAAGGGCTGGGATAAAAATGGCCAGTGAGGGGTGTGGCAGCGGGCACAGTTCCTTTAGCAGAGGTGATATCAAAGTGTATTATAGAAGACAATCAAGGGTTATAATTTGTCATTTAATGCATCCATTTGAGGGGTGAGAATTTCTGCGGCTTTCGGCTATGTAATCGCTCTTTTTCCCACCCCGACATCCCAGGGTTGCCCAGCAGCGCCTCCTTGGTTCATAGCCAGCCTCTCCTCCCCACCTTCCTCAGCCCTCTCTCCTGAGAGCTTGTCTGCAGATTCGAAAAGCAAGGCGGGCTGCACTCACTCCTCAGTCTGTGAGCATTTATTGATTAATCTGTCAGTCGATAAGTACTTAGTGAGCATGTGTTGTGTGTATCAGTCATTGTGCTGGGGGCTAAGAGGACCCCTGAGAAGTGTAAAATTGGACCCACTCTCCAGGAGCTATGTCTACACAGGGAGATCCCTGAAGACACATGATACTGGACTGGATGGTCTTAAAGGTTCTTCGGGGCACTAATATTATGTGGTTATAGACCAAGTGATTAGGTTTGGGCCAGGCTCTGATGGATGGTGGGGTCTGGCTACCTGTTAGAAGGTAGGTGGGGGGTGGGGAGGGGTTTATTATATTCCAAGGACTGGGGAAGGCAAGAAAATGAGAAAGTACAAAGTGTGTTCGAGGCTCAGGGGGTTGACATGCTTGGATAGAGGATTTTTATGAAGAAATGACAGGTTTGCTACAACACTGGTTAGAGCTAGTGAGTACATAACATATCTCAGGCAGAAGAGAAACAGGGAGAATTTGAGCAGGTGAAAACCTACAGTTGAATAGTTTTTACAACGGTGTTCAGACCCCACTTGCCCCCTGCTGCCTCTCTGATGGACACTGTTGGCTTTGCCCTCAACGGCCACCTCCCTCCTCTTTCTTTTTAACCGAAATCTTGGGATCCCAGACTTGGAGTACTAAAACTAGAACCACCTTGGGTAAACTGGGATGGTGGGTGACCCTATCAGGGGCTGTTGAAGTTGTTGGGAAATGCACCCCAAAATGAGGCCACTGGCCATTCCCAACACACAGTCTCTAACCTCTGCAGCAGGTTACCCAGGTTTGGGGGTCCTATTACCCAGTCTGGCTAGCCTGACACCATTTGCCCCCTTTCTCCACAGCACTGGCTTGCAATCTTCACCATGGCTCTCAAATTGCCCACCGGGCTCCCACTGTACTCCCTTTGCAGCTGATTTCCAATTTCACAGAGGAAAGAGAGACCATCAGCCAGAAAGCCCCCCATCCTCCTGCATCCTCAGAATGCATCTCCTTTCCTGCTGCCAGAAGAAGGCTTTCTCCATCTCAGTGCGTTCATCAGAAATCCAGAGGCCACCCCCCTTCCCTCTGCACCCACCTATAGCGATCACCCTCTCTCTCTCTCCCTCCAAGTCTCCTCTGCTGCCCGTTTCTAACTTTCCCGTCAGCCTGGCCTCTGCTTCACCCTTGCTCTTGCCAAGATCTCAAAGGACCCATTACGGGGCTCCTCTCAGGCCACAGCTGGCTGCCCACGGCACTCCTGTTGACCAACCCCTCCTTGAAGCCTGCCCTCCTCCCTTGGCCTCACCCCTTCCTACCTCTGGCTGTTCCCGTTCGGTCTGTTTCTTCTCTTTCTTTGCACTGGAAACATTGGTCTTTCCTTCTCTCCTCAATTGTATTCGCTTCTTTCGGATAATTCCATCTATAAATATGGTTTCGACTGTTACCAAACCCTGACAACTCCTCAGTCTGTAGCTCAGGCCAAGACTTGTTTTCTGTGCCCTGACCTTTATGTGCTGTGAAGTCATCAGTGTGATTGCTAAAGTCTGCGATTTTGGAGTCAGATCTACGGTTGAGTCCTGGCTTATCAGCTGCGTGACTTTGGTCAGGTGTTTAAGCTCTCTCTGTGCTTCGCTTTTCTCAGTTGTGAACCAGAGATCATAATATACTAACCTTATGGGGCTGTTGAGAAGATTAAATGAGATTATGTAGACTGCTTAATATAATGTCTGGCTCATAGTAACAATCAATGCAGTTATTTTTATAGCATTCGGTTGCCTATTACTCTATTTTTTTTTTTTTTTTGAGCATTTGTGTCCTGAACTACCAGGCACTAAGCAATGGAAATCATTCAATCATTAAAAACAAAAAAAAAATTAAAGCCCCATGGGGTGGGTGTTGTGGTCTCTCTGCAGGGGAAGAAACCGAGGCTGAAAGACAAAGCATCTCGTATCAGGTCACGGCTCAGCAGAGGCCAAGCTGGCCTTGGAGCAGACTGATGCCAAAGTCCTTCTCAGTCACGTCAATGAACCCATCTCTCAACATCAAATCAACACGCGTTCTCTTTTCTGCGTCTCACACTTGCCCTTCCGCTTAGAGTCCTGTTTTGCCAGAAGGATGTAGCATTTATTTTGTCAGCAAAAATCCACTCTCTCGGAGAAAGAAGGGCGTGGAGGGGGGAAGTGGTGCTAGTCTGCTCTCTCCCTCTACAGCCTCGCCGCACCCATCCCATCAGGAGGCCCTATCCTCTTCTTCCCATTTAGTGCCCTTGCCCCCCCCCCCCCCCGCAGCCCCTCCAGGTCTTTCGAAGGGGCATTTGCTAAAGCCAGAGTCAGCGCCTACAATAACCTAAAGAACTGTTAAGGATCCCTGGCTGATCTTAGCCTTGCCCCCAAATCCACCCTTTGCTCTGCTGTTCGGGTCACATTGCTAACACCTAACTATGTTCATTTCATTCTCCTAAGGGTCCTCAATGCCCCCCCCCCCCTCCATTTCCCCAGGACAAAACGTTAGGGAGATTCAGGAAAAAGAGAAGTCCCGTGTGAAAGGTTCCGGGGCCCCTTGGAGGAAAGAGAATTGCCAAAATTAGAGCCTCGGAGTCTGTGGCCTGAAGTTTAGGTAAGCATCCTCCCACAGATGCTGGGTTTAAGAACCCAATAGTTGTGTCCAGGTGAATCCTATTGCTCTCTGCTCCCTCCCAGCCCGCCACTGGCTGTCCCCATCACCCCAGGAGGGGTCAGTAGCGAGCAAAAGGTGTTGCCATAGGATGGGACTGGTGACCTCGCTTGTGGGCTTCCTCTCCAGGTCCCCGGGCAGAAGTCCGAAGAAAACACTCTGGCCACACAACTGGGCTTTTATTAGCATCTTTTCTGGCAGTCTCAGGGAGAATTTAGGGCTGGAGCGACTGGAAACTAGATTCTTTTTCCCCTTCTCGGGTTTGGCTCCTCCCACCCCTTGCTCCTGGGGCCAGGAGACTCCCCGGCCGGCCGGGAGGAAGGGCTGAGGACTGTTTGCTGTCCCAGCCCCTGGGCACAGGAGAGCCGCGTGGGAGAGCCGTCGTGTTAATTGCTCCTTGGGCATGCCACCCCCGGGGTGACTCACACTTTTTCCTGCCCGGTGGCGGCGGCGGCGACCGTGGGGGCCCACTGAGGAGCCCCTGGGGCCTTGCTGGGCGCGCCCCTTAGGTGGCACGTGCCCTGGTCATCCCCGGGGTGGTGCGTGGCTGGCCCGGGTGTGCAGCCTCCCTGAGCCTTCTCTGGATGTCTCCCATTCCGCCTTGCCACGTGTGGAGCCTGTGCAGCCGGCCCGCCCTGGGGGAAAACACCGAGTAGAAAGAGAGATCTGTGCGTGGTTTCGCTCTGCAGCCACTCTCTGGAAAACCATGTGAAAAAGGGAAAGAGATCTTCTCAGCCAGTGAACCAGGTCTCTGCAGTATTGGTCAGGGGCCCTAAACTGTTAAAGAGTGGTGGGAGGGAGTGGGTAAGAATACCAAACAAAGGAGGAACCCAAAGATAGTATCCTACTTGCCATTGACCAGGGGCAGTGACTGACTTGGGGGGTGGGGATGGGGGCAGTGAATCAGTCAGTCTGTGGGTTGCCTCTTAGGTTCTTGCCAGAAGTCCCTGCGCTAGTTTAAGATTTATGAACATCAGCTTCTTACTCCCCAGAATTCTAGAACTTTCGAACTAGAGAAACCTTAAGCCCCCCCCCCCCCCCCCCCCCCGTGGTTGTCGGTTCTCATTTAATGAAGGGACCTAGAGTTAGGTGACCTGAGCCAGGCCATGCTGTTGCTGCTGTTAGTTAATGACTAGTCACATCTAGAACCCAAGTCCCCAACCGTCCTTTCACCTATTGTCAAATAAGCATCTGCTCCCAGCCTTACCTGCCAGGGACGGGGTGCGGGGTGGGGGGAGGAAGGCTGGTGGGGGAGATGTACACTGCAAGGAGCTGATTAGGGAAGCACTAATCAAATGAATGGGGTCTCCCCTGTGTTAGAAACTTCATGTAGAAACAATTTTGTGTTTCAGTGGAAAACAGAATCATCCTCCAGGGTTACCAGATTCAAGCCCTATTCGCTGCCTTTAAGCTATTTTGCGACTCCGTAAATCGTAGGTAGTTGATAGGTATGTAAATTCTGTCCTATCTGGTAGAGATTCCACTTCTTCCCACCCCCACCACGTTGGCAGGAGAAAAAAAAAGCCCACTTCTGTCCTCATTTGCAATTCATCTCAACGTTCCCTTAC
This sequence comes from Acinonyx jubatus, assembly GCF_027475565.1. Classification (NCBI taxonomy): domain Eukaryota; kingdom Metazoa; phylum Chordata; class Mammalia; order Carnivora; family Felidae; genus Acinonyx; species Acinonyx jubatus. The sequence continues at coordinate 80,863,361 of NC_069388.1, read as the reverse complement.
TCCATGTAAATTTGTGCTGTTTTGACTTTTCCTTTGAACCAGTTATAACATCTATCTGCCTGGTTCTGTCATATCATTTGAGCAGAATAAATTCTTTAACACGTGTTCATTTTTGAATATTTTCACGGAAGTCACGATTTTACCTTATAACAGTGTCATACCTCATCCGTGAGACGCGGCCATCCCACTGTGTGCTGTGGTGAGAAGCTGCTGGATGGGTCTGTTTCTCTGTTCAAATGAATCCAACCTGAGCTACTCTTCTCTGGGTTTGCCGGGGGCAGGGGGGGACGGTGTGTCCTGGGAGGGCCAAGTGGCTGACCTGGGCCCTGCATCCCCACTCACTAACTGGTGTTCCTTTTCTGACACTGTATCCAAAAACTATGTCAGAGAGGAAAGTCATACCTAGTTCTGAGAACATGAAGCTGTCTTGGAGGAGAGGCAGAGGCCCAGCCCCCGGGAGCAAGGCTTTCATGGGACAGGGAGATAGCCTGGCTAGGAGCCTCTCTGGGTCATGTTTCCTCGGTTTGAATTCTTTAGCGTCTTTTTGCTCATGGGTTGTTAGAACATTGAATATAACAGAAGTACTTGCTTACTCTACTAAAAAGAGAGGGGCGGGGGGAGAAGGAGAAAGAGATGGGAGGAAATGAGGTAACAAATGGAAACTGGAAGAAATGAGAGAGAGAGAGAGAGAGAGAGAGAGAGAGCACAAAGGGCAGCATACAGACACTTCCCATCATGATTCCCTGGGCTACACAAAATGATCCAAGGACACAGCGTTAAATAAATAACAGTGCCCAGATTGTCCCTTTGACGCTTCAGATCATGTAAAGGAGAAAGCCTCAGTTTGGTGCTAGTCTGTCTTCAACACCTCTCTAACATTTCCTATCTCATCTCTTAATCAAGGGCGGGTAGGCCTCCAGCTCTGAGCCTCCAGTCACCAGCAGTATCCAGCTAGAATTTCATACTATTGCTGCCGTTTTCATTGTATTTGTCTTACTGTTTTATAATTTCCTCCTGCTTATGGCGAGGAGTACTGATTTTTCCCTGATGGAAAGCTTTTTTAAAAAGTAACCTTATTCACGTTTTTAAAAGGGGGCCAAAAGGAAAAAAAAAAAAAAATCAACGTCAAAAAAATTTAAATGAATCGAGGCTGTGCAAAAGTCACGAGGGTGGCACAAAATGACTGGAACTTCGGGCTGAAACACAGAAGAAAAGGGAAGAAGACAAAGAAGAAAAGAGAGAGAAAACATGAATAAGAGAAGTGAAATTGGTGGCGGTAGGGGGGTTTGGGGACAAGGGGGTGGCTGGGGATACCAGCGGGCAGCAGAGGCGGTACAGTGAGGGAGGGGAGGGCCAAGGGGCGTGGGAGGGGGTCCCACTTTTATGTTTGGGGTCGAGGTAAAGACGGCGTGTCTTAGATGTATCCCAACTGCTTAGGAGACTCTGGGAAGTTATTCAGGAAAACTGTAAGTGGTTTAGGGTGACTCTGACCTTCAAGAAAGGGAAGAGAAGGGGTGTCCCTGCCGTGGGCTGCCCTGCAAATGAACTCTACACTCTCTTTCTGCCATCAAAGAGCTACTTGAGTAGACACCACCTCGTTTTTCCTTTCTTCATTGGTATTCATTAGGTATTTTTAAATGTCTAATTGCAAGAACTCATTTCAAGAAGGTTGAATTTTCACGCCGTGACATGAAATTTGTGTCCAGTAACTCAGAGCCTGTCTGCTTCACTACTTAATTTAGAGATATGCTGGTTGGTGCAAAGCTTCCGGTGCCAAAAAAATCTTTCATTTCTGAAGTCTTCTAGCCAAGCTCAATGAAAAATACAGCCATAAATACTCATTCCAACGACTCCCCAGGCCATAGTCACAAAGCTTTTACACTGCATTTACTCAGGGCTCCCCAGCCAAAATTATCTCGCTCATTTTTCTCCAGGGTCCTTGGAAACGTCTGTGTCCCCCCACCACCTGCCTTACTGTGTACCCCGTTTTCTTGCAGGCCATGTGTCTACATGCCGAGGTTGAAGCAGTAGGCCCTGGTTTCCCGCAGCAATAAGCCTCTAACTCTCGGGCTTACCGGGAGGTGATGCTCTGGCCAGAGGCACTGGAGGCTGAAGTCTTGGATTCTGGCTTTTGCCATGGGAGGCCCCTGTCACTGGAGTTCAGATATCCAAGCAAAAGCTGATGAGTCCCTGGGTCGTGGCCTGCAGGGTGGATTTGCAAAATCTACCTATTTGGGGAAAGGGGAGAGGGAGATCTCAGAAGGATCTAGGAGGACAGATAGGAGTTCACAAAGTATAATGCTCCTCTCTCTCACCCCATGGATTGCCCTAGAACCCCTGGAGTTCACTTAGTTTACATAGGCTGCCTCCAAAAGCCAGGCATAGATCAGTCACCAGCCAGCCTGCACAAGGATATGCTTGTGTTTCTCAGTGCTGGCTACATATTAGAACTAACTGGGGAGCTTTAGAAATACTGATGCCTGAGCCCTGCCTCAGACCATTTAAATCTAGAATTTCTGAGGGGTAAGCTTTTTGTTTTTTGTTTTTTGTTTTTTAATTGAGTTATCATGTAAATAGAGCAAAGTGCACAAATTTTCAGTATACACCTTCATGAATTTTTGCACCTGGGCAACTACTACTGAGATCCATATTCAAGATGTGAAAGCTTCCAGTCCCTCCGAAAGTTCCTTTCTGCAAATAGCAAATATCAAACCCATCAAATCAGGAGCAGGGCCAGCCAGCACTTGTCTTGAACTTTTCTAGTCTTCCCAATTGTGGGGGTAGGAGAGGAAAAAAATTCTTCCCTCTGAACATCTTAACTTCATTGGCTGCAACTCTGTAAATTAGACTAACCAAAGATAGAATAATGACAGAAAAATAAGCAGGAGTTTATTTATTTTTTAATGTTTATTTGTATATTTTGAGAGCGAGCAAGTGAGAGAGAGTGTGGGTGGGGGAGGGGCAGAGACAGAGGGAGAGAGAGAGGATCCCAAGCAGGCTCCTGGCTGGCAGTACAGAGCTGGACTCAGGGCTCAATCCCATGAACTGTGAGATCATTACCTGAGGCTGAACCCACTGAGAAACCCAGGCCTCCAGGACTTCATTAACGTGTGCATCATGCATATACATGCAGTGCTCTGAGACCAACAAAAGAACAAAATAACAATGTATTTTTTTTTCTTTTCCTTTTAAAGAGAAAGCCCGCATGAGCACAGGAGATGGACAGAGGGAGAGAAAGAATCTTTTTTTTTTTTAAGTTTATTTATTATTTATTTTGAGAGAGCTATTGGGGGAGAGGCAGAGAGAGAGAGAGGGAGAATCCCAAGCAGGCTCCTCACTGTCAGCGCAGATCCTGGTGCGGGGCTCAAACTCACTAACTGTGAGATCATGACCTGAGCTGAAGTCGGGCGGACACTTAACTGACTGAGCCACCCAGACGGCGCCCCGAGAATCTTTAGTGGGCTCCTTGCTTAGCTCGGAGCCCGACCTCACGACTGCAAGATCGTGACCTGAGCCGAAATTAAGACTCCATCGTTTAATTTTCCCTGAGCTGAAATTAAGACTCCGGGTGCCCCTTTGAAAAAGAGACAAGAGGGAGGAAAAGGACTTTGAACCTCCAAGGGTAGATTGCGCGAAGGCAAATATCTGGGGAAACTAATGGAAGATGAAGGCTGGTATTGGCATGTTCTGTGATGTGGATTCCTCTGGTGCTGTCTCTGGGCTGATAAGGGTCTAGGGTAGCGTCCAGTGATGGACTTTGGTCCTTCCTGACAGAGAGGGGGAGGAGGGACACCTTTACCAATCTATATTCTGCTTTTTTAGGCAAATAGGGGGAGGAGAGAGAGTCTTTCCTGTATCTGCGTCGTCTCAACTGTCTTTAGCTCAAAATAGTCTTCATGTGGAGGAGGCATATCTTGGGGAGGTATGTTCTGCCCCCCTCCACAGGAGACCTGTGTCAGCGCTCTATGATCACCTCTTGGTCTCTGAGGTTGGGTGAGGGGAAGGGGAATGCCCAGGACCCCAGAGCATGTCTCTCCCTGGTGCGGTCACCACTAACATTTAGAACTAATGGCTTGAAGACACCCTGAGGCCTTTAGAAAAGCAGAATTCTGACGGGGGTTTTTTCTTTCTTTGTTTTTAGGGCCTCAGGCCTGCCTAGAAGGTGTTTCTGGTTTTTTGTTTTTTTGTTTTTTTTTTTTTTTTCCATTTAACCAGTCCTGCCTAGAAGGTTCAGCACCTTTCTTTAAAAAAAACTGTTTTTGTCACCTACTTTTAAAGTCCCATATTACCTCTCTGGGTGGCTCAGTCGGTTGAGCGTCCAATTCGGTTTCTGCTCTGGTCACAATCTCACTGTTCGCGGGTTCCAGCTCCGTGTTGGGCTCCGTGCTGACAATGTGGAGCCTGCTTTGGACTCTCTGTTTCTCTCTGTCTCTGCTCCTCCCCTGCTCGCACTCTCTGTCTCTAAATAAATAAACTTAAAAAAAGAATGAAGTCCCACATTACCTCTCTGATAATTGGGTTTTGTGTGTGTGTGTGTGTGTGTGTGTGTGAATACATGATAAAATATACATAACATAAAATTTGTCATTAAAAAAAATTTTTTTTTAATCTTTATTTATTTTGAGAGAGAGACAGAGTGTGAGCAGGGGAGGAGCTGAGGGGAGGGAGACACAGAATCAGAAGCAGGCTCCAGGCCCTGAGCTGTCAGCACAGAGCCTGACACGGGGCTTGAACTCACGAACCGTGAGATCATGACCTGAGCCGAAGTTGGACGCTTAACCGACCGAGCCACCCAGGCGCCCCAAAATTTATCATTTTAACCATTTTTAAGTGTGCAGTTCAGTGGTATTAAATACATTCACACATTGGGCAAACCATCACCACTGACTATCTTCCAGAACTTTTTCAGCATCCCATACTGACACTCGGTACCTATCAAGTTATAGCTCCCTTCCCTGCTTCCCCGCAGCCTCCGGCAGCCACCATTCTACCCTCTCTCTATGGATTGGCCTACTCTAGGTAGGTCATGTAACCGGAATCCTACAGCGTGCATTTGTCCTTTTGTGACTGGTTTATTTCACTTAGCGTGAGGTCCTTAAGGTGCATCCATGTTGTAGCATAGTACACAATTTCTTTCCTTGGAGAGGCTGAATAATATTGCATTGTACGGATACACCACATTTTGTTCATCCATTCATCTGGGGTGTTGATTATTTCCACCCTTCGGTTATCACGAATAATGCCATTATGAATGTCAGTGCACAAATAGCTGTGAAGTGTTTCTGCATGTATACTTTCAGATGCTGTTTGACTGATTCCAACATGCTGGAGGCTCTTCATGTGCTGTCCCTATTCTCAAAGCCGGGCCTCCTCATAGAGCAGGTGGAGAAGCCAGGAGGTGGCAGGACCAGGCAAGCCTTCATGCCATCAGGGCTTCTGATTGATCCCTGGTCATACCCAGTGCTGCCTCCTTGGAAGTGGGCTCCTGTTCTACTCAGCGTCCTTAGCGTCCCTGAGCTCCAGAGAGTTCCTGAACCTTTTCTGCAAGTTGGCCCTCCTCTTTTCCTTGAGAACAGTTCTGCATATGAAGGGGGTAGAGAGGACTTTGTCTTCCACAAAAGATCCTGATTGCACCCTTTTCTTCCAGAGCAGCCTTACCATGAACATGACCAAGAGGGGCCACTCCAAGTATCTTCCTAGAACAAAAAAAATCTGCTTCACGATGACTTCCTGTCTCCGCCAAGTCCCGGAAGCAGCTGGCAGTCCTTAAATTGCTGCTTCAGGGGCTAAAAAAATATCAGCTTTGCTTAGCCAAGCACCCCACTATACTCACTGGCCTGCCAGGTGACAGACAGGATCCGGCCTCAGGTCTGAACTGCACAGCTAGCATGGGTAGAGGTTACTTGGGTGTGAAGGGGCACGGTGCCATGTGGGCCGGGGAGAGGCCCATCTCCCTCCGCCCCAAGGGGCACATGGTGTGGCCCACTGGGTAGTAAGGACCTCCGGGGGTGTAGGTTGTAAGCTGGTATTTCCAGGGCTGGGAGCCTGGGGTCAGGGCTCTTGGCTGGGACCTCAGCTTCCTCGCAGCCTCTGGGAGGAGTGGCAATGCCAGCCGTTGCCTTGGCTTTAAAAGCCAAGACAGTGAGCTCATATGCTCCTCTGGGGCCTCCTAAAATCGGCACCAGAGGAAGCCAAAGTTCTGGGTTATGCCAGTGGAGGCCCAAGCCAAGGAAAGTTGAGTTTTTACTCCTAATGGGGGTCCCCTTTGGGCTTTTAGGCTGTAGGGGGCTTGGAAACTTCTCATTCACCTGGATAATCCTCAAATTCAATCAACAAACAGCGAGACTGATTCTCAGAGAAGTAGTTTCAAATCTTCCCATTTCCCAGAACTACACTCAGTCTATTTTGAGTTTCATCCTCCCCAACTCTCCCTGCTCGGGGGGGGGGGGGGGGGGGTGCTGCTATAGCGTAAAGTGGTCAGGATTCTGAAAGCGAGGCCAGCATCTAGAGGCAGAGCGCACACAACTGCATTGTAAGGCCTGGAACAAGGAGCTAGACTTATCAACACTCTCCAGGCTTCTGGTTTTCATAAAGCAGTTTTTGCCTGAGGATGAAACTGAGACGGCAAGAGCCCAGCAAATTAGGTCTGCCTGCTGGTGGCCAGAGCTGGTCAGACATTTCTGGGGCCACCACCTTCTCTGGGGCTTATTAAGGTCAAGATCTTCCCTAACAAGGGTCATTCAGCTAGTCAACAGTGACTGCCTGCTTTTCCTCAAAGCAAGAGCTGGAGCCCAGGAGAGGGAGGCAGGGATGGGGCCTGGTCAACCCCGGCCAAGAATGGGGTATTAAAGATTCACAAGTTCTTTACATTCGTCTTCCCCATGATAGGCTCTGCCCCCCAACACGCTTCAAAGGAGCACCAATTTTGTGCAAGTCACACTTGCATGCCTTGAGTGATACAGACAGAGATAAGACAGCCAGAAATTTGCCATCTGGTAGAGGAGAGAATCAGGCGTACAAGGAAGGGAGCCAATGCCCCAAATAAAGTGTAGGAGAGGGAAGACATTCCCTCTATCCCCCTGGCTTCAATAGCTGGGTCTGTGAAATCACTTGACAACCGGCAGATTAATGGGAGAAAAGATATACAAATTTATTCATTTCTAATATTACATGGATAAGGGCATCACAGAGGAAAAAAAAAGCAAACGCCTAAAAAAGAGATGAGATTTGAGAGCTTATAGACCATCTTAACAGAGAAGGGGGTGCGGATGCAGGTCACTTAGGGGACAGTAAGTGACTTGGAGGAAAGACGGAGGGGCCCTAAGAAGAACAGAGGGAAAGTATGACAGTGTGTGACAAAGTCCGCCTGGGTGTGGTGTCGACTCGACTCGTAGTCTCCTCTCCCGTGACAGGAGCCAGTCTTCCCTGGTTGATGAACCTCGAGGGTTGGGGGTTGATGACAATGGAGTTCCTTTCAGAGGATCTGTCTTTAGGCAGATGCGGGGAGTTCAGAGAGAGCCTCCCTCTGTATCTGCTGTTTTTCAAGTGCCTTCAGCTCCAAATAATCAATATAGCAAAGCATATTTTTGAACTTCTTCAAAAGCATGAGTAGAAAACGCAGAGTTCTGTTCACAAAGGAAGAAATCCTCAAGCTGTGTGGGATGTTGTTCTTTCAAGGCTGGGGCATTGTTTTTATACAAGTTTGGTATTCTTTTATTTTTTTTTTTAAGTTTATTTTGTGTGAGAGAGAGCCTGTGTGTGCATGAGTGGGGAGGGGCAGAGAGTGAGGCAGAGAGAGAATCCCAAGTAGGCTCCGCCCTATCAGCACAGAATCTGACACGGAGCTCAGTCTCAGGAAATGTGAGATCTTAACCTGAGCTGAAATTAAGAGGTGGATGCTTAACTGACTGAGCCACCCAGGGGTCCCATGGTATTCTTTTAAATAATGGCAGAAGCTCCCAAAATTGAATTAGGGTCAGATGTGTGCTAAGTACTCCGAATGCATTAATTTGTTTAGTTGATATAACAACCCTAAGAGGAAAGTATTATTATATATTTACTTATTTATTTTTAAGTAGACTTCACGCTGAGTGGGGATTCCAGTGCTGGGCTTCAACTGACAACCTTGAGATCAAGACCTGAGCTGAGATCAAGAGTGGATGCTTAACTGACTGAGCCACCCAGGTGCTCCAAGTATTATTATTATCATCATCTCCACTTCACAGATAAGGTTACATGCTGTTTAGAGGTATAAAATACTATTTCTGGGGTGGTCTGCCTGGTAAGAAGAGGAGCCATAACTTTGGCCCAGTTTGGTCCAACTCTAGAGCTTGAGTTGTAGATGCAATGTTGCACTGGATGTCCAGAGGCGTCAATGGGCACGTTGGTGGGAGCTCCGAAGAAGTGGGTGCTGGTTTTGCTGCAAGTGCTATCCAGCCTATGGTCTTAAGTCACAACTGTGCCCCCAAGCCTTCACTTATTTTAATGGTTGAAATAAAATAAAACAGATGGCTACGAACGTGCCTTCTGTTTACGAAAATTCTATTGGATTTTTAAGTTCTTACCATGAAACCACTTCATGTTCACTCTCCTAAATGCCTAAATCCCAAAGCACATTTAGGAGGCAAGCAAGCCGCTATTGTACTTACCCACTTCTGGATGTCTGGGAAGGCTACTAAAAAGGCTGAATGCAGCAAAAGGGTAGAAAGTGGGGGTTCAGAGGTAGGGAGCCATAATAGCATTTGGAAGGAACTCCATACCCTTACTCTAGCATTTATACAGTGTGCGTTAGAGTTGGCTGCTATGTCAAACAGCCATGATGTTTCAATGGCTTAACCCACGGAAAGTTTATTCCTTACTTAGGAGTAGTCCAACCCAAGTGCCCTATTTCAATGGCTCTCCTCCTAGTGGCTTCTCAGAGACTCAGGCTCTGACTGTTTCCTAGATCCTTGGGGTTTTTTGGCTCCAGTTATAGAGGATCACATGAAAGGCTTTTAGGGAGAAAGAAGCAGCATCCTACTTCTACCCCATTCCATTGGCCAGAATTGGTCACAAGATCCCACCCACCTTCTCAGGAGAATTGGGAAATGTAGTCTGACTGTGTGCCCTAAAGGAAGCTGATTTTGATGACTATATAGTGGTTTCTCTAGAAGACCATATGTAGTCAACTCAATCTTTAAAAAATAAGCAAAGAGGAAATTTGCCCTACCAGTCATAGAAGCTCATCATTGCTGTCCTCTCTGTGTTGTTGATGGCTCATCCTCCCACAACTGTTCTAACTTGAGTGTCCCTCAGCAAGAATAAAATGACCCCCCCTTTCCCTCTTTGGTTCTCTAAGGGAAAGTAATAGGACTTCTTTTTCTTCCTTCTTTCCTTCCTTCCTTCCTTCCTTCCTTCCTTCCTTCCTTCCTTCCTTCCTCCTTTTTTAAAGAAAGGCAGACTGTCACATGTAGCACCTCATTTGGATATGTCTGGAGTCTTGGAAGCTTGATTACCATACGTTCTTCTACAAATGGACCTTGAGAGCTTGTTTGGAGATTCTAGCAGGGGAGTGCAACTACCCAGACACCCTCGACCTAAGAATGGTCCTCCTCTATGGGGAAGGTTATCCTCTTTGACCAAGTGTGCAGCTTCAGGGGGGAACACACAGAGAGGTGAGGGAGGAAGGGGACACCCACTTAGCCAGCCAGATCAATCAAATCAACCCTGGCGATCAATGGAATGACAGATGTCTCAGCCAGATTGCCCTCACATCTGGTAGTAGGCCTTTCTTAAAGTGTATAATAGGACTTTCTTCAGTATCTTGTCTTGGGATCAAAGGTAGTAATAGTAACTAGCATTTATCGAGCACATATTGTATAATCAGGTACTTATATCATTATCTTAGGATGGGGCAAATCTTAAGATCTGGATGAAATATGTAAAATTAGTAATGTATTCTAATTTACTTTTTTCTATAAGTGGCTTTCATCCCTTTTTTTTTTTTAATGTTTATTTATTTTGAGAGAGAGGGAGAGAGAGCATGTGAGAACACATGCGAGCAGGAGAGGGGTGGAGAGAGGAGAGAGAGAATCCCAAGCAGGCTCCACACTGTCAGCACAGAGCCTGATGCAGGGCTCAGTCCCACAAACCTTGAGATCATGACCTGAGCTGAAGTCAAGAGGGGAGTGCTTAACTGACTGAGCCACCCAGAAGCCCCTAAATGGCTTTAACTTCTCTTTTTAATGCCCATTCTTCTGGGTGGCAGAAACTTAATTCCAGTTGATTTTGGCTCCTGCTCTATTCCAGGTTTTGCCTGAGTTTCCAGGTGATGGGAAGAGGCTGGGATTCCATGTCCTGGTGTCCATCTATCCATAGTGGCATCTGCCATTACATCCTGTCAAGTGACAGAACTGAAGCAATTTGAGTTTAATGTCCTTTATTCAAGGGAAAACCCTCCACAGACGAGGGAGTAGTGCCTCACAAGTAGCAGAGCACTGTTCCCAAGGGTGTTTGGGCAAGAGCGAGTTTTATAGGGCGTTAGAAGAGGCAATGTGGAAACAGGGCATGATTGATGAGGGTTTCCTTCTAAGTCTAACAGGTCTTGTTTCCTAGGGTAAGGTAACCTCGCTAAAGCTGAGGTGGAGGATTGTGATCGGTGTGTGTTAGGTTTCCCTGACAGATGTTTTTCCTAAGCACAGGCTGACTTGGGTTTAGATTTGTGACGTGAGCCTCCGTTTTGTGGGTCCCGGTGTACAAATTAACTTTATCAATCCCAACTGCCAGACTTGACATCCCATCAGGACCCTGCCTGGGTTACTCCTTCGCTCCACACCTCCAAGTCATGGTTCTCTCTGCTACCTCAAAACTACCTCCTACTTCACCAAGAACAAGCCACAGTTTCCGGCATCTGGAGAGAGCCTGATACTCCCACCTCCCCTCTCAGCCCTTCTGCCTGACAAATTCTGCTGCCTGGAGCCACCTCCCTGGGGTAAGCCTTTTTTTCAGGGACACTACTACCAACGTTTTGCCTCTCTTTGGCTTCTCTCCTCCCTTCCATAGCCTTGATCATCTTTATATGCCTAGTTCTCTGTTTTTCTGTGTTCAATATTTATGCCACAAACTTGATGCTTCCATCATTCAAGGGTTAAATTTGGCAGTTCGAAAGGCCTCCTTACCACTCCTAAGTAGTTTTGTGGCTTTTCTGCCTTATCACTCCTCCCCTGAGGCAATAAAAGCTAGCTGACTTCAAGGCGATAAGGAAAGACTACAGACAGAATCAGGAGGAGGGCAAGGGACACTAGGAAATAAGTACACAGTTTAAAAAGCATTTGTAAATTTGTCAAAATATTTCCCTGTCACAATCTCATTGAATTCTCAACGACCGCTCCCTGATGGCCATTACTATCTCTATTTGACCCACGAAGACACTAAGCTGTGTTCTTAAGATCTACCTTGCCAGGATACGTTTTGGTGTTTGGCGGATGAAAGAAGTTATTTCCATTTTCAATCGGTAGAAAGTTGGGAGAAAAGGCCATTTACAAGACATTCACTGTTATTACTTTTAAGCGCCAACACAAACTGATAGGAAATCTTATCTAATGGAGACAAGTCTTAGACATTCTTTAACAAATACCTAAGGCACACTTGAAAATTGTAAGAAGCCTATTATTTGGAATGGATAGAACAAAACATTCGAGAAGTATCCTCTTAATTAAGTTAAACTCCTTCCAGCAATCTCTTCTAATGATTTGCTTATTAGGAAAATCCTTTTATTTACCAACAGTGTGAATGTAAAGTTTGCTTAATCATTCAATAAATATTGATTGAGGCCTTTTTCGAGGCCGAGGCCAGACAGTAATTAGGTTTTAAACTCTCCAATTTGCGGCATTGAGATTCCCTGAGCTGCCTCCTCCCCTCAGCTTTAAAATCTTTTTCTAAAATTTAACAGCAAGGTTTCTTCATTCAATGAACACTGGAAGCAGGAGGTTCTGCACCAGAGGGGGCTCTGGGAGCCTCACAGAGGAGAGAGGGTGGGGGGCCCGGAAAGAGGTGCTTAGAACCGTGGGCGGGGGGGGCGGGGGACAGTGTCTGTCATGGCACGGGTGCCGACGAGGAGCCTGAGGATCTGAGGAATGAACAAACACTGCAGTGGTGTGAAAGGAATAGAAGACCCCTCTGGGGACAGTGCCTCCATTTTCTATAGATGTCTTCCTCCTGACCTGTTTTGACTGACCCTCAGTGCCCCAGGACGACTGGGCTTTTCTTATACCCAGTGAAACCCATCACGCCTTGGTATCCTAGTGCCAGACAGCGCCGCAGAAGAATCTGGAGGAGCATGGGACACAACAGCAGAGACGAACCAAAGAGAAGTGTGCGGCTGGATGTTTGGAGAGGGCAGGTCACGGTTGGGACAGTAACCAAGGTTGGGTGGCAGGGGAACGTGGCTGGGGCTCTCGCTTCTAAAGGAAACCACGGTAAAAAGTGGTTTTCGAAACGCCCAGACCTTTGCCCAGGATTCCAAACAGCACTTATCAGAGAACCTCCAGAGAACTCCTAACCTGCGTGTCCAGGTTCAACGAGGGCTCAGCATCTTACGGTAGAAGAATCAGCAACCTCAGAAGGAGGGACACCTGGCACCTGTGAAGCTTTGCAGGCGTTGGGTTCAATGGTTTCGAAGGCACTCATCTTCCGTTAGGAAAGACGGCGGCTTCCCGTGGGTAGCGGGGAGACTGAGGCGCTTCTCAGGAGAGCTTGGTGCAGCCAACGCTGGCATCCTTAGTAAGAGGTATCCGAGTGGTGTTGATATTGCCACCAACTGCCTTTTCAAACGCCAGAATCAGTAATGGCCATTTCCAGTAGCTGGGAAGGTTCGCGGTTAAGCCTGTAGGGATTACAAAGGAAGGAGTCAGGTGACCTGGATTCAAATCCTGGCTTCACTGCTTTCAAGGTGTGGTAGATTAAGATGGCTGCAAATTCTTTTCACGCCTCCTCCCATTGAGAGATGGAGTCCAGGGCCGCCTGGGCGGCTCCGTGGGTTAAGCGTGGGACTTCGGCTCAGGTCGTGATCTCAAGATTGGTGGGTTGGAATCCTGCCTCAGGCTCCGCGCTGACAGCTCAGAGCCTGGAGCCTGCTTCAGATTCGGTGTCTCCCTCTCTCTCTGCTCCTCTCCTGCTTGCACACACTCTCTCTCTCTCTCTCAAAAATAAATAAACATGTAAAAAAAAAAAGAGAGAGAGAGATGGGGTCCACCCCCATCTTGCTTACCTAAGCCTGGCCTCTGATTCACTCTGGCTAAGAACCTGCAGAAGTAGTGCTGAAGGCCAGAGCTAGAGGAGACGTGTGGCCTCTGCCCGGGCTTCTCAGGACAGTCCCTCTCAGAGAGGCTACCTCTGACACTGAGTGACGGCTCTAGCTTTCATTCGCTCAGCAAGCATATGGGGACATCCAGCCCAGCGGAGCCTCTGGGTAACCACAGCCATGGCCAACATCTAACTGTAGATGCCTGAGCCCCAAGTGAGAACCACGCAGACACCTGCAGAGAACCAGAAGCAACAATAGTAAAGTGCTGCTTTCCGCCCTGGGGGTGTGTACGGAGCATGACCTCGGGGAAGATCCTTAGCCACTTGGAGGTTTAGTTTCCTTCTGCAAAGTGGGCAAAAGAGCAGGTCTACTTCCTAGTTATTGTCACACGTAGGTAATAATGGTGGAAGTGGTGAGCACGGTGCCTTGCACCCAGTAGGACCTCCAATAAATGCCAGGCTTCTCCCCTGCCCGCTTCTGCAGGAGTTTATATATCCCAGGTGTGAGTGAATCTTGGCTGCCGCTCACAACTTCCTGGGCAAACACCCAACTTCCCTCAAAGGGAATGCCCGGGATCGAATTTGAAAATGGGGTTGGAGAGAACTTCATTTTTTTTCTTCTTTCTGGGGCAATCTGTGTCCCCCTTAGGAAAAATACCACTACCTTGTATGAGGAAAATTGTATGTTTTTAAAAATTTCTCCTCAATTCAAAGGATCGAGAGATTAAGTTTTTGCCTCTTTTTTTTTTTTTTTTTTTTTAACAAGAAATAAGCTTGCTCACACTGAAAAGTACCGGCATGAAATAAAACAACTCCCCTTCTGTTTCACAGCCAGCAGGTTTTCTTCAACACCCCAGCCCTGGAGAGCCACAGATTGCACAGCGGGCAGACTTTGTTGAACAGATGAACAACTGTGGCTTAATCTGTTTGGGGAAAAGAAAAAAAAAAAAAAGTCCTGAAGCAATTGATAAAGAGGCTGAGAGGCTGAGGTCAGTGTGAAGGAAGAGTAAATGAGGCCAGATTGGGGAACGTTGAAACCTAAGCCTCCTTCACCCCCTGTGCTGAATTGGGTGTGTGAGGAACAGTCGGGACGAATCTGCTGGGAGGGGGACTGAGAGCCTCCTGGATGGCCTGAGCTTGGAGTTATGTTTTCATTATTATTCAAAATTATTTTATGTCATTTCTTCCTCAAAGGTTTTTTTGTTTTTTTTTGTTTTTGAAAACTGTACCAGAGTATAACAGAAAAGCACATGAATCTTAAGTACCGGCAAGTGAGCGTTCATAAACTGAACACATCGTATAACCAGCACGTGGGTCGAGAATGGAATATTAGCAGCACCCCAGAGCCCCCCACAGGGAGAATCACTCTCCTGACTCATAACCTCATTATTTGCAGTAGCTCAGACACATTCATGTGTGTTCTCCTAGAGACGCTCCACACATATACAAGAATACAGATGTTATTATTTTGCACAAATGTAAAAATGTATTTAAACAAATTTTTTTTAAATATTTATTTATTTTTGAGAGACAGAGCATGAGCAGGGCAGGGGCCAAGAGAGAGGGAGACACAGATTCCGAAGCAGGCTCCAGGCTCTGAGCTGTCAGCACAGAGCCCGATGTGGGGTGGGGCGGGGCTTGAACTCAAAAACCTCTAGATCATGACCTGAGCCGAAGTCAGAGGCTTCACTGACTGAGCCACCCCCCCCCCCCGCCCCAAATAAAGATGTATTTTGCGCACTCTGTAGCCTATTCTCCAGGACGATCTGCCTCTGGATGTTTCCACATTTATCTCAGGGATCGTTCCATATCACTACATAGAAAGCAGCTAAGTTTCTTTAGTGGTCACACAGCAGTCCATTGTCGGAATGTACCACAATTTAATTTTACTAGAAGGCAAAGAGGTTGTGTTCAACCTTTTTGGAGCTGGCCTTTTTTTTTTTCCTTTTAGAGTATTCTTGAGGCATCTTTGTTGTCCTTTAGATGGAAGGTGGCAACCAGATGCTGCTCTCTGGAAGCCTTAAAAATACAGCTAGTAGTTCTTCCTCATTTCTGAGCCGTGTTGGGTGTGGTACCACCTGGGGTGGTCGCCTATTTTATTGCCTTGTCCTGTTAGGACTCAGTTGTTCCATGTTTGAATACGTATCCAGGAAGTGGAAATAATGTCCCTGACACCCCCACTTCCTTTTCTGGCAAATCAGTGTCCGGTGAACGGATCCGACTGCTTTCACCCACCCCTTTCCTTCAGTCAGCTGCCTGCCCAGCATTGTCCTGGCCGAGACCTGGAGGTTTGGGAAGAAGGGCCTCAGGAGCTCTTCCAGACGGGACTAGTTGGAGGAACTACTGTTCTTTTGGGTTGAACCAAGCCCTCCCTTTCTGCCTGCCTTTTCCTTCTGTGGGTCTTTTCATCTCTCAACTCCAGTCTGGGCCCCAGGCTCTGGACCCTCCCTGCTCTGACCTCAGCTCTCAGAATCATTGAGACTTGGTGCTAGTTCGAGTCGGCGCCTACTTCTTTCTCCTCCGAGTATTCGCTCTTTCGATTTCTTGCCGATCATATTTATAGAACAAAAGACTTTGTCTCCTTAAGGCCTTTTGATCCCCTGACGGGAGGAACAGTTATATATTTGGGAGTTGGGGCGATCTCCTCCTCGTCTCCCTCCTTCACTACCAGAATCAAACCCGTCCTTTCCCAGCCCTCAGGGGACGGGCAGGAAGGGACAGGCGTGGCTGGGTCAGGACCTCAGGGCGAGGTGGGAGTCACCTACAGCAGAGGGGAAATGCCACCAGCTTGTACGAAGGGTGCCAAGGCTGAGCTATAGAAACACGCCCTCGGAAGGCAGGGTCACAGGCAAGTATCAGGGAGGGAGCCACTCCAGTTCAGGGTAGGAGGGAAGTCCTCGGGGGTGTAACACCGGGAGGTGAGGATCGCTGGCTCACCTCTTGGAACTGGCAGCCACACCTTCTCTGAGCCTCAGAGAAGGCAGTAACAGTGACCGCCTTGTAGACTTGTAATAAAGATGAAATGAGTTGATATATAGCCATGGTAAGCGCTCTATAAATGTTAGCTCTCATTATTATACGAGGTGGCCCAGACACAGTGGCCCCAGTGCTGATTACTGGTGGCCAGATTAGCTCTGTCCCTGCTCCATCTCTCCCCCTGTGACTTGGCCTTGGCCTAACAGACAGCCCCGCCTCTCCCTGCCGGAGCCAGTTCTTGGTCTCTGCATCCCCTTTCACGCCCCTCTCTCATGCCTGCTCCCTCCACCAGGGAGCCCTCATTCTTTGCTCTCCTTCATCACTGCCTGTCCCTCCTTTCAGGAGGGGCAAGAAAGCCCACAGCAACCCCTGGAAGATGAAACCGCTTCTTCTCCTAGTGCTTTTGTGTCTCGCTTGCCCCTTAATCTTTGCATTGTCCAGTCTCCTTCCAAACTCCCGACTCCAGGGTCTCCCTGCCATCCCCTCCCCTCCCCCTTTGTGTGCCCTGAGGACAGTCTGGTGGGAGAGGAGAGGATGCACAATCCTGATACCTGGGGACTCTCCTGAGATCAATGATGGCTAACACATCTCTACCTCCTGGCACCTATTGCCCGTGCAGGAAGATAAGAACAACAGACCTGAACAATTTACCCCTGAGGACCTGCTACACACCCTGCATTGTTCCAGGCATTTCACAGTTTACTCTTTCATTTAATCCTCACAGCAACCCTCTGGCCTGAGTATTAGAACCATTCTGTAGATTTTCAAACTGAGGCTCAGAGCAAGGTTTCATCACTGCTTAGTAGTCGAAATGGGATTTGAACCCAGGTCTGCTTGACCTCAGAGCCCACCCAATAGGACTTCTGATAGTAATAACATTTTACATTCTGTTTTGTATTTGGATCAACTAGCCCAGGAAGTGGTGTTTTCTACTTTTGAACTTGGGATGCCCAATGGATTAGCTGAGGATTGCAAGCTTTGTCTTGTCCACACACAGATTTGATTTTGAAATAGCCAGATTGTAGATTCTCGAAAGTAGTTTTGCCAAGGGTCACGTGGGTGCATTTGTTTTCCCAAACTTCTGAAATACATTCCTCTGTAATAAATCTCCCAGAGAAGAGCAAGAATTAGAGAGACGGTGTCCAGGGGCTCCCCACCTCCAGGGAGGGGGCTCATCAGGATAGAGGCACATCACAGAAGGCACGGACAGGAAAAGCAGTGGATAGAAAAGGGTGCCTCATCATGTGGGCTTCTAAAATGGCTTGAGAGTTGTACTCAAAGCGAGCAATGCTCACCTTCATGGTTAGCTTAAGAGCACTAGCTTGCAAAGGCATCCTTCATAGCTCCCAAACAGTCAGAGATGTATGAAATGTCTAAGTGGAGTTTCAGTCTTACCTTCGACCTGAGGTCTCTCCCACCTGTTTCCCTCAAGGTTTGAACTACTCGCCCTCTGGATTTTTGCCTGAAGCTCTCATTTGAGCATGGTCTGTCTAATGATATCCCTAGTTTTCTAGGATTAAATAGGGGGACTGCTCTGGATTGAATGGTGTTCCCACAAAATTCACGTCCACCCAACAACCTCCGAATGTGACACTATTTGGAAACAGGGTCTTTGTAGACGTAATTATTTAAGATGAGGTCATCCTGAATTTGTGTGGGCTCTGAATCCCACGACTGGTGTTTGCCTAAGAGAAAGGAGAGAGAGAAATCACACAGGGACACAGGTGAGGAAGAAAGCCATGTGCTGACAGAGGCAGAGATTGGAGTGAGGCATCTCCAAGCCAAGAAACACCAAGGATTGCTGGGACCACCAGAAACTGGAAGAGGCAAGGGAGGATTCTCCCCCGGAGCCTTCAGGAGAAGCGTGGCCTGCTGACACCTTGATTTTGGACTGCTAGCCTCCAGAACTGTGAGAGAATCAATTTCTGTTGTTTGGAGTCACCAGTTTGTAGTAATTTGTTCTGACAGCTCTAGGAAACCAGTACAGGGATCTCATTTGGCTCTTTAAATAAAAAGCTTCTTTTATTATGAACATGTCCATAGGCTTTGTCTTGTTTTTAAACAAAGCTCCCTGGGCCTCAATTTTCTCACCTAGAGACTGTTTGTTAGTCAGCTACGGCTGCATGAAAACTACCCCAGACCTCAGAGGCACAAAACAACGAGCATGCGTTACCAGGCTCCCAGGTCTGCGGGGTGGCTGGGTGGCTCTGCTCCACATACGTCTTGCTCTTTGAGGACCACAGACCTCCTGGGCGTCTTCTTAGGGCAATGGCGGAAGGCCAAGTAGGGAAGCCCCACTGTGTAGGCACATGTAAAGCCTCTGCAGGTGTCACATCTGCTAACATCCCATTGGCCAAAACAAGCCAGAAGACCAAGCCCAACATCAGTGGCATGAGAGTACCCTCTGCTCACAGTGAGAGGGGAAAGGGAGTGAACACAACCATAATCCCAACTATCAACACAGATGGCATAATACCTGCAGCTATAGACTGAATGCCTATGTTCTCCCAGAATTCATTTGTTTGTTGAAACCTAATTACCATTTGGAGGGGAGACCTTTGGGAAGTGTTTAGGTCATGAGGGTGGAGCCCTCACGCCCTTATGAAAGGGACCCAAGAGACCCCCAGAGAGCTCCCTTCTGTTATGTAAGGACAAAACGAAATAATAGCCATCCACGAACCAGGAAGCCAGTCCTCACCAGACACAGAGTCTGCACACAGAGTGACTTGATCTTGGACTTCCCAGCCTCCAGAAATGAGAGAAATAACTTTGTGTGTTTGTAAATATCAGTCTGTGGCATTTTTGTCATAGCAACCCAAATGGACTAGGACGCCTATTTAACAGGATTATTGAGAAGTTTCTGTATGTATAACTAAATTAGTATAATGAATAATCAACTTTTATTGAATGCTTATTATGTGGTGGACACTGTTCTAAGTGCTTTCTAAGAGTTTTGGTTACCTATTGCACACACAAAAAAACCCCTGAAACAAACAAAGAACAACAACAACAACAAAACCCCCAAACTTTAAAACTTAGTGACTTAAAACAACTTTTCTCACAGTTCTGAGGCAGGCTCAGCTGGGTGGTTCTGCTCCACAGGTGTCAGCTGGGGTCATTTACTCAGGTGTATTCAGTTGGTGGCTGGCCTGGGCTAGAAGAACCCACAAGGCTTCACTTTCATGTCTAGCGTCTTGGTGCTTCTCCATCTGGCTAGCTTGAGCTTCCTCACAGCATGGTGACTAGCCGTAATGGACTTCTACGTGACATCTGACTTCAGAGGGATGAAATTAGAAACTGCAGATCCCTTAAGGCCCTACTTTAGATATTACACGGCACAACTCTGCCCAATTCTATTGCTTTGTGTTAGTTTCCTATTGCAGCTGAAAAAAAAAATTACCAGAAATTTAGTGGCTTAAAATAACACAAATACATTACCTTGTAGTTCTGGAGGTGAGAAGTTTAAAATGGGACTCATTGGGCTAAATCCAAGATCTCAGCAGGGCTGTGTTCCTTGCTGGGGACTCTGGAGGAGAATCCATTTTCTTTCCCTTTCTGCTTTCTAGAGGATGCCTGCATTATTTGGCTTGCGCCCTCCTTCTATCTTCAAAGCCAACAAGGGCTAACCCGATGTCACTCTGACTCTTCCGCCTCCCTCTTAACTCCTAAGGACCCTTGTGATTTCGTTAGACCAGGTGGACAACCCAGGATAACCTCCCTACCTCAAGGTCAGCTGGTTAGAAATTTTAATTCCACCTGCAACCTTAATTCTCCTTTGCCGTATAACATTAGATAGTCACAGTTTCTTGGGACTGGAACACAGACATCTTTGGGGGCCATTATTCTGCCGATCAGTCGAAACTAGTGACAGGGACAGTCGAGGCTCAAGGGGAGGGGATATAGACTATTCGACAGGAGGAATAACAAAGCTTCTGTGGCTCTTTTTAACCAACAACAATGCGGATTAACTCATGCAATCCTCAGAACAGCCCCACCAGGTGGGTACTAGAATTATCCACATTTGAAAGTAGAAAACGGAGAGCAGAGGTGTTCATTACTGGCTAAGTTTAGCCAGCTGGTAAGCAGGAGAGCTGGGTCTTCAATCTAGGCCGTTTGGCAGTGGAACCAGAGCACTGTTGTGCCTGGCCTTCCTGGTCCTCGGCAGATGTTTGTTTTCTCCTTCTCTCATTTTCTCAGCCTTTTAAGAGGCTGAGAATCCCCTATAGTTCATGATACACATGCATCTCTCAGACATACACCCACACACACAGAAGGGCTATGGTAAAGTCCCCTTAATAATCAGGGTGATGGAGTGATACCTATTTAGGTAAATATAAATTTGGTGTTGATTTTCCAATCGTGTTCTGACTGGTTATTAGTTTTCTTGTGATTTCTCTACCTGGGTTCTGAATTGTCCATGCAACTGCCACCTAACTTCCATACCCTTTTTTTAATGTTTATTTATTTTGAGAGAGAGACAGAAGGTGAGCAGAGGAGGGGCAGAGAGAGAGGGAGACACAGAATCCTAAGCAGGCTCCAGGCTCTGAGCTGTCAGCACAGAACCCCACTCGGGACATGAACTCACAAGCCGTGAGATCATGACCTGAGCTGAAGTTGGACGCTTAACCGACTGAGCCACCCAGGCGCTCCTCCATACTCTTGACTTGTTGATGGAAACTCAGTTCTGGCTGCTAGTCCCTATCCTTAGATATTGTTTTAGTAATATGTGGGTCCTTTCCCCTCTCTGATGTGGCACTGGCCCCAGCGTTTCCTACCCCCACCCCAAGCCTGGACTAGTCTCTCAGAGCAAACCTTTGCTCTACTTCAGCTGGAATTTCCCATAGTGCAGGTCCCAGAATCAGAAGTTATGGGGCTATGCCCAGAGTGAGTGGAAGCAGCAGCATCTAAAATCGGCCTCTTACCTGGTGCCTGTCTGGTTCAGTGAGTAGAGCATGTGACTCTTGGTCTTGGGGTCATGAATTCAAGCACCATGTTGGGTGGGGTCATGAGTTCAAGCCCCATGTTGGGTGTAGAGCTCACTTAATAAAAAAAAGCGGGAGAGGAACACCCTAGCATCGTCTTGTCTGAATACATTCAAATTTAGGTGGGTTTGAAATCAAAGTGTGTGGAGTACTATGTATCATGGTACATCGCCAAGTTCTCTATTTCCTGCCCCAGAACCTGCAAGAAGATGAGCCCGGTGTCAAGACAGTCTGGCAGACAGACGTGGATACATGCCTTGTAAATAGAGTCATGCTTTTGGATTCATTCACTTGTTAGACAAATATTTGTTAAGAACTTGCTATGAATCAGTCACTGTGCTAGGCATAGAGGACAAAGATGAATAAATTGGATGGTTCCTACCTTCCAATGGAGTCCACAGTTAATTACAATTATTATCCACATTTTCTACCTGGGCATGTAGAGTCTGAAGATGTTAATCACTACATATGTCTATCAGTAAGGCAAGGTGTTTTTTTCCTGAAATTGTCATTCAGAAAAGAGGCAAGTGCTTTTATCTTTGGGTCTGTAAAGGAACAACACACTCTTGTGTGTCCCCTTTACTACTCTTACTCAATACTTAAGACATTTCTGGTCACCAGATGTGTGGGTTTTCCACACACCAAGCCCATGTGACACAAGCTGGGTGTCCTACAATTTAACTCAATTCTTTTTTTTCAAATTTTTTTAATCTTTATTTATTTTTGAAGGAGAGAGAGAGAGAGAGAGAGAGAGAGAGAGAGATAGCATGAGCATGGGAGGAACAGAGGGAGACACAGAAACTGAAGCAGGCTCCAAGCTCCGAGCTGTCAGCACAGAGCCCGATGCAGGGCTCAAACGCATCATGGACCGCGAGATCATGACCTGACCGAAGTCGGACACTCAACCGACTGAACGACCCGGGCGCCCCTGTTTGTTTATTTTAAAGGTGACAAAGGGAAATTGCATGCTGATTTGTTCCTTGCAGGCTGTCCTACTGGGGCTGAGGTTATAGGCATCTTTTAATCCTTCTCAGGAAGTAAACAAGAGAACAGGGAAGATTAAAACTCATGTTGCTTAACAGGGAGAATGGACTATAAAACCTGAATCCAGAGCTGTTCTTAGTCAAATTAGTCCTTTTTCTCAATCTTCAGTTAAAAGTCAGTCTTTTCTCTCTTCAGTGCTAAAAGTGATTCACAGGTTTGAAAAACGAATCCTCCATTGTAGTAGGTGCTCAATAAATGCTCTGAGTTGAAATTGAATGAAGTAAGTGGACAACGGGGCCAGGGACTTAGATTTTATGAAGTTTGGTCTCATTGGAGAATTAAGGCAAACACATTAAGGCAAAAAAGTCTGACCCATCTGACTCTGCCCTCCTAGTTGTTTCACTTTGGGCAAAGATCCCACACGTGCCCAAACAGAAGCTGGCACCAAATATAAGGCAGACCTAAACTTTCCAAAGGGGAAATCCTCCCATAGTGTTTTGGTCAACCTGAGCACAGAAAAACTTTAGTGACATAGATAAAACTGTGATATGCTTATTAAATTTATGAATTATTATACATATTTAATATCATTTATTCAATTAATTAATTTATACAAAAAATTAATTTGTAAGTATCACTGTTTTCCCACTCTATTCCATAAAACAAATCTATTCCAACTCTTCACACACCTCTTGGTCATCAGTGTCCTCATTGTCCCTGGAGCCATTTATTAGGCATTCACTCTCACTTCCATCTGGATTGTTGGGGACTCTCTTGGACCCTGCATGGGATGCGGTCACTGGACATTTTTCCCAAACTACAAAGTACCCATTCGCATAGCATTGGCCAACTCATGTTTTCACTGGTCTCTCTGACATAACTACTCACCGTTCTGCTTTTTCAAATGATCATAAAAGGTTTGTTTATGACAACTTCCAGCATCGCAAATGTGAAGTTACTTCCCCAGGAATAACTAACAAATCGGTGTTACATTTCTTCACCTTTTGCACTAAGTCAGTGATCTCCCCAAGCTTCCAAAACTAGCATGAATTAAGAGTATTTTAGGCCAAGATCTTCCTCAATCCATAATATGGTTGTTAAGCATAAAGAAATTTAGAAAGGGGCGTCCGGGTGGCTCAGTCGTTGAAGCACCCGACTTCGGCTCAGGTCCTGATCTCACAGTTTGTGAGTTCGAGACCCACATCATGTTCTGTGCTGACAGCTCGGAGCCTGGGGCCTGCTTCAGATTCTGTGTCTCCCTCTCTCTCTGCCCCTCGCCTGCTCACACTCTTTCAAAAATAAATAAACATTTAAAAAATAATAAAAAAAAAGAAATTTAGAAAGCATTGGTGTAACATGTGAGACACTGTAAGGATCCTATGATATTGTGATTTATATTAAGATATAGATATAGATACAGATATAGATTTGGTCTTTGTCCCCATTTCTGGTAGAGAACTCCTAAAACCCTTGGAATTTCCTAAGTGATAACAGGAGGAAAAAAGAAATGGGTGTCTTTTGTTATTCCTAGAAAAAGCCCCTTCAACCGTACTTGAGTTTACATTAATGAGGTGATTTTTGGAAAGTCCCAAGATGAGCTTAGGATGGGGGCTGGTTGCTGGGGGAACATTCTCACCCCTCTTTCCCCACATGCATGACCTCTGGGGAGGGGAGAGGAGCTGGAGGTTGAACTCATTGCCAGTAGCCAATGATTTCATCAGCCTTGCCTGTGTAATGAAGCCTCAATAAAAACCCAAGGACAATAAAAACCCCTGTTGCCCCCACTCGCACTCTGTCTCTTTCTCTCTCTCTCAAAAATAAACATTAAAAACCTTTTTTTAAGTAATAAACAAACCTCATTAGTCTTTCGGGGGAACAGGATTTTATTTTTTTTACTTATTCTCTGCAGTATCATATAAATTTTCTATATGAGCATGGGCTGTCTTTAATAAGAACAAAAAACCTACAATATTCATTTTTGAAAACACACAACTATTAGGCTACAGAATTCCAATTTCACTTTCCAGACTTGCATTGAACCCACCTCACAATTAAACTCTTTCCCTCCTGGGCGTCTGGGGGGACTCAGTCGGTTGAGCATGGGACCCTTGGTTTCAGCTCAGGTCATGATTTCACACCCGCATTGGGCTCTGTGCTGACAGCATGGAGCCTGCTTGGGATTCTCTCTCTCTCCCTCTCTCTCTGCCCCTTCCCCACTCATGCGTGCATTCTCTCTCTCTCTCTCTCTCTCAAAAATAAATAAATAAACTTAAAAAAAAAAAAAAAAAACTCTTTCCTTCCAATTAATCCAGGCTGAGAACCAAGCACCTGCCTGTGGGAAATACCCTCAGGGTTCCCCTCTTTTGGGATCTGTTTGCCATCCAACCCCACCTTCCCACAAGATGCCAAGTATGTGTGAAGGAAAAGGAACAGAAAAATGCTCCAAAGAGCTTGAGCTATATGTTGTGTGTGTGTGTGTGTGTGTGTGTGTGTGTGTGTGTGTGTATGAGTTCAATATTATTATGTCTGTCTGAGACTTTCCTTTAAGGCCACATTCTTACACATTTATCAAGGTCCTATAAGTTCTGTGAAATAGAGTAGAAGACCCTGTGTGACCCAGAGCAAGTCGTGCATCCTCTCTGAGCTTGAGTTTGCTCACCTGTAGAATGAGTGGTTGGATCCAAAAGGAAGGGGAAAAGAACGTGGCTTGGGCAGACAGACAGGACTGAATTCAAATCCCAACTACTTACTTCCTGTGAAGATGAAATATGATGTATACTCTGTACTGTGTAACATACACGGGTCCATCCTATATGCTAAAAAAATGGTAGCAATGGTTTTTATGATAATTACTACTACTATATATATATGAAAGAGCCTATTTCTCTTAAAATAAAACCATAAAGCACAAGACTCTCAGCTCAACTGCACAAGCTGTTCACTGCACAACTCCAGGGTGCCATCCACATAGAATACAATGTCTAGTGGTACCTTGAGAAAGCTTCATACCAATTTTAAATATTACTTTTATTAAGAATCATTGAGAAGAGTCGGTTAGTGTCCAACTTCGGCTCAGATCATAGTTTCATGGTTTATGAGTTCGAGCCCCTCATGGGGCTATGCACTGACCGTGCAGAGCCTGCTTGGGATTCTCTCTCTGTCCCTCCCCTCACCTCTCAAAATAAGTAAATGAGTTTTTAAAAAGAATAATAGAGAGGTACAGAACTTTTAGTGTTGTAGTAGGTACAGGGGAGGCTCCTTAAATTAATAAAATAGGTAATAAGAAAACTCCCTTTTTTTAAAAATTTTTTTTCTTTTAACGTTTATTTATTTTTGAGACAGAGACAGAGCATGAACGGGGGAGGGTCAGAGAGAGAGGGAGACACAGAATCCTAAACAGGCTCCAGGCTCTGAGCTGTCAGCACAGAGCCCTACGCGGGGCTCAAACTCACAGACCGCAAGATCGTGACCGAGCTGAAGTCAGCTGCTTAACCGACTAGGCCACCCAGGCGCCCCATAAACTCCCTTTTTAAAAAAGGTCCTGGACCTTCTGGTCAGGACTTGTTAAAGAGAACAACAAAACGCCAAAAATCAGAGTTCTGCCTTTATGAGTCTATCAGTCGCTCAACTATTTTTAAGAAGTTTATATCTCTATCTCTATCTAGAGAGAGAGAGAGAGCATGAGTGGGGGAGAAGGGCAGAGGAGAGAGACTGAATCTCAAGCAGGCTCCAGGTCTCCATGCTCAGCGAGGAGCCTGGTGCAGGACTCGATCCCACGACCCTGGGGTCATGAGGTCATGACCTGAGCCAAAATCAACAGTCAGATGCTTAACCAACTGAGCCATGCGGTGCCCCATCAGTCACTCATCTTTAAGTGATTTGTTCTAAGTGTCAGTAGTGAGGGACACTAGGGAGAGAGTTGCTCCTAGGCGTTTCCCTTCTCAAGCTGGGTGAAGGGCCCCAGTGCACTTGATATGGTTTTCCTACCATTAGGAAGACTGGAAAAGTTCAGAGGAGAGGTGCTGTTTGCCCCGCTCCTCACAGTGAGCAAGGTAAACGCTGCGAACGAGTAGGCCTCTGTCCCACCAAGGGCCTCAGAGGGTCTCTCCAGCAGAATGGGGCCAGCATGGATGTAGTGGAAAAAGAATTGGTTTGAGTTATTTTCAAGTCTCTTTTAAGGTCTCTTAAGTTCTGTTTGCTTTATATTCTCTCTCTCTCTCTCTCTCAATCTCTCTCCCTCCCTCCCTCTGCCCCTCTCACCCACTCGAGCTCTCTCTAAAATAAGAAAGAAAGAAAGAAAGAAAGAAAGAAAGAAAGAAAGAAAGAAAGAAAGAAAGAAAGGAATAAAGAAAGAAGGAAAGGAAGGAAGAAAGAAAGAAAGAAATTTAACAGAACTATAGTAAAAGCTTTGTTTTTCTGACCTTCTATTAACTGGAAATATCCAGTTTACTACGCATCTACTCTCCATGAGATTAACTGCTCTTCCTAGAGATGACCCAAGGCACTGAAAGATTCTAAAGTCCTGAAGTCCTGATCCTCTGAGAAAGTCTGAGTTCTACGGCACCACAATTGGGTGTGAAGCATACATTACTGCACGCCAAGTCTTCAAATGATCGCCCTTTATCAATCCAAGTAATTGATGAACCTGAACATCCCATTCCCCAAGCATGTCAGATAACAAACATTTCTCGTACTTAGTGGTGAGGCTCAACTGTGAGAGACATAGCATGGAAGGAGAAAATTTGCTCCTTCCATAGCTCAAGTAAACCTTCATGCCAAATAAATCTCTCCAAGGCCGATTTCAGATGAATGATGTTCAAGATGAAACAAAGTGATGAGCCCACATGGAAACATATATCCCTTTTCTATATACATTTATAGGCAGATGTCTCTGGAACTCAAGAAAATGCCTTTCCCTCCATCAAAATACCAACTCCCCTACAATTTCTTGGCAGTTCGCAACTAGAGCATCCTGGAGAGACTGCATTATTTTACCTCAAATGTGTAGAAACACATTGTTCTCAGAAAGCTGTGTTCAAATCTATTGAGTGTTGGCTTGTCCGATCTTTGGGGTCATCCCAGCTGTGCAGTAAATGCTGGTTTATCCTTCTGGATATCACGGAGTCATCCAAAGTCAGTGTCCACACAGAAGTTGGGAATTTGTTTGAATAACATCGTTATGCCTACAGGAACGTGAATGTCCGTGGTGGATTGACGTATAGAACATGGTTAGATGTTGACGGGCAGGATGGAGGGCAGTAGGGAGAAAAGTTAAAGCAAACAAACAAACAGGGAGGTCATCTCAGAGAATTAGGAAATCCGGATCTTTTCTTTTACAAGCCTCAGATCTTTCTGGGATTCCATGTGGCTTTCATTTCTAGCTCCTTGTCTTCTAACAAAGACAATGAGGATGGTGTTTAAACTAAATGCGAGCCCTTCCAAGAAACAAGAGCTCCTCCCTTCTCCTCTTTTAGTCTAGTAGCAGAATTTTCTTTTGCACTATTAAAAATGGCGTGGGCCACCTTTTCTCCAAAAACACACGAAGCTGTGGCATAACTCTTTCCCAAATAATTAATCTTTCCAGTGGAATCTTTCAAAGCCCCACGTTTCCTGTTATTTTATACAGCTGCAATTTGTAACTGGAGCTCCTGCCCAGTGTTCCATGGGCAGAGCGCCAAATCCCCTACATTTCACCTACCAAGGTGCCCCGCACAAATAATCCTTAACCGCAAGTTAAACAGTTAGGTCCTGTTCTAGCCGAAAAGAAAAGCCCAAGGAACAAAAGACTTTTAACATGTTTCTGTGTTAAAATTTTAGTGGATGCTCACAATATTTTATTTTCCAGCGTCAACATTTGGAAGTATCACCATGACGCCACAATAAAAGAAGTTTCAAACATGGATTGGTTCTTGTGTCAGGCTATTATTTGTGGATCACAAAAGTGACACCCTTTTCGTTATCTGGAAGCCAGAAACACTGAACTGCTGTGTCAGACCAGCCTTGTTTCCTTCCTTGTCTATGAGCTGGAGGACCAGAGCTAAGACTGGCTGGAGGGTAAGTAGAGAGGCAGAAGTCAGGAGGTTGGCTGTGACCCCCTTCCTTCTCTTTGCATTTCACCTCTTCCCTCCACCCAGTTATCATTTCTCCAAGCTGCCCGTGAGGGAAGTTCTCTCAAGATCACTAAGTTGGGAGTTTCTCCTATTTTAAACTCTCTCTATTCTCCTTCCTACCTTTCCAACTCTCATCACACATTTCTGCATATAACCTGCCTCCTAGTTTTCAAAAATTGAAGCCATTGAACCAGACCCTCAACTTCTGGCTGCAGCCCCACCTACCCTGACACCATCCCCCTTCCTTTCCTCCCATCCTGGCTGATGCTTTCTACCCTAAGGTCAGGCCCTGGGTTCCGGATCCCAGCCCCTCCTTTCCTCTCTCGAGCCTGACACTATAACATGTCTCTTCTCCCCTGTATACTCATCCTTCTCTGACACTGAATCGCTCCTATTTACACTTAAACATACTCAAGTCCCTCTTAAGATAACACAAAGGCACCCATCTCAACCCACACTCCCTTCCTGCTATATTACTCCTTCCCAGTAAAACTTCTCAAATAGGTTATTATGCTACTCTTCATTTTCATCATTTTCCCTCACTCCTCAGCCCCATTACTTTGGCTAAAATGACTAATGGCCACCATGTTGCTAAGGCAAAGGACTCAGTACTCACCTTTCCTAGTCTCCCTGGGACCCTTCTCTCCTGAAACCCTCTTCCCTGGGTTCTTCTTGTTTTCCTCCTACTCCTGCCCTGTTCTTTCTTTACTTTCTTTCCATTACCATCCTTCTCCACAGAGCTATTCAATGTTTCTGTTTCTTAAGCTAAAAATGATTTTCTCACTCCATATTCAGTCACTACCATCCACATCGATAACGCCAATTATCAGACTCATATATTCAGTTGCCTACTCAAAATCTTCACTTGGACTTCTCGTAGCCCCAAGTTCAAACCCCAAGTCATAATCTTTCCTCCTAAACTTGATTCTCTACCTCAGATTCTTATCTCAGCAAATGATGCCACCATCTACCGGTTGCTCAAGTCATAAACCTGACATACTTGGTAACTTGCTCTATTTCTCAAATCTAACCATTCCCTTAGGCCTGGTGATTTCACCTCCTAAAATTTCTCATATCCATTCACTTCCCTCCATTTCCACAGCCACCACCAACCATGGGCATCATCTGCTCTCTTCTGGACCATTTCAATAGCTTTCCAACTGGTTTCCATACATCCATTCTCAACGCTCACTTAACTGTTCTCCACAACGTTGCTACACTATGTCACTCTCTTGCGTGGATTCTTTTAATGGTACGTAGGACACAATATCTGTGTGCCTCTCAGACCCCCTGGACTCCTTCCTTTTATTTCTCTGGGTTGGGTGTTTCACATACACCTCAACTTCCAGGTTTGGTTGAAATGCCCCACCTTGGTCATGACCACTGAGGGGCTGAGTGATGTACTCAGCACAGGGGAATTAGCTTTCAGTAGAGTGAAACATGAACAATGGGCAATGGAAGCTGGGAGAATACTAGGCAGATAAATCACTCCCTCCTTTGTCTCTGATAAGAAATGCTCTGAAATATGGTTTTCCTCGTAAGCTTTCTGGAGAAATTCTGTATGCTGGACAAACACACCACTTTAGTCTTCAACTCAGAATTGACTTCCTAGAGGTCCCAAGTAAGACAAATGTGTAGGATAAAGACCAAAATATTTACCCAAGACTCTACATGGATTGATTCCTACCTACTTCTGTAGTCTCTCTCATCTCCTATCACTTTCCCCTTATTTTTCTATCTTCAGCTACAGTAGAGAGTTTTCTATTCGTGCCAGATCCTCACATGCCAGAAAGTTTATCTGGAAAACTCCTCCTTTCCACGCACCCACCCCCTCCTTCACCTGGCTAGCTGTTTTCCAGCAGATCTGTGTCACTTCCTTCACTTCCTTCCAAAGGAAATCTCTGTGGTCCTCTCCCTGCTCCTGCTCCTGCTCCCCACTTTTTTCTGTTTCCATTGCTAGGGACTATCAATGATCTGTGTCAGGGTTTGACTAGTGTCTGCCCCCTCCCCACACTGATTGTAAATTCCATGAGAGCAGAGACAGCAT
This sequence comes from Acinonyx jubatus, assembly GCF_027475565.1. NCBI lineage: Eukaryota > Metazoa > Chordata > Mammalia > Carnivora > Felidae > Acinonyx > Acinonyx jubatus. The sequence continues at coordinate 80,832,981 of NC_069388.1, read as the reverse complement.
CTGCCTTGACCCCTCCTTTGCATCCCCAGAGCAGAGCCTAACACTCAACAACATATACGGAGTAAACAAGCTCTTCAGATCCAACTCTCCTGTTTTATAGCTGGAGAAGCTAAAAGCAAAGAGATGAAGGGATTCATTCAATTGAGCCCATCAGTGGTAGAGCTTGGCTGTTCTTATACATTCTTTTTCAATTGAAAATCATCCTTCTTAATTCTGGAAAAAGACACGTAACAGACAGATCAATGAAACAGAATAGAGAATCCAGGAATAGACCTCAATACCTCTGTCACATACAAAAAGTACTCATCCTCATTCATAATAAAATAAATGCAAATTAAAAATGAGGTGAAGGGGTGCCTGGGTGGCTCAGCTGGTTAAGCACCGACTTCGTCTCAGGTCATGATGTCGTGGTTTCCGGGTTCAAGGCCCACGTGGGGCTCTGTGCTGACAGCTCAGAGCCTGGAGCCTGCTTCAGATTCTGTGTCTCCCTCTCTCTGCCCCTCCCCTGCTCGTGCTCTGTGTCTCTCTGTCTCTCAAAGATAAATAAAGGGTACAAAAATTTTTTTAAAAACGAGGTGACTTTTTTGTATCTTTCGAATTGGCAAAATTCATAAAATTTGGTAATTTCCTCTCTTGGAGAAGGCACTCACCAGTAAAGCGCCAAATATATAAGAGTAAATATGTAAGCGTTTGTGAAGTACGTATTTCAATTGTATTCTTTCATGAATGACAGTGTGACATTATAATAGGTACAAAATCACAAGAGCACATGGTCTCTGCAATGCGACTAGCAGTTCAGCTTTGGGGTATTTATCCTACAGATGCATTCGCCCAGAAAATAATAATAAAAACATACAGTTTATTCATTGTAGCATTATTTGTAATAGCGAAATATTTAATGTGCATTATTTAGGGACTGGTGAAGTCAATTATGGTATTTTCACACAGAGGCATAGTATGTAGCTGTTTAAAAAAGAATGAGGTAGTTCAATCCTTCTGAATTCCATATTGCTATCTGTGACTATTGCATATTTCCATTGTAGGAATATTCCATATCCCTATATATTCCATATTTTTGTATATACTAATGTGGGACCCTTTCTGCAATATACAAGTAAAAACCGAGGTGGCCAGTAGTTATATAATTGAGCCCCCATCTGGGTTAAAATGAACAAAACCTACAAATAAAACCAACTGCATTGTTAACGAAACTCAGTGAGGTCAATGCCTTCTTACAGTTTGTCTCTCTTACATTGAATAGCAAATACTCCATTAATATTTTTTATGAAGTTCGATAAGAAGAAACGACGTAAGGGGAAGGGGCAAAGGGAAAATGGACAAGTAATCATTGTTTATGCTTGTTTGCCAGTTGGGTGATATCTCATCGAAAGAGAAAGTGAAATCTGCCCGTCAGTATGATGGTTTTAGATCATCTGCGGATTTTTGTTGTTCTCCATGAATTAGTTAGCTATTCCCCATGGGAATTGAAGAGTTGTGTGTCCTTGATTGTATCAACTCCTTTCTACCTCAACGAGAAAAGAAAAGATACTCAGTAAAGCTTTGTCTACCCAACGCTTATTCAGATCAGGTCTCTGTTATTTGCATGTCCTCACTACTGGATTAACCCGATTTCTCACTCACGTATCACATCAGGAAAATCAAATGAAAAGATGCTTATGAACTGGCAGAAAGCTTGGCTCATGCTAAAGAAACAGGTATAATTTGATTAAATCTAGGATTTCGTATTGCTGCCTGCATGTTCTTTTGGAAGACATATGACTATATAGCTTAGACCTGGGAAGTACTAACTGTGAAATCTGGCTGATGCCAAAGTAAATATCTGCATGTTTTCCTGTCGAAATGCTCAGTGTGTGTGCTCGCCCTGCCTCAGTGGGGACATTACTGCTGCAGAGGCGCTTATGTTATTTTTTCCTGGAAGGCTTTTTTTCTAAAGTAGTATTCAAGTGTGTCGATATGAAACATGTTTTCTAGTGTGACAAAGGCCCAGTGATATTAATAACATCAGGAAGCTGTTGTCTTCCTATCCTGAAATCACTATCTTAAAGGCAGTGAGAGTCTTTTCCACTCACCAGAGAGCAGGTAAAGGGATTTTTGCAGGATTAGCCTTGACCCTTTGGCTTCATCTTAGATAGATAGATAGATAGATAGATAGATAGATAATAGATAGATGCAGATGGACAGACAGACAAGACAGACAGGCAGACATAGAAGATACATATGTAGGTAGTACACAGCATTGCTTTAACTAAGGAGAGGTCTGGAATGAAGACTGCGTTTCTCAGCTTCTCTTGTGGCTGAGCAATAACATGTAAATGATACTTTTGAATGGGTCTTTCAAGGACTTAAAGGAAGCTGAATCTGTTGGGATGAGTCCATTTCTCATCCTTTGGGTTTGATGGCCTGTTAGAAGGCTACTGCAGCACAGAGATGAATAAGGCACAGCCCCTCTCCTTGAGGCATTTATAATGAATCGCACATTAAAGGTATGAAATGACCAGAATACAGAAGAAAAAGGAATTGATTCTGTGTGGAGGAAACCCACAAGGCTTCACAAAGAGGATCCGGTCTAAGCTGGGCTTTACAGAATGGGTTATAATAATAAAATCTCAGATTTGTTAAAGACTTACTATGTTCCAGGCGGTGTACAAGATGCCTCCCAGGCATTATCTCATTTACTCTATGTGACAGCCCTGTGAGGAAGGTATATGATTATCCCCATTTTACAGATGAAGGAACTGAGGGGCAAAGAGGTTAAATGACTTGCTGAAGATTAGAGAGGTTGTAAGTGGCTGAGCCAAGGTCCAAACCTCAGCCCATCTGATGTTCCTAAAGCTCAACCCCCAGGATTCGGTGGTGTGGACCGACATGGATGGAGAGATGGGGAGAAAAACACATACAGGCTTCTCACCTCCATCATGAACTCCAGTAACAGTCAGTGCAGGCAATTCAATCCAAGCGGGTTGTTAGGTAGAGATTAGGCCAGTATTGCCTAAAGTATGTCAGCATATTTGGCAGAACATCAGTCTTTTAAGATGCTCTGCAAAAACGTTAAAAAAATGAAAATAAACAAAAGACTTACACACATTAACATATAAAGGTCCTGAGAAGGCCTATGGTAAAGAAACATGCTTAATATTATTTTATTTTTTTAATGTTTATTTATTTTTGAGAGAGAGCATGAGCAGGGGAGGGGCAGAGAGAGAGACAGATAGAGAGACAGAGAGACAGAAGATTCGAAGCGGGCTCCTCGCTAACAGCCATGAGCCTGATGTGGGGCTCGAACTCACTAACCATGAGATGGTGGCCTGAAATCAAGAGTGGGACGCTTAACCAACTGAGCCACCCAGGCGCCCCAGAACTCTCTGATTATTGTACTGACTCAGTTTTATAAGCAAGTGCCAGCACCAAGCAATCACATGCTACAAAAAAAAGCACAATAGTTGATAGTTCTTTTCTAAAACACTGTTAAAGAATTGAAGCCCTCTTAATAATTCAGCCTGAAAAACACTGGGCGGAATTATGTTCAGTCCTTCCCTCTCAAGATGTCTTTGGCTAGTGCAGGTACTAATAACTGGATTGTACTACCTTTTTTTTTTCCACTTGACTTTCCCAATAGAAACAAAATAGAATCCCATTAGCACCCCAGGAATACACTTTCTGAGGAACATATTTTGAGAAAGCCTGCTTTAGACAAAACAACCAGTTGAAAGAAGGCTTCACTTTGCGTGACTGTTTCGGTATTGAATAGCTATAGCTTTGGACTCTATCTGGGTTTTTTTTTTTTTTTTTTTTAAAGTCATCACATTCTAAACGGAAGGACTTCATAACCAGTCCTAGTTGTGACTCCTACTATGTCTGTGATACTAAACCATGCACACACACATAAACACACATGCACAAAATACTACAAAGCTTAACACAGGGTAACATGGCTGTAAAGTTAAAATCAGATCAAAACCATATGAAGCAAGTGACTAGGTTATTCGAGGCCTATTGGAAGGAGATGAATCTAAAAGAGATGCTTGCTGTATAGAGATGCAAAGTGACAAAGTAATAAACCATAAAGCACAACAGCAATTTAGTTTCCCCGTCTATGACAGCAGCTAAAATGAACACCGCATGCCAGGACACTGCCAACGGTATCTTCTAAATTAAAGAAAAGAAGAAATGATTTCATTCATTGATGCTTCAATGGCTAGCTAAATATTTATACACCCCACAAGCACTGTACTCAAAATTTACAGTAGCAAAGCAGCCTGCAGCAACCAAAATATTGATTGAGTCATAAAAACGCGAGGTTATTAACCCAAATATCTTCTTGCTTTGTATAAAACTAATTGCCAGGCCAGGGAATGCAATTTCTGAGACAATTACCAGGAATGGGGGCTTTAATGACTTTCTCTTACTCTTTGCATAAATAAACAGTAGCTGCCCAATCCAGGGCACTGGATGAGTTTCCTTCGGCAGCTCAGAGTTAATCAAACTCATTTCTCGCCGTGTGCCCAGGTGATTCTTTACCTGAAGCTAGGCCCCGTGTGCTTCGGCAAATGTGAAATGTGTGTTCCTGAAACCGTATACATCCTCGGGCCAACATCCTATCTGATGATACATTATCAACCGTAAAGCTGTGTGAAGGAAAACAAACATAAGCGTAAACTGCCAAACGACGAAAGCCATCTCTATTACAAAAAGCCGGCGTAGTCATCTGCTGGTGTGCGTGGAAAGCAGAAACTCCAGGCAGCCTTGGGGTCAGCAGGGGAAGGTGTCAGGGAAGACTTGGCAGTTAGACGGTGTGCTTCCTGCCCGGGGCCAGGCACCCCTCCCCCCACGTATCTCAGAACATAGCCAGGCGTGGTCTAGCTAGTGGCTACAGGACAGGATGGACAAGGAGGAGTCAGGACCTGGAAGCAAATCTTCCTCCTGGAGCGGACGGGCTCCGGGGAGACACGACCAGCTGAAGGAGCAGGGAGAGTAGAGCTTGATCTCTGGAAGTGCGGTTGTGAAGCCAACTTTGGTAGTGCCCGCAAGGAGTCCGGGTCGGGCAGCTCCACACAGAGCAGTGGAGATGTCCCAAAAGACAAGCAAAGTATGAGAGTCAATAATCCTGGAGTGGGTGATATTCAGAAATCCAGGAAGAGGGCCATTTACCCTGGGGAGGTAGATCGGCAGGAGCCAGGACCCAGGCACAGGCTGTAGGGAGGGCTTCTAGGTAGGCAGAGGCCCAGGTTAGCAGAACCAGACAGGACCCCAATGTTTTGGTTGGAGTATAAGCTGGGTATTGTTGCTGTTACAAAGACACCCGACATAGCATGCCTTAAATAGTACAGAATCTCATTCCTCTCTTGTGCAACTGCAGCAGTGAAGGACACCATGGCTCCGTGAGGTTGCCCAGGACCCCAGGACCCCTCTGCTCACCGTGTCCACCCTTGTGTCTGAGACGGCTGCTCCGGGAGTCCTCTCTGCTTGGTCACGGCATGCTGACCAGCACCGTGATGGAGTTCTGGGCAGTGGGAAGGGAAAAGAAAACAAGGCAGTGGTGGAGAGAGGGGTAAGACACTTTATTTTGAAACCCGGGAAGCAGAAATTATGCACATCACTTCTTTTCTTTTTTTAAATAGTTTTTTTAAGTTTATTTATTTTGAGAGAGACAGAGTATGAGCAGGGAGGGGCAAAGAGAGAGAGAGAGAAAGAGAGAGAATCCCAAGCAGGCTCTGTAGGGTCAGTGTGGAGCCTGACACAGGGATCAAACTCACGAAGCTGTGAGATCATGACCTGAGCTGAAATCAAGAGTCAGAGCCCACTGAGCCATCCAGGCGCCCCCACACACCACTTCGACTCGTGGGCCAAACGTGGTCACGTGGCCACTCCCAGTTGTCAGAGGAACTGGGAGATGAAGTCCCTACCTATGTGGTAGGGAGGAGGGTGGTAGTAGTAGTTTCTTGTGGCTCCTGTAACATAGTAGCAAAAACTTGGCGATTTAAAACAACAGAAAGTGATCCTCTATGGTTCTGGAGGACGTATGTCCAAAATCAGTATCACTGGGCTGGAATCAAGGTGTGAGGGCGGCTCTTCCTGTGGAAGCTCCTGGGGGAGGATGCCTTCCTTGCCTCTTTCAACCTCTGATGCCTGCTGGCCTTCCAGCATTCTGTGATTTGTGGCCACATCTCTCCATTCCCTGCCTCTGGAACCAGATCGGCTTCTCTTCTGTCCAGGTAAAAATTTCCCTCTACCTCGCTGTTACAAAGATACACGTAATTGCATTTTTAGGCTCCTTCCAGATCATGGAAATCCTCAATCACATCTGCAAAGATCTGTTTTCCAAGTAAGGTAACACTCGGAGGTTTCAGGGATTAGAAACTGATATTTGGGCCGGGGAAGGGGCGCACATTATCCAGCTTGCTACAGGGGTACTCTATTGCTAAGAGGAAAAAGGAGAAAACGGTCTCTGCATCACTCAGCAATCAGAATCAGGAAACTCTGATCAATGCCGTGAAACCCACTCAGGGCTGAGTACCAAAGAATCTGTGTCTAGCTCTTCAGGTTTTCCTGGCTTGGCTCTAGACTGGTCTGGAGCCTGCACTGGGGCCAAGTCAGGCAGGTAGCCCTGGCCCTAGGGAAAAGAGGGCCACTAAGCAAAGGCAGTGTGTGCCTTGTAAACAGTATCACCCATAGAGAGAAACTTGGTAAGTGCTACCCAAGGACACATAGGAGGTTCTCAGACCAATAAATCAGTACCGAGGCCTCAGCAAAGCACTGTTTGCAGATCACAGCCCCTTAAGACAGAAAATGCCTTCCACCTTCACATCCCTCACCCTCCTCACCCCCGAAAGGCCCCAACAGTCCAGATGCTTGTAAGTGAAATGGCGAAACCCTCTTTCACCTACTCCCCCTGTTCCACTCCCCAGAATTAACCATTGTTTGTTAACAGTTTGATCCTTCCTGACTTTTCTTTTTCCCCCTGACTTTTCTTTATGTGTTTATAAACGCACACACAGAGGGAAATACAATGGTGCCTTTTTACATAAAGAGGATTGTGCCATACATGTGTTTTATTTATTCACTTAATAATATGTCATAGACATCATGGCTTGTCAACGATAATAATAAATTCAGTACTCACACGGTGCCGGGGGAGATGCTGAGCACTTTCCACATTTTTTATTTCACATCTCACACCACCTTAGTAAGTAGGTACTATTATTTTCCTCTCTAAATGATGACCGACATTCACAGGGAGCTCAAGTGACTGGCCCAAGGTCACACAGTCGGTGAGTGACTGAGCTAGGGTCTGAACCCGGCTTGCTACTACCTGGACCCCCATCTGCTAGCATACTTTGCTATCACACAGACGTCCTCGGAAATCTTGTCAGGCGGCTCTTCCGCCTACATCAGCCGTGGCACCAGACAAGCTTAACTTTTGCATCACCACCTCTTAGACTTCCCTGGAAACTGCAGTGGTCCCCCTGGTTACTGGACAGCTGGCTGTCTTGTAGGGCACGTGGCTTCAGCCACCCCAGTCTGTGCTGGGAGGGAACCCTCAATTCTGTTCCAGCGTTTGCACCTGCCCTGGTTCCAGTCCCTTGGCGTCTGCCCCTCGGTCCCTACCTTCTCTCTGCCTCTAAGTTTGCTCTCTTAAACCCTAGCGGGTTTGGCCCAGCATCTGTCACCCTGCTCAGATAAGCTGGCCTTACCTGGCACCTTCTGCTGGAAAATCTACGATCGTGAATGGTAGTTTTTGACTCTTCCCTAGGGCTCCGAGCGGGCGCTGCTGCTTTCTGCTGCAAAAGCCAATAGAAAGTCTTTGTAATCATCAACCTTTCCTCCTGGGTCTCCCCGTTGGCCTGAAGCAGCCAGTGAGGGCCTGGTACCAGTGAGACCTCTGCTCCCCTTCTGGACCATTACCATGGAAACAGATGCCGTAGAGAAACCACATCCCCCTTCCTGTCTGTTCGCATTCCCCAGGTGCTTACCTTCTCGGGAGCTCCGTCCCTCTCAGTTTCCCCGTTGCCTGCCTTCCTACCATCGAAACCTTCTCTCACGCACGGGCAGGTGGAAATGGCTGAGAATGTAGGTGCCCAGCCCAGCATCTTCGGTCTTCCTTGTGGACAGCAGGACTCCAGTGTGCGGCTGAGCAGTCCCTGCTGATCGACACAGACACAGACACGGGTGTTGGTTAGTGGGGCAGAGAGGCTTTCCCCTTCAGAGAATTTGAGGCTTGTGGTCTGATCCCAGACCTTTGGAAGCTAAGGGTGTGCCGAGGCAGAAAAAATTACTCTGAGGTGCCAGGAGAAAAGGCCTGTTATCTCAGCTCTGCCTTGGTGCAGCTGCTTCCGGTGAGCCCTGCTCACAGTCCCGCCCTTGCCAAAGCCGGCCTCCTGGCCTGTCACCGTGTGGTCTTTTCTCCTTGACCTAGTTGCCTCAGGCCTCACCAACTTGAGGACAAAGCAAAGAAAGCAAAGAGGTTGCCACAGAACGGGCCCCTGAGGCACGGCAGTCTCAGGATGAAGTCCGGGCAGAGGTTCCGGGTGACCCGTTGACCTCCCGTTGACCTCCCACCAGCTCCACCCCAGACCCACTGAATCTGAATCTCTGGAATGGGACCCATAATGTGTTTTAACAAACCTCCCAGGGAAGTCTGAGGCATGCTCAAGTTTGAGAACCGTTCTCCTGTGGCTCCTGATCCTCTCTCCTCGAAGGAAACAGGTCCACTTCCCTCACAAGACTAAGGGACTTTTTCCTGGGTAGTTGTGGTTTGTCACTTTAGACAAGTGGCCAACCCTTGCGAGCCCATGCCCAGATCTGTGGGCCATGTGCCAAACTTTTCTGTACTCTGTTATGAGAAGTCAGGTATCTACCAGAGATAAGGAAGGAACTTAAAGCATTGCCCCTCTCAGGGGTACTGTTGTTTTATGAGGCCAAGACAACTAACAGTGGAATCTCAGGCTTTGGAAGGAGAGGGATTTAGGGGAGATAGCACGGTTTTCATGGTTCTCTTAAAACCAACATGTTGAGAGGGTCCCCTTGTTGTCAGAAAGGAACCCAGGCTTTGTCATGCCCCATGTGTATAGTTTTGTGCCACTTAGGCTCAAGTCAGACTTTTGATAACCACAACCTTCTAGAACTCAGGGCTGGAGTGGGAGCCAGGGCCAGATCATGAAGGGCCTTAAAGCCATTTCTTTTATTTAAAAAACATTTTTTAAAATGTGTTATTTATTTTTGAGAGAAAGAGAGAGACAGAGCATGAGCAGGAGAGGGGCAGAGAGAGAGGGAGACACAGAATCTGAGGCTCCAGGCTCCAAGCTGTCAGCACAGAGCCCGACTTGGGACTCGAACCCATGAACTGTGAGATTGCAACCTGATCAGAAGTTGGATGCTTAACTGACTGAGCCATCCAGGCACCCCTGAAAGCCATTTATAAAAGTTAGTCTTGGGGTCCCTGGATGGCTCAGTCTGTTCAGCATCTGACTCTTGGTGTGAGCTCAGGTCATGATCTCACAATTCATGAGATCGAGCCCTGCTTCAGAACTCTCTCTTAGGACTCTCTCTCTCTCCCTCTCTCTCCGCCCCTCCCCTGCTCTCTCTCGCTCTCAAAATAAATAAATAAACTTAAAACAATAAAATAAAAGTTGGTTTTTACCCTAAGAATATTGGAGGAGCCATGGAACGCTTTTAGGCTTACGAATGCCACGCTCAGATTTAGAGGTGAGAGACAGCTCCTGCTTCCTTGCAAAGAATGGATTGGAGTGGGGCAGAGTGGGGTCAGAAGGACTGAATGCTCAAAAACCACTTAGGGACACAGGTGAGAGAGAATGGCAGCTTGAATTAGGGCGTTGGCTGTGGTCATAGAGAGAAGTGGACAGATTTTAGAAACATTAAATACGGACAAGAGAAGGAAAAAGGACAACTCACTGCGTGCTAAGAAGTGTCCTGAACATTGACATCTAAAACTTACAGTGACAGCTTTATGAGGTCTCTACTACCACAATCTTTGTTTTACAGACAAGGAAACTAAAGCACAGAGAAGCTAAATGTCATGGCCAAATAGTTTCTGACTGGTTGAATGTAAGAGAGAGAGGGAAGGAGGAACGAGTAAAAGATGACACTTGGTTGCTGACCTGAATACCAGGTAGATATATTGGTGCCACTTGCTGAGATGGGGCGCGTGTGAGGGGAGGCAGGTTGCAGGGGGGAGAGAGACAGGGAGGTCTCCCTTGGACTTGGGTTCGAGAGATGGAGCTCTTCAGCTGTTTCTCCTTAACATGCTTTCCCAAATAAGCCACTGTGATGCAATTTATGCATTTTTATCAGAAAGGGTTATGATGAAAAAATATGCAGGTGTTGGGAGGGGGTGGGTTTCAGTGAATTACTGGTATGGCTTGTTTTTAGGGCTCTTGGGTTCAGCCTCTGCTTTGGGATTACTATCCCTGAAACATGAGAGATAAAGCCTTTGTCTTTTCCTTGGTAGCTGCTACCTCAGTGCATTGAATTCTCTGGTTTTGCATGTATGGCCACTTCTTTGGAAAAGGATTCTTCACCCAAGAGACCAAAATGAATCAAGTAAATATGTGTTTAGACAGTTTCTAAAAATCTGTAGTTTAACCCAAGAGACCAGAAAGGTTCCTGTCTCCTAGGTAAACAGCAATTAAATGGTGTATTAAAATGTATATTATGTACCCGATTGGTCCACCGGGTAATTATGCATTTCAGGAATATCTGGAAACATGTGTTCTGCTTCCCTCAGCACTGTTTCAATCCATCAAGTAACTGTATACTTAGAACATGTGTTCTGCATAGTAAGAGTCGTTTTATAAACCCCTCGTTAAAGGGAACCAAACTAAAAGGCATTAGCTGCAGACCATTTTTCAGGAGTGTTTATGCCAACCAAACGTAGACAAAGGAAAACAAAACTATAGAGGCAAAGTCGTCCGCCGTGGACCGTCCCTGACTGGCTGCGGAAACTCAAGGGTGATCCTGGACCGTGAAGAGAGCAGATGTTGGGGCTCACTTGGACACCTTCTGGAGTGAGGCTAGAGGATGTCAAAAAAGAAAACAGGGAGAAGGGTTATAGCACAGGCACAGGTTACAGCCCCAAGGGAAAAATTCACACTTCCCCTGAAGAGAATGAAAAGCAGGTGTTCTCTTGGCTGGTTGGCAACGGAGAAGCAGTGGGCCAAGGTCCAACTCTTTCGAGGGTGTTGTGTTTGCCAAAGGGTTGGAGCAGTTGGGCACTTGGGGTCGGTGGGGATGGGGGGACACAAGAGGAGAAGGAGCAGCAGGACGCCCCTATTAAACCTGTGGCCTGGGGCCAATGGGTTACCCATAGCTGCCAAGGCTTCTGAGATCTCTTGGCCTCACCACTGTTGTCCAGGAGACAGCAGCATGCACAACACTTTCTTTTCCCTTGTATTTCAGTCTCTCCTTAGTATTCCTAAGTGCTGTTTGCAAGTTAACTCCTGCAGGCTGCAAGGAAGCAAGGATGCACCGAACTTTTCCTGGTCTGAGAGTCTCTCCGAGCCCTTAGCTATTAAATAGAAGGAACCAAGCCTTCCTCGAAACGCACTGGATTTAGTGGAAATGGGGAACTAGAAACTTGGAGCCCTGGAGGCATCACCTGTATCATAAAGGCCGGAAGAGCTGTGACACAGGAGGGGAGATGGGCTTAGGAACTTAAGATCCTACCTGGAAGGGCTGTGTGCAGAGTTAACTCGCTGAGGACCAAGGACACCAGGCTATAGGAGAGAAGCAAAGCAGACCAAACCAAAGGTAGGCAAACAGGAAGGTGGAATAATAGGGAGGGTCCAAACGGAAGTAATAACCGGAGGGGAAATTTCAAAGTGCAAAAGAGAGGAAAGGAAAAGGAAAACTTTCAGAGAAGTCAGGCAGTGTCAAAATACAGGCTTTCGTGGGGGTTGATTGATGATTTGCTTGCTTTTAAGTTCACCGGTGGTGGAGACAACATTTTCCCTCTGTGTATAGAGAGGAGAATTCTCTCTGTCAGAATGGTGGCGGCATCCCTCTTGCTTTAATTGTCGTATTATAACAGTGCAAAACAGTAGCTATTATCTGGGAACTGGGGAATTCTTTTGACGTTGTTTTTGGACCCAGTCCTAATCAGTTTTGAAGTATGACACAGATGCATTCTCCTAATGTGTAAGGTCTAAAGTCCTCGATGCTGCTGTCTGAGGAAGGAAACAGGCTGTGTGAAATGCCCGAGTGGGTCTTGGCCAGCTCCTACAGCCTGAAGAAATAACCGTGTCTGCGGACACAGTAAAGCAGGTAAAGGCTGCCAGGTGGCCTTGGACTTCATGATGCATTACGTCCTTGTCACCATCAACGGTGTCACTGCCCTGGGTGGTCGGGTAGGAGTGCTGACCCCACTTCGTCGTCTAAGAGCCCTCAGCTGTTGGGCTCCTACTGGGTACAAGCATCGCCTTGGCTGCATCATATTCACCATGCCTGATCCTTACAACCACTTTGCAAGGTAGACTTTATCTGCTTCATTTAACGAAGGGACAAAACTAGCATGATCTTGGGCTCCTAAGTGAATTTAGTCTTCCGTGCTGCCTGCACAGCTACCTTGCTGAACTGTGTTTTATGGGCTCATTCTTCACAGGACACCAGCTTGTCACCCATCCACACCGTATTCCTGTCTGGAGGGGGTGAGCAGGTCAGTAAGCTGTGAGATGAAGAATACAGAGATCAAAGGCACCCTGATGGGGGCAGGGTCCAGTCCAGGACACTGGAAAGGGCCCACTCCCCAGGGTCCATTTGGTCATCTGCCACATGTCCAACACCTGCTGGGTGCTGGGTGCTGCATGGGACATAAGGGAATCCTTGTGGCCTGTTCAGGAGATGAGTCATGAGAAACCTCTCCATCAGCCAACTAGTGTTTCCTGAGCGTTTATTTCGCTACGTGCTGGATAAGGCCTGTTCTAGGCTCTGGGCCTTGTAAACAAAACAGACAAAGATCCCTGTCCTTACGGAGCTGATAGTCTAGTGGGGCAAACAGAAGAATAAGTAAAATCTATAGCATGTCAGATAGCAGGAGGGAAAAGGACCACGTGAAGAGGGGAAAGAGCCTAGGAATTAATGAGGGGTTTTGCACTTTTAAATAGGGTGGCCTGGGAAGGCCTCAGTGAAAAGTTGGCAACTGAGCACAGATCTGCAGGGAGTGAGGGCACTAGCTAGGGGAAGAGACTGCAGGCCACAGGAATGGCAAACACCAAGAACCTGGCACAGGAGGAAGCAAAGGAGAGGGTAGTGGGAACTGGTTCCAGAGAGGAAGGGCACCAGGGATGAGGCCAGAGCAAGAAGGAACTTACAGAGCCCTGGCAGAACTGTGCTTTCCCAGGACACCAGTAAGACGTTAAGGAAAGGTTTTGCACGGAAGAGGAAAATGATTCTAATTTTTTAATCAGCTCACAGACCACTGTGTTGAGAACAGTCTACATAGTTCTTAGGAGAGCAAGGACTGATGTCAAAAGACCAGTTAGAAGGCTCTAGAAGTTTCCAGTTCTCCTTCCCTTCCTCCCCACCATCTAATCCATCACTAAGGTTTAATGATTCTGCCTACATTTCCCCCTTGTCCTTCTGCTGACTGCTTGTAGAACCTCATCGTTGTTCGGGGAAGCATCGCTAAGCAGCTTGGGAGGGTCTCTGCCCTCACCCCTCCCTTCCCATCATTGCCCGTGTAATTGTTTTAAAACATAGGTCGGATATTATCACTTCTCTGGACAGCCTTGATGTGCCAGATGCTGGGGAGATTGAAATATGATCCCTGCCCTTGAGGAACTCACAGTCTGGTAAGAGACACACAGAAGCCATGACCTGCAGAGCCAGGTGACATGTGCCACCAAAGAACGGGGCACCAGCCTCTGCCAATCACGAGAGGAGTGCAGAATGAACCCTTTAGCAAGGCCAAGAGTGAGACGGAAGGATGCTACACTGTGCCCAGGCCTTGTTCATTTTAGTCCAGGGAGCTGGGCAGACCCGGCACACTGTGGGGGCTCCATCTCTCAGAAGTAGACTCACATTAGCCCAACTCACAATAACTGATGTATTTCAATTAGAATTTTTAAAAAACAGACTTTATTTTTCTAAAGCACTTTTAGGTTCAGCAAAATGGAGTAGAAAGTACAGACATTGCCCATATATGTCCTGCCTCCTCATACATACTGCCTCCCCTGTATCAAAACACTGCACCAGAGTGATACATTTGTCACAATCTATGAACCTATAGTGACACATGATAATCACCCAAAAGTCCATAGTTTACCTTAGGGTTCACTCTTGGTGTCGTACATTCTATGCGTTTTAACAAATGTATAATGACATGTATCTACCGTTATAGTATCACACAGAGTAGTTTCATTGCTTTAAAATCCTCTGTGCTCTCTCTATACATCCCTCCCTCCCCACAGCCCTGCCAACCACTGATCATTCTACTGTGTCCATAGTTTTGTCTTTCCCAGAATGTCATATAGCTGGAATTGTACACTCGATAGCTCTCTCTGGTTGGCTTCTTTCACTCAGTAATCTGCATCTAAATTTACTCCATGCCTGTTCATGGCTTGACAGCTCATTTCTTTTTAGTGCCAGATAATATTCCATTGTCTGGGTGTACCACAATTTTTTTATCCATTGACCCACTGGCGGACATCTTGGTTGCTGCCAAGTTTGGGCAATTATGAATAAAGCTGCTATAACCATTCCTGTGCAAGTTTTTGTGTGGATGTAAGTTTTTACCTCATTTGTGATCATCTTTGAAATCCCCTCCTTTTTCCTCTTTGACACTGTCAGCTCCCCGTTCTTTTAGGTGGTAGACTAGACTTTCCTTCCTTCATCCCTGAGAGGCTTTGAGCTCTCCTCATTAAGTGATGAGTGGAGACTCCATACCATTCTTCATTCATTTGAAAAATACAGAGAGCTCACTTTCTACAGGGCAACACACAGAGCGTCTCTCCCTGAAGTCACCATGTAACTTGAGAGGCTTTTTTGTGGGCGGCTAAGCGCTGATGAGAGACATAAAAATTAGAAGCTCATGGGGAGCCTGGGTGGTTCAGTTGATTAAGCGTCTGACTCAGACCCAGGGTGCGATCTCACGGTTCATGGGTTCGAGCCTTGTGTCGGGCTCTGTGCTGACAGCTCAGAGTCTGGAGCCTGCTTTGGATTCTGTGTCTCCCCCTCTCTGTCTGCCCCACCCCCTCTCACATTCTGTCTGTCTGTCTGTCTCTCTCTCTCTCAAAAAAAAAAAAAAACAACATTAAAAAAAGGCCATCCTGTCCTTGAGGAGGCCTTCCCAGGTCACTCTGTCTAAAAAGAATCTCTCCTCCCAAATACACCACACTCTAATTTACCCCCTTGCTGGCTTCCTTCATAACACATCAGCATTTGTCACTGTTTTCTCTGTTTACTTCGTTTTTGTCCTTCTGAACTAGAATAACATACTCAGTGAAGGCACAGATAGTGTATCTCCCATCATTATATCTCCATGTCCCAGGATACATTATGTGGCATATCCTACCTTCCCAGTTAAACATTTATTGGTTGAATTTTATTTTATTTTATTATTTTCTTAAATGCTTATTTATTTTTGAGAGAGAGACAGAGCATGAGCGGGGAGGGACAGAGAAAGAAGGAGACACAGAATCAAAGCAGGCTTCGGGCTCTGAGCTGTCAGCACAGAGCCCGACATGGGGCTTGAACCCGTGATATTGGCTGAATTCTAAAAATGAATGAATGAATGAATGAATGGACGAACGAACAAGTAACTTGTCAGAGGCAGTCCTCTCTCTCATCGTAGGTTGGGGAGCCTCTCCTGCAGGGTCTGGGACTTGGTCTGCATGTCATTCTTCTTTCAGGAAACCGATATCCAGTGATGCCACCGAACACATGCCAGGGTCTCTTCTTTCTCCTGCCGGACAAAGCTCTTTCTCTTGGTTTTCCGAGATCTCAGTCCACACCACATAATTAATCACAGCCGTTCGAATCATCCAGTACTCACAACACATTTCAAATTTTTTGTACTCATGACACATTTTCAAATTCCTGAAAATTTAGGATCTGAGAGACCTTCCTGTTATCTCTCGGCAAGACAAGACCACCTCTTTGTGCCGCATTTTGTTTTTATGTATTTATTTAAGATTTTATTTATAAGAAATCTCGACACCCAATGTGGGACTGGAACCTGCAACCCCGAGTCACGTGCTTTACTGACTGAGCCAGCCAGGCGCCCCTCAAATTCCTGAAAATCTGATTGTGCCCTTGAAGGGACAAAAAGACGCAAAGCATGACTAAAGAAGTGAACAGTGATTACAAAGCAATGTCTCCCAGTAACCATACAATTATCTACAGTGCTGACAGAGGTCTACCTACCTGACCATACATCTATCCATATGCTAGCATTGGATGCAACTTCTTTAGTATTTAACACACGTCCAGCAAGTTGTACAGAGGTCTATATCAAATTGCAATACTGTTGGCTAACATTGTTGTAGCAATTGTATGTTGCATTGCACCAAAGATACATTTTAAACGTTATTCTGAACTCATCCACCTGTGCGGGGTCTGCAGTCCATCACTTGCTCGTCAGTGTGCTGGTCTATTGACCGTCAGTCTCCTGACATTTGGCTTGAACTAAATGCAAGAGAGCCGACGTTGACACATATGGGGTTTCTGCTTCCTCTATTAAACATGCATCTAAGAAGTGAAGGTATGCAACCCTGCAGGTGTGTACAGTGATTTCATGTCTCCTATTGAGCATATTTCTGTCAGGTAGAGCTGAGTATTTTTCTCTGGCTGTGTAAGCAAGAAAGAATGGAAAAAAGGAACTGAGACTAAGCCAAATTGGCCAGGACCAAAACAGGAACTGAACCAAGATCAGACACTACTGATGGGCACCAGTGGCCACACACAGTAATCAGAGTGAAAGAAGATTAAAAGCCAAGATCAGCCAAGTGCCCAGGAAAGCTCCCCAGCAGACTCCGCCCACCTGCTGTCTCCTAGGAAACAGAGCCTCTGAGGCCCTCTAATTTTAGTGAGGTGGTACCAAGACGTAAGGAAAGACATAGTCTATGGAGGCAGGAAATTCCGTGGTCAAGACATGGGGGCCATGAGGGTAGGGTGAGGAGGTACCTGGACAGGAGTTTAAAGTAGAGAAGGGCTAGGGACAAAGAAGAGGGCGACAGGTTGTCACATATATGGGTTAGACCACACACCTGACAGGAAGGATTATATAGGGTGTTATCAAGCGGGAATAAAGTGAAAGTCTTTCCAGATACATGGTTCCCACTTTTCACGAGGGGTGATCTTGATAGCTAGGTTCCTGCTAGGTTCCTGATGATGATCTGGGGAGTCGGAGCCAGACATTAGGAACCACTGATATTCAGGGTCTATCCCACATCACCTTTGTTTTGTTACTCAAATGTACTAATACCTTTGTAGTGGCTTATACAAGCTCCAGCCTCCCCTACCTCTCGGTACTTCTTGCTTACCTATGATTTTACATCTTGGAAGGTCTTCAACTAAAAAAAAAAAGTGAGTTAAGGGAGTCTGCGAAACTCGAAGTAGTTTTACTACCATACATGTACTATACTATACGTGTAAGGTCTGGCTTAAGATCTTTTTCGGGGGGAGGAGATTTAAATGACAATAATAGTAAAAAATGAAATCTGATCATTTTCTGTGGATTTCAACACTATGTGAAAATACCATCCCTCAGACCATTAATTACCAAGAATTAACTAGAGGAGAGTAAGAAGAAGGAAACACAGTTACAGATAGAGATATAGACACATGTGCATACATTTCAAGTTTAATACTGAAGTTGAATACTGAAGAAAAGTCATTAGAAGTAAAAAGATTTAGTGCCACCCGATTTTCCCGTGTCATCTTGCCATGGGAAAAATTGCAAAATTTTATACATTGAAATCCATAAATGCCGAGGAAGCCACAATTAAAAATATTTTTTATTGAAAGCTAAAATGTAAGTTAGTTTTAATAGCACAGAGACAGATGGATGGGTTAGAGTAGAATTCAGAAATGAGAGACTTATGTAGCTATTTACATTATCTGTTTAAATCAAAAGAAAGAAAAGATATCACTCACTCATTACTAACTAGGTAGTATAGACAAACTAGGAAATTTAGGCCCAAATTGCCACATTGTGACCAAATTTCTCTAAATTCTTGGTTCTCACCAAGCCAAAGTTACTATTCTCCCTCTTGTGTTACATTAGGCATAGCAAAAAAATGGATTCAATTTCAAAATCAGGTCACTACGTCAACAGTTTTGAAATCAATTTTTATAATTTAATGGCTGATTTCCTCACAGTTCACCAAAACACCAGCTCTTGACCTATTTATTTCTTTCATTTAGGTATAATAAAAGGCTATACAGAGCCTTGAACCTCTTCTACACTTTTAAGTGAGTTAAATGAGACTTCCTTTTTTTTTTTTTTTTTTAGGCTTTGATTATTTCACACAGCTATCCAAGGTTCAGACACATAGCCTTATTTGAACATCATTTATCTATTTTTTTTTCATATGAAAGCATAGACTTTTAGAGTTAAAAGGATCTTTGAAATAAATTAGTCTGTATTAATCAGGGGTTTGGGGTGTACAAATGACAGAAAACAAACTTAAGCCAGGTTAAGCAAAAGTAAGCATTAATTAGAATCAATCTGAGTGTCTCATTTAATTGTAGGCAAGGCAGGGGTACATGTAGGTCTCAGAGACACCTGGTCCAAATGCTACCCCCCCACCCCCAATAATCTCTTATCTCTGCTTTTCACTGCATGTGTTAGCTTCTTATACTTCACCTGGTAGAAACAGGACTGCCAAGTGGTCCTGAGCCCCTCTCTACACAATCTACCCAGAAATGCTGACTGTTTTCCCAGTTCCAATTCAACAACAAACAAAAATCCCAAGGAAACACTCTGA
The DNA here is from genome assembly GCF_027475565.1 of Acinonyx jubatus. NCBI lineage: Eukaryota > Metazoa > Chordata > Mammalia > Carnivora > Felidae > Acinonyx > Acinonyx jubatus. The sequence continues at coordinate 80,814,022 of NC_069388.1, read as the reverse complement.
TTGGTCCAGCTTGGGTCAGGTGCACACTCCTGGACCAATCAACTATGGGAGGTGGAGTCATGTAAGAAAATGGAGGTCACAACAGTTGAGGTGTGGGAGAGAAACAGTTCCCAGAAGAAGTGACGAAGATGATGGGCAGACTGCCCCCCCTTCAAAAAAAAAAGTTCACTCTGACTCATTTTACAGATGTGGAAATTTGGGCTCAGAGAAATTAAGTGACTTAACTCAAGGTTACAACTTGTACTTAAACTCAACTCATCTGGCACCTAGTCAAGTGTTTGGCTCACTACCCGACAAAGCTGTTGATTTTTTTACATCTTTATTTCAAGCTCTTTCAACAGGAAAGATAGGAGGTGGGGTGGAGGGGGGTGAGATTAAGGGTCTTATGCTATGCAGGAACTTCTTCCCAGTTTTTTACTGGAGTTCTAACTCCAGAAGTCACTCTGTTGCCTGACTTGCTTTGTTTTCTTATTGGGGGAATATACATCTGAAGCAGGAATCCCCCTCTTGTTTTCTGCTCCCGTCAATCCCAGAGGGCTCACCCGTGTCAAGTTGGATGATTATCATATAACAGTCTACACTGAGGTACCAGGGACTAAGTGCTTTGTATTCATTCTCTCATTTAATCCTCCTAACAGCTCTAGGAAAGAGCCATTAGTAGCATTATCATACCCATTTTGCAGGTAAGAAAAGTGACACACACAGAGGTTAATTGGCTTATCTAAAGCCAGAGCTGGAAGGCAGCAGGATTCGAACCCAGCAGTCTGACTCCAAAGCCCTTGCTCTTAAACACTGGAGTTTACTCCTTCCTGGAGAAACACCTCCAGCCTCTGGCTTGCCTGCACTAAAGCCCTATTAGTGTCTGAGACTCTTTGAATGCCTGCTGACCTAGAGTTGGCTCATCTCTGGAGCTGTTGCCAGCCTGTCTCTGCTCAACCCTGCTTCTCTGGACCCTTGTCTTTTACCACTGTTCCTTGAGCTGTTGTGACTTGTCCAGGGCCTGCCTCGTCACAGCTAACAGGCTGCTGCTGTGGCTGTTCCTGGTAGTGGATCTGTTGTCTTGCTGCTGTAAACAGCCAACTCTTCTGTCCACGATGGATGGAAGTTTGCCCTCCCTGCCACCCTTGATGGCGTGGTTTAGGGAGGAGTCCTTTTGTCCTCTCACAGAAGGAGAGGGGGCTTTTTCAGGTTGACAAGTTTTCCTTAGAAAAACCAGAATCAAAGTCCAAAGAGGCAAAGGTGATTGTCATAGCGACCCTGTGCAGACTTATGCAGACCCCCATAAACACAGGCCTAGCCGCTAGTGACACACAGGGAGGAATACTATAACTCGCCCCCACCTCAGGATGGGGTCCCATGTCCTCATGGGACAGCCTGGATCTCCTCCCTTGGTTGAGATAGGATTATGGTTTAGGCTTTGGGGCTAGGCTAGGATTTGAGTCTCAGACTACCATTCAGCAAGCAGCCTTGTGATGTTGAGCAGATAAACTTTCAGCCACTACTCTTGTTTTCTTACGTGTCAAACGAGGGTAGTAATATCTGCCTCAAACATTGTTGTGAAAATTAAATGAGATACAACATTAAAGCTCATATGAGAGTGCTAAGCATAAAATTAACTTCAATAAACGATGACATTATCAGTTTTGAGTCTTAACCCTGGTGACTGGGCCCGGCCTTTGGGCCACCAAATCCTTGTAATTTTTTGAAGGGCGTGAGGTGGCTTATGTGAATAGGATGGCTCATGACCAATATGTAGTTTGCCCTTGATCCTCCTTCAGTTTAGGTCCTGGCTGGAGGAACGTGGGTTTGGTAACTCAGAAAGGCAGGCAGAATTAGTGGCAGGATGGACGAGAGGCCCCTCACCCACAGTAGGGCTGGAAAAGACCAATCTGCCAGTTACCTTCCACCTGCAGAGAAATGTGATATGTGCTGTGTTCAGGCCCTGCCAACCTGAGGGTCAGCGCTGGCAAAGCAAACTGCCTCCTGGAAATGCTAATAATTGCACAACACCCACTCCTACCTGACGTCCCAGCACTCACATACATTTTCACCTCCTAATATTTTAACCACAAAGGTATGCCTTTTGTTAAATCTTTACCCATTCTTTTGCCTGGCATTTTTTTGTTTTTTGTTTTTTTCTGTTTTGTTTTTTGTTTGTGTTTTTTTTTCAAGTCCCAAGTGTAGGAGCTATTTCTGATTTGTGCCGTTGATACATGCCTCTACTTTAAATTTTTTGTTTTATTAAAAATTTTTTAATGTTTATTTATTTTTGACAGAAAGAGACAGAGCATGAGTGGGGGCAGGGGCAGAATGAGTGGGAGACATGGAATCTGAAGCAGGCTCCAGGCTCTGAGCTGTCAGCACAGAGCCCGACACAGGGCTCAAACTCACGAACTGTGAGATCATGACCTGAGCCGAAGTTGGATGTTTAACTGACTGAGCCACCCAGGCACCCTATTTTATTTTAGACAGAGAGCAAGTGAACGGGGAGAAGGGCAGAGGGAGAGAGAGAGAGAGAGAGAGAGAGAGAGAGAGAGAGGCTCAGCAAGGAGCCAGATGTGGGGCTCAGTCCCACAACCCTGGGATCATGACCTGAACCAAAATCAAGAGTCAGAAGTTCAACCAAGCCACCCAGGTGCCCCTAGATGCTTGTACTTTGTACTGCTCACCAGACTCAGAGGAAGGAGTCAAGTGGTAGGAAATTTCATAGATGGAAACCAGTGCAAAAAGATGACCAAGGAGATGGAACTTTATGGGTGAATGAAAGATTCCAAGGTCCTGACTTTCAAATACTGTACGATCAATCTTTTGCTTTATAATAAGTGCGTATGTGTGTGTGTGTGTGTGTGTGTGTGTGTGTGGTGGGGAGGTGGGAGAGTGTAAAATCCACATTCAGAGACCTAATTTGAAAATACTTTTTCCCTGCTTTTCCTGCATGCCTTTTTATTGGAAGCAAGCAGCCCAGCACCCAAGATATTACAGTTTGTGAATTCTTCAGCTAAGATGGCTTGACCTATATGTAAGTATGAAAATCCCAGCTAGCCCAGACTTTCTGAAAGTGGAACTGTATAACATACTTCCCTGACATAAAATGTCATGAAACCTTCCTTTTTTCCCCCAGGAACCCTTGAGTCCTTAAGGGGACAGCACTTAAGGTAACGGGAAGAAAAAAACCATGCAAATGTATTACCTGTTAAAGAAAGACAAAAGAAAGTAGGAATTGGAGGGAGCAAATTGTGAGAGACTGAAATGAAACCAACACAGGAACCCAATGGAGGTGCCAATCAGAAGGGAGAAAGAACTGCAGGACAGGGACACACACACACACACACACACACACACAGATTAAAGGAAAAGTGCAAAGGGGGCCAAGTTGTGTGTGTGCAAGAGAGGGAGAGGGAGACAGACAGAGAGAGAGAGAGGGGGAGATCTTGAGATCTAGACCGGGTCAAGCTGGAAGAACAGGCAGAGTAAGACTAGAGACTGGGTGGGGAATCCCAGAACAATCTGTTTACAAAAAGAAAGGCCTATGGAAATTCCACAAGTGACTTTAGAGATTCAAATCCGAAAGAGAAAAGGACCCAAATACACACGCTGTGTGTTTTCACCAACTGCTGATGTTCCGCCTAGACTAGAGGAAATTCTCCGCGGCCTTGAACAGACACTTCGAGATTTCAGATTTCAGATTTCAGCAGACTTAAACCGTGGCCTCCAGGGTCAGGGGGGCCCGGCCAGCGGCCGCGGTGCCGCCGGGCCGGGACCCCACGGGAGCGCGCGGGGCGCGGGGGCTGCCCCCTCGGAACTCCCCCTCGCATTGGCTGTCTGCCCGGGAGTCTCTGCTTCCCAGGCGCGCTCGGGTTATTGTTCTGCCGTCGCCGGCAGGGAGGAGGGGTGGGATGGGATGGGATGGGATGGGGTGGGGGAAGCGGCCGGAGGAGGACGGCGGCGGCACGCGGCTGGCACCCGAGCAGGAGGCGGGGGGGGGGGAGGGGGGGTGCTCTCCGCTGAGCACTGCGCGCCCCGGGGGTGGGACTCCTGCGACCTGAGGCTGAGCGTGCGCGGAGGCTGCCGGGCGCCTCCCCCGGCCGGTTCCCCGGTCCCTCGCGGAGATCTCCGGCTCCCCGGAGGCTGGGAGGTGGAGGCCGGGGTGGGCGTCCCGGTGCCGCGCAGTGGCTCCCGCGGCCGCCCCGGCGCTCTCGGCTCGGGGGAGGGACGCTATGACGCACCCTCCCGGTATTAGAACACTTCACCTTCTATTTATAGACACCCCTCCGACCGCAGACCCAGCTCGCCCTCTCTCTGCTTCCCTCTAATCGTGACGGAGGCTACGAAAAATCCTACCCAGAAGGGAAGACCCTAACACACAGTGATAAGGAAGCATTCTATTTCGTGCGTTCCTTTATTATTGCCAAGTATTAATTGCAGGTCTGGTGAACTCCCTGTGGCACAGGGAATTCCCAATTTTCTGAAGCTTTAAAACCTACCCGACTTTATTTTACGTGTCTCCTAAACATGTCAGATAAATCTGTCTCTTTTGAGTTCATGAAATAGGCGCCGAAAATGTGCTCAAACTGGTTAAGACGTAAACCCATTGAATTGAGGGAAAAGAGGTTTCTTGCTGGCTTTCTGTATTTGCTACATGCCCCCAATTCTAGCCGTCGAATTTACTTGGGAGAAGAGCATATAAAGGGAAAATATTGCACATTTCAAGCAAAAGCAAAGTTTGTCTTACGGTTTTTGTTTTGTTTTGTTTTTTTGAAATTGTGGCTTTTGGATCCTGACTTCATGCTTTTAGATGTACACTATATAATTATAGGTGATTAAAAATAATTCTTACCTAGTCACATTAACATTTGCAGTAATTAAAATGGGGAATTTTTTTAAACCGTAATTTATTTCTCATAATTTGGTTGGTTGGGCTGCAGTCTGCTAAAGAGGAAGCCTGATTATTATCTTTCATCTTGGTTTCTATTCAGTTTCACTTTCTAAACTTCGGAGTTGACCAACAAAATACTGCCTTTTACATTTATTAAGGAAAAGGATATACATATGTACATATAGGCCTTTTTAAAGACAATTTTTAGAGCAACTTTAGGTTTACGGCAAAATTGAGAGGGATGTACAGAGATTTCCCGTATGCCCTCAGCTCCCACACATGAGCAACCTCCTGCTGACCAGGATGGTACGTTTTTTACCAAGAAGCAGCCTACACTGACACATCATAATCACTGAAAGTCCACCCTTTACCTTCAGGTTTCACTGTTGGTGTTGTAAATTCTATGGGTATTAACAAATATATAATGACATATGTTAATCTGTATAATATCTCATGATGTATTTTCACTGGCCTGAAATTTTTTTGAGCTCTGTGTAGGCCTGTTTTTAAAAGCATAGTGAGGGGTGACTCAGTCCTTAAGCGTCTGAATTTGGCTCAGGTCATGATCTCACAGCTCGTGAGTTCGAGCCCTGCATCAGGCTCTGTGCTGACAGAGCCTGGAGCCTGCTTCAGATTCTGTGTCTCCCTCTCTCTCTGCCCCTCCCCTGCTTGTGCTCTGTCTGTCTGTCTCTCTCTCTCTCAAATATAAATAAACATTAAAAAAAATTTAAAACACAGCAAAACCACAAATTGGTTACCATGCAGATAATTCTAAGACAGCAAAATGCAAGCCAAATAATGTTCAATATGCCATTTTTGCCAACACCTAGTCTATAAAGTGAGGGGTGTCTATAATAACAGTTTATAACATGATTTTGCTGTGGAGAGTACTGTGGAGAGTACATGGCTGTATAAGTATTTGATAAAGAATGACTTCAGTAACAACTGTTACAGTGCATTACAAAATGCCCATTTGATGGTAGGCCCCTTATGAAAGACAATTTGGCAGTAAGTGTCACGTTTTAAACTGTTCATGCCCTTGGACCTATCAGTTCTACTCTTGTGCGTTTCTGCTACAGAGGCAGTACCTACATGTGAGGTCATTGATTGGTGCAGTGTTTGTTACAAACAAAAGGTAAGAAATATACGAATGTCCTGCAATAATGGCACATCTATATGATGAACTATTACATAGCCTTGAAGATTAAAACAATCCCTTTTTGTGCCAACAGGGTAGTATCTCCAAGATGTCCTGTTAAGTGAGAAAGATGAAGAAACAATATAAAATACTATCATTTGTATTAGAAAAATAAATCTAAATGCACATATTAACTTTTACATGTCTCAAATACATACATGTATATTAAATGCATATATATGGAAATATTTATGAAACTAGTAACAATGTTTTCATCTCGGGAGGCACCAGGGAGTCTAAAATGGGAGAGAAACATATTTCTATTATCCAGCCTTTCGTATCTTTGAATTTAGTTCCATGCCCATGCATCACCTGTTAGTTTTTTTTTAACTAAAAATACCTTTAAATTTCTTTATAAATTTAGTCAGCTATGATAGATCTCTCTTTAATTTGTAGAAGTTCTATATTTGGGATTGCCGTCATTTTAGAGAAGTTTACTGTGTTGAAGCAAAACGATGAAAAGTTAAGCTAAGCTTTGATCTTCAGGACTCATTTAACCTAGCTCTACCTAGTCTATGAATCATCATAGAAATGCTTTGCCCTGATATGGCTAGAATGCTATTATCAGCATTTTTAAAGAAAGCATTCTGTTGGTTTTTTCTCTATTCTTGGGCATTTCATAAATGGGAGCCGGGGCAGAGTTAAACGTCTATTTAGCTTCTATTATAAAATAATTATTTAAAGAGATTTATACTTCATCCATTTTTTTTTTGCACAAGTCTTATTTAACAGAATTCATGCTTCTTCCAATGATTTTCTATAATGGAGATCAGTTGGTTAGATTTCAAAATATTCTAGTGAGGTAATGTGCACAGAGTACATCTGCCTCCATTACAAAAGAGAAAAAAACAGAGGCCTTGGGGTAGGCAAGGGGTGTGTACTATGAGATTATACCAGAAATTAGCTAAATTATTTATATTTTTAATTTCACTGTAGGTATTTTTTTCTTTCCAGCTTTATTGAGATATAATTGACACATAACGTTAAATACATTTAAGGTATGTAGTGTGTTTGATTCAATACACTTACATATTGCAAAATGACTTTGTAAGTATTTCTTATTTAAGTTTATGTAAGTTTATGTTGTTACTCTTCAGTATAAGATCAGGAATGGGGCAGGACTGGTGTTGCCAGGGTGGTTTCCCTCCGGGCCCAGCACCAATGCTCTGTGATGAGGATGATGATGAGGACAAGGAGGAGGAAGGGTGTCTTTGCATAAACAGAAATGTCGGCAAGTTTTGTGTACATAAACTGTGTGTAGAGCACTTTGCCAGAGTCTGGCAGTTAAAAAGGACTCAAAATGGAATTACTATTTTATTTTATCTTATTTCTGAAATTTTTAAATGTTTATTTATTTTTGAGAGAGAGAGAGGGAGAGAGAGAGAGAGAGCGTGAGTGGAGGAGGGGCAGAGGGAGAGGGAGACACAGAATCCGAAGCAGGCTCCCGGCTCTGACCTGTCAGCACGGAGCTCAACTCGGGGCTTGGACTCACTAACCCTGAGATCATGACCTGAGCCCATGAGCCGAAGTCAGACGCTTAATTGACTGAGCCACCCAGGTGCCCCTAGAATTATTTTACAATAGTTTACAATAGTCTCCTGGGCCACAAGTTTTGTTTGGGGTCGTAGGATCAGGCTGCCCATCCATGCACCATATTCCACTCTTTTTTTTTTAGAGAGAGAGGTGGGGAGGAGGGACGGAGGGAGAGGACAAGAGAATCCCAGTGCAGATTCCAGTGACCTTACGATCATGACCTGAGCCGAAATCAAGAGTCAGATGCTCCACCAAATGAGCCACCAAGGCGCCCCCACATTCCACTTTCTTAAGAACTACAAAGTCCCTGTGCAATGTTTCTCACCGTCAAGTATCACAAAAGTGAAGCACAATCATGACTTGTACTATCCCAGCTATAATATTATTTCTAGAGAGTTTTTTAAAACATTACTTCAAGATAACTCTACTCTCCCCCTAGCTTTGCTCTCTAAGCAATCATCATGGCTTTTAGCTGTCAGTGGTATATATGTGTGTGTGTGTGTGTGTGTGTGTTTGTGTGTGTGTGTAATATTAGGACAAAATACATTATGTGCATACTATTAGAATAAAAACTGTCTGAGAACCTGCTGAAAGTATCTCATGTAGCGTATCTACCCTCTTGGGATGCAGAAAAGGAGAGATCGCCATGCAATTGCTTGTCTTTGATAATTTCATTGTAACCTGTAGAGGACCCTGCGAGACACTTGGCAGCTACTTCTCCCCTTCGACATCCTTGATTGGGTTTGGGGTGGCTGCTCTGGAAGCAGGAAAACATGATAACCACCTGCTACTCACACTGCAAGGTAGACGCTTGGAGAGCAGAAAGCTTTTCCAGTTCCTGGCCATGCATGAGCAAGCCTGGGTATATTCAAGTGTCTGTGTATCCATATTCTGGTGTATGCTTGCATTGCTGCTGGGTTTGGGCTCAGAAAGGACACTTTCAGATGAATGCACTCTAGTCACCTATTTCAGAACAAAGCCAGATTAGATGGGTAGTGAATAATTTGGGGAGGGTGAGAGTATTTTGGGGGAGGAGAGTCCCAGCATGTATATAACCTGTCTGGGAAAGCCTCAGGAGACAGAAGAGTGAGGTTGTGGAAAACTTTATCTTTTGGAGTTGGCCTGAGATACATTAGCTTATATGATACCATGAATACAGAAGAACATATGGCAGGTGTGGTTTTAGGGAAAAAAATAAATTGGACAATCACGTGCCTATCACCTTGCTTAAGAAACAGAGTATCACCAGCTCCTTGGAAGCCCCTGTGTGTTCATTTCCAAACCTATCTGTCTCCCTGGCTTCTCTCGGGAACCACCTTTCTGAATTTTGTTTTTGTTTCTGGTTGTAGTGGTTATGTACGTATTCCTGAATAACAGTGTTTAGATGTACCCACCTTTGAACTATAAGTAGATGGAGTCTTCGATGACTTACTTTTTTCACTCAGCATTCTGTTTGTGAGCCTCCTCCAGCCCCATTCTTTCTCCCCTCATTGCAGACCTCCAGCCCAGATCCCCTCTGGGATTCTCGCTTTTATCCCCCGGCCAGACTCTCTGTTGACAGATTCTTCCTTCTAGAATTCGCTGTGCAAACCACCACCAAATATTTACCCTAAGATGCAAAGTTGCGTGTAAAACTATTTTCTAGCAGCATATTCAGTGAGAGATGTTTGTTACGTTGACAAATTTTGTACCAATATATATTATAAATCACATTTGGACACAATGTTAACAATGGCTCTCTCTAGGCAGGAGGTTTATAGGTAATTTCGGTTTTTGTGATTTTCTATATTTTCCACATTTTCAACGGATTACATGAAACCTTGAAAGTGAGGTTCGGGTCCTTCCCTGCTTTGATCTTTCCTCTTCCCGGTGGTTTCTGGGGTGTGACTGGTGGAGAGCTGGGAGTGTGGGGCACAAGAGAAGAACACAGAGCCCCCTTTCTCAGTGACATGTTGGTTCTTAGAACCTCTGCTTTCTCTCTCACCCTCAGTCCAGAGCATCATTCTCTCAGCCAAGGCAGGGCAGCCTGGCCTTTCTTCTGTTCTTCCAGACAGGGCCAGCATCACAGACGTGTCATCCCCGCAGCCACCCAGGGCCCCGCGCTCCGAAGGGCTCTGTGCCACTGTGCTGTCTCAACAGTCTTGATTTTATTTTTGTGCCTATGTTTTGTATGTGAAGTCCCATGGGACAAGGGAGCATGAGCAGAAGGGACATGAATATCTGCTACTCTTGCCCCCGCATGAGCACAGTTTCCTGGTTGTCCCACAATGCTTAGGAGTTCAGCAAGATGCAAGTGTGTTTCATCTTTGATTAAGTGGGGACGCTTGGGCTTTTTTTTTTTTTTAATGTTTATATTTTGAGAGAGAGAGAGAGAGACAGAGAAAGAGAGGACAAGCGGGAGAGGGGCAGAGAGAGGGAGACAGGATCCGAAGCAGGCTCCGCAGTGACAGCAGAGAGCCTGAAGTGGGGCTCCAGCTCACCAACCGGGAGATCTTGACCTGAGCCAAAGTCAGATGTTTAACGGACTGAGCCACCCAGGTGCCCCAGAGGTCGGGCTTTCTATTCAAACCAGGATGTGTTTTGAAGGCAGTAAAAAGGGCAATGGCATTCTAAAAACACGAACAGGCAAAGAACCTTATCATATCCTTTCTTACTTTTGATGCCGTCTCTATTAGGCAAGCACATAGGCTGAAAATGACAACATGGAGGGGAAGAGAACACCATGGTTCCTTTTCCTTTCAGTCCTCCCTTACCCATTGGTAAACTTAAGTAGAGTGTTGGTGGAATGCGCCCATATCAAGAAGTAGAATAAAAACAGTTGAATTAGTTCTGTGCAGTGTGTCCACTGTTCTGGTAAGAATAAAATACATATGCACATACAAGCTACAACATATGAATTGGATACTTTCAGTGGTTCTACTTATAAGTTCAATGCTCTTATATTTGCATTTAAAATTCGTATTTCACAATATAAAAATGAACAGTAAAATTCAGGCTAATAATTTAATTTTCAACTTAATTTTGACTTGTTTACTGAGAGTCACATTAAATAACTTTTTTTAAAAATGTGACGAGTTGAGAGACTATGGAAGAAAGTAAAAGAAAGAATAAAACCTTTTTATTCTAGTATCTTTAACAGCACTTTTTTTCTGGGCTCCACAAATTATGCTGGGATACACAGATTGTATTTCCAAGTCTATGGCTTATGTTGTGTTGTAGCTTATGAAAACTCAGGTCTTTTCTCTAAAACTAGGTTTCATCTCTGCTGTGAGTTTTTTTTTTCTCTCTCTCTCTCTCTCTTTTAATGTTTTTATTTGTTTTTGAGAGAGACAGAGAAAGAGACAGAGTGTGAGCATGGCAGGGACAGAGAGAGAGGAAGACACAGAATCTGAAGCAGGCTCCAGGTTCTGAGCTGTGAGCACCGAGCCCAATGCAAGGCTTCAACTTGTGAACTGCAAGATCATGACTTGAGCCAAAGTCAGACACTTAACCAACTGAGCCACCTAGGTGCCCCTCCCCTGTGAGTTCTTAAAGCCCATTTCCAGACCTGGGAGTCAAGGGTTCACTCTTCTTTCTTTCTGAATCTTTATTGTACGATATCCATACCCTGTGGGAAGGGACTGTGGTAGAGAAAATGCTGTGAAAGCACACTGGTTAATATCTCAAAATAGTACCCTCTCTATTAAAAAACAAAAACAGAACAACAACTAGAAACTATAAATTTCTTGAAGACAAGGACTTTCTCTCTCTCCCCTGTGCCTCCATAGTGCTTTCCTATAATAGGGGCTTAATAGCTGTTTGTCCTTTTCCTCAGTAAGTGTTTGCTCAATTAAATTTCAAACACTCTTTTCATCATGCTCTTCCAGTTCTCAAACACCTTCAAAGGCTCCCTATTGCCTTATCCTATAAATTGAAACGCTTAACCAGGCATTTAAGGTTCTATAATCTGGGCTCCATCTGCTTTTCCAAATACATCTCTAAGACTCCCTAGAACTCAGTAAGTAATTGTTGAACAAATATGGAGTGATTGGATTACACAGCTTCTAGGAGTTACAGAAACTACAGATGGATAAATCATTAGACCTTTTAGGGTTAGATTTATGTAATAGATGTCAGCTAACATTAATGCCCCAGTACTGGGAGCGTGATGAGTGTTACAGCCCCCAAATGGTAATCATAAGATATGCGATCCTGAGAATAGTCATCTCTGCAGGATCACATTCTGGCTTCTGCAAAAATCAGACATCCAAAGCTAGTCGGAGAGAAGCCTGCAGCTGTGGCTTAGTTCCCCGGGAAGGGGTGTGGGCCACGGGGCCTCACGTGCTGCTCTGCGGAGCTCCCTACCTGGGCTCAGGCAAGCTCCTGCAAATGGGAATTTGAGGGCCATGAAATCATAGCCATTACTAACGGTCAGAATTTCGTATGCTAGTAAAGAGCCATTAGGAAAGCTCTGGGCAGAGACAGGCTTTTAAGGCAGTATAATCCAAGCAGGGGCTATTCTCAGCATACCTTTGTGGGAAACAATTGCACTTCCAACATGCCTGCTCTGAGGAGATTCATGACCCGACAGAGCTGGGAGAAACTTCAAGAGCCGTTGTGTCCATTCCCCTGCGTTTAGGTTAGAAAACACCCAAATCTTTCAGAAAGCTACCCATCTGTCCCCAAACCTTCTGGTAACTCCTTCACTTGTTTATCCAACACTGATTTCAGGGAACTACTTCTGATATCTAACCTAGATCTCTACAGCTCATTATCTTTTTCATCTTCTCCCTCTCAATCAACCTTAAAAGGCCTTTTGTGTCTACTGCTCATTGACACAAAGCTAATATTACAATTACCGTTATGGTTTCATCCTTACGGTTATTATTAGCACTGACAGCACACTAGGAGGTATATAAAGATACATAAGCAAACACATTTTTAGGTCAGTCTTGAAATAAAGCTTTAAAAAAATTTTTTTTTAATGCTTGTTTATTTTTGAGAGAGAGAGAGAGACAGAGGGAGACACAGAATCCGAAGCAGGCTCCAGGCACAGAGCCTGACATGGGGCTTGAACCCAAGAACTGTGAGTCCACGTCCTGAGCCGAAGTCGGACGCTTAACTGACTGAGCCACCCAGGCACCCAAATAAAGCTCTTTAAAATCCAGTAATGTTTGGGTGTTTCTGACTTGGAAATGGGGCAACAGGCAGATGTGGGTAGCAGAGTGGCCCTGACTGTGGCTGACTCTTCAAGAGCCATCGCTCAACTTCCACCCAGCTGGATCAGGAAGCTTATAACCAGATGCATGGATATTAAATATGCATGGGGGAGCGAGGAGGTGCTAGGGAAGGCCACAACGGTAGAAACTGTGGAAGCCTGCAGAAGGAGTCGACCTAGGGTGCAGGGGAGGGCATATATGAAAACCTGCCACAGCATCACGTGGAAGCCAGAAGGAAATATTTGAGTCAGAAGTGAGTTGTAACAACACTTTCCTTATCCTTCCTTCAAAGTGTTCCAGTTAAGAGCACAAATGAAAAACATCCTTGTGATGAAAAACATCCAGAGGCCCGTGGCTGACATGATCTTGTTCTGTTTCTTACCTATTTTCACTTATGAAACATTTTAAAGATTTATCCATGCTACAAGATGTGTACTTAGTACCTTACTTCACGTTACTCCCCGGCATCTGCTACACTTTACTTACCTACCGTAGTACAGGTGTTATATACTTAAGTTTGCCTATAATACCTCGAGTGCTGCTGTGATGAATATCCTCAATTGTGCCCTCTTATGGACCTGTACAAGAGTTTCTTAGTGGTGTATATCTCCAGGAGCGGAACTGTTGGGCCATCAGGAAAACATTTGCTACATTTCATTAAGTATTGCCAGATGACTCCAAAATGGCTGTACCAGGGCTTAAGTCCAAACAGCAATAAACAAGCGTTCATACTCTCTCTCATCCTAGCCAACACTTCGTGTTATCCACCTTTCACATTTTTGTCCAGTTTGTGGATGTAAAGAAAGAAGGGTCCTGTTGTTTTAATATGCATCTATCTGATTATAAGGGAGGTTGTATATCTCCTCATCTTCTCAGAGTTCCCTTCTGTAAATTTGCCTGTTCATATCCTTGGCTATTTTTCTCCTGTGTTTCCTATTTATTTTTTTTCCCCTCAATGATTTGCAAGAATTCCTAGTATATTCTAGATATTAATCTTTTGTTCATTTTAGGCTTTGGAAATACCTCTCAATCTATCAACTGTCTCTTAAATTGTCTATGATGTTTCTGTTGAACAGAAAACTTTAATTTTGATGCAGTCAAGTTCATCATTCTTTTGGTTTTATAGTTTATGCGTTTAGAGTCACATTTAAGTAGACTTTTCCTATCTCAAGACTCCAAAGCTATTCTATTTTTAATATCTATTAGCCTACCAGTTTTCCCTTCCCTTTTTAGTGTTCTTTTTTTTTTTTTTTAATCCATCAAGAGCTCACCTTTGCATATAGTATGAGCTATGGATGCAACTTTATTTTTCTCCATGGTGAACCAATTTTCCTGAAATTACCTATCAAACAAAACCTCTGCATTGGATTGGATTATTGTTCTCAATCCTTCATGTCTTCCTTGCTATTGAATTATATACCCATGACCTTTGCCATGTGATTTTGTAGGACCTTCCACTATTGATGTCAGACTTGGCCATGTGACTTATTGGCCAATGGAATGTTAGAATATGTGATGGGAGCAAAGGTATTAAATGTGTTTGAGTGACTTGGCTTCACCTCTCGAGCTTCTGTGATTGCCAGAATGAGACATGTGATGGAGACCTGAACTTAACCTGTGTCCTGGAGCTAAGCCCAGAGAATTCGGTGGAGCCCAATTAAGCCTTGATGAATCCAGATGAGATCAGCAAATCTCAGGTCACACACAGACCCATGAAGGAGAAAACACAAATGGCTGTAAGTAAGCCACTGGTTCTCTAGTTCTCTGGGGTTGTCTGTTCTGGAGTGTTATTATTGCAGCAATAGTTGGCTATCTCAACATGATTTCCTCAAGGATTTGTGATGTCACCATTATCATATACCAAACTCTCATTAGGTAGATGGTTTGTTTCTGAGTTCTCTATTCTGTTCCACTGTTCTACAAGTCTGTTACTGTCACTTAGAATATGTCTTACTATATGGGAGGGTAAATTTCCCCTCTGATTTTCTGCCTGGGTGGCTCAGTTGGTTAAATGTCCAACTTCGGCTCAGTTCATGATCTCATGGTTCATGAGTTCAAGCCCTGCATCAAGGACTATGAGTGCAGAGCCTGCTTGGGATTCTCTCCTTCCTCTATTTGCCCACCCCCCTCAAAATAAATAAATAAACTTAAAAAAATGACCAGATTATACGGAATTTAGTCTTCCATATGCATTTTAATTAATTTATTTATTTTCTATTTTAAGTAGGCTTCACACCCAATGAGAGACTCGAACTCATGACCCTGAGATCAAGAATTGCATGCTTTACCTACTGAGCCAGCCAGGTGCCCCTCCATATGCATTTTAAAATGTTTGAATTCCTCCACTCCTGCTACAAGTTTGAATAGTTTGCATTGAATTTGTGAATAAATTTTGAGATCGTTGATATCTTTTTTAAATATATTTTTTAATGTTTTATTTATTTTTGAGAGAGAGAGTATGCATGAGAGAGTTGGGAAGGGGCAGAGAGGGAGAGGGAAAGAGGATCCGTAGCAGGCTCTGTGCTGACAGCAGCGAGCCTGATGTAAGGCTCGAACTCATGAACTGTGAGATTAAGACTTGAGGTGAAGTTGGACGCTTAACGGACTGAGCCACCCGGGTGCTCAGATATCACTGGTATCTTAATAATGTTATCATCCTATCCACAAACATTATATATAACCCTATTTAGGTCTTCTATGAAGTCTATCAACAGAGTTAACATTTTGTTTTTCCATAAAGGCTTTGTGCGTTTTCTTAGGTTAATTGCTAGAGACTTTACTATTGTAAATAGTATCTTCCTTTCTAGTTTGTTGGTACTGGTGTGTAGGAATACTTCTGGTTTTCATGAATTGCGTTGGTATTTGGGGATCTTGTATCAGTTAGGATTGGGTTTGGCTATAAGTACATCACAACACACACACACACACACACACACACACACACACACACACTCTCTCTCTCTCTCTAAAATAACAGTAGCATGAATTAGAGGTTGATTCAGGAATTTCAAGAAGACTGTAGGTAGATACTTTAAGGCTAGTGCAGGTATAGCAGATGCCTTCTGTCTTATTGCTCCACTGTGTGTGTCTTCCATACCCAAGGTCAGCTCATGGTCTAAGATAACTGCTGAAGCTCCAGCCATTATGTCTTCATTTCAGATGACAGAAAAAAGGATGAGGCATACCCTCTCCCTCTTAGGACTTATACACCATTCCACTTTTAACCTATTGCCTGGAACATGGGAATACTTAGCATAAGAGATGCTGCCCAATGCTGTGTTTGTTCTGGCTGGCTATGTGCCACCTAAACAAAGCATAGTGCTGTGGAAGAAAGGGAGAAAAGTGTATCTTCACTTCGCTGATTTCTCAGATTATTCCCTTTTTAAAAAAAATGTTTATTTATTGGGGAGCCTGGGTGGCTCAGTCGGTTAAGCATCCGACTTCGGCTCAGGTCACGATGTTGTGGTTCATGGGTTCAAGCCTCGCATCAGGCTCTGTGCTGACAGCTCAGAGCCAGGAGCCTGCTTCAGATTGTGTCCCCCTCTCTCTCTGCCCCTCCCCCCACTCGTGCTCCCTCTTTCTCTCAAAAACAAATAAACATGAAAAAAAGTTTATTTATTTTGAGAGAGAGAGAGAGAGAGATAGCTAGCATGTGCATGGAAGAGTGGCAGAGAGAGAGAGAGACAGAGAGAGAGAGAGAGAGAGACAGAATCCCAAGCAGGCTCTGCACTGTTAGCACAGAACCCAGTGTGGCTCAAACTCACAAACTATGAGATCATGATCTGAGCCAAAATCAAGAGTCAGACACTTAACTGACTGAGCCACTCAGAGACCCCTCTCTGATTACTTCTAATAGCTAGTTTTTGTTTGGTGTTTTATATGGTTGGTCAAGTTACTACAAGCAATCGCAGTTTTATCTCTTTCCTTTGGATTTCTCTATTTAATTTCTTCTTCCTTTTACAAATCTTACCCTGTTAACCAGGATTTTCAGTATCATGTTAAATAGCAGTGGCAACTTTGTCTTGATCCCACACTTAAATGGAATGTGTTTTAAGTAAATCTATTAGTAAGAGTTTTCTGTACATTTTGGTTCTTCATAAAGTTAATTTCTTCCTACTCCTAATTTTCTAGAAGTTCTTATTAATAATAAGCGATACACTTTCTCAAACGCTTTTTCTCTCTGAGTCTTTTTGAGATGAATTACCGGTAGGCTTTCTGATGTTAAATCATGCTTGAGTTTCTGGAATAAACTCTACTTGATTTATTATTCTTCATGTAGATGACTAGATAGGTAGCTAGATAGATATCTAAGCTAAAGATAGAAAAATGAGACTCAAGGTTTCTTTTAGTTCACAGAAGTAGGCATGTTGGATTTGGTTAGCTAATATTTTATTTAGAATTTTTGTGCTTATGTTGATAAGTGAAATGGGTCTATATTATTCATAAACTATCCTTTTTAGAATTAGAATTTAGAATCTAGATTCAAATTAATTTAAATTTAGAATTAAATTGAGAATTAAATTGAGAATTAGATTTAGAATCTAATTCTGCTAATTTCCTTTTTTCTGCTTTTGCTTCCTTTTGCTCATGATAGCTTTTTTCTTCATTTGTTTTGTAATTTGGATTGTGAGCTCATGTTTGTCTAGTGTTTATCTGTGCGAATTCTGTGAGGCCTGGTTTGAATTCTCTATCCTTTATCCAAAAACATAAAGGATATGCTTTTCTTCCTGATCCATGTGGGTAATATATATTCAAACTAACTAAAAAAGAGCTTATAATTTAATTGAGATCAGCTACAATCATATAAATAAGTAAGAGTAAAAGAGATCTATATTGTAATCACATATTTCTTGGATACTTTCTGATTTCAGATTTAAAAAATTATGCATGTGACTCATAACAGATTGAAAAGTACAGATAAGTAAGCAAAAGGAAAACTAGATAAAAATGAACTCAGTCCTGCTTATCTGTGACAAACACATTTGAAGTCTTCCTAGACTTTTCCTCAGGTTCCTATTTAAATGTTGCCTGTGTATACTTTTGAGCCTCTTAATTAGATTATAAGCTCCTTGACGCAACAAAAATCTCATACGGTACTTTTTTGTTGTAATTATCACAACAATTGTAAGTTGTTGCTACGTCATTAGTTTCACTCCACTGGTTAGAAGAAAAATTATGGTAACAACATAAAAATATTTTTCGTATGGCGAAATTTGAATTTTGAAATGTGACCCCGTACATATGAAAAATTCTATCTCTGTGTACTTTGAAACTATAAACTAGTAAGTTTCACACATACTGTAGGTTCATACACAAGATCGATTACAGTGATATTTTTAAGGTTATAAAATTATTTGACTTCCCTATACTTTTAAGTGTTATAAGGTATGCTTATGATATTTATGAAAGACAATTTGCCAGCTTCAACCTCCTTTTTAGGGATCATGCTGCCAGTATAACACAGACCTGTGTACAAGAGATTTAGGAAAGGAAGTCATCATAAAAATAAGAACTAGGAAATATATAGGAGAAAGGAAATAGATATGTGTGAAAAAGGAAAATAAGGGAAAAAATCAAATAAATACGAGTTCTCTAATTTTCAAAAGGAAGGAATACATAGGGGTTCTCAAATCAAATGTTTATTTTGATATTTTAATATTTATTTAAGTCACCTGGGGTATTTGTTTAAATAGCAGATGTCCAGGTCCTACCTACAGAAATGATCATTCAATAGATCTGAGTGCAGACCCAGTAATCTGGGTGGGCCTTAGACAATCATTTAAGAAATACTGGAATTGAGAGAGCACAGAATTAGAAAATGACACATGTTAGACATTGAAGCCATGCCAATAACAACTGACAAGAGGGCAACTTCCACCACAGGATGCTAAACCTGGGTATTTGGAATCCTCTGGAAGATCCTAGTGTATGTCTAGACTCAAAATCTTCTGTGTTATTAGTACCCTCCACAGTATGTAAGATAACACTTTCACCAGGACTCAGGTCTACAGGCTGAAATCATGGAGTAGGACTAAAATCTGAGAAGAGAGAAGACGTGTCAGGCTGAGTATCACAACTAGGGCTCGGGGGAAGGATCAGTACCTTAAAATGACAATAATCAAAGAAAGCCTCAACATGGCTAGAGTAAGCCTTTGTGTTCACGTAATATCTGTCCTCTGAATTTCAGACCGCTGTAGGCTTTAATCTTATAATTATGAAAAACAGCAGCAACAACTACCTTTCTCGCTTGAAGACCCTAAATCAACCCTTAGGTCTCTCTAGTTTACTTGTCTATGAAAAATGGATATGGGGTATTCTAAGCGGATTTGAAAATATTTTTGTAGGAATGCAATATATAATTTGCCTTTCCTTGGTTTCTTGATGGGAAGCAATTGCCGTACATTTCAAATAATGCACAGAAATGCACCTTGCGGGAAAGGTGGATTTTTGCCAATGTTTTGCTTTTGTGAGCATCTCTATTCAGGTTTACCGGTAATTGAAGTTACTTCCAAGTAAAAGTGCGTAGAAACTGTTAAGGTCCGTATAATGATTATTGCACACTAGGCAAGAAATTTGAGAAAAAGCCATAGCTCCGGAGAATGAGCAGCGTTAAGATCCAGCAGTGAGAGCTTCCCAGCATTGCCATCAGGGTACCAGGTGAGGAGGGTGGGCAGAGAAGTGGGAGAAAGAGTAGTGCGGGAGGGAAGGTAAGGCATAGACACATACTTAAAAAGCAGAGCCCATACAGTTTCGCTCCTGCCAGGTTAAGAAGTGCCTTTTCCAGAAGATCAGTAAAGAAATGGTATGTATTCGGGAGCTGTTTCAACCTGTCCACACCCTACCCTGACTTCCCCAGAAAACAGGCGAGCAAAGAGGTTCGCTCATGCCTTTGCCAAGCCTCGGGTCTCTGGCTTCCAGCTCAGATCCCAGATCCCAGCCCCACAGGACGTCACAAGGAGCTGTCTTTCAGAGTGGGCACTGCAAGGGATGTGGAGCAAAGTTTTGATCCGATTCACTCCACATCTGGTTGCCCCTCGGGAGTGGAGTTCGACCTCGGGGGCTCTCCGGCAGCACAAGGCAGAGGAGATGAGCAGCAGCAGCCTGCAAGCTGAGTAAGGAGCCAGCCTCCGCCGCCGCCTCCTCCTGCCGGTGCGGAGTCGGCAGCACAGCCAGTCCCTTTCGCTGTCACGCCGCCAGCAGCGCGGCCCCTCCACCGCCCCCCCGCGCAGCCCCAGCCCTCACACTGTTATTTGCGTGACTGACCCGAACCGAGCGGGAGGGAGGGGAAGGCGTTGGCCCGCCCACTCCTTCCCCTCCGGCTCGGGGCGGCACCTTCTCCTCCTCATTGGTCACACGCTTGCGTCCATCACCCCACGCAGCCTTCGGATTGGCGGAAGACGCACTTCTGGAGCTAGGAGGGCAGAGTGACTCCGCCGGTCTCCGGCGCCTCATCTTTCCCTCCACCCCCCACTTCAACGTCCACCCACCTCTCCCCACCCCCCACTCCACTTCCCCCGCCCCGTTCGCGGCAGTGTCCTTAGAAGACTCATTGGGCCAGGGGCGAAGCCAGCCGCCTATGGAGCCGCGTCGTGATTGGCCGACGCCCACGCCCGTCGGAGCGGCGGGATTTGCCATTCGCCACTTTCTCCGCTCCGCTCCCCGCCCCCCCAACGCCTCGCCCTCTCAGTCGCCTCCTCCCCTCCCGGCTCTTCTTCGGCCCCCTTTCCCCGCCCGTCCCCGCCGCATCTCCCCTGTCCAGCTGGGCGGGGACTGCTGTACGACTCTGTAAAGTCTGTGAGTCACTGCACAACCCATCAATCCAATTAAATGTCTCGAGCGAGCCGAGCAGGGGGTGCTGCCGCCGCCGCCGCCGCCGCTCGCCCCGCCGCGGCCGCCCCTGCTCGCAGCGCCCCTCTGATCCATGGCTGTCTGTCTGTACTTGTTACGGTGTAACCTCCTCCTCCTCCTCCTCCTCCTCCTCTTCCACCTCCTCCTCCTCCTCCCTCTCCTCAGGAGCCGCTGCAACTTCCCCTCTGCCAGCCTCCTCTGCTTGGGGACTGCAAAGGCATGGGATAGATCCAGAGCCACTTCTCTCTATCTCCCCTCCAGCCCTCGCTCAATTTCCCCCCTTTAAATTAAAGTCTGTTCCTCGCTCCTCGTCGTTTTAGAAATTTGTCAGTCTATTATTTCCCCTGATTTATTTTCCCTCCCTGGGGTAAGGGGTCGCAGGAAACGGTGGGTTTATTTTAGGGAAGGGGCTCTCCACCCCCATCCCCGTTTCTCCTCCTTTTTCGGCCGTGACTTGATTGCCCTGTTCCTCTCCGCTCCCACCCCTCGAACTCACCGTCCTGCACTCGAGTGACGCACCGACACCCCCCGCCCACTGCCCAGACGTCCCCTCCCTCGCTGCCACCCCGACCCGTCTCGGAGCTGGACCCGGTGCCGACTTCTTCGCAGAAGGGTGAGTACCGTGTTGGGTGTTTTTTTTTTGGGGGGGGGGGGAAATCTGGAAAGATGTAGCCGGTCCACTTTGAGGAGGGCAGGGATCACGTTGTGGGCTGGAGGTTCCTGGTCCGGCGTGGATTTGAGGTGGCGACTGCCTCCCTCCCTCGCTCTCTCTTCCCCCGCCCCTCGACTCCTTATTCACCAGCCTTGCTGTATTTCTAGGTATTGCCAGACTTCCACCATCGGGGCATTATAACGCTTATAAAATGAGCGGTAATGGCATGTTTTCTGTCTTAGGATGCTTAGTGAGCGGTAATAGTCAGCGATGGGATCTAATAGACTCTATAACCTGCAGAAAGTGTAAAACGTCTAATGGGTACATTTTACTCTAAATCAAAGTCAAACTTTTATTTAATGAAGGCAAAGCAAAAGGTATTTTTATTTTGGATGTGTGGGGATAGAGCAAGGGAAGACAGGTTGTCTAGTGGCCTGGCTTAGTATTTTTATTTTAAAATAGTTTTATGGGTTCCCTTTTGAAAAAAAAATATGATTTCAGTATTAAAGACTATGAAGTCTTTGAACCTGTTGGAGGAGTGCAAGGTAAGGTGGAAATCCAGCTTGACACTTCATCTTTCTCTCCCCTCTATTCAAGCGAGGCATACAACACAGAATTTTTTATTTCTCAGGCACTGGGCACAGTGGGATAAATATGGATTTTTTTTCTTTTGATATCTGTCTTTTGTATACTTGATTGCTCTTAAACAATGTCATGCTATGGAATTTTGTAAAATTTAATTGGTTTCTTGGTTGTGGGTGGTTCAAAGGTACACCTACCTGCTGCCCATGTATGCTTTATGAGAATCTTGCCTTATGGATCTTTAATATTTAATTTGAGATAGAAAAATTATGAAAAATAGTTACTCTGAATTGGCATCTGAGGTCACTTTTGAGAATTCAGCCTGTTTAAAAATGGTAGTACCTTTTTTGAATCAAGGTCTGGTCTAGTTGTCCACAAGATTCAAATTAGGCCAAACCAAACATGTTTTGAAATATTAAAGTATAAGAAAGGCCTCTTAGTAGTTCATTCTCTCCTTCTCTTTCAGACTAACCAGAATAAGTTGTTACTAAATTTAATTTTAAAGAATAGATTGTTCCTGTACTGAAATCTGCCAAGTTTCTACAGAGATTTCTTTTTAAAGAGCAGAAATGTGTTTATGATCAACCCAAAGTAGTAATGTTGACTCAAATGTAAATGCTGTCGTAAGGAAGTGCTTGTCATAAGCCCCAAAACCTTGCAAAGTGCTTCAGGAAGACTTAAACAAAGCCTTTTGGAATTGTTTAATAAATTTCTTCTTGGGGCCCTTTTCTTGAATCTAAGACTGAATCACTGAGAGACCTCATAGCATGGTGGAGCTGTGCTGCCTGCGTTTGAATCTTGCCGCCTACCCTCGAGGGCTGTCTGACCTTGGGCAAGTTTCAAACCCGGTCTGTGCCGGTTTTCTTTTGTAAATGGAAAGGATGACTTTTCCTCAAAGGGTTGCTGTAAAGGTAAATAAGAGAGTGCCTGTCACAGAGTGTTGGGTGTTGTCCCTCGTCATCACCATCTGCAGTGAGGATGTCTAGTGTAGAAATTGAGAGTATGGCCTTCAGAACCACAGTCTTTAGTTCAGGTCCCAGAATTTCCTCTTGTTATCTTTGTGACCAGGGTCAAGTGAACTTCAGATGCCTCATCTGTAAAATGGGAATAATAGAAGCATTTGCTTCATAGGGTTATTGTGAGGTCGGAATGAATTCATATATTCAAAGATCTTGACTAGTGTTTGGTGCATCTTTTCGAATTTAATTCTGTGTAGTGTTTCTTGTCTGTCTTGAACCATGGATGACTATATTTTTTAGAAATAAATTTTGGTAACGATAGAGAATTATAGCCATCATGAAATATGCAGAATTCCTATCCATATGCGTGATGTTTAATTGAATTTATACTTTTAAACCAGAGTTTATATGAGTCTTTATGAAATTTAGTTATTAGATGAGTTGATCACTCTTTCATTTAAATATACATAACAGACTGTATGACTGTATAACAGACTGTAAAACTCTCTTATAATGGTACCTATCACACATTTGCTGCTACCTGTGATTTTCTCCTCTACCAAACAGAAAAAGCTCTTTGAGGGTAAGAATAATGTATCATTCATAATTTAATCTCTGGTGCCTAGCAGAGTGTTGGATATATAAAGAAGCTTAATGAATGCTGTATAGTGAATTAAATACTGTTATTCTCAAGTTGTTTATGAGTAGTTGAATGACATTATAAGTGATACTGTGGAGAATGCTGTTATTAGTATTGCTGAATTGAATTTTTACATTCTTAATTATTATTTTTGTAACTTGAGAGTAAATAAGGGGAATTATAGTAAAACTTATGTTTTATTAAGGAAACATTTCTCATTTTGAAAATTAAACTTAAAATAGTCTGAAAAGTACATATTGAATGTCTTTCTTTGTTATCTGACATGTCCATTTTTTATTGTAAAACTTTCTGACTCCCACACTTTCCTGCCACTAAGTTGGATGTCATTGCAATTAACATGAATTATACAGATTCTAATTTGGATGTCCCAGATGATGATGTGATGTTGTTATTGGCTTCAGAATTAATAATAATAAAGAAAATTTTTCAAGTCAACACTGTGAAAATAAAGTAGTATCATTTCCTTAAGGACCAAAGCTTTATTTCTCTTTCCATTCAAGAGTGAGACTCTTTCTCTTGAGCAGTCTTAATAAATAATTAACTTTTGAAATAGCTGTAGTAAATAGTGTAACAGGAATCATAAAGGAGGTACATGTAATTAGGAGGTAAAACACTTAAACTTTAAACCTGACTGCACATTTAATAGGCATTACACAATGGGAGAATATATTTTTTTAAATAAGCAAAATTGATGGGACCTTCCAGCTGCTTCATTTATAGAATCATTCTGTTTTACCTGTCAATATAATGCAGTTTAATTACTGTGCTCTCTGAAATTATAAAATGCAAGAAATAGCTTTCATGAAAGAGATATCCTCAGCAAAGAAATCTGAATACTAATCTACTCAGAAGTGTATAGTGTTTCATAACATTGTTAAAACTTTTCAAAAATGTGAACCGTCTACTACAATGTGGATCCTTTGTTCAGTTACCCAATTTAGTTGAATATATTGCATTTTTATTGGCTAAAACAATTTAGTAAACTTGCCCTTTTTTGTTCATATATTTTTAAAGCAACCAATCTCAGATGGAACTTAAAAACATTAAGTTATGGGCACTTAGAAACTACACTTAAGGGTCTGGTCTGTGAGATGCAAAGTGGTTTGTTTTCACTTGACACATTTTAGCATGACATTGTTTCCGCACCTCATATCTCTTTTCTTTAACACTGTTGTGAAGGCATTGGAATATTAATTAGCATTTTACAGATGTATGTGATGTCTCCAACTTTTGAAGAAGCAGTGTTTCTGATGAAGAATTGCATGGAAAGAAGAGGAAAGAGAGATAGAAATAACTTTTAGGACTTGTGATTTCTATCCTTGTCCTCTAACATTAGGAAAATGCTTAACTGTGTGCTTTGTCAGTGATCCAAAGGAGAGGAAAATAATATATGCATTATCTATTGACAAACTTAGAATCGAGGTCCATGGAGTTCTAGACTGAGCAGTGCTACTGATTGGCACGTGACCTTGAGCGGTACACTTCACTTCCACTACTGTTCACGTTCTTATCCTTTCAGCGGGAAGAGAGAAGGCAGTTACCCTGCCCTCACTCAGAGAGAACGTTGCAGGGGTTATAAGTGCTTTTTAAAAGCATTAGAGAAGGACAAGTTGCAAGCAAATACAAAATAAACATTAAGATTTAGAAATGGATATTTGTTTATCATTATTTAAAAATTGTAACCTTTTAGCTTGTTTGTCTGAAGGGCGTTTTTCCTTTTAACTTTATATTTGAAGAGACTTCTTATTGGTGTGTTCACAAGATTATGTAAGGTAACTCCTAAAGAGGCAAGGAACTTTGGTTTAATTGAATGGGACTTTAATGTTAACACCGAGTTTTGTTTTATCCTGGGTTATAGCAGATGTTGATGTTGAAGAATAAACTACGTATTGAGAAGATAACACATTTTATTAGGTTAAAACTTGTAAAACCTGCACGTGCATTTCAGGAAAAAAAAAGCTCAGATACATCAGATTCCATTAGAAGTATATCCAAAGGGAAAAATTAATCACATTATTTACTTTTAAATTTCAAAAGGATTACTCAGCTGTAGGACCCCTCCCTTGCTCATTTAATTTATACCTCGAATGCAGTGAAATGTGCACAATTCAGAATATGTATACTGGCCTGGAAGATTTCTCGTATTCCAGCTAATCTTTTATTTAGGAAGGTGAGTGAAGACACACTTGGAAAGGCTGTATTTTATGGAAGTAGTTTTTTTTCCCCTCTTGTCCCTAAAAGTGAGTTAACAGTCTTTAAAAGTCAAAAGCTGGAGTTAACACATTATGTAAATTTCTTTGAATTTAACGTTTCCTCTCTGGTTATTAGAGAAGAGTTGTCACAACCTCACGATGTCACTTTTTTAAGTGGAAATGAAATTCTAGTGTACTCAGAGTAAGACCTATTCAGATGAGTGGCACATACGAGAAATATTATCCATCCCATTTAATATTAAGTATAGGGAACAATGATCCTCAAATGCAAGGTTGTTAAGTAGAAAGCAACTTTTAAAAATATATTGTCTTTTTGTCCTTATTGTTCAGCTTCCAACTGATGGAAACTTGGAACGATCAGATTTCTTTTCCACTTTTGAATTTAAAGTCTACATTGATGTTTGTAATCTTGGGTGGTGGTCTGTATAACTCTGTAGTACTGAATGTTTACTTTTAACATATTAAATAAAATGATTAAAACAGCCCATCCTTTATTTAAACTTGATCTGTTTTTCGCAACCCCCTTCCCTTTGTTCTACCATTGTTTTCAATTTTCTTAGTGTTTCCGCATGAGTTTGTGTGTCTTTTAATGCAGCATCTTTCTTATTTGCTCTGTCTTCTTTTTGCATCTGTTTTCTTTTCCCCCATCACAGCACGTTTTTTCTTTAGCTCTCTTTTGCCTTTGCCTCTGCATAAGGTATGGAGTAGAGGTTTTCACTTAGTTCAGTCTGCTCTTATGAGACTGAGGCGAAATGTAAAATTTTCTCTCTATAAAATTTGCCTTATCTCAGCAGAGGAGCTCTCTGATCATCTTATCTATGCAAAACTTCAGGGGCCATTTTGTAAACCTAAAACCAAGTTTTAGTTTATGTGGGATGGTGAAAAGGGAAAACTGTGATGTGTTCATTATTTACTATTTTTCTACTAATTTCTTTCATTGGAGGATACCCACAGCATTTTTCTGTCCACGTTACCTTGAAACATCTAAACATCCAAGCTTTGTTGTGTTCCTTCCGCTCCGCACCCAGTGCGCTGGCGAGTCCTGGAGCTGTCTCAGCAATGACCGTCGCCACCTGACCACCTCGGGGGTGGCTGGCCTGAGAACATCGAGTTAGACGGGAAGAGCAGCTCCTTTGTTTTGTTTTGTTTTGTTGTTAACTCCTTAAAACCAGACAGAACATCAGACCATGTCCACTGTGAGGTTTTCCAGGGTTCACCATTGTTGAATGATTAATGGTTCCTAGTAAAGTAACCATCAGGTTTATTGTCTTCCATGGCTTCAACTCAAATGAAATGTATCCCTTTGAGTTAACTTTTGTTTTGATTTTAAGGGTTCTTTTCACCCAGAAAATCAAAGGGTATGAAAATGAATATGTATTTTTAAACAAAAAAGATTTACATAAAAATCCCTTGAGTAGAAAGTTTCCTAAGGACCCAAATCCATTGATTTGGAGTGAATGTTTAATAGTTTCTCTAAATACCTGACATTATTCAGACATCAGTAGTAGGAAACCTTTCAGTTTGATTAAACAAATGGCTCCTCCTTTTGATTTAGAAAACAAGCAGACCATTGTTACTTTTTATTTAAACAATTAAAATATAAGATTAGATAAACTGCATTTTAGAGTTGATTAAATAAGAGAGTTTTCCAGAAATTGCATTTTATGAAATCTGTACCTCATAGAAAAAACTTGGTTTTTTTTTTTGTACACCTATATCTCATTCCTAGCTTCTATTTATTCATTTATTCAGTTCATTCAGCAGATATTTATTGAACACGTACTATGTGCCAGCTACTTTTACTAGGCACATATATTACAGCAGTGGAGAAAAGAGACAAATATTCTCGTCCTTGTAGGAATTACATTCCAAACCATTCTGGTGTGTATAGAGCTTTTTATTTACTATGTGAAGTAGTCATAACTAAACATTGTGTAATAACGATTGGAAAAAAAAGTAAGATTCCTTTGTATGGATTTTATGTCCTTCGACTTGGTATAAAAGAATCCTGAGGCTGCCTGGGTGGCTCAGTCGGTTGAACGTCCAACTCTTCATTTCGGCTCAGGTCATGATCTCACGGTTGTGGCATCAAGCCCCATGTTATTGCTCTGTGCTGGGCATGGAGGCTGCTTGGGATTCTCTCTCTCCCCCTCTCTCTCTGCCCCTCCTCTGCTTCCGCTCACTCTCTTAAAATAAATAAACAAACATTAAAAAAAAAAAAAAAGGAATCCTAACTCCTAAAACGAAACTCCATTTGAATGTACAATTTGAGTTTGAGTTGAAATATTAAACACCTAAAATGTTGTTGGATGTTTCCACTAGAAGTCATGAAATCATCCTCATTTATGAACCCTGGGAAACCTGACAGTGGATACTGTTTGAAATTTCTCCTTGGTTTTCTTTATACTTGTAAAGTTGTTTTCTCCCTTTGCTTTGTTTTCTTTGTGACAGAGCCTGAAAAAAATGTGTAACACTGAAAATTGCACAATGGCAATGTAGTCATCTTGGCTATATTGCACAATTAACAAGAAAATCTTAAGTTTGCTTTGTCTAGTATATATAAAGAACTAATTTTTTGTTTCCATGATTGTCAAAACCATGTGATTTCCTAAACAAACAAAACCCTCAAGTGTACCTTTCCAGCTCAGATATTAAAGTAGATATATCTAAGTGTTTTTACAGTACAAATAGCATTAGTATGATATAATCTATTATAATGATTTTTATTTTAAAATTTTTATTCATAAATACTTAATACATGTCCCAAGTACTTGGGGGTATCAGAGACAAGTAAGACATCACACCTGTTCATAACAGTGTTCACAGTCCATTTGGGGAGACAAAAGATCCCCACATGAAAATTAAATCTCTTGTATTAGGCAATATGGGGTTTAGCTTGATGGGAAGTCTGTTGTAGGCTGCTACAGTAAGCCGAGTCCTAGGTCAAGTGGACATGCCTGGCTCGTCTTCATGGGAATCCATCTTTTCTGTTCACTTTGGGCAAAGATGGTTAGCAGGCCTTCTTTGTGCCTTAGGCACCTGAGGGTAGTGAAGTCCCCTTTCCAGCTACTGCAGCTGCTTAGCAAGGAAGGGGAAGGAAAGGGAATAGAGCATACATCCTAGCCATTTACTGCATTCACTAGCTATGCCTGCTGGAAGCAGAAACTCTGCACTTGAGAATGGAATGTATATAGACACACCATGGACATGGTTCAGGTTCTTGAGGCCAAAAATTATTCCATAGGTTTGGGAGGACTGATATATTAACGAGGGTCCTGTAAAGAAGGGGTGTTCCCTGAGAAACAGAAGAAGCACCAAGAAGGGAGGAAAGAGCCTTTTGGCGGTTACTGGAGAGCACTCTTTCTTCCTTAGTTTTGCCTGAAACAGCCCTGCCTGTGAGACGGGCTAATTTGCCAAATTTAGGAAGTCTGTATTGCTATAATATGTAGATACAATCTTTCTAAATTATTTTGCTTCACAATTAGCCAAAATTCCTGATATGTGTGTGTATTTAAATTCTCAAACAATGCTGTGTGCCCATGACTTTTGTTTTCATTTCCCTGGACATTTGAAAGTATTAAGAGTCTCTTTGTTTTTAGAGTATATTTGTTTGTTTATTTGGGCCTAAATCTAAGATGGAATAACATCCATTGTTGTCTTTTAGATTTAAATTGGGGGAAAAAAATCCAAAGCCTCAATGTGTATTTTGTTGATGAAACTATTTGGACACTTGTATATAGATTTCTTTGTGGTGGTGGTTGTTGTTGTTTCAAATAACAATTTCTATGAAGGATTTCTTTTCCTGAAAACTATATCTGGGCAAGAATCATCACACTTCTATTTGATTCAGAGGCCACCTAGGATAGTTATGTTCATTTTCTTGATTGCTGTGATGGTTTCAGGGATATATACATACGTCAGAACTTACCAAATTATACATTTTAAATCTGTGCATTTATTGTATATCAGTAAAACTTTTAAAAAGCCACCTAGGACATAAGGTATATTTTCAAGATAAAATCCGTATTATAGGAATTATATTTTAAAGTTTGTCATTTGTTTTTTATTTCTCTATTTTATCTACCATTTATTCACCTCTATCCCATACCCCAGACACATATGTTTTAAGAAAGACAAATAGAACTGAGGAGGCCTCTGCTCCAGCTGAAATTTAGATATGGGACCTTAGAGAGCTTTTTTCCGTATGTAAGGCTCACTGGAGTATCTTTAAGTAAATTACACAAATTTGAATTTGGAGAATTGGAGTGGTGTGTTTTTCAAGAAATCCTCCTTTCCTTATAGTTTAACAGATTATGACTCATCTTTGGCATGGAATAAAGAACATGATTTTAGTAAGACCTTTTTTTTTTTTTTTTTCTTAAGAGAGGTTAAATTACTTAATGCTTCTTCTTAAATATTGTTCTCTGTTTTTTTGTTTCTTTTTTTTCATTTTTGTAAACTAACTTTTGGCATGTTGAGCCATAGACTCTATGAATAGATTTGTTTAGGAAGAACTAAGTCAACTCCCCTCTTCGTGCCCCATGCACAGAAGGCTTAATATATGTTTCATTAAAATTATGGTTTATTAACTGAATATTTCTTGTGTCACCCAGTATACGTCTGAGGGAAATTTCTTTATTGTTGGATTAATGCTTATGTAAGTTTAAAACACTGGCAATTTTTCATGAATAAAACATAGCCTAGAAAAATTTTCAGAGCTGTCTTTCTGGGATTGGGACTATTAGAGTTGTGACTTCAAAGCTCAGGCTCTTTCCACCATACTAGTTGTACACATTGGAATTACCTGTGCCTAGGCCACAATCCTGGGTGAGGCCTTCCTGTAAGTATTGTTTAAAGTCCCCAGGTTATTCCAGTAACATCCACACTGTCTCTGCATCATATTCCCCCACACTCAAACTTTCAAACATGTAGAGAACTTGGAAGAGTAATTCAGTGAACACCCATATTTCCTCTACCTAAACTCAGTAATTTGCTTTATGACTCTCTCTCTCTCTTTTTCTCTACATGTAATAGTTTATTGTACCAGTGAAAATAGGTTTCAGACACCGTGACTCTTTACCATTAAATACTTCAGTATGCCTCTCTTGTGGACAAGGACATTCTCCTCCATAACCACAATACCATTATCACACCTAAGAAAATTAACAATAACTTAGAATGCTCTTTAAGAGCTCAATTCCATTTATTAAAGGCATGTGAATTCATATTCTACTAAAAATTAAATGCATATGAAATGAGAAGTTCTTCAGAATATGAAATCCTGGAAATTCTTGCCAATAATATGTTTTTCCTCTGTGTTTGCTTAAATCGTTTTGATGAGGTAAACGTATTTTCCTACATATGGTGAAGTAAGATCCTTCCTAGCTCTCACATCGCATGATCGTATGATGAGAAAAAACACTTGTCAAAGTTCATGCCACAGTGTGGTTTAGTGGAAAAAGCCCAGTTTCAAGCCAGAACAATGTTGGTTCAAACACTTGCTCTGCCGCTTACTGCTGGTGACCTTGGAGAAATAAAACTCTTGTGTCAGTTAGGACAGTGTCAGAAACTACCTTCAGGCTCACTGGAGTGATCAGGAAATTTAATTATTTCACAAGAAACCCAGAGGCAGGACAGGCTCCATGTTGGTCAGTTCTGTAGTTCAGGTACTCAGCATCTTTCCACTGCACCAGATGCCTTGTTGGCTCCAGCTTCTGTTTTGGCTTCTTCCTCAAGGTGGCTCACATCTATACAGTACGGTATTCAGAGAAAGTCAGAAACCTCTTTACAGGTGTGGGCTGTCTGTCTTTGTATCTGATTGGACATCTCTGCCCACTTCCAGACCAGTACCTTGGGATGGGGTTTTCTTCAGGAGAAGAAGGGAAGAATGGACTTTGGGTACCACTAACAGTGTCTATCAACTGACATGCAATAGGTAAAGCAACAAATACAAAGCCGATAATTTAATGATGGGAATTTCTATTTTTTTTCCCTCTCCTTTTCATCTTCGAGAAAATTCTGACACTGCTGCACTGCCTACTAGTAAGCACGTGTAAGTGATTGTCCCTTAACGGGTCTCTTTTGTGTACTCTCACCTTAGCATGTAAGGAAGAACTTTTTTTTTTAAATATATGTATATTTTTAATTTTTTTTTTCAACGTTTATTTATTTTTGGGACAGAGAGAGACAGAGCATGAACGGGGGAGGGGCAGAAAGAGAGGGAGACACAGAATCGGAAACAGGCTCCAGGCTCCGAGCCATCAGCCCAGAGCCCGACGCGGGGCTCAAACTCTGGGACTGCGAGATCGTGACCTGGCTGAAGTTGGACGCCTAACCGACTGCGCCACCCAGGCGCCCCTTTAAATATATTTTTAATGTTTATTTTTGAGAGAGAGAGAGAGAGCAAGAGAAAATGAGAGTGGGGGAGGGGAAGAAAGAGAGGAGACACAAAATCTGAAGTAGGCTCCCGGCTCTGAGCTGTTAGCACAGAGCCTGACATGGGACTTGAACTCACAAACCGAACCGTGAGATTATGAACTGAGCCGAAGTTGGACGCTACACTGACTGAGCTACCCGGGCACCCCTAGGCAAAACATTTTAGGTGAACTTTTCAGATTTGTCAGATACCCTCCATTAACCTATTTTGGCTCATCTTATTTTCTCTTACATATTTCAACTTCACTTTATATTATTGCAAAGCCAGAGAAGGGAAACTGTCAACAGTGGGTACATATTTATCAAGATCAAGGTCCAGATCCAATGTGAACAAAAAATATCTTTAATTTCACTATCTGTAAAAACAAAAAAGTTGAAATAGGTTTTCCCCTTTTATTAAAATACGTGCACCATGATCTGTGAAAACGTCAACCAAATAAAATGTTATATTTGAAACAGAGTATCTTATTTGTCCAGGCTAGACCAGGTCTTTGATACGTGGGGCAGATCTAGGCTTACCATCATTTAGCCACTCTGGTTTCCCCAGAACTTACTTTCTAAAAAAAAAATCTTGTTTACCAGCAGATCTTTTTTTGATAGTTTGGTCTTGAACCTTCCTTTCCCCACTGTGAGAAAGTCATCTTCCAAAGTCATGTTTTCCGATATATGCGAACACTGGAGGGTCTTTGTTCAGGCATGCCTTTTTCAAAATATGTAAAGAAGAGTTGTCATATTTTTCTCCCTATGGAATTTCTAAAGTACTTCTGAAACACCTGTGAAGTTCTGCAAAATTATTACAGCCCAATCACATGGGAAGATCATCACTTTGTTTTTGAATTTTCTCCCTAAACGATGGGATTTCTTTTGAAGGGGAGCTACCGCTCCTTCTTGACCCCTCAAGTAGAAGATTTAATTCCTGCGAACTTCCATGGATGGCTAGGGAATAGAAGAACGGTGACAAGCCGAGTGTCTCTCCTGACTTGGAAGATGCTGGACCTAGGCTTATCCTGTCTTAGTCACAGTTTTTTTGCTTTGTCTTTAATTTTGTTGATGAGGTATCTATTGGTCTAGTAAGCTCTTTGAATACTGAAAATGGTCAGATTTTGAGTGGTTCCCTCATAATTCAAACCTTCTGCTGGCATGAATCATTTCAGCCAGAGAGATTTTTTTAAAGGAACAATTTAAATGTGTGTTGATGTTTCTTATACGTTTAATTATGAAGCAGCACAATCAAAGCAGAACTCTGATACAGATCATAATTTTATTAAAGAAGCCAGGTAAGGGACACTGTGGCCATAACGTTAGTTAAAAGTGCTAGAGTTTTGGGGGAAAAAATAAATTTGAAATTTGTATTGCATTGTCTCGAATTAGTTACTTTTAAAAAGGGTGATATATGATTATAACTTACGAAGCTTGGTTTTGTTGGGGCAGATTTTTAATTTTAGTCCTTTTCCGGAAAGTTTTGTGGACAGGATTCCCTTTGCTGTGTAACAAATGCTTTTACTGTTTAGTTAAGGTTTGCTACCAGTGGCTCAGAGGCTAAAATGAAAAGTGAAATGGCTGTTGTTTCCCATCTAATAACAGATTTTATTTTTATTTCCACTACCCAGTGTTAAAAAAAGAAATGAAATGGAAGCAAAGATCAAGATCCAAAAGCTCAAACTAAAATTTAATTTCCTAACTAGAATAAGGCTGGCTTTGCCGTGATGTGAACAGTCATATGTAGGAAACATTTGTTCATAGCTATACAGTTGGCCATGCTAATTGCTGGGATTAGTAGTTGGATTGGCATGTATTCCTGTCTTCAGACACTCCGTCAGGCACGTAAAAACCAATGAAGGCTAAGCAGTTGGGATTGACTCAACTTTTTTTACCTCCCTACTGAGAAATGTTTCAACTGTGCTTCTTGAGAGAATGGAACAAAAATGTAAGTGATAGTGGGTTGGAGAGCCATGCGTTATCCACCTCTTAGTACCCAGGACTTTAATGATAGAGTAATTGCCAGAGCTTTGTCTTTGTTTCTTTTCTGATTCTATCATTTCTATATTCTGTCTTGGAGCTGCTTATGTAAGGGGTCTAAAGTTGTCTGGAATAGATTCTAAGGGCAAACTGCTTTTGTCCCAAGTCATTTATCGTTTCACTTTTCATATAGAGTTCTTGTTTTGACTGAAAATCACAACATGATCAGTGAAAAATTCTTGCCCAGCTAAGAAAAATATATTTACAGGAGATTTTATTTTATTTTATTTTTAAAGTTTATTTACTTATTTGAACAAGACAGAGACAGCACGAGCAGGGAAGGGGTCGAGAGAGAAGGAGAGAGAATCCCAAGCAGGCCCCGCACTGCCTGCCCAGAGCCTGACATGGGGCTCAAACTCACGAAACTGTGAGATCATGACCTGAGCCGAAACCAAGAGTCAGATGCTTAACCAACTGAGTCACCAAGGTGCCCCTTTACAGGAGCTTTTAAAAACTTATTCAGAAAAGGGATTATACTTGGAGAGTCATTTTTGTTATTATTTCTGAAAGACCCAGTACCACAGAAAGTTTTAGGGCCATGAGTCCATTTAGCCATACTGAGCATTATGCCATTCAGTTTATCCTTCTTTAGCTATATGCTGTGTGACTGAGTCACGAAGTATTTGGGGATACTTACTGGTCAACTTGAGTTTTGAGAAGTAATTTTTTAAAAATTTGCAGCGGGACACAAGCACAGGGTCATTTGAGAATATTATTGGGATTGTGTTATGGTCAAAAAAGCTTGATTGTCAGAAAATTTGTAATCAGCCATATATTTAGTTTTATTGTGGACTGAGTCGTGGACTCTGCTGGTGATGCAGCTTGTCTTTCTCCCAGCTGAGCATGAAAACCTGGTAGTACAGGGACGTGCCTGTCTTCTCAGCATCTTCGCAGCAGCTCCTTTCACATGTTATTGCTGACATGCTACCAAGTGGTGAGTGCGCTCACTGACACGGGTCACAAAGTTTTGGTTTTGTTCTTTGTGGTACTTACGCACCGTCCGAGCAATGCGATGACAACGGAAGCATTTCTCTTTGGTCTGTTTTAGGATCATCAGTAGACACATAGAGGCATTTGACTGGGTTTTTTAATTAAAAAAAAATTTTTTTTAATGTTTTATTTATTTTTGAGAGAGCATGAGCCGGGGAAGGACGGGCGGGGTGGGGGGGTGGGGAGACAGAAGATTCGGAGCTGGCTATGCGCGGCCAGCAGTGAGCCTGATGTGGGGCTCGAACTCAGGAACTGGGAGATCGTGACCTGAGCCGAAGTCGGATGCTCACTGACTGGGCCACCCAGGCACCCCCCCCCCCCCCCCCACCACACACACCTTTTTTTTTTTAATGTTTTGCTCTCACGTGATGACTGGATGGGGAGATGGGCAAAGAATCTCTGTTGGGGTGATGGAGGAGAGTTGCTTGTGGCTACCACTTTTTGTTTGTGTGATCTACTAATCATTTCATATGGCTGCTGGCAACTGTTCCGGTGACCTAGGTTTCACTTCCTTCGCAGAAACTCTGACTTTTATTTTTGAATAATCGTATGAATAAGAAAGTGTTTTTTAAAAATGGATTTGCCATTTCCTGAAATAAAGTGGAAGCCTTTTGTCTGTTTATTCTGCTTCATCTTTTATTAGCCACTTGCACACTTGTAGGCATTGTTGGTGTGAGAATTACTCTTTTGAAAGCTTTCAGTTTGGTTTTTGTTCCAAGTGGTGACAGTCCAATTAGCAGTATCCCTGCTTTTTACCTGAGGAATACAAAATGAGATGCACTTTGGAATATTTATTCTTTAACTTTTGAATATTGGATGCAGGTATTAGTATAAATTCAGCACACCATTATGTGATGGGAAGAAAAGAGACATGTTTATGACTAGCGAGAACTTTTTTGGCAAAGAGCAGTTCTGTCCCGTTCAGTCAGTTACTGAGATGGAACTGATGAGTTTCCTTTTATTAGGTGTGTCTTTGAAGTTGAAATGATTCAGTAGTCACCTGTGAGCATTAGTGTATCGAGTTCTTGGAACCTGTTGTACTCCCAAGGAGGCAGTTTATGAAGCAAATGTATGGCAGGCAAGTATATTATGACTTTTCTAAATAGTGTGCCACAGAGCGGATGATGTTTTGCTACCATGTGTAACACAGTTACACCTTGACATGTCAAGTGGAAACTCAGGCACTTGGTCAATCCAGTGATAACTGTCTACTCTTCATGTGCGCTCATTTTCTCAGTGTGCGTTTATAACTGCTTTATAGTGATCCTCCCGATTTGACAACCAGGAAGAGTAAAAAAAAAAAAAAAAATCCCAAATAGTTGATTTTAGAATTTTTAAGTAAGTTGGATAGGGGGAAATGTTGGCTTTTGCTGGTTTCCGTATCAGTTGACTGCTTTACTTTATGTGAAGTTTTATTTCTTTTAAAAATAAAGTTCATGGGGCGCCTGGGTGGCTCAGTTGGTTAACTGACCGACTTTGGCTCAGGTCACCATCTAACGGTTCGGGGGTTCGAGTCCCGCGGTCGGGCTCTGTGCTGAACGCTTGCTCGGAGCCTGGAGCCTGCTTCAGATTCTGTGTCTCCTTCTCTCTCTGCCCCTCCCCTGCTCATGCTCTGTCTCACTCTGTCTCTCAAAAATAAATAAATGTAAAAAAAAATTTTTTTTTTTTTTAAATAAAGTTCATGAATTTTGTACCGATTCAGGATGTGGCAAGCAATGCTGTAATCACTGCTCTGTTCGGTCAGTAAAATTCCTGTAATCATGAAACATCTGTGGCTGTTAGACTCTTAATGTTCCTGCATACCACCATCTTATCATTGTTTTGCATCATCATTGACTTGTGTGTTCAGGTCCTCTTTACTACATGAAGAAATGAAGCTGGTAAATAGCCATTTTCAAGTATAATCTCAACCTGCTTCCATGGTTTTCTACAAGGTTTTCTGGCATCCTTTTTTTTTTTTTTTTTTTTTTTTTAATCGTTCATGTTAAGGAGGAGCCCAGGGATGGCCTTTCAGGTTTCTTGATGTATTTAAGAATATGTGGCCAATGTTACTTGCTGGAACTGGCCCTAAAAAAGTTGAACTGGCGCCATACTTTTCATGCTACTGTTATGTCTAACTATAAATTGAAAGAAGTGCTAATAACACTTCCTACTTGTTTAGCACGTTTTCCTCCCCAGCTCTCAAAGGAGTTGGCCAATATCAGGCTGGGTTCCCAGACCATGTTTCTATTATTTTCTAATTCCTGTAAGGTAATGTAATGTTACATAAGGCTTTCACTGGTTGACTTCTTTTTTCTTATGTCTTCCTAAAAATTGGAAACTAGTATTTGCTGTTATCATCCCCACTTCTCAGATGCTGAGGGTAAGGCTCACCTTGGCTAACTGTTTGACCTAGCGTTATACTATCATCAGTTTCAGAGCCAAAAACAGAACTCAGAATTTGCCCTCAGTCCTCAACCTCATTTGTTACTGAGCCGCAGTTTCTCTTCTTTTCGGCTACACTCACAACAGGACCAAAGAAAATACATCTTCAGGTACCAAAAGTATTTCCCACGTTTCTTCTTCAGTGTTCAAATGTTAGGCTATACACTAGATTTATTGTCTGAAGTAAAGTTTCAGTGCCAGTTATAAACATGATCTGTTGCCATATTATTCCTGATTTGACTGGTGTCCCAGAAGGTGATGGATAGTTGAAGAAAGAATATAATGAATGCAACCCCTATTTTCTTTTGCCCTTCT
The DNA here is from genome assembly GCF_027475565.1 of Acinonyx jubatus. Lineage (NCBI taxonomy): Eukaryota > Metazoa > Chordata > Mammalia > Carnivora > Felidae > Acinonyx > Acinonyx jubatus. The sequence goes on along the minus strand of NC_069388.1, from coordinate 80,776,119 downwards.
AAATTTGATTTAACGTAAGGTTGCTTTCTGCCAGGAACTTTCATGAATGGGCATATATTAATAAGCCAGACCTTTTTTCTCCTTTATAGTAACAGACCTAACAAAGCATCTCCCCAAAGTGGATTCAGTTGGTGTATGCTAATACTTGAGTGCGTACTTCCTGAACTTATAGGAGGAAGCAGCTCCAAGCACTCCGAAATTGAAGTCGTTCCTATAAAACTTGGTTAGTGCAGTCTGAACATACTTTGTGCTTTGAAATAGATCTTGTGTAATTCTTTCTGTTAGTGATTGTTCATCGAACTTGAGGAGTCTGTTAAAACTAGAAGAATTGACTGTTCTGCTTTAAAAATAAAATTTACTTTAGAAAATCAAACGAGGTTTCTGGGAGTGGCATTTTTTTTTTTCTTCAGAGTGACAAAAGTGAAAGTTGCATTTTGATCAGTTTTGATGAGTCGTCTTAGTGAAAACCCCAGACCCGAAGCGTGTGCTGGTAGGCACATACAAAGCAGTTTTCATGTTTTGGTGTCCCCCCACCCCCAGTGAACCGTTGCATGTATACACATGCCACACATAAAGAGTCCATTCTTGCTCACAAGCAGCTGAAGGAGGCTGGCCACTGCGGTCTTCTGCTCAGTGGAAATTGGCAGCCTTTCTTCTCCTATAAACAACAGCCTGACGTCACCCCACGCAGTGGTGATAGCGGACCCACTTTAGAGATTCTCAATGGGCAGAACTGTTGAAGGCCTGTCGCCGGCTTTGGTCATCTTCAGCCATGCTCGAGTGAATGCAATGCAGGGAGGTTCATTAATGGCCAGGATCCTGGCGAGCCCTTTAAAGCTGTCGGTCAGGTATTTATCCTTGAACTGGCACAGAAAATCCTCACAAGAAACCTGTGTGATGAGCAGGAGAAGTGGAGTTGTTCCTGTTTTAGAAATGAGCTGACTCAAGTCCAGAGAATTAAAAAGTGAGCAAGTGGTGGAAGGATGGACATTCAGGTTTTCCAAACACGGTTTTGTCTGTCTTTCCACCATGTTAAATCGCTTCTTTAGTAATTGTTAACTGTTCGAATCTGTTACTTCCCCTCCTGTCTAAAATGTGTGGAGGTGATGATTTATGAGGTTTTTTTTTGTTTTTTTTTTTTCCAGTCAAGACATCTGTGCATGAAAATCAGATAGAGTCTTGATACATTTGGGAACTCTTTGACAGTAAGGTAACCCACTCCCTTGCCTCAGAGAGAGCCTTTTGAAAAATCAAGTGTAAGTCTACACTCTCCAGTGTAATTGGAAAGATTTAACAAGATGATCCTGTTTTTCATTTGGCCTCCAAAAGTGACATAAAATTGCGAGAATGAATGATTATAATTCTTTTGTGTTGTTAACTGGGAGAGACAAAACCAACATGAAAGAACTGTTCTATTAGTTAGAAGTTAGATTTTTATTGGGAAGGAGGGGAGGATTGAGCCACTGGTAAAAATATAATTTATTTGTTACATAAAATAGTTGTTTTTCTCACATGCCCACTTTAGGCAGTTACAAAAAGTGAAAGAACAGTTTTACCTTCCATGACTTACAGTTGCATATGTGGCTTGGGGATACTTTAGATTTGTAGATAACTCATGGTTTTCTGTTTGTGACTCTTGAGTTGGTTTTTCAGTGTGACATTAAGAATAAATAGGCAGGGGGGCACCTGGGTGGCTCAGTCGGTTAAGTTTCTGACTCTTGGTTTCGGCTCAGATCAGGATCTCATGACTCGTGAGTTCAAGCCCCATATTGGGCTCTGGGCTCTGTGCTGACAGCGCGGAGGCCTGCTTGGGATTCTCTGCCTCCCTCTGTCTCTGCCCCTCCCTTGCTTGCTCTCTCTCTGTCTCTCTCTCTCAAAAATAAACATTAAAAAAAAAAAAAGAAGAATGGGCAGGGAGGGTGTTTAAATATGTGTGACCTATCCACGAGAAATTACTTGTACTTTAACTTCTCTGCTGACTCCCCCACCTTGAGCCAGCTCCCCTGATTCTGATGTGTGTGTTTAGGGAATGCAAATTGATGTTGATTTTAGCTTAACCCTGACAGAAAAATGGCTAAAACTATGTATTAAACAGGCAAATACAATCTTTAGAAAAGCTGCTGTCTAAAACTGCACTTTGGCACCCAGGAGGCACTCAAAAATGATTTTTAAAAGACTTTTTATTTTTTAAGTAATCTCTACACCCAGTGTGGGGCTCAAACTCACAGCCCCGAGATCAAGAGTCGCATGCTCCACTGATGGGGCCAGCCCGGCGCCCCTCAAAAATGAATTTAAAATGAGGTGGTGGTAATCAGAAGTTAACTATGTTGGCGACCTCTGTAAGGTAGCGTCTGTACAGTAGTTGACGAAAATACACCCAAGAAAAAAAGTACACCTGGGGTGAAAGGTAATTTATCGCATCACGTAAAATGAACCAAAAGTGTTGTTTATTTTGCATTTTCTCTTATCAAATGGGAAAAAATAGTTTGGCCTTTAAAAGCTGACACTGCCGGCTTTTCAAATTACGGCGGGCCGAAGGAATAGAGCTGAAGTGCGTAAAATCTGCTTTAACAAGGAGAACAGAGTGACCGCCTTTTTGCCGTCTTTCCCCTTCTTCTGTGGGTGACCGAGAATAAGGAGTAAGTAATGGCTCCCAGGCCAAGCCTCTCACTTCTGCTGTGCAGTGAGTCTGGGTCTGCGGCCGAGCGGAGCCACCTTTGCAGCAGCGGCCCAGCGCGGGCTTCCCCGGCGCTGCCCCAGGAAGCCCGCGCCCACGGCCTGCCCGGCCAGCTTGAAGTTGAGAAAGCGTGCCCGAAGTGTCCCAGTTTAGCATTTAGCAGCAGTGCAGTTTCTCATCGCTGCAAGAAGCTGTTTGTAATTGTAGACAAATAGTAGGAAGGGCAGGGCACAGATGTTCGATAACTGAAGTCAGTGGCGGGGAGCAGCGGGAGCGCCAGGTGGGGCTTAGATTTTAACTCCTACGTAATGATCTTGCTGTCTGTTCCATGGCGAATATGATATGAACAGAAACCAAAGGAGAGTTTTAATTTTAACCTTTCGTGCGAGCATTAGCTTTTTATTTTAACACTTCAGAGTTGGTTGAAAAATAGTATTTTGGCAGATTTGTTACAGATAATGATACCACGCAGATGTGTATGGTGCGTTGCAGTTTGTAAGCACCCTCAGGGGTATTGTCCTATGCCACAGCCACAGCCACAGCCACCTCGTGAGTCGTGCTCTTTCCTCTTCTGATGGGGAGCAGAATTCTGAGCATTTATGGCTCGTCCAAGGCACATAGGAGTAAGTACTAGAGCCAAGACTGGAATCCCTGTCTTTTGACCCCTTGCTCCGGTATTCCCGTCACCAAACCAGGAATAAGCCCTTTGATAACACCCAGATCCCTGGTCTTCCTCACCCCTTGCTCTCGTTTCTGCACAGAAAACCACAGTCGGCAAATCCAGGTTAGCGACCAGTTCCTGTTGCGCCAAGTAGGAGCATGTATAATATCATCAATGGGCAGCGTCTTGATTGACTTTGAAGTTAATACTCCGATAAAAAAGAGTCTTTTTAATTCTTTTTAAGACTCTTTTTAAGAGTCTTTTTAATTCTTACTTAGAATCAGAATGGTAGTGCAGAATGAACCTTAGGTACTGTTCAGTGTAATGTACAATTTTTTTTTAATGTTTATTTTTTATTATTGTATTTATTTACTTAATTAATTAATTTATTTTTGAGAGAGAGAGGGAGAGAGGAAGAGAATCCCAAGCAGCCTCCACATTGCCAGCGTGGAGCCTGATGTGGGGCTCGAACCCATGAGCCATGAGATCATGACCTGAGCTGAAGTCAGACACTCAATTGACTGAGCCACCCAGGTGCCCCTACAATTTTTTTTTTTAAATCTAGAGTAAATATCTTCCATAAGGAAAGTGCAACTTTAGCGAATTCAGAGACTAAGAGTTACGACTCATTCCCCAGACCCAGACCAGTGTGCTCTTTCTTTTAAAAAAAAGTACACCTCCCCAAGCAGAGGCTATAGTCCCATCCCAGGAGCTGATTGGACTTGAGCTTCCAGCAGACATTCCTGAGCATCTACCCTGTGCTGGACCCAGACATGCAGGAGTGTGGGATTTACTGGGGGAGACTCCATCCAAGGTAAGGTGCACCCAGCGCTAAGTGTTCAGACATTTGAAAAACAGACTAGGAATGTTACAGATAGATTCATGGATAACCCAGATTTGGTCTCAGTCTTTTGTAAACATTTATGAAGAAGCTCTTTCTTATATAACCTTCTAGCTGTATGAAAAAAAAATGACAATTGTGACCACTTTGGAACATTTCAGAAAAATGCTGCTCATCCCTGAGAAGCTGAAGTATAAAGATTAAAAGTAAATGAAAAGCAAATGAAATTGAGATTGTTAGCACCAGATTTTTCTTTAGGTGTTGTCCCTACAAGTTTTTTTTTTTTTTTTAATGCTTTATTTACTTCGTGAGAGAGAGAGAGAGAGAGAGAGAGCATGCACCCAAGTGAGCATGAGTGGGGGAGGGGCAGAGAGAGAGAAGGGAGGACAGAGGATCCAAAGCGGGCTCTGTGCTGACAGGGTGACAGCAGAGAGCCCGATGTGGGGCTCGAACTCAAGAACAGCAAGATCATGACCTGAGCTGAAGGTGGACACAACCACCTGAGCCACCCAGGCGCCCCAGGTGTTGTCCCTACAAGTTTTGATTGAGAACATTCTACATTACTTGTCCTGTGTTGTAAAAGCTCTGCTGATAAGTTTTCATTCCTTAGCACACATTTTCAGAGAGCTAAAGGCAAGCAAGTCACATGCTCCCTAGCCCTCTATGAATGTTGTTCAACTGAGAACCTGGAGAGCCTTTTTGAAACCTCTGATAATTTGGGCAGTCTCCAAGTCAAGCTGAATTGATAGGGAATGCAGAAAATGATCAGAATAATTACAAGTCCCATTATATAAGAGATCACTTTGCCAACCAAAACACTCAGGGAATGTCTTTATAGACCTTACTTGCACCAGAATTAAACTTGTCTTTCTCAGTAGCTGTTTCCAAAGCTGAATAAACTGCATTGTGTAAATGGGTCAGTTTGTGCAGTATTCTGCATGAAATGTTCAGGTACACACAAAGGCAGTTGGATTATAAATTTCAAGGGCAAACTAGCCTCCAGTAAAGCAGATATAGGAGGAAGCTATGTTATATTCTTACAGGAAGAGGGGTTTCCCTTTAATTTAAAAGCTGCATTCAATTTCCCAGTCTCTTGGCTCGGATCGTGCTCACCTCTCAGCTCCGGGTTCTACCCTTTAGCAGTCTCTCTCTTCATTCTCTCACGTTTCTGCCTCCAAGTCTTTGAATCACACCCAGCAGTACTTGGTTATAATCAGGAGATTCTGCCCTCCCTCTGTTCTCCAGGGCCTAAGAACTCGCTGGAATGATTTTGAATTAACTTAAAAAAAATAAAATAAAAAGATGTCCTATTGACTAAGATCTGTGCAGTACCTTTCTACTTTAATGCTCCTGGCTTCAAGTCTGGCCAAAGATGGACAAAATATTATAAATGGTACATATGTGAACTTTGCTTAAGGGGCTTTGAGGGCCCTACCTCCATTTACCACGCTTATCCCAAAGTGTTCTTTATTTCATTTTGGTAGTGAAGACCAAAGTTGAATTTCAATAACAGCCTTTTTATATTTGTAGCTTTTTGTGAGTTGTGCCAGTGCTCCCTCTTAGATGATAAATAGTGAAGCCGGGCGGGGGGGGCGGGGGGGGGCGGGGGGGGGGAGTTCCATAGATATTAGGGCAAGAACCCAGTTCATCATTCATTGGGATTTAAATTTTCAGTTCATCACTTCAGCCCCCAAGACTTGAGAAGAGAAAAACAGGCATTGCACGTCTACCTGCTTGACTGAAATTGTCAGAAACCTATCACACTAACTTAGAAAACAGAGACTTGACTTACAGAATTTAGGAAAGGCTTGAGTCACCAAACTGTGGGAAGGGCAGCATTGAGGTTGGCTTGAAAGTGGACAGAATTCTCCTTTCACCTCCTTCTGCATGTTGTTTCATTCCTTCTCATGGCAGACCATTTTCCCACGTGATTGGAAACATGGCCACCAGCAGGTTATTTTATAGCTCCTGTCACTGAAAAGTTCTCTGGGGGTCAAGTTAAAAAAAAATCACAGGGAACTCATCAGATCAATATAGATCACATGTCCATCCTTGGAACATTCAGCAGGGATGAGGGAGGTGGGGCTCATGTAGAAACATGGTGACACATGTATTTACCCATACAACGAGAAGTGGGTGGGTGGGTGGATGAGTATTTCCCCGGATAAGACATGTTTGTTGGAAAGAAAATTCCCTAGCATGTATGCTCATTACAACATGTTAAACTAGTGCTTTTCAAGCGTTTTGACAGAAACTCATAGTAAAAAATACATTTCACATTGCGGCACACAATTTATACCCATGTTTAATTGAAATACATTTCATGAAGGAATATTCACCCCCACTATAATTTAAGGCATTCTGATGTTTTCTATTACATTCTATTGTAGTTCATTAAAAAAAAAAATACAGGTTATAATCCACCTAATTGATTTCATGACTCATTAGTGGATAATGATCTGTAGTTTGAAAAATAGTATGCTAGACATAAAAGTGAGCAGGTAGTTCAAGTGCCGATACTTGGATGTGAATATTTACTGAGTCTTGCTGAAGAAATAACTTACATTTTAGAAAGATGCTGGAATCTCATAGGGCGACAAGTATGTGACATGAATGCCCTTTCCAATTCCCATGGTGGATATGATTGGTGCTTTTCCTACTGAGGAACGTCCTGGAGCCACTACCCAGCCCTTTGTAAATTCAAGTAAAGAAAACAAGGACTGTATGGAAGCAGCTGCGCTTCACTCTGTTTTGGGTTTACCTTGTGCTGAGAAATACTGAAATCTCTGGACCTAGAAAATTTCCCAAAGTGCTTTCAGTTCTCTCTCAAAACAAAACATCAACACAACTTTCTTTTCTTTTTTTTTTTTTTTTTAACGTTTATTTATTATTGAGAGAGAGAGACAGAGCATGAGCATGGGGGGGGGGTTGGTGGGGGGTGGGCAGAGAGAAAGAGGAGGAGACACAGAATCCGAAACAGGCTCTAGGCTCTGAGCTGTCAGCACAGAGCCCAATGCGGGGCTCTAACCCACAAACCGCGAGATCATGACCTGAGCCGAAGTCAGATGCTTAACCGACTGAGCTACCCAGGCGCCCCAACACAGCTTTCTTGAAAACTTCGTTGTGGCAGCATGAGGGGCACTGTAAAGAGATGGATGATACATTTATTTACCCAAGAGCCAGTTGAACAACTAAGGTGTCTTCTTTTTTGTCTTCTCCTGAAACATTTGAATCGCCAGGCTTCTATCTCTCAAGTTGAATTGAGGTATTCAGATGGAAAGTTAGAGCAGTCGTACATACAGAATGACTCTTGAATGAGACGTGGAAATGCTCCTTTCTGTAAGCCGTCTAGAGCCCGTAGAGGCCCGAGATAACCGATAAGCATGCAGTGCCATGAATCTCACCGTGAAATGCCAAGTGGTAAAATGTTGAGAAGAATGTATGGAGAATACAGAGAGAGTTAGGAATATGGAGAGATTTCATAAACAAGATGCAAAAAGTACTGACCATAAAGGAAAAGATTGATAAATTTGACTACAGTTGATCAACTTCTGTTTACTAAAAAGATGGGACAAAACAGGTTTGGGAAAAGTCTTTAGAACACTTACAACAGACATGAGACAAAGGACTCATGGTCAGAATACAAAGAGCTGTCATGAGAGTGTAAATTTGTACAACCGCGTTAGGAAAAAGTCTGGTGGTATCTAATGAAGCTGAAGATAACATGCCCTGTGGTCCAGCAGCTTCACCCCCAGGTTACACTGTAGAACAGCAGCTCCTCAAACCTCTTGATCTCACTTTATACATACATATATAATATATATATATACTATGTATATACTATATATACACTATATATATTTTATATATATCATATATATCATATATATGATATATATCATATATATATATCATATATATATATGATATATATCATATATATATTTTATATATATATGAAAGAACAAGTGGGGGAGAGAGGGAGAGGGAGACAGAGGATCCTAAGTGGGCTCCATGCTCAGTGTAGAGCCCGACGTGGGGCTCGATCTCATGACCCTCATGAGCCAAAATCGAGAGTCAGATGCTCAACTGACTGAGCCACCCAGGTGCCCCATCTCACTTTATACTTTTAAAACTTATTGAGGACCTCAGAGAACTTTTGTTTGTGTGGATTATATCTATTGATATCATCTGCCATATTGGAAAACAGAGAAATTGTTTTTTTTTTTAATGTTTATTTTTAAGAGAGAGAGAGGAGATAGAGCATGAGCAGAGGAGGGGCAGAGAGAGAGGGAAACACAGAATTCGAAGCGGGCTCCAGGCTCTGAGCTGTCAGCACAGAGCCTGATGCGGGGCTTGAACTCATGAGCTGTGAGATCATGACCTGAGCTGAAGTCAGATGCTTAACCGACTGAGCCACCCAGGCACCCCGAAAACAGAGAAATTGTTAAAATATTTATTCATTGAAAAGCTCATTATGTGTTAACATAAATAACATTTTCAATGCAAAATAAGTAAGTTTTACCAAAACAAAACAAAACAAAATTAGTGAGAAGAGTGGCATCGTTATACAGTTCTGCAAATCTGTTTAATGTGTAGCTTAATTAATAGAAGACAGCTGGATCCTCATATCTGCACTTTTGCATTCATCTTTTGTGGTACGTTGTTTTGGTTGAAGTATATGAAGAAAATGTGGCCCTCCACAGATATGTCGTCAGAAAAAGGAGGAGTATTTTAATAACCTTTCCAAATAATTGTAGATACTTGTCTTTGATACTCAACTAAGACTGCAAATGGTAGTTTCTTAAAGGTTGGTGGCAATGTGAAACCTGCAAGCATATCAACAAACTTGTAATTATTTATTAATTACGTTATTTTAGTTTATCTTGCACTTTGCATAGATTTTTACTCACGCATGATCTTGTAACACCAAACGTCGATTACTTGAAAATCTTGGTTTACTGAACTACGTGGATCTATTCATTGCCGACATGTTTCATTATACAATATTACGATGTCACATTCTTTAACTTCACCACTGATCTCATCAGAAAAGTGTTTAAGTATCAGAAAGCTGTCGAGCACATAGTGGCAGATACAAGTTTTCCAAAAATCTAATTTTCACTTGAAAGCCCGAATTTTATCAGTGGCACCCAAACTGTCAGTTGTTTTTCTGAAGTGATAGGCTCACTTGTCTGCCAGATACTCAAGTCTAAATAACCATAGTTTGTCTGACTGTCATTCCTTCAGTAAAAATGGTGTCCCATGAAAAAAGCAGCTACTGTCAGCTCAAAGGCAGACAGTTGCCCAAGTGCCTTTCTCCAGGCAACCTTTGAACCTTGGTATGCAGCAAAAGTGCTTTATGTGTACTCTCCCATTTCGACACACAGACGATTAAAAAGACATGTATAAGGGTAGAGACTGAATACAATTAATATCTCTGCTGCTCCACCAAGGACATTTTAATATGAACCTGGCATGTTTTCTTTAGTGTGTGGAGGTGAGGAATACAGTGATTGTTAGTACAGTCTGGTGCTGCTGCCTTTGTTCATGTCATCTTGAACCCATCCCAGTTTTTCACTGGTTTTCAATAGTGAAGGAGTCTGGGACCCCCAGGGGTCCTAGGACCCCTCTCCACCCCAGGAGTTAGTTGGACCATGCTTGAGAGCTGCTGCCCTAGAGAGAGCACAGCTCTCGTGCACCCGGATACATGCATGTCACTGGGAGTGGGGGGGAGGGTGTATGATGGAGGAGGGGTGCGCGGTGGGGAGGGTGCTTCTGGCATGCTGACAGCGTTCTGTTTCTTGACCTGGGTGGGGATGTTGCTTTATAATATACAGATCTGTCCATTTATATTTATGCACTTGTCTCTGTGTTTGTTACTTAAGAATCCACTTCTCTGACTTTTACTAGTATTGCTGGTCTCTGGTTTAGCAATACAGGGTGTGGAGGAGGGAGGAACCACCCTCCAGTGCTCCCCTCTTTGTATTGGATGCCGGATGTATTTGTCCCACCTTTTCTGCTTTTTGGGCTGTGGTTCCTTTGGTTCTATCACAGTTAAGGCAGAAATTCAAATACTTCAAGGGTGTTTTCCCCTTCGGTTACAGATGTGGCCAAGGCAGTAAAAATTACGATGAGGAAACTTTTTTAATTCAAAATTTTATATAGTGCTTAGTTATTTGAGACTTAGGAACCTTTCTGTAGAAGCTGTTCCCATATCCTTATTTTCTGGAAGGGGAACAAAGTGAAAAGTGACTTGAGTAAGGACTTGAGTAAGTGGAGACTAAAACCATTTCTAACTCCTGCTGTTATTAAATCATAAAACTCTGGTGACTGTAAATGAAATAAGAAATAGTAGTGAGATTTTGGCATTACTGTATTACCTTACTTTTGGTCATGCTATTAATAGTGGTCAAATTTTATCTCCGGAACACTGAACTAAGCCCACCAGGTACTAAGACTTGCATTTCATAGGTAAGAAAACTGACGCACAGGAAAGATCAGTAATTAACTCTGTAGCAAAGCCAGAACTCTTCTTGATTTCATGACTCCTAGAATTTGCTTTTCCCACAAAGCTAGTTGAATTATAAGGAGTTCAAGATAGTCCCCAAAATGTGGACTCTTGCATCTCGACCTCTTTGGCCCTCTTTGCTGCAAGCCGAGCTCAGGCTCTCCCACTTCTGACCAGGAACATCAGTCAGTGTTCTGTATGTACCTCAGCACCATCTGCCCTGCTTCCTTACGTTCTGAGACTTGGAATGAGACCGTTTAGAAAACCACAAAGACCAAAATAATTTCAGTGTTGTCCGTTAGAAACTGTGTCCGTGGAGGTGTGCATTCTCTGCTACTAATCATAACCTTCAACGTGAACCCCTGCACTGTAAGCAAGAGGAGTGTTTACTGTCCGGTTTTTAGCCGTCGGGATGACTGGAGATTGATGGAGCTGGACGGCAGATAAAACCGGTTAACTTTCGGATGTGCCCGATCTCCCAACAGGACTAGCCTCTTGTTCCCGGGCAGAGGGTCGTACGCTCCGGGTTTGTGTGTGCAAGAGTGTGTGCACGAAGAGAACAGAATTACCCAGCGTGATTGCAGCAGATTAGGCAAAGCCTGCTGGACTCTGGAGGGTGTGTGGATGGGCATGCCTGTAGAACGAGCTCTGATTTCAATGGGCATGTGAAGTCTTCACGAAAGTGGCTGAGATTCTCTGGCAACAGAACATAAATTAAGGCTCTTTTCATAGTTTGTCCAGGCTAATCTTTTTTTTAAGTAATATTTACCTTCGTTAAGGGTTAGTGTCCCTGGATAAATAAAAACATTTTTGGATATTATCAGCCTTGGGTTTCACAACCAGGACCCACAGTTAGTACGTATTTTTCTCATTAACTCCTACCAGCATATTATTTCTAAGATTTAGGTCTTGATCCAAGTCTTTCGTAAGTGAGATATAACAGAAATCTAAGAAATGAATCTACTAATTGCATTTTTACTGATGCATTTCAAATAGGGCCGTCTAATTATAAGCAACCCCACACACGAATGGCTGCCGCCCTTGCCCCAGTTTTCCCCTTCTAACCAGGCCCAGATGCTGCTGCCACGGAAGCCGTTGTCTGTGCTCAGAGAATCTGAGGGTCAGAGTAGCGGGAGGAGGAGACATCGTGGAAACTGTGGCCAGGGGAGTGGACCCCAGGAACAGGGCTGGGCTGGTCGTACCGCGGCAGCTGCCTGCCTTCTTGTTCGCTACCCGAGTTCTCCTCACATATCCTTGTCAAGCGCCATTGACCAGAGTAACAGGTGTGGGGTGGCAAGAGTCTTCTTTAATGTATAGCAAGGAGGAGAAGAGCATGCGTTTGGATTCTGACACTTCAGACTCGAAATTGGGTGTTAATCACTTTCCGGCTGTGTAACCTTTGGGCAGGTTGTTTTACCTCACCTTCCAGGTCTGTTTTGTCTTCTGTGAGTGGGAATAAAACTTGTGTGCATACACTGTACATGATCCAGTGCCTAGGATGTGGCAAGCTGTCAGCAGACGGTAGCTCTTATCATATATGCAAAAAAATAAGTGGTTCACCAATGATCCCTGCAGCGTATATGATCTCTGTGACAGTGCTGTACTGCAAATCTCTAATTGAACTCTACTCCCTGGAGGAACTGACATTTCAAGAGGGATAGGACAGGAGGGAACTTTTACCATAGAGATGCTAGGGAAGGGGCAGGCCAAGGTGGGAAACTCAGGAGATTCAGAGCATCGCAAGGTCCTGTTAAACGGGGAGAAGATTAAGAAATGGGACTGGGTAGAGTCTTCCCCCAGAAAAGGCAGAGAATTCTTCCCTATTAAACCACATACACATCGTTGCCAGGACCCCAAACTCAGGTTGGGACTGTTAATATTATATCTGCCCTGTGATTGCACGTTGTGTATGTCACAGAGCTTACAAAAAGTGCCCGTGTTTCTGTCTTGCCCCGGTCGCTCAGATCTGAATCTTAGATGGTGAGACCCTGCAGCACCTTAGGGAACTGATGTGCAGCCAGGGTTTGGAGACACTCGAGCCACGTGTGGGCTGAGTATACTTGTGAGGGTTAGCCTGGAAACCTGCCCATTCTAAGTTCTAAACAAGTGGGAACTTCTTACACACACATGCGTGTGTGCATATGCAGTCTTAACTTCACCAAAACTTAGTCCTGATTCTACACTCATGAGGAGTGTAGAAGAGATGTTATCGTCAATGCTTTTAAGGTAGAGAAGTAACCTTTATTTACAAATAACTATAAAATTTCCAAGGTACCATGAGTGCCTTTAATAGAGGCATAAATTAGGATGACAGTTCAGAGGAAGGACAAAGTGCTCATGAGTGCTAGCAGGGAAGGCTTTTTAGAGGAAGTGCAATTTGACTTGAATCTTAAAGGGCGGGTAGGGTTCTGGATGGTGAGGATGAAGAAGGAAAGGGATTTCAGAGGGAGGGAATGTTGTGAACAAAGATGCAGAGATAGAAAAGCCCAAGGCATATATGGGAACAATAGATGGACCCGCTAGGGAGTGAGTTGAAGTTTATGCTGAGGAATTCGGCAACCTAATGTGGGTTTTGAAGCGGAGGGTAATGTGGAGAGAGCTATCTTTTAAGGAAGGTGAATCTTCCTGATGGTTCTGAGGATAGAGGGCTGGAATGCAGATGCATTTTCATAGTCGTGTGTCTTTTCTGAAGAAAAGAGGCTGCGTGAAGGAGTGAGGGAACGGCACCCGTTGGACAGTGGACAGTGGTGGTGGGGTACATGGAGAGAAGGGGAAATAGGAGGGGAGGCGGCTGGATCAGAAGAGAGGAAATTCATTCTTTTACTCAACCTGCTGTCGCCTGATGTCTACATATTATTCTGCAAGATCTACATTGGCCCATTTCAAACCACTATGTGGGTTATTCCTCAAGATTCAAAGGTGCAGAAAAAAGCTGGAAAAATTTTTTGAAAACTACCTTTTCTCCCCTGAGATTTTTTTTTTTTACTGAAATTGAGAATAGAACTTTGGAAAAATTGTTTAAGATAAGGTGTTCCTATTGCAACCTGCTCATGACTGCTGATCCCCTCCCCACCCCCAAATTATTTCTGAAAACCTGGCAATAGAAAGACTTCTCTGGAAAACCATCTGCAGCTCTCACTTCCCTGAATCTCATTCTCCCTTTGTCAGGCATTCTTTATCTAATGGCCCAGATAAAATGAACTCTGGGAGAGTCTGAGTGCATTTCCACTTATGAGCACAGAGAAATACTTTATTTAGAAATAGGAGGGTTTTGCTGCAAGCCAACCCGTGTGGCTGCTCAGCTCTGCTATCCAAAAATTCAGGAGGGCATGTGGGTATGGGGGCACCTCTCCTGGATTCGCCTGGATTTGCCCTGGACTTGGAATCTTGAGAAAGGACAGCGATTTATGTTATTTCCAGTTAATATAAATATTAAGAATGAGAAGAAAGGCTATTGTTACTGCTGCCTTAGAAGAGAGTAATTAGGCAAAACCATCCATGGGAGAAGTTATCATCCGGGAGGTGGCCTTGCCTTAGGAAGTTTCTTCCACCTTAAAGAAATTGAAAAACTGGTATAGACGTAAAGGTGATAGAACAATGTTAAAAATTTTTATTTTGGGAAAGATATTAACTACAGCCATTGAACTACTGTTTTTACTTTTGACCTTTGCCTTATTCCACATATGTATGTTTACATGTAGGTGTAGATAATATCCATGCAATGATGTATTCTGGAATATGCACTTAAAATATAACAATCATTATCTTATGTCTTTATATCATTTTTATGATAGGAATTTATTTAGTATTATACATATTTTATTGGGTTTATAAATCATAATTTATCAAGCAGCTCTTTAATACTGGCTTGTTAGATTGTTTCTTGTTTTTAGGTACTAGAGAAACACTGCATTGTATATCTTCCACATGTGCCATTTTGCCTTTATTCCATTATTTCCCTAGAATAGATTCTTAGGAGTAGATTTATTTAGTCAAAGGGTACAGTATCTTTATGGTGTTTGTCTCACTTCCTTTCTGAAAACGAGTACTTTCTGTATTTGCTCAGTGCCCTAAGGGTAATAAACCGAGAAACTATAACATTTTCTTACTTTGCCACAATTTTGATTTTAGTTTTTTAATCTCAAATTGGTAACAACTATTATTTCCTTAAATTTAGGATCCCATAAGTGTATTTATAGCTGTAATATAAATTAAAAATAAATTCAGTTCATTAATTTTTAATTAAATAACCTGTATCCTTTATTACATAAAATAAACCCCATACGTTATCTTCTTTTCTTCAATATTTCCAGAAAGTTTATCTGACTAATATTTTAGAACTATAAATCCCTTTAAAATCCTCCTTTTGTTTCTTTTCTTCACAATACGCTAGGTCCATTCAGTCATATTTACATACCTAGTAGGTCTGTGTCTCCTTGAAAAATTTTGGTGTTTGTGCATACACTTGTATATTTTTCTCTTGTTAATTTTATAAAGGAAAAACCCAAGTTTTATTTGAGCTGTTATATATTGATCTGGTATATTAAAATACATTTTCCTGCAAGTTGCAAGTCATTTTGTGTTTAGGTGGGTCTTTTTCCAAGGACTTATTTTCTGTGTGTCTGATATATAGCCACGTTAAGACTGAAATAAGCTTTGTGGCTGAGAATAGTCTCCTTGCCAGTTGTGGCAGTGGTTTCTGTCACACTTTTCTTTCCCCTCCAGTCCATCCTATTCATTACTCCCAGATTAATTTTCCTAAAACACTGCTTACTGAAAAACCTCACTGAAAAACCTTAATTGACTCCCCGTTTCTAGATGAATTGAGTATAAACTCTTCACCTTGGCATTGAAGACCTGGGACAAAACATGCTTTTGCAGGCTCACGAGAGCCACTGGTGAGGAGATTTCGCATGTTCCCACAGTTCCCTACCCCAGAAACCTCTAGGGGTAGGACCCTCTGAAATCTCTCTCTCTTTTAAAGCTCCCCAGTTGAAGCACCGCTGGACAGGGGTGACGAACTCTGGCCCTGGAAAAGGGCAGACACAGACTTACACCCTGGCTTTGCCACATACTAGCTTAATGATTTCTAGTGTGGGTGCAGGGCTCTTTGCTTCGGCTTTCTTCTTCTCTCTGCAAAATGGGGTCCAGTGGTACCTTGTGAGGATAATCGCAGCTCTGCATATGATAACCGGTACAGGGTAAGTACTAAACAAATATTGACTGCTACTGTTTGGTAGTAGTAAGCATAGAAATCAAAAGTTTTGCATTCAGGCAAAGCCCATATGAGATGTGGTCTCATATCACAACTCAGTTCTTCTTTCTAGATCTTATCTAAATAAACTACTTCTCTGACCCTCAGTTTCCTCACCTGTAAACAGGGCTAATAATGCCTCCCTTTTTAAAAAACATATAAGATATAAACTTTTTAAAAAATATATATGTATATAAAATGTTAGCACATTGCTACAAAGTGGGCACACAATTATATGCCAGGTACTTATGTTTTAACTCCCCTTCCCATTAACGCTCTGAGGTGCTGCCACCACTCCCATTATTCTATAGACGAAGAAGCTAAGACAGAGAAGTTAAGCAACTTGCTCAAGGTCGCACAGCTGGGAAACCATGGATTTAGACTCAGTCCTCTGACCCCGGAGCCCACTCTCACCCACTGTGCAGTATTCCTTCTCATTTTTGTATTGCGTTATTATTGACTTCCTTTATTCCCCGACCCCCCACCACCTGTGTCAGTGCTAACTCCCTTAGGAAGGTGAGGAATTTTTCTTTACACACCCTGCAGCACCTAGCAAGTAGCTCATCTGTAGAAGACCCTTAACAAGTATGTGTTCAATTGAGTACAATAAACATACCCATTTTTCACATCTGATCACAGGTATACTACTTTTGGCTTTAGGCAGCTGTCTCCTGGCAGACTGTCTTCCAGCCCCAAATCAGAGGACTCTTAATTCACGCACTTAGCTGCTGTCCCAGCCTCTTCTTTCTGAGCTTTAAAAGTCTGAGCCCTGAAGGGGAGAGGATGGGAGTCTGGGTGATAGGATTTGGTAGGGACTCTCCGTGAGGACTAGGCACCTGGAAGGCAGCCTGGTCGGGGAGTGGGGGGTGGTGCTGGAAGGTAAGAGTCCAGCCCGGGAAACCGCTGTCTCAGGGGAAGGCAGGGTTAGCTGCCACCCATTTTGCCCTTCCCCTGTGACCACGCCAAGAAGCAGCTCCCCCTTGCAGTTAACCCTGTACGCCTCACACTTAACCCTGGACGCCTCATCGGGTTCAGGGAGGCACCACATTCATTTCCCAAAAGGATGACCCTATTTCGACTTGCTGTTTAAAGGGGTCGATTTGGAGGTGATTGTCTTCTCTGACCTCTTTCCAGTCTACCAGCAGAATGAGAGTGTCAGCTACATCTTTTCATGCTGTTACATTTACTTTATGGATTTCACACTTATTCCCTAAAAGACCCTTTTATTTTAGCTTTCTCCAAAGGAGAAATTTAGGTGTACATCTTCCTTTATTACTTATACTCTGAAATTTTGGAGATTTAATCAGAATACTTATCTTCCTGAGTAATCCAGAATTCTGTATTACAGTTGTGATTATTGTCCTTTGACATTAAAATTTTATCTGAACCTTTTATTTCTGTTTTTTTTTTTTTTACAACATCTGCTGTTGTATTTTTAAATTACAGAATTGGCATATATTCATTGTAGAAGACTATAAAAATGCAGAAAAGAATAGGTTAAAAAAATAAAACTGCTGCATTGTGTTATTTAGTGATATTAACTTTTAACAATTTGACAAGTGCTCTTCTACTGTTTTTTCAATGAATACACACACACAATATGAACATATGTATATAGCGTATACGCACACAGAAACGTTTCATAAAGTTAGCATTTGGCTGTACATACAATATCTTGATTATCTCTCATTGTGTGATTTGTAAGTATCGTCCACGGACTTGTTTGAAAAAATAATGGAAATGAATGTAAAGGCACTTTGTGTACATTGCTGACAATCCACATCGGGCATTTATTTATTACTAGCGCATTTCCTAGGACCTGGGCAGCCTTTTGTCTGAGCTCCATTTGGAAGTCTGTCTCAGCAGTAAGAGTGACTAAAAGAAAACAGGCTTGACAGGGAATTTCGAGGTGGTTCCCTCTATGGATCAGAGGCGCTGGCCTTCCCCCTGCCATTTGAGTCCTGTTAGGAAAACAAAGCTGCCTTTGGACTGTGCACTACTGTATGTGGTACTTGATTCTATATGTGCTGGTTTTCCACATACCTCGCCAAATTGGTTTCCTGACCATGACCTTGTAGTTCAGCATTTCCCCTTCCCTCCACCCGTTTCCTGCCTTTGCTTTTGATCATCAGGATTTTTTTTTCACATGAATCCCACGGTAGTAATGTAATAGACCCACCACTGGAAGATCCCACCCTTGGTCTCCTGAAATTCTTTTTGGAAAAGTACATTTTACAGGTCTGTACTCAGTAATTGTAATATGAAACTACCACACAATGAAAAAAAAATGTCTTTTTCATTTTATTTTTTCTAACAAATTTTAGAATAAACACTTTTTCCTCACTAAACCTGGCATCAGCATTGCTCTTAAGGAGTGTTTTCAACTCTTACCTGTATGCATGTGACTCCTATATTTTGTTCAGCCCTCATCTCTCCTGTTCCAGTTTTGTATTTCTGTATACATTTAGGACGTCTCCAGTTAAGTATAACACTATCACTTTAAACTTAGTTTGTCTTACATGGACCTCATTATCTTGCATACAAACCTTCTTCAGCTACTTGTGTTTTTTCTTTCCTGTGGAATCTAATATTCTTTCACTCTCCTGGAATAATTATTAGTAATAGTAACTAACTACTATTAGAACTAGTAAGAAAAAAACAGTAAGGTTGCCAGATGCAAAGAAAATATGCAGAGTTCAATAGCTTTCCTATACATTATCAGTGATCACTTTGATAATATAATGAAATAGGGGTGCCTGGGTGGCTCAGTCGGTTAAGCGTCCAACTTCGGCTCAGGTCACAATCTCGTGGTTTTTGTGGGTTTGAGCCCCACGTTGGGCTCTGTGCTGACAGCTCAGAGCTTGGAGCCTGCTTCAAATTCTGTCTCCCACTCTCTCTGCCCCTCCCCCACTCGCACTCTGTGTCTCTCTCTCTCAAAACTAAGTGTTTAAAAAAATAGAAAATGTAATGACATAATTAGCCCCAATCACCATAGCAATAAAATAAAATAAAATAAAAATTTTTAGTAATAATTTTGTAAGATACATAACAAAATTTTGCTGAAGGACTGACTATTTGGGGAAACACATTCCAAGATAAGACGAAGCCAGTCCTCCCCAAAGTGGTCTATATATTCAATACAATTACAACCAAAATCCTAATAAAATTTTTAATAGAATTTCATAAGCTGATTCTATTGTTTCTCAAAATTTGAATGAAGAAGAATGAAAGGAATAATCCTACCAGGTATACTTCTATCTTAAGCCTAACATAATTAATACATTAAAAAACAAACAAAAAAAACTATGGCATTGGCATAGGGAGAAACTAACAGATCAATGGAACTGAACAGAATCCAGGAAAAAAAAAAAGACATAGAACCAAAGTTAATAGATAGTAAGTACAGCTTTTGTAATCAGAGGGAAGAGAATGGGCTGTTCAATAAATTGGAGAGAAAGAGGATAAAGAGAATGTTGTAAAGGCTGTGAAGTGAGAGAATGTGCACGGTGCATCTCGTGAAGCAAGAAACTCCCATGACTGGAGAGGAGGAGTAGGGGCAGTAGGGAGAGATGATGTTAAGGAGGTGAACAAGGGTCCTTACACATCCTTCTAAAGAGTTTGGGCCTTTTATTCACGTGCCTTACTCATCTCCAGGTTAGGAAAAATATTCTCGTACCTTTTATTCTATGTTCTTTTATGATTTCTTTTTACATTTAGATCTTTCATTTATTTGGAACTTATACCCATTCATTACATGAGCTAAGGATGCAACTTTCATCTTTCCTAACTAAATAACCAATTATCCCAATTCTATGAATTGAAATCTTCTTGCATTGATTTTAAATGCTGTTTTATTTATTATTTAACGTTTATTTTTGAGAGAGAGAGGGAGAGTGGGGGAGGGACAGAGAGAGAGAGAGAGAGAGAGAGAGGGAGACACAGAATCTGAAGCACGTTCCAGGCTCTGAGCTGTCAGCACAGAGCCCGATGTGGGGCTCAAACTCACGAGCAGTGAGATCATGACCTGAGCCGAAGTCGGATGCTTAACTGACTGAGCCACGCAGGCACCCCTTAAATGCTGCTTTGAATGTCCTCACGTACAAAATTATTTTTCTGGGGTTGTTACTGAAGTGTATTCCATTCCATAAACCTGTTTCTATATAAAATGCACCACCTTGAATAGTCTTAAGCAGCAGAGTGACATGATGGGATTTGCATTGTCGGGAGATTACACTGGTCGGTTAGGATTCTGTCCCAGTGAAATTCAAGCAGGAGAGTCTCAGCCAGAACTGAACCAGAGCAGTTGGAGTGGAATGGGCAGGACTTGGTGTTTGCTGGAATGTTGTGGGTTTAGAAAGAGGAGGGGATGTGGATGGAACCCATATTCTTGGCTTGGGAAACTGGATGGATGAAGATGATGCCTTTCACTGAGAAAGAGGAAGAGCAGCAGATTGGAGGAGGGGCTTGAGAAGAGAATGAGTTCAGTTTTGGACATGCTGAATTTGAAATACCAAGAAGACAGATTTCTCAGGGGAGAAGTAGAGTTTGGCCTTTGGGTTTGTGAGTCCAAATCTCATTAAAGATCTGGGGGAAGAAATATTTATGAGGCATCAGCAGATAGCCCACAATTGGTGAGTGGGAGCAGATGAGGGAGTACAGCAAAGGACATAAGTGAGCAGGTGAGGACAGCATCCTCAGGAATACATGAGGGAGAGGAGCCTCCAAAAGAGGCTGAGATCGAGTGGCCAGAGAAGCGGGGAGAAATTTCGGTGAAGTGTTCTGGAAGCCAGGGGAAGAGCTCACTTAAAAAGAATAGAATGGGGGCGCCTGGGTGGCCCAGTCGGTTAAGCCTCCGACTTCAGCTCAGGTCACGATCTCACGGTTCGTGAGGTCGAGCCCCGCGTCGGGCTCTGGGCTGATGGCTCAGAGCCTGGAGCCTGCTTCCGATTCTGTGTCTCCCTCTCTCTCTGCCCCTCCCCCGTTCATGCTCTGTCTCTCTCTGTCTCAAAAAAAATAAATAAATGTTAAAAAAAATTTTTAAATAAATAAATAAATAGATAAATAAATAGATAAATAAAAAGAATAGAATGTAGTCTGGTAGTATACCGTCCTGCAAGGAGATCTGGATAGCTAAGCTCTGAAACATTTCCCTGGACTTAGTAACAAAGAGGCCGTAGCTGACTATGACAAGAACTGGTTGGATGGAGTGGTGGAGTGGAAACTTGTAGTGAGTTGAGCACTGAATGGGAAGGGGAAAAAGTGGAGATAGGCACTTGTTAAGAATTTTGAGTGCAAAGAGAAGACAGATGGTGGGACCTGAGAGGTGAATGGCCAACTGGAGTTGAACAGTTTTCAGAGTTTCTCTTTTGAAAGTGGAAAAGGTTTCAATGTACTTAGTTGCTGATGGGGAGGATCCACATGAGGGAAAGGAAAAATTGACAGGTCCTGGTCTCTAGGGTGGCTGAAAACAAGAGCCCCAAGGGGTTGGGGTGCAGAGACAGAGTGCGTGTGTAGATGACCCTGTCAGGTAGTGGTCAAGCTAAGAGAGTATGAAGGCTTCTGTTTTCCCTGTGAAGCAGGAGCAAGGTTTTCTGCTGCAAGCAGAGATGTGGTAGAATGAAGGTTTTAAGAAAAAATGCAGAGAGTTTGAAATAGCTACTGTGTAGAATGAAGAGGGGCAACTAGCACAGTATGATGCTTTGGAATCGTGGAGTTTGAATTCGTAGGGACAACGTCTTTGTGAGCTGAAGGTCTGGAGCCGAGGCTTCCGTTCAAGATGAGACACAAGATTTGGGATTGTTAGGAACCTTAAATTAAGGATTGAGAGGAAAATGAACAATTGGCAGAGCAGATAGATCAGAGAAAGAGACTCTGGACAAGGATATTGAAGGGGAATAGTAGGAGAAATAGAAATGCCCAGCAAGTGTGATGTCACGGTGACTAAGAGTTTCAAGCAGAAAGGGGTGAGTTGAGGAATAGAGTCAGTGTAGAGCTGGGGTTCTTGACACTGGCTGCACATCAGATTCAGCTGGGGAACTTCACACAGGGACCCAGCCCTCTGCCAACCCAAGACCAGTTAAATTGCAATCTGCAGGTGGGGCCTGGGCATCAGTATTTTTTTTTTTTTTGTACTGTACTGTAGCAGGGCTGAGAATCACTGCTATAGAGAGAGAAATGACGAAGACTGAGATGCGATTGGACTTGGCAACCAAGTTATCAGTGTCTTTTGAAGAGTGGTTGCCGTAGAGTGGGGAGACAAGATTCCAATCCGTTGGGAGGAGGGGCTGGCTGAGGACACAGCCAGTGTGGGGAAAGTAAAGTAAATGCAGAGACCTGAGGCCGTGCGGCCCCCATCTTCTTAAAAGTAGGCGTTGTTGTCAGCCACTAACCATAAGTGGGGTGTGGATCTACTTGAGACTTTGTGGATAGTGGGGAAGAAACCGAACAGATGCTATGAGGAATTGTAAGAGACGGTAAAGCCGCCGTAATGGTGAAGATGAGCGTGAATTGCATTCTGTAATTATCTGGCCTCTGTTCCTCACTGTTAACTGAAGTAGCGCATACGGCACTGATGCATATGGTGGAGTTGCATCTGAGGCAGGAGATAAGTTTCGAAGGTAGCATGTAAGGCCAAAATTGCATTTGGTCAAAACTGCTCTTGTAAATCCCCGAGGAAGGTGCACAGTGGGGACTGCCATTCCATCTCCCCAGACAGCTAGTGTTCCCTAGCAGCAGTGGAATAATCACTGTTTCTTCAGTCGAGCACAGATAAAATAGTTGACTTGCATATAACTAATGTTCTATGAAAAAAATGTGTCTTTATGCTAAAACCCCACTCAACCTAATTAAATACTGTCTTGAGTCATTAAAGAGGGGTACTTAAATACCGAAATGGACTAACGGTACAAAATTAGTTTCCCCTCTTGTGTCCTGAGCATACAATGAGTAGAGCGGGAGGAGTTGCCTTTACTAGCTAAATTGTTGTCTTCCAGTTTCCTTTTTAAAAAAATGGTTTTTTTTACTTTTGAGAGAGAGAGAGTGTGCACATGTGCACATGCACACGCAAGCTGGGGATGGGCAAAGAGAGAGGGAGAGAGAGAGAATCCCAAGCAGGCTCCGCACTCTCAGTGCAGAGCCCTACATGGAGCCCCATGTCACAAACGGTGAGATCGTGACCTGAGCCGAAATCATTAGTCGGAGGCTTAAGTGACTGAGCTACCCAGGCGCCCCCAGTTTCCTTTTTTTAATTGAGCACATATAGTTGAATTTGAGTAAGTTAAATGCATGGTAATGCAGCTCACACTACTGTATTTTTTTTCTTGCTTGTCCCTTGCTATTATCTTTGGGAGAATATAATACAGTAGTTAAGAGCATGGGCTGTGGCTTAGTCCACCTGGGTTCACAAAACATCACCGTCACTTACAACATGTATGACTTTGGTCATGTTACTTAGTCTCACTTTTCCTCATCTGTCTCATCTGTAAAGTCAGCATGAAAATACTATCTACTTCATAAATTTATTGTGAGGACCAAATGGATACATGGAAATCACTCAATACTGTTAGAGATTATTATTGTTGTAGTAACAGTGGCACATGATGCTTCCTAAGTGTGATCTGATGTTAGACTACAACTTACATCACAAGGTCAGACTTTTCCCAGACCGTAGATTATGGCCCAGTTGATGATCTTTGCCTTTCACAGCAAGGCCTTGGTGAAAGAGCTGCTGGCAAAGTTCAGATGTTTTACTACCAAAAAAAGGAGCCATAGGGGTGTCTGGGTGGCTCAGTCGGTTAAGCGTCCGACTTCAGCTCAGGTCACGATCTCACGGTCCGTGAGTTCGAGCCCCGCGTCGGGCTCTGGGCTGATGATGGCCCAGAGCCTGGAGCCTGCTTTCGATTCTGTGTCTCCCTCTCTCTCTGACCCTCCCCCGTTCATGCTCTGCCTCTCTCTGTCTCAAAAACAAATAAACGTTAAAAAAAAAAAATTAAAAAAAAAAAAAGGAGCCATATTTATGACTTTTAAAGAATTGAACTTGCTGCAGTGGGGTCTTCCTCAAATCTCAGAACAAAACAGATCACCAGTCATCACACCAAGTCACGGTCTTTACACGAAGATAAATGGTACATATGCTGGGAGGTAGTAGATTTTCTAGTATCGTATGTTTTACAGGTCGTCTCTACCAAAACTGTGCTATGTGTTGAAGGCATTCTTGTAAATGAAACGATACGATGAGTTGCCCAGATTTTAGGCCTCATGATTTTTTTGCAAAAGCAGGCATTTATTTTAAAAGAACACCCCTATTGTAAAGGGACAATGAAATGAAGTCTAATGATGTGATAATGAAATTAAGGGATGGCTCAAAATGGAGTGATAAAGACATAAAGAGAAAGAAGCTTCATTGTAAAAGAATGGGGGGGGGGATACCTCTAAGATTTGAGCATTTCTTAGTTCTAGGCTTTTTATATAGCTGGATTTTGCAACGGTACCTTTTAAACTTGTGGTAATTGCTGGCATAAACTCATTTCCAGTTCTTTGAACAAGTACGTGTGTCACATTGGCAAAGATTTTTTATTTTTCCAGAATAAAACCTGCAGCTGATAAACATACTCACTTTTACAAATTGTCTATTTGAAAAAAAAATTACCACATTTTGGCTCAGAAAATTAATTAGATTAAGCCTCTGAACTCTTTGAAACAATTGTACTATATAAC
Organism: Acinonyx jubatus; assembly: GCF_027475565.1. NCBI lineage: Eukaryota > Metazoa > Chordata > Mammalia > Carnivora > Felidae > Acinonyx > Acinonyx jubatus. The sequence continues at coordinate 80,751,460 of NC_069388.1, read as the reverse complement.
CTTATGAATAAAATTTAGTTAATGCAGAGTTTTAAAGCACCTCAAAGATTTAAAATTAATTATTCACCACTTTTTTAAAAAGTCAGAACCATAATAAGTTGAATTATAGATGCCTTAAAACTTAAATATAGCTTGGTTAGTTGCATGGCTGTCCCACAGCAGTAGAGTACTAGAATCATTTATGCCCTGTAATCATACGATAGCTAATACATTTATTGAGCATTGAGCATTTATTGAGCATTCTCTGTGTAAGGAACTGTTGCAAGTGCTTTATACGTATTAACTCAGTTAATCATTACAGCTCTGAGGCAGGTCTTATGTTGCCCAAGATTTCATAGCTAGTATGTGGGCAGAGCCAAGACTTGTACTCATACCATCTGGCTCCAAGGCTTTAACCATTATGCTACACTGCCTGTACTCAAATATGTAAATTCTGAGGTGGACTTTAACACTCTTGAATTCCCTATATATCTTGTTTTTTAAAGAAATGGAGAGAGTTCACAGTATTAACTTGGATTTATTGTACAGGTTATGATACCCTGCAGAGAGGTTTCTGTTTCAGGTGCCCTGTTTCAAGGGCAGAATTCTTGAGATTTTAAGTACTTCAGGATATTATAGGCCATTGAAACAAGACTTTTCAGATGTGCTGGCTGTGCTATTTGCTGTTTGTATTAGACCGACAGCTTGTGTTACATTACCTCTTCCTGAATCAGTCTTGCTCTCCATATTACATGCCAAACAATTTACTGACTACTTTTTAAATTGATTTTGCGTTTGGGGATTTTGGAATAAGTTGTGGGTGAATATTTTTGAGTTTGCAGCAAAATAAGAGACATTTTCGTGGTGTTGGACAAAAGAATTCCATTGCATTTTGGATGTATTTTCAAGTGTAGGTTTTCTGACTGGTCAGAACTGATGCGGTGACCATCTGAACACCTCATGGCCTTGGTTTGCTTCCTTACAGTTCCTCCATTTACTTGCTTCTTGTGTTGATTTAGAATAGCATCATTTGTAAGACAGAGCAAATTCTTTTCTCAGGATGCTTTACCTGGGTGGCTTCTCTAGCACCTGTCTTTTCCCTGGGCCTTACATCACTAGAACGGAGGTGGGGTCAGGGGAGGATTTTATTCCCTAGTAAGCCAATTTGGTCAGCTTTAGGCTTCATTGCCATAATGATTAATAAGAGTCTCTCATGTCTTATCTGATACATACTGAATTTAATTCCTTTGGATTTAAAGGAATTAAATCTGTGTCTATGCGTGTGTATGCATAATCTGTCATTATTATTATTTTGTATGTTTATGAAGATAATACGTGTTTGTTCAAGAAATCCAAACCATAAAAGTATAAATCCCCCTAAGCCCTCCGCTCAGAATGTGCTGGCATCATTTTGATGAATAAACTTCTGGACCCACCCCTAGAGGATACGTAGAAATTAATAACTTTATTAAATAAAGTCATACTATAGATGCCATTTTGCTTTATGTTATTTTCAGGCAGGGAATCCTTTCCATGTCAATATAGATGATCTTTTTAAACAGCAGCATTGTATTCCAATGTGAATGGGTGCATAATAACTTACTCCCTAAACCATTATTGCCAGACATTTGTATTGGTTTTCATTTGTTCTCTTGGAAGCAGTGTACTGCTGGGAATATCACTTACACTTACATCTTTGCACGCTTTTCCATTTTTCTCAGTAAGATAAATTTGTTATAGGTTTGCTGAGTCTAGTAGAATGTACATTAAAACATTTTATAATATTGCCAGTTTGTTTTCCACTGTCTTACAGTGTGCTTCTACTAACAGCACATGAGAGATCTGTTTTATTTTGCCCAGTTGCTTCTTCACTAAGCTGATTCATTTGTTTAATCAACCACTGAGTGCCTACTATGTGCCAGGGTATGCTAGGGCTTCAATAATAAGCAACACAGAAATTGTTTTTGCCTTCCCAGGATTTGTTGTTTGGGGAGACTTAACTGAATTAAGTCTTAATTTCTTTCCTTCTCATTAATTTGAAAATTTTAAACTGTATATATTGACTAGTATTCTTTTATGAATTGTGTATTCACATACTTGTTTTTCTGTAATTTATTTTTTCTTATTTATTACTAGTTTTAGATTGTTTTATGGTCAGCTCTATCTTTTTAGGCAGGCCTTTTTCACCCTGAGATCATAAAATTGTTTGCCCATTGGACTAGCTAGAGTTCTTGGTTGCAAAAACAGAAACTGACTTTGCATTCTACTTAAGCCATAAATGGTATCAGGTGCTCTCCTGAATTGCCAGAAATTGCCTGGAAGGCTAGAAACAAGAGGTCAAGAGAAGCTGGGTGGTCTGTAGCAGAATAAGGCCCATGACAAGGGTAGATTCTTAACACCAATCTTCCCATTCTGAACCTGCTACTGTTCAAAAATAGCATCAGGAATACGTAATCTTTTCTCACTTTTCTTCATTGTTATCTCCTGTGGTGTCTTCATTCTTAGGTGTATTGTCCCTATGCAGTAGTGGGACAGCCAGAAGCCATGGTCTTATTACCTTTTTGGCATCCTTAGCAGAAAGAGGGAACTTCTTTCCCAGTAGTTTGTGCAAAGATCTTGGCGTTAGACTTCATTGGTCTGTCTCGGGACATGTATGCATCTGTGAACCAATCACTGTGTCTAGGGAGATGGAATGCTTTGATTGGCCAGGCCTAGGTCATGTGCCCCATCCCTGGTACCAAGAGTAGAATCAGCTGGGCTGAGAAAAAAGGGAGGGGTGGCTCACAAGAAAAAGTGGGGTGCTGTTATGGAAGAAGGGGAATAGATGCAACAAAAGCAACAGATGTCCTTTGTAATGATGGTATTTGACATTTTTAATAATGCTGGATTCTGCATTTATTCTCCATAAAATAATGAAGGATTCTGCATTCATTCAGTAGAGCAAAATGCCACTTTGTAATTTATTGTTCCAGAAAATTAAAACGTCCTTTTATTAAATAAGTTCTTTTTTTACTGTACATCAGTCACTAGGTAGAGGAAATACTAAAATCCTAATAAGGAAAGTAAGTTTCATCCTTCATTTTGAATCAGTTATACTGAATGAAAGACAGCTGTGTAGAGGAATAAAGAACTTTTTCTTTTTTATTGTATATATAGAACATGGGTTCTTAGAGATGCAAGATTCATACAAGGTGGGGACGTATATTTTACTAAAAACTCATATGTTATTAAAATATGATAACGTGCTATAAACATGTTTAGGAAAGCCAAAAATATAAAACTGAAAAGAAAAGTACTTATACTCTCAATTACATGGCATGAAAAGTCACTGTTGTGTGTTACAAGGTATTTCTGTAGTCATTCAAAACTGTTTCCCCATTTGAGTCAGTACTTGCTCAATGTATTTTCTACCGGGAATGCTGGCAACAAACAGAAAAATATCAAGAAACAGTGAAGCGTAGTGAAACTTCATGAGTTTTGGAGTCAGTCAAACTTGAGTTTCAATTTGATCTTAAATGATGTGACCATGAGCACGTATCCCCCTCTGTAAAATGATGTAATACCTACTTCATGAGTTTAAGAATGAAATGATGTTGTTTATATAGTAACTAGTATCATTGCTATTACAATTTGGAATTATTACTTGGGGGAAGATAACAGTGTTTTGGAAAATCAATTGTGTCAGCATGTTCAGAGACAGTGAGTATATGAAAGAAATATAATACATTCCCAACTGTGTACTGGGATTTTCTCTTGATAGCTGCAGTTTGAGTATATCTGTGGTGAGCCTTTGGGGTGAAGAGGTTGATTTACCAAAGATAGGCTGTAATGTGTTGACTTGGATTATTCTAGTGTTTGAAGATCTGCGAGAAACTTTCTGTACATTTTCAGGTCTAGGAAAAAACAGCAGGAGCCTGATGTGCCCGGTAACTGTACTGTAGTCCAGCACCCTAGGGATTGAAGGAACTATCTGTGGAGTTAGACTAATCTAGCCTAGCAGCTTTTGAACTTGGGGCCACACTTTAATTTGATTAACACTTTCACTTATTAGTGGTCTTGCTGTTTTGGCACTCTGCAATTGAATGATTTACACAAAGGCTTTATCCTTTGGGCAAAGCATGCATTTGTTGTCTAACTACAGAGTTTAGCATCAAATAACTTTATGACAGACCACATTTGGCATGCCTAGTTATTCAGGGAATTTTCAAAGAACTGTAGTGGGACTTTTTAGTCACACATCCTCTCCGTTCTTAGTCATCCATTCCTTTTATGGTAGTCATTAGCAAATATCTCTCAACCTCTTCTGTAATGGTTAACAGTCAGTGTAAGCACTCTGTAGCGTTGGCTGTTTTGAGCTCTGTGTACTTCATTATGAGACAGTGAGCATATACTTGTGAAAACATAAACTAAATGTTGGTATATTCTCCACATGGTTTTTTTTTACAGAACTACTGTTAATACACACACTGAACTATTTCAAAATCACTAATTAAAAGATTTTTCCCATGTATACTTTTTTGGGTATTATCTCTTCTGTCCAAATGTGGTTGATTACTTACAGAATTAAGGAAAAACTGAAATGAAAGTCAGTAGGATTAGAAATTTTGTGTTAATGCATGAGATGGCAGTCATTTTTACATTCTAGGCAATCAGAAGCACCTTTTACATTTAACTGCTTGACCCCAATGGTCTGGTCAAATTCCAGTGTTGCACAATTGCATTCTACCTTCCCTAATACGTAGTAAATCCAATTGTTTGGTTACCACCTGTTTACTTAACTTTTAAAAACTGTTGACTATGCTCTTATTGTAAGGGCACAGCAGAAGCTGTGTACGTGTGTACGTGTCACTTTTTCTAAAAATTTGATAATTTTCATTCCAACCCTTCTTCTTGCCCTTCCATTTTTTCCCCCAAACTAATACACATATTGCTCCAAACATATTCAGTAGTGTTCTTTTGATACATCCAGAAGACTTTGAACATGTGGGTTGAAAACAACACTAAAGGTAATTAATTAAGGTAAGAAAAGGAGATAATGGGTAACACCTTTTATCCAGTGTCCAGTAAGGTATTACAAAGTATTCTTTTGTCTTGCAGGCCTCAGCATATCCGGAGTTAAATTTGTTACCTCTCCCCAGACTCCAGTTTACCCTCCTAAACGCTCTGTCTCCGCTTATGGCATCTCTTTCCATGCTTTTGTCATCTCAACTGGAACCCCAGCTCTCTTCCTCACACCCTATATCCAGTCCTCTCAGGCCTTGAGTGGAGAAGGGGGGCAGTGGTGGGTAGCCCTGGGTAGCCACAGTCTCCAGTGGTCTCATCTAGCAACCAGTAGGTGCATCCATTAACTGTAGCATGCTGTATAAATCCCAGCTGTGTAGCAGCTGTATGACTTTGGATGATTATGTAAACCCTCAAGTACTCAGTTTCCTTCTTTGTAAAATGGACATCATCCTCTCTAACTTGGGGGGTTGCTATGAAGATTAAGTGGAAGATAAAACTGTTTAGTGCTCAGTAAATGCTATGTTACAGTACTTATTTGAACTACTGAAATATTACGTAATTCCTTTTTGTGTGCTCTCTGATCGGTTCTAAACTCCTGTACAAAAGGACTATGCCTTACTTTTGTCCAACATCTGCGACGATGCTTGCATTAGTAGTAGTGGTAGTCGTCGTCGTCGTGCTCTGTAGATCTTCCTACGTGCCAGGGACAGTTCTAAGAACTTTGTTAACAGTATCTCCCACACAGCGTTGTTGAGGGGGTCACATGCCCTCATAACAACCCTGTGTGGGAGATACTGTCGTATCCATTTAACTGATGAGGGAACTGAGGCACAGAGAGGTTAAGTACTTGATCCAAGGCTACATAGCTATTAAGGGGAGGAAACAGAATTTGACCCCAGGCATCCTGGTTACAGACTCCGTGCTCTTAACTACCACACTAGGCTCCCTTATAGTAGGTATAATAAATATCTGTTGAATAAATGAATATGATTCAGATAAAGAGGCATGTGGGACAGAGTGCTGGAAATAGTCTTATTCAATGAGATGTGGGTAAGAAGTAAAAAGATTATCAAAAGGTAGACAAAATGAATAAAATAAAGCATTGATAAATAGAGGAACAGGGAATATAATCAGTGTTAGTGACTATGGATGGCTGGTTCTTTGAAGATGCATAACTGGTCAGCAGGCAGTGTAGGACTATGATTTCTGAAAGAAGAAAATGGAGTAAGCCCTGAGATCATCACAGGTTTCTGCCTGGAGCACTGTTTGTCCACATTGTGGGTGAGCTGAGGAGAGAGAGACTAGAGTTCAATGAGGATGAAGAGACTGGAATTTGTGAAGCCAAGTACTGGAGAGGGGGAGCTATGCAGACATCTGCATAGTGGTCCCTGGAATCTGTTGCTGAATACTAAGCTATGCATGTCTGTGGTTAAACTCCACAAAGCTGGTTGTGTTGGTGGTCCCAAGATCCCTGTCAGTTTGATGACTCTCTAGGAGGACTCATAGGACTTGGCATATAGTCAAACTCCTGGCTAATATCTATTACAATGAAAGAATACAAAGAGAAAGTCAGTAGAGGGAAAAGGTGCATGGGGTGAAGTCTGGAAGAAACTAGGTGTGAGCTTCCAAGAGTCCACTCCCGGTGGAGTCACATAGGACACAGTTTCCTGTGTAACATGTGTGCAATGTTGTCTACCAGAGAAGCTCATTAGAGGCTAGTACCAGGGTTTTTATTAGGAGCTGGTCATGTAGGCATGTTCTACCTGACACATACCAAAATTCCAGATTTTTATGAAGAAAGCAGATGTTCAGCATAAACCATATTGTTTGTACAAACGTTGTAGGCCCAGTGAGCCACTCTTATCAGTTACTATGTTGGGAACACTTCTGAAGTCCAAGTTTCCAGGAGGCCTTTCAAAAGATAGCAATCTGGCCTGCTATGTTAACTGTTTTCTGTACACCAAAGAACTGAGAAGACCTGTAAGCTAATGATTCCCAGACCTCACCTATGGCATTATGCTGTTTGAGTTCTGAGTAGCCAGGGGGTCATTCAATAGAGGTACCAGAAAGGTCACATCTTGGAAATAGGTCTGAACCAGCCCTAGAGTAAAAGCTACCCTACACCAATGGTTCTCAACAAGGATAGTTTTATCCCCCCAGAAGACATTTGGCAATATCTAGAGACATTTTGTGTCATCATAACTGAGAGTTGCTACTGATACCTAATGAGTAGAGGCCAGGAATGTTGCTAAACAACCTGTAATCCACAAAGCAGGCCCCCTACAACCAAGAATTATGTGGCTCAAGATATCAGTAGAGCCAAGGTTGAGAAACCCTGCTCTCCTAACAAAAGTTTAAAACAAGCCTAGAAAGGATCAAGTTGATCTGCAAGTAATTTGAATGCTGGTCAAAACAAAATGACAGTTTTTAAAGAAAGGCAATGAAACCCAGACACTTAACAGTGCAACATTTATAATGTCCAGCATTCAATAAAAAATGACTAGACATGTGCAGTAGAGAGTATGATTCGTCATCAGGAGAAAAAAATTATTCAGTATAAGGGGGGGGGGCTAGAAATGACTAAGATGATGAATTAGTAGACAATTATTATCAATATGACCAAGGACTTAAAATAAAACATAACCATAAATAAGGACGGAAATGGAAGATACTTAAAAACAGAAACTTCTAGAGCTGAAAAATACAATGTCTGAAATGAAAATTTTACTGGATGGGATTCTTGGCAGTTTAGAAATGCAGAATAAAAAGGTCAGTGAACTGGAAGACATAGCAACAGAAACTATTCAATATGAAGCATGGAGAAAAATGACTGCAAACAAAAAAAAAGAAAGAAAAGAGAGAAAGAAAGAAAAGAAAGAAAGAAAGAAAGAAAGAAAGAAAGAAAGAAAGAAAAATGAAAGTTTCAGTGACCTGTGGGACAGTAGAAGTAGTCTGATATTCATGCAATTTTGAAGTTCTAAGGATGGAGGGAGAAAAAAATTAGACAAAATAAAGGACAAAAATAGCCAAATGTGATGAAAACTAAACCTTACAGACTCAAGAAACTAGATGAATCTGAAGCAGAACAAACACAAAACCACACCAAGGTACATCATAACCAAATTGTTGAAAACCAATATGAAGATAAAAGTCTTAAAAGAAGCCAGAAGGAAAAAAGACATTTAAAGAGACATTTACATACAGGGAATTTTTTTTAAGTATCATAAACTACTCATCAGAAACTACACAATCAGAAGACAGTGAAATAACATCTTTTAGATGCTGAAGGAAAATGTACCCAGGTGAAATGTACCAGGTGAAAATATCCTTCAAATATGAAGACAAAATAAATGTTTGAAACAACAAAAGTGGGAGAATTTATGGCCAGCAGATCTGCATACCAAGAAATATAATAGGAAAATTTTCAGACTGAAGGAAAAAGATCCCAGATGGAAACTTAGACGTGTGCAAAAGAACAAAGAGAATAGATGTGGTAAATATGTGGATAAATAGGAAAGACTTCCCCATGTAATATTAAAAAAAAAATACTCTTAGCAATTGATTATTCAAAGCAAACAAATAGATTATATTGTGGGTCTTATTACTTATGTAGAAGAAAAATGAATGGCATCAGCAGTACCAGGAATGGTTGTTACAATATGTGTGAAGGTGTATAATATTATTTGAAGGTATATTTTGTTAAGTTTAAATGCATATTGCAAATACTAATAAAGAAATGAAATGAAATAGTAAAATATACACAGTCCAAAAGAAGGGAAGAAAAGAGGGAAAATGAACAACGAACAGATGAGATGCTAGACTTAGAGCCAACCTAGTTTAATAATTACATTAAGTGTAAGTGGTTTAAACAATCCAATTAAAAGGAATCAGACTGGATTAAAAAACAAGACTCAACTATATGTACTGTCTTTAAGAAGGGCCCAACTGGGGCGCCTGGGTGGCGCAGTCGTTTAAGCGTCCGACTTCAGCCAGGTCACGATCTCGCGGTCCGTGGGTTCGAGCCCTGCGTCGGGCTCTGGGCTGATGGCTCAGAGCCTGGAGCCTGTTTCTGATTGTGTGTCTCCCTCTCTCTCTGCCCCTCCCCCGTTCATGCTCTGTCTCTCTATGTCCCACAAATAAATAAAAACGTTGAAAAAAAAATTAAAAAAAAAAAGGGCCCAACTCTATAATAACATCTCTAGTTATATATTATTTATACACTTAAAATATAAAGACAGATAGGTTAAAAGTAAAAGAATAGAAAAAAAAAACTATACAAACACTAATCAAAAGAAAGCTGTAGTACCTATATCATTATCAGGCAAATTATATCGTAGAATAAGAAATATCACTAGGGATTAAGAGAGACATTTCCTAATGATTGTGATAGTTTTAAGTGTATACTCAAATTGTTTGACACTCCTTTCTTTAAGAGGTGGAGGCTAATTCTCCCTTTGAGTAGTGGTTGGACTTAATGACCATGAATAGAATATGATGGAAGAGATAAAAGATACTGTAGCTTACAACTTGGTTGCTCTCTGTAGAAAGGTTCATATGCTGAGGAACTGAGGCTGTCCCTGGATTTCTGACCCTCAGAACCTGTGTAAGATAATAAATGCTGTTTTTTAAGGAATGCTCTTGCACTGTTGGTGGGAATGCAAACTGGTGCAGCTGCTCTGGAAAACAGTGTGGAGGTTCCTCAAAAAATTAAAAGTAGAACTATCCTATTACCCAGCAATAGCACTACTAGGAATTTACCCAAGGGATATAAGAGTGCTGATGCATAGGGGCACATGTACCCCAATATTTATAACACCGCTTTCAACAATAGCCAAATTATGGAAAGAGCCTAAATGTCCATCAACTGATGAACGGATAAAGATGATGTGGTTTATATATACAATGTAATACTACTTGGCCATGAGAAAGAATGACATCATGCCATTTGCAGCAGCATAGATGGAACTGGAGGGTTTTATGCTAAGTGAAATAAGTCAGTCAGAAAAGGACAGATATATGTTTTAACTCATATGTGGATTTTCAGAAACTTAACAGAAGACCATGGGGGAAGGGAAGGGGAGAAAAATAGTTACAAACAGAGAAGGAGAGAGGCAAACCATAAGAGACTCTTAAATACAAGAACAAACTGATGGGGGGAAGGGATGGGTGATGGGCATTGAGGAGGGCACTTGTTGGGATGAACACTGGGTATTTATTGTATGTAAGCCAATTTGACAATAAATTATATTAAAAAAATAAATGCTGTTTTCAGCTGCTAAATTTTAGGGTTGTTACACAATAATAGACCTAATAGCATGATAAAAAGGGTTGCTTTATCAAGAAGACATTCAGATTTTAAATCTGTATGTACTTACTAATATAAGTTCAAATTATATAATGTAAAACTTGACAGCACTAAAAGCAGAAATAGATAAATCCTTATTTGAGTTAGAGACTTCAGCACTCTCTACCCAAAAATTGATAGAACAAATAGACAAAAAAATCAGAACTGGAAGTCTTGAGAAACACCATCAACCAACTTAATTGATTTTTATAGAATACTCCACCTAGTAGTAGCAGCAGAATACATCTTCTTTTCAAGTGAACTAGAGCATTCACCAAGATAGACTATATTCTTGGCTGTAGAAAAAGTCTCGGTAAATTTTTAAAGATTGAAATCATGGAGAATGTATTCTCTGACCACAATGGAGTCAAACTAGAAATCAACAACAGAAATATACCTGTGAGATTTCCCAAGTATTTGGAAATTAAACTCTACACTTAAAAAAAAAAAACTTTTTAAAAATGTTTGTTTATTTTAGAGAGAGAGATACACAGAGCACAAGTGGGGGAGGGGCAAAGAGAGAAGGAGACACAGAATCCAAAGCAGGCTGCAGGCTCTGAGCTGTCAGCACAGAGCCCAACGTGGGGCTCAAACTCACGAACTGTGAGATCATGACCTGAGCCAAAGTTGGATGCTTAACCTAGCCACACAGGTGCCCCTGAACTCTACAGTTTTAAAACAACATTTGGTTTAAAGGAATTGTAAGGGAAAATAGAAAATATTTTGAACTGAAAGAAAATGAAATCAATGTATTAAAATTTGTGAGACGCAGGTTAAGCAGTGCTGAGGGAGATGCATAGTTTTAAATGCTTACACTAGAAAAGAAAACTGATCCGAAGTCAATGACTTAAGTTTCTACCTGGATAAACTAGGAAAAGAAGAGCAAATGAAACCCAAAGTAAATGGAAGAAAATAATAAAGAGAAATCAATAAATAAAAAACAGTAAAGAATATTTTAAAAACTGTGAAATAAAAATTGATTCTTTGCAGGGGCGCCTGGGTGGCTCAGTCGGTTAAAGCGGCCGATGGCTCAGGTCATGATTTCACGGTCCGTGAGTTCGAGCCCTGCATCGGGCTCTGTGCTGACAGCTCAGAGCCTGGAGCCTGTTTCAGATTCTGTGTCTCCCTCTCTCTGACCCTCCCTCGTTCATGCTCTGTCTCTGTCTGTCTCAAAAATAAATAAATGTTAAAAAAAAAAATGGGTTATTTGCAAAGAACAATAAAATTGATTAAATGTATCATGAGTCTTATTCCTGTTGCATCCCTAAAATACAGTACAGTACACTTTTAAAATGAAGTTTTGAAAACTAAAAAGTTGACTCCTTAATTGTCTTTTATTTAAAATACATGGCATTATTTTGAGAACTAGGCATTGAGCTATAATAAAATTTATTTAAACAGGTCCCAGATACAAGTTTAGTTATGATCAATTTATTTCAGAAAGATTCCTTGGAAAGATAATGAGTTATACTTATGGAGAGAGAGTATTTGCAAAAAAAAAAAAAGAAGAAGAAGAAGAAGAAGAAGAAGAAGAAACTCTCCACAATTTGAAAGTTCTGTATTTTGTCTTCAGTTTCGAACAAAAAAGGCATAGAAGACAGTAAAAAGTTTGAGATTACAAGCAATAATATAAGTTCCAGGAAAATCCAGTTAAAGATGTTGAAAAGTACATATTGAGCATTTATCGATTTCATTTACAAGGAACATATTTTCAAAGTATACATTCCTGCAAAGTGTTATTCGGTACCATTATGAACTAATACCTGCCAAAAGAAAACTAGAGACCAAAACCAAATGTGCCAAATGATGAGGCATAATTTTAATAGTTGATCTCTTCAGTTATCAAATCCATTGATAAATAATCTGTGCCACGATTTGTAGTGTTACCCACGACAAAAACACTTTTGCTAAAGCAAAGAATGAAGTGAGGCAAGAATGTATAAGGAATCATTTTGTCCTTAGTGAAAGTGATCTTCAATATTCAGTTTTATCAGAATTGGAAGATAATAAATTACTTACTTGTAATATTCAGCAAATAATGCATTCAAGCCCAAGGAAAAAATAAAATCAGGTAAAATTCACACGTAATCACTAGGATATTTGGTAAATTTTTAAATCATTTCTTAATTATTCATTGTCTGATATTCTGTTCATGGATTTTACAGGTTCTCTGTTAGAATCAAATTACATCATCCAGCCCCCTCATTCAGTTTCCTTTTGCTCTTCATCTTTTGAAACACCTCACTGATTATGAGCCTGCCAGATACAGGAAGAAATACTTAAAACCAAACCAGTCAGTTCTGCTACATTCTAATAGAGTTTTTAAAAGGTGTCTTCACGTAGGGGGTGGGGGTGGAGGAAGGAAGACAACCAAAATTAGGAGTTCAGGGTTATAGGTGGAATTCAATTCAAATTCAATTTTTAACTTCATTTAATCATCTCATAGTGTTTGTAATATGCTTGTCCACCTGCTTCTCAAGAATAGTTTCTGGTTTTGATAGTCCTCCCTCTGAAGTATGACTTTTCACCCCAAGCAGGAGATTGTAATCCACTGCAAGGGCAGACTCAAGGAAAACTTTATGAGGATTCCTTTTCTGGGGGAATTTTGTTGCTTTGATTAGATGGGGCACAATGTTCACAATTAGAAGGAAAATTTTGGCCAGCCCAGAGAAGAGTTAGTTTTAAGGACAGCAGTATTACTCTTCCTGTTGTATAGATTCAGCTACCAGGAATTCCTTAAGTGCTGTGGATCCCAGGGATTAAGTGTGACAGAGTAATAGTTACACTTCTTATTATTTGCACTCTTGTTTCCTGTATGCATGTCCTCTTTCTACATTTTTTGAGTTTGCTATATTTGACAGCTGTTCATCAGTGGTATTTTTTGTAGTTCAAAATAAATAGAATGTGCTATAGCTGTCACTTTGTATTTTCTGTAGTTTTCTTTTTTGCTCTCTAGTAGGAGGGCTTGTTTTGTTTGTCTGGAGCTGTATTTAAAAAATAATGGGAACAGGGTACCTGGGTGGCTGGGTCGGTAGAGCCTCGACTCTTGATGTCTGCCCAGGTCATGGTCCCAGGGTCTTGGGATAAAGCCCTGCATCGGGCTCTGCACCGAGCATGGAGCCTGCTTGGGATTCATTCATTCATCCTCTCTCTCTCTCTCTCTCTCTCTCTCTCTCTCTCTCTCCCTCTCCCCCTCCCTCCCCCTCCCTCTCCCTCCCTCCCTCTCTCCTCCCTCCCCCCTTCTCTCTCACTCTAAAATTAAAAAAAAGTTAAAAGGTAATGGAAAATAAACACCAAGCATACTTGAATTCTACGATACATTGTTGCAGAGGATGAAGTCTAAAGCCATCACAAATTACCAGGGATATATAAAATGAATGTGATGGTTGCACTCAGTTTGCTTTTCTCTCTGATTTGTTATAAGTGTTTCCCTGTTCTGAGTTCAAGTTCTCTACTATGCTTTCCTAGTTTCTTAACATTCCTAGGTGTCTCCTCTTGGGCAAGGCAGTTCTTGTTTATTTCTTCTCAGAAGTTCTTCCTTACATTTAAAAAAAGAAAGAAAGGAAAAAGATAAAAAAGGGCATGACTTTCCTAGAACCTAGTTTTTCTTACCAAGTTTATTTGGCAGATAGTGGCTTTTTTTTAAATGAGTGTTGTGAAATCTGTTAATTTTCCAGTAAAAGGCTTTCTATCATAGTGGGCAATCATTAATTATTTCTTGAATTAAATTAAATGAATTCTTATGCTTACATTTGACGAAGAATTGAGAAATACCAGCTCATAGGAGTCCCCCCAAAGGATCAATTAAGGGAGACTAAAGACAAAGATCACATGTTCCAACAGTTTTGTAATTCTGCAGAGTCTGGCAAAAGAGAACCCTTGGTTATTGGGTCACATTGCATAAGGCGTGTGAACTCTGTTCCTCCAGCCAAGTTGTTTACTACCTAGAATAAGCCAGGCACTGTGCTGGTGGTGGGATAGGGTGATAAGGTACAGAAGGTGGCACTTACTTACCTTCCAGGTTCCCTGAGAAGGCAATTCCTCAGCTAGAGGCGGCCATTTCTCACCTGTTTGTTTTTTTTTCTTCCCTCTTCTCTTTTGTTTTGCAAACCAGTTCTAGGAGCTTTCTTTGCTGCGATCTGTGACACCATTACTCTGGAGCTCACATCACAGTGTAATTACTTATATGTCCCGTTTTCAGACTCAAAGGGACTGTCTTTTTGTTGTTGTTGTTGTTGCCCCAGTACCTAGCAGCGTAATGGAACCTAGTTGGTGTCGATGTTCACCAAATAAGTCAAATTAGAGTAATGTGTCACGATCTTTTTCATGCTGTGACACATAAAAAATACTGAAGAGCACGAGCAGAGGCACTGGCTGAAGACTTGCCATTGCTTTGGGCCCTCTGTGACTGCCCTGCAGACTGACGGATCAGCATCTCAGCATACCTGTCTCCCATTTGTGGCATTTTACACACTCTACAGGAGCTCTGTGCTAGAGAGTACCATGTGCTTTGAATCTGCAGCTAGAGGGAAGGGGAAAGAGTGGTGGCCAGGCGCAAATGTAGGGCTGCAGGCATGGAGGGCAGAGTCCGTAAACTAAAGACTGAAAAGGAATCTAGGAGTTTGGGCCAGTTGTCTGAAGGAGAATAAACTTTGAGAAAATTCCTGCAGTTTAACTTTGGAAGATGGGGCTTTAGCCTTTGAAAAGGGTGGTAGATTGCGTAAAACTCCCTTCCTTCTATTTTCTTTCCATCCTGGCCTCTCAAAACACCAAGTGCAAAAAGCAGTTGATTGTATGACTCTGTGAATATACTAAAAGCCATTGAATTAGATGCTTTGTATGGATGGTTTGTATGATATGTGAATTCTATCTCAGTAAACTTGTTAAAAAAATTGCTCCACTTAAGTTAAAAAAAATGAATCTGGAGAAAAAAAGTTGATTGCTCTCTACTTAGGGAGTTGGGATTACCAAGATACAAATATTTAAATTACTAATCATTAAACATTTCCAAATCTGAACATTCAGAAATATACTTGTTATTATTGGTATCTCATGGATTTTATAACATTTTATAAATGTCACACAATTAGAGCTTGATCCTGAATTATATTATATTCATTATATATATATTATATATAATATCCTGAAGTATATTATAATCAAGATACTATTTTATTTTGGTGGAAAAGAGTAAGAAATCTTTATGACTATGTCATAGAGATCATTGTTTTGATATAAAATCATTAGTTGCAAAATATCTAGTAATTTGGTTACCTTCAAAGATCTGATTTGCTAGTGTCCAATTGTATAAAGATAAATAAAGTTATTTTCATAGTCTGTATTCTGTATTTCTTTTTCACATGAGCACTACCTACAAATTTCTAGTATGTATAAAAATAGCAAAACCATGAAATGAAATTTATGTATGACTTTTTGAAACTATGACCTCTTATCATTGATATTTCTGTTTTAGAACAGCTATATTAATTATCAATTGCTATATAACAGATTACCCCAAAACTTAGGTTAAAACAATAAGTATTTACCATTTTAGTTTCTGTGAGTAAAGAATTCGGGTGCAGCCTGGTTGAGTGCCTCTGTGTTTGGGTCTCTCAATGCCAAGCAGGGCTGTGGTCTCATATGAAGACATGGTTGAGGGAGGATCTACTTCTAAGCTCACTCACCTGGTGAGTGACAGGAGGACAGGATTTAGTTCCTCATAGGCAGTTGGAATGAAGGCCTCAGTCCCTCATGGGCTGTTGGAAGGAATTCCTTGATTTGTGGGCCTCTGTCTAGAATAGCACAATATGGCGTCTGGCTTCCATCAGAGCAATTGAGCCAGAAAGGGTGAGTAAGATGGAGGCCACAATCTTTTTGTAAATCTAATCTTGAAAGCGACATCCCGTCACATTTGCTGCGTCTGTTTGTTAGAAGTGCGTCACCAGGTCGGCCTATACTCAAGAGAAGGGAATTTCACAAGAACCTGAATACCAGGAAGCGGGAGTCAATGGGGACCATATTAGGGGCTGCCTACCACAACATTCCTCTCAGAAAGTTCTACATAGTATGTATTTTAACTTAGAATTCATTTCATTTTAAGAATGTGATGGCATTTCTTGAAAATATTAGTGATACGCAAAGATGTAATAGATAAAGGACCAGGGAACAATACACTAGAACTGTTATCATATCCCTTTCTATCTTTTCACTTCACTACCCTGGAGCATTACCTTTGTCTAGGATGGCGCAACACCCACGAAAACAGCCACTGGAAAGGGAGCACAGACTCGGGGGAAAGATGGGCACAACACATAAGTCACATAAGCCGTCATTTAAGCGCTCTATCCCATTTGCCAGAACATAGTCGTGTGGCCACCACCACCCCCACCTGCTACAAAAAAGGCTAGGAAATTAAGGCTTTGGCCGAGCAGTCATGAGCTCAACTAAAAATTACGTTGTTCCTGAAGAAAGGAAGAATACATATTGGGGGAAGCTGGAAGGCTCTGCCCAAAGCTTTCAACAGCATTAAAATGATTATCGCATGAAATGCACTAATGCATTTTACTCAGAGGTGAGTAAAATCATGTCCTCGTTCAGAGCCTATTACTCTTAATTTAGACAGATAGAATTCTTATTAGCTTAGTTACAGGGCTTCCCAAACCACTGCAGGTTAGGAGGAAGTATATCGAGAAGTAGGCATCATGACAGCTGCAAAAATCGACAGCAGAATGTCCAGTAACAAACAGGGAGGTACAGAAGGCCAAAGCTAAAACTAAGCTGGCAGTTCAGAGGAATTTGATACAGGGGCAACCGATTCTCTGGTAGCCCCAAAGCTTTGCTCATTTAACAACATTACCACATAGTAAAATACTTAGATTTAGTAATGATGATCCAGAGTCTTCCATTGTGGTGAAGAGAAAACGTTTTGGCATTCTGAAAGAGGTAAGCTTCATTGATTATCTAGAAAATTTTGTAGAGCATTCTGTAAACATGATCCTGTCAAATAAAGGAGAAGCCCCTCTACTTAGAATACTCTTGGTTGAGTATCAGTTGGTTGAGCGTCTGACTTCGGCTCAGGTCATGATCTTATGGTTCGTGGGTTCGAGCCCCGCATCGGGCTCTGTGCTGACAGCTCAGCCTGGAGCCTGCTTCAGATTCTGTGTCTCCCTCTCTCTCTGCCCCTCCCGTGCTAACGCTCTGTCTGTCTCTGTCTCTCAAAAATAAATAAATGTAAAAATTAAAAAAAAATTTTTTTAAATCTAATTACCACCACATTATTTGTACAGAAAAATTCTTTCGGAGTTCCATTTCTAGTATCTAGAATTGTATATTATCTCAGAGAGCTTGGCATTAGTAATTTCCTTGTTTTTATAGAAAGTGTCTATATTAGCCAAGCCCCAAATATTTGATATTATAAACACAGAGCTCTTACTTCCCATCCTCTTATAAAGAAGTTACACATATAGAGTATTATTGTAAGTATAGGATTGTCAGAGAGTTCTGCAGTTCTCATATATTTTAAGCCACTGGCATCATAGCTAGTATCAGCATTCTGATACATTAGCCCTGAATGTTTTCTTTCCCTTTTCTCAGTCTGGCAAACTCTGACTCATTTAAGACTCTGATCCATTACAGAATAAATTGCAGTACACATGAAATGCATGATCTGTGAAAGGAAGAAATGACAGGTTATATCATCGAAGTTAAAGTTTGCCTTATGAGAGACTATGTTAATAAGATGAAAAAACAAGCTGCAGAGTAGGAGAAAATATCTGACAAAGGACTAATATCTAAATATATAAAGAACTTTCAAAACCCAACAGTAAAAAAACCAAACAATCCAATTTAAAAATGGGCAAAAGACATGAAGAGACATTACACCAAAGGATATATGCAGATGACAAAAAGGTGTTGAACATCATTAGACTAGGGAAATGCAAATTAAAACCACAAGGAGATACAAACGGATCTATCAGAATGGCTAAAATAAAAAAAATAGTGACAACACTAAATGCTGGCGAGGATGCTGAGAAAGTAGGTTACAGATACATGGCTGGTAGGAATGTAACATATCGCAGACACTTTGGAAAACAGGCTGGCAGGTTCTTCAAAAGCTAAACATGCCACTACCACACGGCCCAGCAGTTGCACCCTTGTGCAGTTATCCCAGAAAAATGAAAACTTAGTTCATGCACAAACCTGTACATGAATGTTTAAAGCAGCTTTATTCATGGTAGTCCCAAACTGGAAACAGCTGAGATCCTTCAATGAGTGAACGGTGAAACTAACTCGTATGTTCAGCATACTAGTTACGAATGATACGTGCCACAACTTGGGTGAGCTGTGCTGAGTGAAAAAAGCCAGTCCCGAAAGGTTGTATACTGTATAATTCCATGCATAGAATGATCTTGAAGTGACAAAATTACAGAAATGGAGAACAGATTAGTGATTCCCAGGGGTTAAGGAAGGTGATGGGCAAAGAGAGGGAAGTGGATATGGCTATCAAAAGGCAACACGAGGGATCAGTGTGGTGACGGAAAGGTTCTGTATCCTGACTATATCCATGCTAATATCCTGTGCTATAGTTTCGTAAGGTGCCACCCTGGGGGGAAACTGAGTAAAGGGTACATGGAATCTCTTGGTGTTGTTTGTTACAACAGTGTGTGGAAATATAATTATCTCAAAAAATTAAATTGAAAATTATGAACTCCTGAGAACTCCATTGGACTGTGAACCTCATGAAGGAAGGGATGGATAACTGTATTTCACCAGCAGCTAGTACAGTGGCTGACTAATAGGAGGTGCTTAAAAACTGTTTGTGGGTTGCTTTAAGGGAGAGAGGCTGAACATTTGAATGTAGCCATATTAGGCACATCCCAAAATGAAGGGGGTCTCTCTGCTGACCTCTTCATTTAAAAACTATCGATTGAACATCTGCCTCATGATAGACACTCTTCTAAATGCCCGAAATACAACAGTGAACAAAATCAGTAGGTGAGGGGTGGGGGATCTCTTGCTTTCACGGAGCTTACAGTTTAACTGGGGCAAAAGACAATGAACATAATACATAAATTATATAATATATGAAGAGATGCTAAGTGCTGTGGAAAAAAAGTTTTAAAGGATTGCTCAGGGTTTGGCATTTGGGGATACAGAAAAGACTGCAAGAGCGAGAGGGTTGTGATTTGCAATTTTATACAGGGTTTAAAAACAAAGGACAGTGTCGCTTGAACAATTTTGAAGGAATTAAGGGAAAAATCATGCAGGTATGGGGAGGAAGAGAGTTCCAGGCAAAAGGATCAGCCAATGTAAAGGCTTTGAGGTAGAAAGGTGTCTAGTGTGTTCAAGGACTAGCAAGGAAGTGAAGCCAGCATGGAAGGAACAAGAATGAGTGAGGGAGAGTGGTTTGGTAATGAATTAGAGAAACAATGAGAATGCAGAACATAGAGAGTGCTTTAGGATGTTGTGAAGTCTTTGGGTCCTACTTCACGTGAAATGGGGAGGTACTGGAGGATTTTGAGTGGAGCAGTGACACAACCTGACTTAACATTTTCAAAAGGGTCATTCTGGCTGCTGTATTGAGAATAGACAGTAGAGGAACAGGGTAAAAGCAAGAGTACTTCAGAAGCTATCTCAGTACTTTAGGGCAAAAAGTGGACTGGGGTTGTGGCAATCGAAATATGAGAAATTATCCATTTGTATTTAGATTTTGAAGACAGAGCCAACAGGATTTGCTGACAGATTGGATGTGGGGTATGAAGGAAAGAGGAATCAGTGATGACTCCAAGGTTTTGGAGCAGAAGACTTGACAAATGGTGTTGCCAATAACTGAACTAGAGAAATCTGGGGGGGGGGGGGGGGCGGGGTGAGGGGCAGCTTTGGGAGGAAGTTGAGGAGTGCATGTTGAATTTGAGACATCTAAGTGGAGACGTTGAATGGGCAGTTGGGTATTCCAGTCTGGAGCTCAGAGGAGAAGTATACGCACTGGACATTTATGTTTGCAAGTTGCCAGCATTTATATGGTATTTAAAGCCATGAAACTAGATGAGATCTCCAAGAAGGTGTTTAGTGAAGAATTCCAAACACTGAACCCCAGGAACCCTGTAGAGGTCAGGGAGAGGGAGAAGAACCAGCTGAGAGAGGCTGAGATGATGTGGCCAGTGACAGAGCAGGACCAAGAGGGTGGGATCCTGGAGGCCAAGTGGACAAGGCGTTTCCTGGAGGAGGAGGGAGTGATCGGCCGATCAGCTGTGCAGGTCAAGTAAGAAAAGGACTGAGGATGACCATTGGTTTAGTAACATGGAGGGAACCGGTAAGCTCCTCACTAGAGAGAGGAAGAATTTTAGTTGTGAAACTGATGTATGACTCATTACAAGGACAAATTTAAGTTTTAGGAGCTTTGTTTTAAAAAGCTACTCTTCAGTTTCTCAAAAGGTTATAGAATTACCATATGATCCAGTAATTCCATTTCTAGGGCATACCCAAAAGACTTGAAAGCAGGAACTCGCATCCTAGTATGCCAATGTTCAGAGCAGCATTACTCACGGTAGCCAAAGGTAGAAGCTACTGAAATGCCTGCTGACAGATGACTGGTTAAGCAAGATGTGGTATATACATAGAACAGAATATTATTTAGCCTTAAAAAGAAATGAAATTCTAATACATGCAACAACATATATATAGGTGAACCTGGAAAACATACTAAGTGAAATAAGGCAGGTACAAACGAGCAAATATTGCATGACTCCACTTACATAAGGCACCTAAAATGTCAAACTCATAAAGACAGAATGTAGAATAGAGGTTATCAGAGGCTTGGGGCAGGAAGGAATGGAGTGTTATTGTTTAGTAAGTACAGACTTTCTGTTTGAGAGTATTTTAAAAAATTTCTGGAAACAGATAAGAGGTGATGGTTGTACAACAATATGAATGTTGTACATTGTACAACAATATGAATGTACAATATTAATGCCAATGAACTGTACACCCAAAAAGTTTGGAACGGTAAATGCATAATAAAAAGAAAGTATAGGATGCAGACAGAATACTGTCTAAAGAGAAATTGGTTATATATATGTGTATGCTTCGAACATATATATTAGAATAAAATCAATGAATGAGCAAAAAAAAAAAAAAAAAAAACCCCACCATTTTTTCACTTATTTCTAATCTAAGAGCTAAGCTTGCTTGAGGCATCATCTGAGATTGGCTTTCCTTGTAGATCCTTTAGTACATGTTTGTTACACTTTTTTCTTTCTTTCTCTTTCTTTTCTTTCTCTCTCTCTCCCCCCCTTCCCTTCTTCTTCTTCTTTTTTTGTTACACTCTTTTTTTTTTTTTAATGTTTATTTCTGAGAGACAGAGAGACATTGCATAAGCGGGGGGAGAGAGAGGGAGACACAGAATCAGAAGCAGGCTCCAGGCTGAGCTGTCAGCACGGCGGGGCTCCAACTCAAGAAAGGCGAGATCATGACCTGAGCTGAAGTCGGAAGCCCAACCAACTGAGCCACCCAGGTGCCCCTGTTACACTCCCTTTTAATGGCACAAGCCTTACCCATTGAAGTAGAAGAAAATAGTATTCTCTTATAAAGGTCATTATCATCAGGAGGGCAGGAGAAGAGTCAATTGTTTGAGATTGATCCAACTAATTACTATTTTTGGAAAAAGGTTCATCTGTAAAATATTTACATTTTATATCTATTAAATAAATGTATTCCATATGTATTAAATATATATTCATTCAGGAAAACGTTTCTCGTACAATGACCCTTGAAAATAATGTTCCTTGGGTTCACATGTTAAGTGTTTTCCTGCTAAAACCAGCATTTTTGATAATTTAGCAGAGCCGATACGGAGCAGACCTTGAGTACTGGAAGGTTTTGTGGCACAGCATATTTAATAACCGTGACAACTCAAGAATTTTAAGCAGACTCGCCTCCTTGTCTGGGATCTGTCGGCACCAGTGTGTCTCTACTGGCAAGCCCCTAAATGTATTGTTTCAGCCAAAACTGTGCTAATGATGGTCTACCAAATTTTAACAGGATATTTTTAAGACTTGACAGTCTCATGATTTAAAAAAAAAAAAGAACACACACAAAAACGAAAAAACAAAAACAACTTTTCCGTCATTCCTTTCAAAAGCTGCCGCTCTAAAACATGTGGCAAATTAAAAAAACAAAAGGTCTAAAATTGCTTTACAGTCTGGATGAAACAAAGACTGGTGTGCTGGTGTGGCTGCAGGGAGCTCTGCGCTGCTTTTGTATGATTTCAGAGGTGAATTTAGATGGCTGGAAGATAGATGGGTGCCAGATGCAGTTTGACATAGATTCAGGCAGCTGCTCCTGGGCTAGGTTTCATTAGCTGGTAAGTGCGCCAGCAGAAGCAGCAGAGCGAGGCCCCAAATGCCAAAATGACAGTGAGAACAGTGGAACAATACAATATTCACTAAGTGATGTTAATCTTGGAGATTAACTATCACCCAATCAGTGTCCAGGTCTTAAAAACCAACTCGAATGAAGCCATTAGAGGGCCCAAGTCTTTGTCCATTGGGGGGGGGGGGAAGATGTTTTAGTAAAAAAAAAAAAAAAAAAAAATTATTAGTTGAAAAACAAAAAGTGTTGTAAACTCATTTTGGTAATATCCGATTAAAAATCACGTCAACCCCCTCCACACACACGCTGCGGTAAAAGAAATACATCCACTGTTGCAACCAGGCAGTAAGCGGACCCAATGTTGGTTTATCCGTCTTTTTCAAATCAAAGTCTTGGATGAGCTTCCCAGGCCTCTTCCAGCTTTAAGGCCCCCCTCCCCCACCACTACCACACCCATTCTTCAAAGAAAGACCAAGGTCTCAAAATCCAGAGAGTGTACCTATTTGCTTTTCAGACCTTATGATCTGCATAGCTAGTGGTGAATATGTACGCAGCCACATAATTGTGAATTAAAAAAAAAATTCCTATAAAGAATTTTTGCTCTTACTGCTTGTGGGGTCATAAGTAATTATGAAACTGACTCCAGAAGTCCCCATACTTGATTTTAACTCACATGTTTTCTCAGATGTGAAAGGGAACCTTTATTTAGTATATTATTTAAACTTACTAAACTTATCTTTGCTTTTCTGAAAAGAGTGTTATGATCTAATCTATCAGTGATGCAACCGTTTCATGTGGAGTAATTTTTTAAGTTAAAATTAACACAAAATAAATAATTTGATTGGACATGTACATATTTGAAAACTGTAAATTTAACCAGTCTCTGCTTTTTTTATTGAGTCGTAGGAAGCTAATGCATCACTTACAATAACTCTGAGGCATTACACAGTATTTCTTTTTTTTTCCCTCCAAATGAGTGTGTGCTTGGCTCTCTTAATAACAATGGGAGTTGTATATGTGCTCAAATAAGAATAGCTTCCATTGTGTTTTGGTATTTTTAGTGTTTTGCTTAGTAATAATGTTGTGACACCACTTTTTGGGGGGGATGTCTACAGAATGGTTAAAGACCTAGAAATAAGCTCGGATTGAGTTAGAAACTCTGTATATTCAGGAGCACATTCTAATGTTAACTAATGGCTATATGATACCCTACCAAGTTTGAACATATTCTGGACTTAAGTATGTTGCATACATGTTCTTTAAAGTTGAATTTCCTTGAGTTAAAGCTACCCACCTGTGAACTGATATTTGAATTAAAGGGAATAATACCCTAGGTGACGTGGTTTTAGTTCCTGTAAGTCTTTGGGAGTTATTTCCTAGTGACCAAAGCTCTGCCTCTCTCTTGCTTCCTTCCCTCCTTTTTCTCTCCCTTCTTCTACTGGTCTAGCACTGACGACTTCACCATGTGGACCTCAGTATTGAGACCTTTTTGTTTGTTTCAGTGTACATACTGCTCACAAGGCCTGCTCTTGCAAACCTCTTTGATAACGGGTGAGTACTGGGTTAATGAAGAGTCTCTTCGGTTCACCACACTCAGGTTTAGTGAACCTGACGAGACTCAGTTTGCATTTCTCATGACGGCCTTTAAATAAAGCTTGCCTAACCTTTCTGAATCCCCCTCATAGGGTCTCTGGGAGGAGAAAATGAGGCACGTATGTTACACATTTAGCATAGTACTTGGCCCAAGGGTTCATTCGGAGGTTCTATATTCTGTATTTCTTTCCTTTACTTTATGCAAATATCCTCTGGAAAATGTCTCATTTAACCTTGTGAGAAAAGTTAATATATGTAGGAAACATATGGAGTTCCTCAGGGACAAGGGTTATATGAATAAGTCCAAGATGCCATTGTGGTGATTACTGACCAATACAAAGCTGTTTCAATTGTTAATAATCATTTGACATTTTAATTCTTTTTTTCCCCCTCAACGAAATCATAAATTTAAGCCTAGTCTTTTACCACTTATGGCAAATTTTGTTAATTATCAATGTTATATCTATTCCCCCTGTTACTTCATTCTGTTTCCGTGGTGGTGGTGGTGGTGGTTTTTATTTCGGTTTTGTTGGTAAAATACATATAACATAGCATTGAACTTAGCCATTTTTAAGTACACTGTTCAGGGGTATTAAATACATCCACACTGTTGTACAGTCATCACCACCATCCATTCCCAGAACTCTTTTCATCTTGTAAAACTGAAACTTCATACCCATGAAACAATAACTTCCTATTCTCCCCTACCTCCAGCCCCTGGTAGCCGCTTTCTGTCTTTGCTTTTGACTACCCTAAGTACTTGTTCAAATAAGTGGAATCATGTAGTATTTGTCTTTTTGTGATGGGCTTATTTCACTTAGCATAATGTCTTCATCCATGCATGAGGTTCATTCATGTTGTAGCATATTGCAGAATTTCTTTCAGGAACTTCAGCCTTCTTAAGGCTGAATAATATTCTATTATATGTGTATACCACATTTCCCGTGTCCATTCATCTATTGATGAGCATTTGGGTTGCTTCCACATTTTAGCTACTGTGAATAATGCTGCTGTGAACTTGGGTGTACAGATATCTCTCCAAGACCCTGCTCTTGATTCTTTTTGGTATATACCAGAAGTGAAGAAATTGGTGGGTCGTATGGTAATTCTATTTTTAATTTTTTGAAGAACTGCCATACTGTTTTCCACAATGGCTGTACCCATTTTACATTCCCACTAATGATGCCCAAGGGTTCCAGTTTCTCCACATCCTTGTCAGCACTTGTTGTTTTCTGGTTTTTTGATAGTAGCCCTCCTAACAGGTGTGAGATAATATCTCATTGTAGTTTGGATTTGGATTACTCTAATGATTAGTGATGTTGAGCACCTTTTCTTGTGCTTGCTGGTCATTCATACTTCTTCTCTGGAGTAATGTCTTCAAATATTTTGCCCATTTTGGGGCGCCTGGGTGGCTCAGTTGGTTAAACATCCGAATTTGGCTCAGGTCATGATCTCATGGTTGTGAGTTCGAGCACTGCATCAGGCTCTGTGCTGACAGCTCAGAGGCTGGAACCTGCTTTGGATTCTGTGTCTCCCTCCCTCTCTCTCTGCCCCTCCCCTGCTCCTGCTCTGTCTCTCTCAAAAATAAATAAACATTAAAAAATTTTTAAAAACAAAGCAAAACAAAGCAAATCCTTTGCCCATTTTTGAGTCAGGGTGGTTGTTTTTGTTGTTACTGACTTTTAGGAGTTCTTTATATATTATGGATATTAATCCCTTATCAGGTATATGATTTGCAAATATTTTTTCCCATTCTGTGGGTTGCCCTTTTACTCTTTTGACAGTGGGTTTTCTTTTAAGTTTTTGTTTATTTATTTTGAGAGAGAGAGAGAGAGAGAGAGAGAGAATGAACAAGCAGGGGAGGAACAGAGAGAAGGAGAGACAGAATCCCAAGCAGGCTCTATACCATCAGCAGAGCCCGACGTGGGGCTCGAACTCAGGAACTGTGATATCATGACTTGGGCTCAGATCAGGAGTCAGACGTTTAACTGGCTGCACCACCCACGCACCCCTGTTGACAGTGTTTTTTGATGCACAAAACTTGTAAATTTTCTTAAAGTCTAATTTGTCTATTTTTTCTTTTGTTACTGGTGCCTTTGGTGTTATATCCAATAAATCAATGCGTAATTCAATGTCATGAGGCTTCTGTCATGTTTTCATCTTGAGAGTTATGTTTGAGGTCTTACATTTAGGTACTTCATCCATTTTGAGCTGATTTTTGTATATGGTGTTAGGGTAAGGGTCTAGCTTCATTCCTTTGCATGTGGATATCTGGTTTTCCCAACACCATTTGTTGAAAAGACTATCCTTTCCTACCAAAGGGTCTTAGCACCCCTGTCAAAAATCATTTATCCATATAGGTGAGGGTTTGTATCTGGGCTCTCTGTTCTGTTCCACTCATCTGTATGTCTCTCTTTGTGCCAATACCACAGTTTTGATTACTGTCACTTTGTAGTAAAATTTGAAATCAGGAAGTATAAGTCCTCTAAGTTTGTCCTTCTTTTTCAAGATTGCTTTCAGTATTCCAAGTCCCTTGAGATTCCATATGAATTTTACGATGGTTTTTCTATTTCTGCAAAAAAAAAAAAAAAAACAGCTTTGGGATATTGATAGGGATTGCATTGAATCTGTAGGTCTTTTGGGTAGTATTGGCATTTTAACCATATTGTCTTCCAATCCATGAACATGAGATGTATTTCCACTTATTTATGTTCTCTTTAATTTCTTTAGCAATGTTTTCTAGTTTCCATTGTACATGTGTTTCACCTCCTTGATTAATTTCTAAGTGTTTTATTCTTTTTGATGCTATTGTAAATTGAATTGATTTTCTTTTTCAGATTGTTCATTGTTATGTATAGAAATGCAACTGATTTAAAGGGATTACTGATAAGGAGGGACTTCTGCCATTGTGGTATTAGTTTTCTCTATGACTTAATAGCTGTTTTTGTCTCTCATGTCCTATATTAATGTCTTCTTTTGTGCTGAGACAATTGTTAATAGTGAAATGTTTCATTTCTTTTTGTGTATATTCTATAGCTACTTTCCTTGTAGTTACCATAGGGATTACGTTTAACGTCCTAAAGTTGTAACATTCTAATTTGAATTTATACCAACCCAACTTCAATAACATACAAAAACTCTGCTCATTTGTAGCTCCATCCCAACCCCTTTTGGTTGTTGATGTTATGCAGTAGTCTCTTAAATTGCAGAAAAAAACAGATTTGGAGTACAAACCAGTTACAGTAATACTAGCTTTTCCACTAATAATTTTTTTTCTTTAAATCTATTTGTGTCTTGAATCATATTGAAAATAAAAAGTACAGTTAAAAACTAGTTTTGCAATAATACTGTTTTTTATAATTGTCCTTGTATTTACCTTTATTGAGATCTTTGTTTCCTCAGATGTCTTTAAGTTTCTGTTCAGAGTCTTTTCCTTTAACCTTGCTGGGTTCCTGAGAACATTTCTGGCAGGATAGGCCTAGTTGTCATGAACTCCCTCTGCTTGTATTTATTTGGAAATGTCTGACTTTCTCCTCCCTTTTGAAGGACAGTATTATGAGATGTAGGATTCTTGGTTGACAGTTTCATTCTTTTAGAACTTGGAATATATTGGCTAACTGTCTGGTGGCCTGCAGAGTTTCTGATGAGAAATGTACTGATAACCTGATTGAGGATTCCCTTGTACATGACAATTGACTTCTCTCTTCCTGCCTTCAAGATTCACCCTTTGTCTTTTGAAAGTTTTATTATAATATGCCTCAGTGTGGATCTCTTTGAGTTCATCAACTTTGGAGTTAGGTGAGCTTTTTGGATGTTTGTATTCATGTCTTTCATCACATTTGGGAGTTTTCAGCATTATTTCTTCAAATATTCTCTCTACCCCTTCCTCTCTCTCTTCTGAGATTCCATGGTGCGTTTATTGCTTAACTTGTCCCACAGCTCCCTTGGGCTCTGCTTGCTTTTCTTCAATTTTATTCTTTCTATTCCTCAGACTCAATAATTCCCAGTGTCGTATCTTCAAATTTGCTGATTCTTTCTTCTGCTCAAATCTACCATTGAATACTTCTAGTGAAATTTTCATTTCAGTTATTGTGCTTTTCAGCTGCAGAGCTTCTTTTTAGTTTTTTTTAAAAGGTTTTCTATCTCTTTATTGATATTTTCATTTTGTTTCACACATCATTTTCTTGACTGTCTTCACATTTTCCTTTAGTTCATTGAGTGTCTTGAAAATAGTTGTTTTACAATCTTTGTCTAGTATGTCACCAGTAGGTCTTTTTCAAGGACATTTTCCATTGATTTATTTTTTTCCCTTTCAATGGGCCATACTTTCCTCTTCTGTTTTGTTTAATGCCTTGTAATTTCTTTTTGTTGAACACTGGACATTTGAGTCTAATATTGTAGCAACTCTGGAAACCAGATTCTTCCCCCTTCCTCAGGGGAGGATATCCCTTCTTGGATAAAAAGACAAAACCTCCTGAAGACAAGACTTTTGACTTTCCTCTTATCTGGAATGTGGATGAAATAGCTGGTAGGTAGTAGCCTTCATGTGACTCTGAGGACCATGAGGTGGAAGGTTACATTTGACCCATCCTTCGAGTCCTGGACTGCCTAACCCCACACTTTTAATTTTGTGAGAAAAAAATAAACTCTTTGTTATTTCAACCACTGTTAGTATTTCTTTTTTTTTTTAATTTATTTTTAAAAATTGTTTTTATTTTGAGAGAGAGTGAACAGGGAGGGGCAGAGAAAGAGGGAGGGAGAATCTCAAGCAGACTTCCACACTGCCAGCACAGAACCTGACATGGGGCCTGAACTCACGAACCACAATCATGATCTGAGTCGAAATTAAGAGTTGGACACTCAACCAACTGAGGCACTCAGGCACCCCTGTTAGTATTTCTTCACTCACAGGCAAATGTAAATCCTGCTATACCATTCGAGCCCATAACACACCAACCTAGGGGTAGAAGTTTGAGCCAATGGAGATGAGCACCAATATTTTTCAGAGCAATGCAAGAGGTTGGAGATTCAGCTACTCAGAGGTATAGTGGATATTAAAGAACAAGGAGTACATTTATTTCTAATGAGGTGTTCAAGCTTTCTACATTTTTGGTGTTCATTCTCTGTTTCTTTGGGTTCACTTGCCAGACATTACTGACACTTTTTTTAGGTGGAATAAGAAAGCATTGTAGCTCAGTTATAGCAATGAAAGTAGGAAGAGGCATGCTGGTTGCTCCTGTTACTTATATTTTAAAGCCATTGTAGAAAGTAGCTGATTTTTCTCAGTCTTTGTTATAATTTGTTATGTACACATTATCACATCAGAATATAATTAAATCGAAGGAATAAGAAGGATGGAATTACAAATAACAATTCAGATATCTGACATTCTCTCAAATATTTGTGAGAGAATCTTTTCTAAAATGTAGACTAGGGCCTCGCACAGTGGATAGGCAGTAAATGTTAAGCAAAGAAAAAAAGTGGAGTTGGTTTTATATGGAACTACAGGTACAGAGGTAGAGGTCAGATGATGAGATTTATTCAGTAAAGATGCCTTTTTCTTACACTTCAGTCTGGCCTGATGCCTTAAGTTTGCAGGGCTCCATCTAATGTCTAGTGTGCTGTAATGTGTGTCCCAACCCCATACATGAGATTCATCATAGCAGCGAAGACTAGGCCTACTGGGAATGAGCAAAGTTAGCTCTCCTTCCAACACCAGCGACTCCTAGCGCGGTGCTGAACTTAAGTAATTATTAAAAACAAAGACCTTTGT
Organism: Acinonyx jubatus; assembly: GCF_027475565.1. NCBI lineage: Eukaryota > Metazoa > Chordata > Mammalia > Carnivora > Felidae > Acinonyx > Acinonyx jubatus. The sequence goes on along the minus strand of NC_069388.1, from coordinate 80,721,398 downwards.
GTATCATTTTCAGGGGGCTGTGCTAACTTCTTTACATACATAAATCTCACTGAACCCTCACAGTAACACCTGCCTCAGGTCCTGGCTCTATCCCCTTTTTACAGCTGAGAAAACTGAGGCTTAAACAAGTTGCCGAAGGTCAGATAGCCAACACGTGGTCAAGCTGGAACTTGAAACCCTGTCTGTCCCGGGGCTTTTTGACTCCAGAGTTTGTGTTGTTAGGCACGTGAGAAGATGTTGACTACAGTTTGCTTAATTACATGGGAAATAATCTCTAAATAGTCTGTACTGTGTCCTTTCGTTTTTCTGCAAAGAACCAAAAGGTAATGGCACAAGTGGCCTAAGTCGTAGTAAAGACTTTTCTATTGTTAACGTGGAAAAAGTGACTTCTGACTAAGGGTGCCTTTGTATAATCCTTTTTTATTCACTTCAGTTTCACAGTTTGTCTCTCCCTCGAGTGGGAGGGTGGGTCAGAGGTAGACAGATAGGCTCTGCTGGGGTTACACACACTGTGCCGCGGGGGCAGGAGAGCATGTGCATATGTTACACAGAGCACAGCTTCACATCCAGCCGGTATGTCACCGAACTGCATGACTGTGGCAGCCTTGATGAATCATGGCATTTTAAGCTCTGCATGTGTCATCGACGTATGTGGGTTGAAATTGCATGGAAACATAGTAGTCCACTAGAAATATAAATAAGAGTAAAATACACCATTGGAATAACTGCAGCATTTCTTAGAGCAAGCAAATACTTGTGAAACTGGTACATTTTGAGCTTTTTGTTTTTAGAGCTAATGATTTTGTTTACTAGCTTAGACCATCTCAGCATTTTCTATTTATTTAAGTGTTTGAGGTTCAGTCATAAAATTTGACTCTGAGCTAGAGCTGTTTATAGAGGCTTAGCCAGTGTGTGTGTGTATATATTAAAAAGAAAGAGATAATGTATATATATTTTAAAAGATACTAAAATTTTTCTGATTCGTGCTGCTTTCTAAATAAGTAGATAGGTGGATCACCACACTTGAAGTGCCCATGTGAGTTTGTTTTTAGAAATTCAGGTTAAGTGAAGTGCTATTTACAATAGTAAATTTGAAAATGAAAATTGGATTTTGAATCAGATCTGGATTCCAGTCTGGGCTTTATTGCTTGGTCATTGTGCGGTCTTTTATTAGTATTATTATCTTTTTTTATTTAAAAATTTTTTAAAATGTTTGTTTACTTTTGAGAGAGAGAGAGAGAAAGAGAGAAAGAGCACGAACTGGGGAGGAGCAGAGAGAGAGGGAGACACAGAATCCGAAACAGGCTTCAGGCTCTGAGCTGTCAGCACAGAGCCCGACGCGGGGCTCGAACTCACAAACGGTGAGGTCATGACCTGAGCCGAAGCTGGACGCTCAACTGACTGAGCCACCCAAACGCCCCTATTTTTTAATCTTTATTTCTTTATTTTGAGAGAGACAGAGTGGAGGGGGGGTAGAGAGGGAGGAAGAGAGAGAATCCCAAGGAGGCTCTGCATTGTCAGAGCAGAGCCCATCGCAGGTCTCTATCTCATGAACCATGACACCATGATCTGAGCTGAAATCAAGAGTTGGATGTTTAACAGACTAAGTCACCCAGGAGCCCCAGTCATTGTGGCATCTTGAGAAAGTTTTCTCTGAACCTCAGTTCCTCAAATGTAAAACACAATAGTAGTAGCTGGCTTTTGGGGTTTTAGGGGGAGAGGAGCAAATAAGATGGTGATGTCAACATGCTTTATAATCTGTAAATAAGTAATTGTACAGATTTAAAGCTGGGGTATCCTTACTGTATACTCTATAGCCAGCAGATGGCTTGATCTAATACCATCCTTCATCCATGAAGGTGACAATGTCAGTTTTGGTCTCTCAAACCATACATATTTATTGAGCTCTTATGACGCATGATGACTAATTCACATCAGCAGAACTTATGTATAGATTTATAACAGCTATGGTTTATACAGTGATGCACTTTATATAGCATACAGGCATTCTATACATGAGCATTCTATAGATGTTTGAAGTTTCTCTTTAAGCACCCAAATTTGTTTCATGTGAGCTTGTTTGATAAAAATCTTTCCCTATACCGTTATTGTTCTTGTAATTACATTTTTCCCACAGAGAGCATTGAGCATAGTAGTACCTTTTATTCACGATTCAGGATCGTTTAGTTTGCTAAGGCATTCTGTTGGAACAGAGTCCTTTGGGCAGGGCTGGTGAGGGAGGGGCATGGTGCTATTTGCCACGACTTTGAATAATCCCACGTCACTCAATTTTTTGAATTCTCTTTTTTTCTTTAACATTTTATTTCTTTATTTTGAGAAAGAGAGCATGCACAAGCGGGGAAGGGGCAGAGAGAGAAGGGGAGAGAGAATCCCAAGCAGGCTCCGTGCTGATAGCACAGAGCCTCACGCGGGGCTCGATCCCGTGAACCGTGAGATCATGACCTTAGCGGAAACCAGGAGTCGCATGCCCAACCAACTGAGCCATCCAGGTGCCCCTGAATTATAATACCAACATTTTAATTCCTCCTCCTGTTTCAAATTATTAGTTGTCTTTTTTTTTCTTTTGGCTAGTATCATGTCCAACCCATTTTCCCTCCTAATTTCTGTTTATAATCTGTGGTTTGAAGGGAAAAAAATTAAAATCATCTTCAAGATTAAATAGACACTCGGGAAATACATGATAATGCATGAGCTTTGTGATTTCTTATTTTTTCTCAAAGACTGATTTTTGCTTACTTTGTTAATTCCAAGTACCTGGAATGTCTCTGGACGAATTGTCTTGCCCGTTACCATCATTTGCAGTCTGCATCAGTTTCCTCTAATAATTATCAATCATACTTATATAACTCGTTACCAACTATAAATTGCTCCCACATACATTCCTTGCTTGATCTTCATATGACCATGGGAGATAGGCAGGACATACATTATTTTCAGACTTTACAATAAGAAAACTAAGGCATAGTTGGAGCTTACTCAGTGGGTTTTAGCCAGGGGTGCCAGGTGTGTCTCCCAAGGAGGTTTATTCACCCGCATGTGCCTGGTGTTTGTACTTGGATAGCTCGGTTCTGTAGGTCTGGGGCAGGACTCAGGCATATATTATTTTGGAAAAAGATCCCAAACAATTCTAACGTGCCTAGCTTTCCCCGACCCTTTTATCCATCCTCCACGCCCCACCTCTGCTCCCATCGAGGACCACTGGGTTAAGTTTTTATGACCAGTAAGTGATTTACTAGGATGCTTTCATGTGCAGGTTACAGAAAAGCCAACAAACAGTGGCTTAAACCTATGATTTTTAATGGTTCAATAATCAACTGAAGTGTGGTCAGAGTAGTGCCCTTCATCCATCCAACCCCCCAAGCCCCACAGTTAACTTTACTTGGTAAAAGAAACTTCGCAGATAAGGTTAAATTAAGGATCTTGAGATGGGGAGGTTATCCTGGATTGTTTGGCCGGGCTCCCTGTAATCCCAAGAGTCCTTGTAAGAGGGAGCAAGGAGGTCAAGGGCAGAAGAAGGAGATGAGGCGACAGAAGCAGAGGTCGGAATGATGTGTCTTGAAAGTGGAAGAAGGGACCACGAGCCAAGGAGTGCAGGTGGCCTCTAGAAACTGGAAGAGACAAGAAGACAGATTCTCCCTTGAAGCCTACAGAAGGAATACAGCCCTGTCAACACTACGATTTTAGACCTTAGGACTGTCAGACAATACACTTGCATTGCTTTGAGCTACTAAGTCTATGGTAATTTGTTACAGCAGCAAAAGGAAACCAATACCACTGTGAGAAGTATAAAATGCAGATTCTTTTCTTTTTTAAGTTTATGTATTTTAAGAGAGCACACATGGGGGAGGGGCAGAGAGAGGAGGACAGAGGATCTGAAGTGGACTCTGTGCTGAGAGCAGAGAGCCTGACGCAGGGCTCAAACTCATGAATCGCGAAATCGTGACCTGAGCCGAAGTCAGACGCCTAACTGATTGAGTCACCCAGGGGCCCCTAAAATGCAGATTCTTAAGCCTCTCTCACAGAGATAATATTTTAGCAGAGGTGGGTGGGGTCCAGGGATGTGGGGTTAAACTAGTCCCTAGGTGATTCACTGGCCTGTGGTCCTTGGACCTCACCTACAGAGTTATAAATATACCCATAAATCATTTATTATTTCCCTTGGAAGTTCAGAGGTGGGCATTCCTAGGTCAATTATTCTCTTTAAATTGTTTTTTTAATGTTTATTTATTTTTGAGAGAGGGAGAGATAGGGCGTGAGCAGGGGAGGGGCAAAGAGAGAGGGAGACACAGAATCAGAAGCAGGCTCCGGGCCCTGAGCTGTCAGCACAGAGCCCGACACGGGGCTTGAACTCATGGGCCATGAGACCATGACCTGAGCCGAAGTCAAACACTTAACTGACTGAGCCACCCAAGCGCCCTTTGGTTGTTCTCTTCAGCTCAGTGACGTCATCAAGAGCCCAGGCTCCACTTCAACCTCTACCCCACCACCCTCAGTGCGTTGGACTTTTGTCCTTAGCCTCCTTAAACTGTGTGCACCGGAAGACACCGCATCCTCACACAGCCAGGAAGGGGAGAGAGAGCTCTCTCTGCAGGCCTGTGTGCCCCTCACTTTTTAGTCAGGGTGGTAAATTCTTCCCCAGAGCTCCCAGCAGACTGACTTCCCCTTACAGCCCACTAGCCAAAACCGCATCACCTGCCCACCTCCAGTAACATGGGAGGCAGCGAGAATCCTTGAGTCCTCCTCCTCCTCGTACATCCCCTCAAACGACACTCCCCTCTTAACCTAGCTGTGACCTCTCTCCTCCAGAGTGACCCTTTAGTGCCAGTTCCTCGTCCTTTTAAATCATCTCACGTCCCACCGTTGGCACCCTTCACTTTGAGAAATAAATGCATTGTCTTATTTAATCTTTGTGACACCATGGAGTCGATAATATTTCCCCTGTTTTTACAGTTAAGAATCAGAGATTGAGAAACATGCCCAGGGTTCATTGGTGGAAAGCTCCTAAGTGGCAGGCCTGTCTTAACTGTAGAGCTCAAGCCCTTAACCATTACACCCACCGGTTACACAACTGCTTCTCAGTTGTTTGATTTTGGTGGCACGTTCTCAAATGCTAGAGCTTTTGGCACACTTGAAGAGATTCAAAACACAAAGCAACACTAAGCAGATCAATCATCACAACACAATCACCATCATCGGAGGGTTTTGCGAGAGGAGAGGAGGACATGACCTGACTTTCGTTTTAAAAGGATCGTTGGCCACTGTCTCGAGAATACATAGGCGACAAGACTATTGCAATAATCGCTTCCCCTCTTACTCAGGGTAAAAGCCAAAGTCATTGCGTTGGCTTATTAAGGCCCTCCACAACCTGCCCCCTTCTCATACCTCCTCTCCTTCCACTCTCCCCTTCACTTCCTCCTCCACTCACTCACCCGCCCCTCCTTTCCTTATGGACGTGGAGCCCTCGGGCATGCTCCCCACTGCTAGTATTTTCTCTTCCCTCTGCTGGGAAAACTCTTGTGCTGGGCTTCAGTTCTTACCACCTTCAGGTCTTTACTTCTTGTCATCTTCTCAGCAGGCTTCCTTAACCACCTCTTCCAAATCACCCCCCCACCCCCCCCAACACACACGCCCAGGCACACATTCCCCAGCTTTCCTTCCTGTTTTATTTTTCCGTATAGCACTTAATTTCTAACATGCCATATAATTTACTAATTTATTGTGTTTTCTCTTTGCTCTCACTAGCATGTAAGAGCCATGAGAACAGGGATTGTTGCGGGTTTTGTTTGTTGCCACATACCCAAGTCCCAGAACCTAGGGCAGAGTAGTCATTCAATAAATAGTTGTTGAATGAATATAATTTTTATGCGCAGCTCTGATTAGTTCTAAGGAGTAAATTCCTAGAAATGAAAAGACTACATTACAGCCTATTGATACATATATTTTTTAATTATTGCGTTTATTTATTTTGAGACAGAGAGACAGACAGACAGGGTGTGAGTGGGGGAAGGGCGGAGAGAGAGGGAGACACAGAATCCAAAGCAGGCTCCAGGCTTTGAGCTGTCAACACAGAGCCTGACGCGGGGCTCGGACTCAACAAACCGTGAGACCATGACCTGAGCTGAAGTTGGACACTTAACCAACTAAGCCACCCAGGTGCCCCCGGCATATGGGTATTTTAAAAGGCTCTTCGTACCCATGACCAAACCCTGTCTTCTCAAGGTTGAATCCAGTCACGCTTTCATCAGTAGCTCTGGCATCCCAGCCCACTGTGCCCACCCATTGTAATCAGGGTTAACACATCTGTAGTCAGCTTGGGATGTGGCAATCATATTTCCTTTTAATTTATATTACTTTGATTAGATCAATTTGTATTTGGTTTTTTCATTCATTTCTTCTTTTGGTGACCATTAGCTTATATCCTTTGCTCATTTTTCTAATTTAGCGTCGGTGTTTTTCTTTCTTATTCTTCTTTTTTAATGTTATTCATTTTTGAGAGAGAGAGCATGAGTGGAGAAGGGGCAGAGAGAGCGGGGGCGGGGGGTGGAACAAAAGATCTGAAGCAGACTCTGCGCTTACAGCAGCAAGCCCAGTGCTGGGCTCAAACCCGTGAACCGTGAGATCATGACCTAAGCCGAAGTCGGATGCTCAACCTACTGAGCCACCCGGGCGCCCTCCCCCTTTTTTTTTTTAAGTTTACTTACTTATTTTGAGAGAGAGAGAGCACACCAGAGAGCTTGAAAGAGCAAGGGAGGGGCAGAGAGAAAGGAAGGGTGGGGGGGGGCAGGGAGAATCTCAAGTAGGCTCCACGCTGTCAGCACAGAGCCCAATGCAGGGCTGTACAAAGGGCTCAATCCCACAAACCATGAGATTACGACCTGAGCCAAAATCAAGAGTCCGATGCCTAACCAACTGGGCCACCCAGGTGTCCCGATATTGATGTTTTTCTAATTGATTCATAAGTACTTGTTTGGCCATCAGGTTACTAAGTCTTTGTTAACCGTGTTACAAATATTTTTCCTAGTTTGTCATTTTTCTTTTAATTTTGCTTATGGCGCTTCTTGGCATATAGTTTTGTAGTATAATCATTTTAACCCTATGTTTCTTCTTTTGCTTTGTGTTTGGAAAGGTCTTGTCTACCTTTCAGATCAGTTGTTCCTCTGTAATTTCTTTTAGTTCTCACATTTTTTAAAATATATTTTACTCTTTAGTTAATCTCTAGTGTTTTATCGCTTTGTTTGAGGCAAAAATCTAACATCCGTTCTTCACAAATAGTCAGTTACTGTACAGGCGGTCCTCTTCTCCCTAACAAGAATGCCATCTTTGACTCTATTAGATCTTTATACTGTGGCGTGTTTCAAGTTTTTCTTTTCGTTTTTTAAGTTTATTTTGAGAGAGAGGAGAGAGAGAGAGAGGGAGAGATCATGAGCACGTTTAGGGGAGGGGCAAAGAGAGGGAGAGAGAGAATCCCAAGCAGTCTCCACGCTGTCACTGCAGAGCCCGATGCAGGGCTCGAACTCACGAACTGTGAGACCACGGCCTCAGCCAAAATGAGGAGTCGGACGCTCAACCAACTGAGCCCCCCAGGCGCCCCTCAAGTTTTTCAGTGCACATCCATTTGTATTTTTCTTTTGTCAGAATCCAACTCTATTATTACAGCTTTTTAACATCTTCTATAAAATTTATTTTTCTTCATTTGTTGGTTATTATAAATAACTTTTAAGATTGTTCTGTCAAATTCAGGAATAGATGTAGAATTAACGTCCAAAAATAAAAGTCAGATGATGCCACTCTCACGGAAAATATTTTAATGATCCCTCACTGCCTTCGGAATATAAAGTCCAAACTCTTTAATGTGGCACCCAAGGCCTTCCTAGACATGCCCAGCTGAACTCCTTAGTCTTGTATGTAGCTACTTCTTGCTTGCAATTTAAACTTCGGATCTGTACCCATATCCACTGCTATTTCTCACCTCCCTGTCTCTGCTGCTAATGACCTTGACTAATCCCCATTTGTCTTAAAACCGACACCATGGCCTTCACACTGGCCAGGCTCTGTGGCCACGCATATGTGTCCATTGTCACTCTGTGTGTGTCTCTATCACCACATAACCCACTGCATCACATCGATGAGTTAGTTTTTCCCGTGAACTTGGTGGGAGCATCTCTTGTTCATTTTGTATTTTTAGTACCTCGTGTGCTACCAGTCGTGCAGCAGGTGGTGTAGATGGATTAGAGGGGGAATATTCAAGACTGGAAGTAGGGAGATGGATTGTTGCCGTAATCAAAATCAAAGATGATTAGGGTCTTGACCAGGGCAGTGATGGGAAAAATGGAGAGGAAGGGACATATTTGAAACGTATTTAAGAGGGAAAATTGGCAGGACTCTGTGTCTGGTTAAATGCGAGGGAAAGCGAGAGGGAAGATACTTTGAATCTTAGATTTCCAACCCAGACACCAGGGATACCTTGTTGGTAACTTAACCATTCTTAGGCATTCAAGAGGAGGTGCAGATTTAAGGAAAATATGATTAGGACAGTTTTAGATGTGCTGTGACTTGAAGGTGCCTTTATGGTACCCAGTGGAGATGTCTAATAGGCAATGGGATAGAAATAGGCTAATTATATACTTTTATTGTTCAAACCAGGACCGTTTTGAGATTGAAACAGGGTGCTATTAGTAATTATGCCATGACAAGCATAAACTAGGAATGACCCTGACAAACTGGGATATATGGTCTCTCTCTATATAAAGGTCAGATATGAAGCTCAAAGAGAAAGGTCTGGAATGTGGTTAATGGTTTGTGAATCATTAGCATATAGATGCCCTGAGAGTGGGTGAGGTTGCCTGGGGGGAGTTTATAGGATGAGAAGAGAAGAAGGAGCAAAAAGAAAACCATAGGGAATACAAACATTTGGATAGTGATTATCAGTGGGCAGAATGTTCTCAAAACACTCGTGTCTTCACATTTTCCTGAAGATTCTGATATCCTAACCAACCACCCCCATTCCCCACTCACCTCAATTACCCTCTATGGTCCCAAATTGCAACCGGAGGTGATTTTGGAAAAAAGTCAAGAACTATAGGTTTATAGGGAGGTCAGACGAAGGGGAGCCAGCAAAGGAAACTCTAAGTGTCCAGAGAGATAAGAACCAGCAGGCTATAGTTTAACCAAACTCACTGAAAGAGATGGTCGGAGGTGGTCAGTAATGTCAAATGCTACCGAGAGGCTCAGTAATGTGAGGAACTGGGAAGAGTGTCCATTGGCCTTGGTGCTTAGAGGGCACTGGTGCTCTTTTCTAGGGGCGGTCAGTAGTGTTGTCCTGCAGACGCCAGAGGAAGGAGGAGGGGCTAAAGCAGTGAAGGGTAGAGACAGGAGCAGCTACTGGTCTCCCTGCAGCACTGAAGCACAGAAAGATTACTTCTTGCTTTAAAACTGAAGACAGAAAGTGTTGGGTCCATAATTTATTGACTTCAGGAAGGAGCCAGTGGAGAGGGCAAGGCTGGGTGTAGACGAGAGAGAAGAAATAGCAGTTTGTAGTCTTATTTAAGCTGTTTTCCTTGGACTGGTTTTCTTGTCAGGAATACCTGTGTTGTCCTAGAGTTGAATGCCACCAACCCATTCCAGTAGGAGCCACTTTGACTTTGAAAAACTTATCATTCAGATATCTTTTTATTTGGTTAGGCTGGGGTCTGGATTTTTCTCCCAATTTTTTACAACAGACTCAAGATGGAAACCTTTGACTAGAATATAAATTCATCTCCCAGTTGCACTGATTTGCTGAAATGTCGCTAACAAAGTGTTAATAACCCATCAAGCTAGACTTATGGGTGGATATGATATATCCTTGTTGATAGATTTAGAAACACATATTGTAGATGAATCTATTCTTTTAGAACACATATGTGTGTGTTTATGCAGTACTGTATGTCTTAGAAGGAAAAGTGAGTTTTAAACTGAGAATTGATTTTTTTTCCCCATGAGAAGCTCCATTAAAAAAAAAAAAAACTTTAAGTTTCAGAATAGAAACTGTTCCGTTTTCTGATCTGCTACCTCATAGTAAGAAGTTAGTTGTAAGGTTAACTTCCTCGGAGAGAAGAAGGCAAGGACACCAGCAAATGGAAAAGAAAGGTTTAATTGCTCTGCAAAGGCCCAGACATGCTCTGAAAAGTAAAGATTTCAGGCTTAATGTGCACAGAACAAAAGGCCGTTGTGAACTGTGTACAAGAGTTGGTGAGAGTTTGTATTCTGCCCCTTTTTTCTGTGGGAGTTATTTCCTGTTGTTGACTAGAGTTCTTTATTTAGAACCACCTAGCTTCAGAATGCCTGCTAGCACGCAGAAAAGTGTGTATTTAAAACATAGGCTTATTTCAAGACAATCTCTGAAAAAAGTCACATTACCCATGCAGTGAGACAACATCATGTCCCCAAAGGTCAGAAGAGCATGTGGGCTTTATTTCTATGCCTATGTGGAGAGACACAAAATAAGAAAGAATCAAAATGCATTTGGTATAGCAGCCAGTGGTCACCTCAACACCAAGTGAGAGATATTTATTTCATGGGGAAAGTGTGTTTCCGTTGTTTTAGAATGCACAGACACATACGTGCACACGATTTCACTTTTTAGTGCTAAGTGCATTATTTGGCATATTAATCAAGTAACAAGCCTTCCTATTTTGTGAGGAAACTTTGATCTTTTCTGGCATGATAGAAGTTAGCCTGTAGAGTGAGAAATACATGGACTTTATCCCGGTTATTCTCTTACAGTTGACCTGTCAGCTGGGCTTCCTGTTAAGAACTTTAGGTTACTGTAGAGTCATCATTGGATTTTACAGTCTGTTATTAGGAGAGAGACAAGGATAATATATCAAAATGAGTGTAAGGAAATAAGTTATTACTGAAATAATGGGGAATGAGTAAATACATTAAATGTAAATACTGCTCAATGCTTTATTAATAGAGATTAAGAAATTGTGGGAGAAAAACTTCTGAAGTTCTACTTCATGGGGACCATAAGGAAGAAAGAAAATAAGGTGTATTTTTTTAACCTGATGAAATCTAAATCAATGAATTCACACTGTGTATTCCAGCATACTTACTTGGCTTTTCATGTTTGTAGAAAAGAAATTAAACATTATAGATAAAAGAGAAGCCACCTGTGTGTCTCTCCCTGATTCCATTTCCCTCCTCTGTGTACCAGAGGTAACCACTTTCCTAAATGTTTCTCTCTAATGTTTTTATTCTGTAATTGCATACCTATGTATTTGTAAACAATGTATAGCCATATTTTACATGTGTTAAAAGATTTTATATAGTGAGATTATACTGTACATGTTTAACAGCTTGCTTTGTTTTACTCAGCATTATGTTTTTTTTAAGATTTAGCCACATTGATATAGGTACCTTTAGTACTTCTTAACCACTATGGTTTTCAAGTGTATCAATTTACTCTTACCTTGGTGAACATTAAGGTTGTTTCCAATTTTTAGCTGTTATAAGCAAAGCGGCTACAAATACTCTTCTATGTTTTCATGGGGGATAAAAACAAGAGTTTCTCTAAGATTCTAGATTCAGCTCTTCTCATCCAGAATTCCTCCAGAGAATTAAGCCCCAGTACCCTAAGACATCCATTATATGTAATGAATTAACTTCCTTCCTGTAAATCTAGAATGATTCCTGTGTTTGGGCTGGAGCTAGGGACTGACACCTGCCCCTGAGAGCGATCGTGTGAATCCCTTTCTCATTCTTGAGTTCATTTGGGAGGCTTCAAATCAGCCGTGATGGGGCTATTTACACCACAGAAATCAGTACATGCTACAGATAAAGGCTTCTTTCCGCATCGACCCAGCCAGTTGGTGAACATTTACCAACACACGACTGGTTTTTAACTGTATACCATCCATGGGAGAACTGAGGAAATAGGCGCTTGAATCATTTTCTGTAGGGCTTATTTTTTTCATGGCACCCCAGTAAGAGAGACTGCATGTCTGTGGGTAGAGTGGATGCATCTCCAACTTTACTAGTTCATGTCAGATTATCTCCAAAACAGTCAATCTGACAGCTGTGAACTATCTTTTTGTAATTTGCATTTTTCTTATTACCGATGAGATTGAGTTATCTTTTCACATGTTTGTTGGGCATTTAAGTTTCTTTCCTCTTTAACCCACTTTTCTGTTGGGTTTTAGGACTTCTAAAAACTTGATTCAGAAAGCTCTTTATTCTGGATACTAATCATTTGTTGATTATATGAATCACATATGTCATTCCACAGCCTTTAGCTTCCCTTTATTTTGTTCGTAGTGTCTTTTGTTTAATAGGTGTTTAAGTTTAATGTAATCACATTATTGATCTTTTTCTTTATGGTTTCTGCACTGGGTGTCTAGTTTCTGAATAGTCCAAATCTCGGCAGGAAACAATTTCATTCAAATGATAGAACTTATGAGACTTATTAAAGGGACTTTTTACAGAGATGTGACAAGAGTTGAGGCATGGAAGACCAACAACAGTAGGAAGCTGTTCCTGTCCTTAGATCTGAGAGAAGGGGAGGAAATGGTGTTGCTTGAATTGGGCAGAGCTGATACCCTGGAGAAGGGGGCCGCCGCAGAAGCTGTGGGTGTGGAGGGATGGATACTGCCGTGACAGGGGCTCAAAGCAGGAAGGGTCACGAAAGAAACACCCAAGCCTCTTTCCCCTCTGACCCACTGGCCTCCTTCTGGTGCCTTGCTTTTGCTGAATCCAGCTGGCAGCTAGTTGGCGAAAGAGCTTAGTCCCGAGGGGGTCAACATTTCAAGGCACAGAGCAAAGCAAAAGCGAGTGAGTCTGAATCTTAGCAATCGGACCATAATCTCACATTCTTTAATCCTGAGGCCATAAACATATTCTCCTATATTCTCTCCTTAAAAGTTTGATTTATTGGGGTGCCTGGGTAGCTCAATCAGTTAAGTGTCTGACTCCTGATTTCAGCTCGGGTCATGGTCGTGAGTTCGAGCCCCACGTGGGGCTCAGCACTGGCAATGCAGAGCCTGCTTGGGATTCTCTCTCTGCCCTTACCCACTCGTGTTGTCTCTGTCTCTCTCAAAATAAATAAATAAAGACTTTAAAAATTTGTATTAAAAAAAGTTTTCTTTATTTTTAAAAAATGTTTATTTTGAGAGAGAGAGAGAGAGAGAGGGAGAGAGCGAGCGCACAAATGGGGTAGGGGCAGAGAGAGAAGGAGAGAGAAAATCCCAAGCAGGCTCGCATGCTGTCACCGCGAAGCCCGATGTGGGGCTTGATCTCACGAACCATGAGATTGTGACCTGAGCCAAAATCAAGAGTCAGATGCTTAACCGACTGAGCCACCCAGACGCCCCTCTCCTTAAAAGTTTTAAAGTTTTGTTTTACGTATTTAGATTTAGTCCACCAGAATGTATGTTTTGGAAAGATATTAGGTACTTAATTTTATTTTCCATGCAGTTAATCAAGTGGCCCTTAGCCATTTATTGAATAATCTGCTCTTTCCCCCTGATCTGTAATATCAGACCTGTCATATTATACACTTTCTTATATGCGTGGGTCTATTTCTGCACTGTCAATTCTGTTCTGTTGATCTATTTTTTTTTATTAAAAATTTTTTTTAACGTTTATTTATTTTTGAGACAGAGAGAGATAGAGCATGATCGGGGGAGGGTCAGAGAGAGAGGGAGACACAGAATCTGAAACAGGCTCCAGGTTCTGAGCTGTCAGCACAGAGCCTGACGTGGGGCTCGAACCCACGAACTGTGAGATCGTGACCTGAGCTGAAGTCGGATGCTTAGCCGACTGAGCCACCCAGGCGCCCCTCCGTTGATCTATTTATCTATCCCTATGACACAACACTCTCTTAATTACTAGAAATTTATAATAAGCCTCGGTATCTGACAGGACGCATCCCCCATTTTGTTCTTTAAAATTACTACAGCTATCTTTTGCTCTTTGCTATTCCAGATGATTTCTGGATTTGCTTACCAAGTTCCATGAAAAGAAAAGGGGTATTTAAATTGGAATTGCGTATAATTTATTGATGAGTTGAAGGGAGAGAGAAGTGATATTTATAAAGTATTAAGTATTCTTGTTCATAAGTGGTATAGTTCCCCATTAATTCTGCTCTTTTCATCTGATGAACTTTTGGAAAGATTTCTGTTTTCTCACTTTTCATTTTTGGCTGCATGTGAAAATAGTAAATCCGAAGTCTTTATAGCTGTTATTTTTTTTATCACAAAAACTAGACGTATGATGTTTAACAGTTCTAAAGTGGTAACAAATGAGAATGGATTGAAAATGAACATCTGATGCATTACAATTTTTGTCAACCTTTTTGTAATTTGGGTCTTAATTTCTAAAATGAAGTTAAAAGGAAATATAAATGGTGCTGAAATTACCAGTATCATTCCCACAAAAGCTAGTGCTAGGAAGGACTGTGCTGCCGTGTGTAATGAGGCCAAATGAATAATTAGTGAAAGTCAGGGAATCTGGCACTTTTTAAGTGAGTTTTTTTTATTTGCTGTAATCCTTTCACATTTATGTTTTCTTTTAAAAGAATCATTTTTAGGAATGATTAGATATATGTATTGTTTGAGCAAACTCAAGTTCGCAGCGTGTAATTTGTAACAGAACAGAACGGCAATGGGCGTCTATGCTATAGATGATATTCTCTCATTCTCCTTTCTAAATTTGGTGTCACACAGATTCAACTTCTGTTTTTAAAAAGGGAAGTTACATATAGCTCATTCACACTATTATTTTCCCCTTAAAAGCCAGTTTCTCTGATAATTGTCCATTTAAGGAGTTGCATATAACTCAAACAAGACTTCTCTGAGGAAACAGTTTTGAAACAAATGTTACTTAGCAAGATTGAATTTTTGGTTCAACATTTAAAGCATGTTTAGCAAAACAATTGACTGGTGACACCAGGGTATCTAATGTGTTAGTGTTTAGCTGGGATGCTTGCTTTACCTCTTCCTACTTGACTTCACTCTGTGTGTTTCTGAAATTTTAAATTAAAAAACCTTGTAACTTAAAAATACAACCTTTTTTCAATTTAAAGCAAGGGACCGGTATGATTGGACAGTTTGATAATTTTGAAAAAGTCTTACTGTTTATTCTGGCAACAGAATAAACTTAAAAAAAAAACTTTAATAAACTTAATAAAAACTTCTACATTGGTGACTAAAAGAAAAGATAAGGTCTACACCATTTTACCTAGGTGTTGCCTCTTCCAGGAAATCCAATAAAAAAAATTCAAAGGTCAAACAAGTGGATTTATTTTTAGTTGTATACTATGTTTCCATTTAAGCTGGGTTCTCCTCAACATGTTTCTTTTCTAATGATGCCTCATAGCCTGAACTTAGAGGCATTTCCTGGGCATCTCTACACATTAAAGCTTGGAAATTTTTTAACTTCTCAGGGCAGAATTTTCATAGCTGGGACTTCAAAAATGGATTAAATATATTATTTACATTCCCCAAATTACCATCATTTTCTTGAGTGACTTCTTTATCCATAGGTGATTTAAAGGTACACAATCCTAGATAGTTTCTACAATAGATATGAGACCATGTATATAGCAGAAAAGAGAATTTAGTCTAGCCAGTCATATAAATGCTTGGTTTTGAAACATAAAAGATGGCCAGCATTAGAGTAATACTGTTAAAACCAATTATTTTTGCTCTCATCGTCTTACCAAGTTTTCCTGGAAGTTAATATTGGTTGATGATGTTCATAACATATTTGGTTATTGGCATATTTTTTTTATATTCCATGACCAAGAGGGCAGGAAGGTGCCAGTAAGAAGTGGTCATTTGAACCATCCAGGTAATCACTGGAAAATTTGCATAGGCAAGTCTTTTCCCCCCCATAATTATCAAATGCTGCTGTGGTTTTAAATACCATTTGACCAAGACTTTTATTTCTTAAAGTAAGTAGGAAGAGAAAACCTTTATAAAGAATACAGAATGGTGGAATTTCAGCAGTAATTTATCTGCGAGGTTACTTCCCCAGTCGTGAGACTGTATAGATTAATAGTACTTTGTGAGTGCCCATTGGTCCTATTAGCTATGTTAAACCCAAATGCATATTTTAGAATTGCTGAAAAGCAGTTACAAGGACAATATTGTATTGCTCACAGCAGGAAAGATTAACCCCTTGAGTTTATGAAACTGGGTATGAACACTTCAGCATTCCTTAAATTATTCATTCAGTGAAAACTTAACAAATATCTGCCGTGTCAGGTTCTAGACAAAGCGATAAACATAAGTGAGGGGACTGAATGGTGTGATGAGTTTTCTTTCTTTTCTGTTGTGTTGTTTATGGGGTATTAATTTTGTGGGCTAAAAGGGGATGCTAACAAAGCTGACAAGCAGGGTTGGGGTTCTTTGGGTAAGAAGTAGAATTGTTATTTTATGACTCTAGTATAGGGTCGAAGCAAAGTCGTGTCCAGCTCCTGGCCAGCATTACTCTCCTGGTGATCTCTGCACGTCGACTCTGTACTTCCTGCCTATAACCCAGTCTCCCTCCTTGAGCACTTCATACTCTTCTCAAGACACTCAGCTTGCGTCTTTCCTGGCTTCCACAATTTCAGTGAATGTTAGGAATCACAGCCTCCAGACCTTCTTTGTCCCTGGGAGTCAGCTTGATAAAGGAGTTCAATTGGCTGGTTCATCTCCAAGCCTCTGTTTACTCCTCTGTAAGACGTGGGAAGGAGGACCTGTCCTGCCTGTGGCACAGGAAAGGTGTTTTGAAGAGCGGACAAGTAAATCCGTATGAAAATGCCTTACAAACCATCCTGCTTCTATCCAAACGTTGGGGTTGGGGGCGGGGTGACTTGAACCATAACGGGTAACAAATCCAGGAGAATGTGGATAGATTGCTCAAATCTGTCTTCTAGATAGGAAAATAATTCCAAGAACATATTCTGTTGAATGGAGTATATTATCATTATTTGTACTTCTCCTTTCTTTTGGAAATTTGTGAATGTGAGGTTGGTTTTATATTCTTCCAGTTTGAGCAGGTTATCTCATTTGAGTCTAAAACTCCCCTATGGGGGTAGTCTACATTGTAATCACTTTTTTATAGACTCCTAGCTCTGGGAAGGGGCTACAGAAATTGTTGACCCTGAGCACCTCCTTTTGAAGGGTGTGAAAGCAGGCCCCGTGATGCTAAGCGTCTGATTCAGCCTCATGGCTGGCTGTGGCTGAGGAACTAGACCCCAAATCTCCCGACCAACAAACAATCTGTGCTGTTTTCCCTGGAACTGGGGCTGACCCTAAACCTGTGACATGGCAGATTAAGAAACTAAAGAGTCAGTCATAATTAAGTGATTTATTTGTACAAGATCTTCAAACTCCTACGCCGGGACTCATCATCCCCCTCAGACTGGTTCCCGAGGACAGGGAAGGTCTGGAGACTGTGCAGTCTCAAACATTCATTGACGGTTTCTGTGGGTGCCAGTGGTGCTGAGTGTCTTGAGAAGAGTATGAAGTGCTCAAGAAGGGAGAATGGTTTATAGACAGGAAGTACAGAGTCGACACGCAGAGGCCTTCGAGAGGGTAGTGCTGTGTGGGGAACAGAGGACAATAAGAGATGCTTATGAGAAGCCACCACCAGTCCTAGTGGAGCAGCATCTAGCAGGAAAGAAACATAGAGTTGTTACCAGTGGTTTCCAACTGAGGAGAGGGTGAGAGCAAAAGCTGTAGTCTCCTAAGAAGGGCTGCTCCAAATTGGACCTCGCAGTTTATCTGAAGATTTTTTTAAAGTTTATTTGTTTATTTTGAGAGAGAGAGAGAGAGAGAGAGAACAGGCAGGGGAGGAGCAGAGAGAGAATCCCAAGCAGGCTTCTCCCTGTCAGCATAGAGCCTGGTGCAGGGCTCGAACCCATGGATTGTGAGATCATGACCTGAGATGAAGACCGGAATGCTCAGCTCAACCAATTCATCCACCCGGGCGTCCCTATCTGACGATTTTAGTGGAAAATAGTGGCAAATGAAATAAGAAGGAAACTAATGCCCAGCAGAAGCCATTTTTTTTCTAGCAATGGTGAGAAGGGACTAATGAACAATGTTAGGGGAAAAAAAGGTTTTAAAAGCATTTTCTTCAAATATTATCATTAAGATATTTTAAATATTTAAGTATTGTCAGATTTTTTAAAAGGGAAGAAGGCATATCTCTAACAGAAGAATAACCTTCTCTCAGAACATAAGGGGCTGTCAATGCAAAGCAGTCCCATAATAATTAAGGAAGCTTTGCAAAAGCAGCCCTTCCCTGGAGTTGAAGTTCTGCTTGTGCGAATGAACCATGACTTCAGGGAGAAACGGGGAAAAAAACCTGACAAAAGTAGGTGGAGGAAGAGGTGGAGGGGAGTCTGCAGAAGTGGATGTGTTAACATGTTCCATTGGCACAGTGACGTTTTAAATTGCTAGTGGCTGCAAAGTACTGAACCTGTCTGTGCCACCTTCTCTAGAGTGTTGAGGTTTCCAAATCCTTCTGTCCCGTATGACTCCTTGGTAATCAATGAGGTGACGTGACTCCCAGAAGTTTATTTTAAAGTTAACAGTTTTCAGGGGCTCCTGGGTGGCTCAGTCGGTTAAGCGTCCGACTTCGGCTCAGGTCATGATCTAACGGTTCGTGAGTTCGAGCCCCGCATTGGGCTCTGTGCTGACAGCTCAGAGCCTGGAGCCTGCTTCAGATTCTGTGTCTCCCTCTCTCTCTGCCCCTCCCCTGTTCATGCTCTGTCTCCCTCTGTCTCAAAAATAAATAAAACATTAAAAAAAATTTTTTTAAGTTAATAGTTTTCAGTTGTCAGTGAATGAGAAGTCCAGGTTCAGGAAGAATGTCTATATTTTCCATAAAGAGATTATTTAGCCTAGCTGGCCGCATACAATATGTTTCAATAACTGAAATGTTTATTTTTTTTCCCGAAGACCAATAGTTTCAAGGTGTATACGTGGATGATTATTACTAGTATTTCAAGTGGAACTGGAAAGATAAAATGTAATAAGGGAGAAAGAAAAATTAAAGTTTAGAACTGTTTTAAAGTCTTTGTTTCTCATTTTATATAACCAGCTTGTCCTGGTGTCATTTCTTGGGTGCATGCTAATTAAGTGCTAAAAGTGGCCTTCAGTCAGTGAAGTCGTCTAGTAGTTTGCAAGATGTGAAGGTACAGAAACTTTCAAAGAGAAGCAGTGAAGTGCGAACTAGTAGCCAGAACTACAAAGCTGTGTTGAGAAGTAGCTTTCTGAAACTAAACCAGTGAGTATTTTTATAATTTACCATTACAGTTCTGTACTTACAAAAGCAATGTTTGTTTTCTCCCTAAACAGATATGTTCCTGATAGTTAAATGCGGATGACTGGCCTAATTTCTTAAATGTGAGAGCGAGAAGGAGAAACTCTAAACTCTAAATCCTGAGGGTAGGATTATTTTAAATGGGCTTGTTAATGTCCCAAAGAGTGGGAGTGAAAACCACACTTACATGTTCACTAAACATTTCTTGTTCATGTGCTGGGAATAAGCAATGATTTTTTAAAAAGCGTGCCTTTGCATACTGAAGGGAGTTGACTTCAAAAGCTCAGGGAGAGCCTTTCCTTATCTTGGTGGAATTGGGTTCCTAGGGCCAGGCAGGGATTGCTGTGCTGGCTTGCGGGGGCTCGGGCTGGGGGAGGGGTGGTTAACCACCTTGTGTCTGACCACTTTGGCAGCTGTTGAAGCTGCCACTTCACGCTTTGACAAAAGATACCAGACTCTAAAAGTGGGGGAAGTGGAACTCCTACTATATAACATGCACACTGTTAAGATGTTACTACCTTCCAAGGTGTGGAAAGGCGAAAACCTTTTCACTTGAAAACTCAAGTTTCTCTCCTAAGAATGCAAACCTTTCCTGAATTACATGCCTTAGCAGAAGCACTGGTCCACTCTGTGTCTGGAGACACAAAAATTGTCACTTAGATCTTAGTTCTTTTTACAGGAACACTGCATTTGGTAACCCGTTTGCTAGAATAAATATTCAAGTGTCACAAAAATTCTGCAGGTCTAACTTGCTGCTAACTTCAGTTCATGGATAAACGGTTTAAATTCATTTTAAACTCAACAGAGCCTTTGGCCTCTGCCACAAAGATATCACAGGAAGAGATTATTGCAGCTTCTGTTTCAATGGCTTTTCCTTAAAAGTGAGCGCTGAAAGTATAAGGGAGTGGGTGGTTGGGAAACTGTTAGAAGTTAGTGTTGTCTCTAAAAGGCAGAACTCTGGAAATGAAAAATATCTTGGCTTCACAGCAAAATGTTTAAATGCTGTGCCGCCCAGGCACAGACTGAGCAGGACCTACAGAGGGCCCCGCACAGTACTTCCATGATGTGTCATTTGGAGCGCCATTGTAATGAGACTTTCTAAAGACATCCACAAATAATTAGCTTTTGGCATTGTTTATACTTAAAGAAAAATCTATAAGATTTTAACTATACTGAGGGTCAAGTAAAATCCTTTTTTATTCTCCTTAAAGATAACACAAGAAACACTGCCTCCTCTACCAACAGTTTAAACCAAGTTTAATTTCAGTAAGATCATCAATTTGATTGATAACAAATCATTGCAGAACAGTTCGAATAGGTCTAAACTTGTCTTGATGTTAACGACTTATAATCACCTTTATGTTAGGTCTTAAAGCTTTATTATTCTTCAATATAACTAGTAGAGTGGACCCTTAAACGCCAGCTATCTGAGATGATACTGATTGGGGTGGCAGCCAGAATTTTAAGATGCTTCAATTACTTTTTGTAACATCTTTACACTGAACGCGCATTTAACTTTTAAAATAATCATTAATTTTCCGGGGGAGCTCTTTCCCTGGTGTTTTAAATTCGCACCACTTAGGCACACACACAGCTCTCCCAGTTAGTGTAAATTTCTCTGCTAAATGAAAGTAGTTCAAAGCAGGAGCTTTCCTAAGGAGAGGGAAAAGGTTATCCACATGAAACTTCTGGGCGGAGGACCGGGGGCCTCTGACCCGCTGCGTCTCCAAGCCTGGCTTCTCTACCTGCGTGGGCTTTGCCAGCGCGGGCGGCCGGCTGCCGGCTCTGCACCGCTGCGCAGCCGGCCACGAAGGATGCAACTCGGTTCCGTCCTACTCCGAAAGTACTGTTGACTTGGTGACCCATTTCGAGGTGTTGGGCCGAGACTGTCGCACGCAAGGGGCATTTTCTGCCCCCGGCTCCAGCTGGAGCCCCCGTCCTGCCATTCGGACATCTCTGCAGGCCACTCGTGCGTCTGGAGACCTGGCCGTCTGGGAGTGTCCCAGCTGCAGACGCTGCCGCCCCCCGCCCTCCAGGGACGCCTATCTCGAAAGCCGCGCAGGCAGCGTAGACGCCGTGCCTCGGGGTCGAATTTTTGCCCCTCACCTCCTATCCCCCCCCTCCCCCGCGGGACCCTGCCCGCCCTGCTGACCGGCCCCAAGTTGCCGAATAGCTCAGATGCTTGTCATATTTGCGGTCGCGCGACTCAGCGGGCTGTGCGCGCGCTGCACTCGCCGCCGCCTTTGTCACTAGCCGCTCGGTCATTTGCATGAGTATTTTCTGGAGTGTGAGGGGATTATTGGTGGTTAGTTGTGGTTCCTTGGCCGGAGTGTCTCTTTTCGTCTCGCCTTCTCTTTAAGCCTTTTCCTTGAGAGAAAATAAAGGGCGCGCCGGCCAGGGAGGGAGCCGTGGGCGGCGCTGCCACCCGACGTCTCCCGTGCTCTGCCTGCCCCTTCCTGCTCCTGCAGCGGCCGGGGCCCGGCTCGGCATTTATCTCGCCTCCCGGGACCGCCGGGGGAGGGGGGCGGGGCCGGGAGAGGGGCGGGGCCGGGAGAGGGGCGGGGCCTGCGGAGCCAGGGGCCCGGAGCTCGCGGGAGGCTCGCTGGCCGCACGTCACTCCTGCACGGCGAGTGCTGGAGCACGAGCTGCCGCTCCCTCGGTCAGGGCGCCCCCTCCGCCCGCCTCCCGCTTCCTCCTCCGCTGCCTGCCTGCCGCCGCCGCCGCCGCCGCCTCCTCCACCATTGTATAATGCTCCGAGCGCGCCGGCAGAGGACTGCGGAGTCTTAGCTTCGGTCTCGTCTCCTGCCCGCTCCCCGGCGCCACCCTCGGGCCCCCGGAGCGGGGACTCCGCATGGAGAGAGAGTAGCTTGAGGAGTGGGCAGAAACCCCTCCTGATGCGTTAGTTCCCAGGTGGAGCTGCATGTGGTAAGTTCTCCCGGCGCCAGGCTGGAGGGGATCCTCGGATGCGCCGGGCTCCCGGCGATGGGTGGGGGGCAGCGTTGGGACCCGGCCAGGGCCGGGAGAGCCCGGAGGGCGGAGGAGGGGCCCGAGCGGCCGCGGGGGTCGCGGGCGCCTCGGCGAGAGGGACCTGGCCTGGAGCAGGTACCCGGACAAGCGTTCCCTCCCACTGCTTCCCGGCCCCGCGCCCTTAGACCCTCGGGCCGAGGGCCGGGGACCCCCCGGCGTACCCGGGCAGATCTGCTGGGGGAAGGGCAGGGGACGGGCAGTCACGGACCCAGGTCAGGAGGGGGTCGGGAGCTAACCGGAGCCCAGCAGTGGGGCGAAGGGAGCTTGGAGCTGTCGCTTCTACAGCTGGGATGTGTGTGCGTGTTGTGGCCGTTGTGTTGTTGTGAACGTACGAGACTTTTTTTTTTTTTAAGGTTCGGATTGCTGGAGCGAAGGCTGCTTCACTTTTGGGTTCCGTGACCGGGTCTGCATCCAACTTGCTATAGTGTGTTTCTGTGAGTTTCTCTTGTGTTTTTAGCTTGAAATCCTCCCTCTCTTCCCTGCTTTCGCCCGTGACAAGTGAGTTGATTTTGAATATGTGTGTGTATTCAACTTAACGTCTCACTGGCTTTTAAGTTAGAAATCTACAAGTCATCTTGGTGGTAACCGCCTCTGACTGAAAGGGAGGGGGCTGCGGGGAGCCAGCTGGCCCTGGCCCTGGACTTTGTACCATTAAGACAGAGGGTGCCGTCCGAGGGCCACTGCATCTAAAGAAAATCATAAATTGTTCTTATTTTTATTCTTGGTGGTCAATCATCCTGCCTTTAGCAGAAGTAGTAGTAATAGATTGAGAAGGGAGTAGGGTTTGGGCTTTAGTCTAAATTTCACAAAAAGATTAGGTATAGTTTGTCTTAGAGTAACTTTTTGCTTTCAAACCGGGTAGTTTCAGGATGTTTGGGGTGGCAGAAAGTAAGTTTTTACAGGCACTGAATAGGGAAGGGCAAATCAGCAGGGTGAGACATACAGCCTCAGACTATAGCAGTTTTTATTTGAATCGAATTGGGCAGCCTCAGTCTTAAGGAAGATAGTCGATGTTTTCAAGCTTTGTTCATGAAATATGCTTTTTGATTTCCCAATATCTGTTAAGAAATGGCCATAATGTGTGTAAAGAACCTAGAAGTTGTAGTAGCCAATAGGATCCTCGAGGCCTTAAGTGTTCAAAGTAGCGTTCTGTAATTAGGGACTGGCCTCTGACAAGATTGAAGTGGGCTCTTGGCTCCACTCAACCCCTGGAGGGCAGTCCACCTGAGAGTCTCTTCATTGTTGTGCTGAGGGGGGTGAAGGGGATAGTTGCTCAGCTAACCAGAAGGCACGGCTCACTCCAAGAGCTCCTCCCATTGCTCCCACTTTTTATAGCAGTCTATTCTGATTTGAGTGAGCTAGAGTGTGCTTCGAGGATGAAAATACCCATCCAAAGACCCAGCTTCTAGCATGAGCAGGAATAGCTTGTTCACGGATCTCTGCTTTCCTATAAATTTCATCCGTTTCTTTGTGGAAAGAAAAAAAAAAAAAAGATGAATGTTAGAAAGTTTTCTTTTAGCTTCATTGATTTACTTAGAGGGGATTATATGCTAATGTAAAGTTATTTATGTTGTTCCTCAAGTTTGGAATCCTTGAAAATAATTTTTACTTTTTTCCTCTCCTCCTAATTGAAACGTACATAACTGTGTTGCTGTCAGATGAGAAATCTTAGGAAATGGATTTGAGAGCCTTTTTTTTTTTCTTTTCTTTTTTGACACTCCGTGTGTTCCTTGCTTTATCACAATGGGTAGGTGAGAGGACTCACATTTTATAATACCAGCCAAGTATACAACAAGATGTCCTAAGGAGCAGTTTTATTGTCAGGCAAGTGTCACAGCTTCTTAGGTAACAGCTGCTCAGGTTTGTTTCCCTTTAAGAACTAAGAGAAGGATATTAATTGAGATTTTGAAATCCTTTAGACTCCTGTTTGCTGAATTGTCCCCCTTGAAAGCCTTTTCAGTGAGAGGGTGAAATGTGAATTTTACCCAGTTGTCATGCACTGAATTATCAATAATGAGCATAGAAAATAATAAAAATCTTGATATTTTAAAACTCACTCAAATTTGTATGGCAACTGATAGCTTTTGGCATCCACTATTTTACATAACACTCTAATGGCAGAATAAAAGTACAACACTACTTGAGAAAGACACATACACAAAACATAAAAAAAAAGGTGTGGAGGAGGTCAAAAATACAGACAAATGCATACAGTGGTCTTTTTGTTTTGTCAAAGTAACATACTACAGATTATCAGTATGAAGTTTTACTACAAGGTTACCCTCCGTCAAAATATTTTACACTTTATTTTTTTTAATGTTTATTTATTTTTGAGAGAGAGTGAGGTGTGTGAATGGGGGAGGGGCAGAGAGAGAGAGAGGGAGACAGAATCTGAAGCAGGTTTCAGGCTCTGAGCTGTCAGCACAAAGCCCCATGTGGGGCTTGAACCCATGAACCGTGAGATCATGACCCGAGCCAAAGTCGGACACTTAACCCACTGAGCTACCCAGGTGCCTCGATATTTTACTTTAATTAACTGAGAAAGGTAAAAGCTACAACAGAAACTTTTTGAGTTTGTTTTTTGCTGTGGTTCCTCATTAACACCTATAGTAAAAGCATGGTGTTTTATTTTATATTTAATTTCTGTCAGAAAAATGAAGACCACTTTGTCAATATTCTATGTGGATTAAATACATGTAGAGAGAAATATGGCATTGAGGAGTGTGAACCTTAGTTCACTTTTAGAATGTTTTAAAACCTTTGTTGCTACAGAAATTTCATATTTACTGTTTAGATCTATCCTATAGGAGATGGTTCTGGTTGCAGTAGTTTCTTGGCAAAGGACAGAAAGAGAAAGAGAGAGGTATCTCTGATTACTGAGTCCAAAGATCACACGTATGCCAAAGGCACCCCAGAGGGCAAGCTTCCAGTTTTAAGTGAAAAATGGCTTCGCAGGAAAGGTAACACCTACCTTCATAGGTCTTTCCATGAATTAATACTGGCCAGCAGAATATGAAAATCTAAGATTTGGCCACTGCATATGCATAAGTCATAATTTTCTACCTGCTGCTACTATGTATTACTTCAACAAATGATAGAAACCCGTAAGCTGGGACTCCTGCTTAAAAAGTATGTGGGTTTTCAACTTAGTTTTAATATTCTTGAAGGAAACAGCTACTAACCAAAGCTGGCGTGTCTTTTAAAACAATTATTGTCTCCAATGGCCAGTGCAATTGGTATGAAAAGCAAACTTCTGCCCTCTGTGCAGATGCTGGGAAACCCTGTGAACAGAACTGTCCCCTGGAGCGCCCATCACTCATTGTGTGGAGCAGTGTCTTTCTCCATGAGCACTGTGTGGCAGTTCATTCTTTGTATGAATCTGTGAATGGCATATGTCAGGCCAATAAGACGACATTCCTATTCTGGGTAATAAATAGATGCCTTGTGGGTTTTTTTTTTTTTCTTTTTTCTTTTTTTTTCTTTTTTCTCAAAGATCATGAGACAAAACATGCTTGGCTGTCTAAAAATTTTCATTGAAATACAAATAAAAATTTCAAAATAAAAACCTCACAGTATCTTTGAAAACGTATGACTTTTAATAGAACAAAACAAATACTTATCATTTAAACTAAGCACTTCATATAGACCATGCAAACTCCCTTTTGGAAATTCTGCTCCCTTTGTGGTCTGATGGCTCCAAAAGCTGGAAAGCCTCATTTGTCTCCTCTCAAGGTCTTCTGTCCCTCATCTGAACTTAATTAGAAATACCTGCCAGGATTCACTGACACAAACAACCACAATTTGATTTATCTATTTTAGAAACCCAGGACCACGTAAGCTGTATGCCATGCCCAGGGCTGCTCTCAGCTCAGACCGGAGTCAGCTCCTGCTGGCCTGTGTGGCCTCTCCTTACACTGGCACGCTGTGTGTGGAGCGCTGGCCCTGGCCATGAGCAGGGATGGCAGGACGAGGGGTGAGTGTGCCCGGCCCGGCACCGCCCGGAGTGGAGTGAGCTATGCGGATGCGTGGGGTGGGGGCTGGAGGGAGGAGAGTGGAGGGCAGGTCTGGAGCCACTGTGCAACTGCTACAGCAGGTCTGACTAGTTTTAGGTGCCCAAAGGCAGCTTTGTTTCTCTAATGACTCCAGGTAGCAGCAAACCTATGTTCTTAAAACGAATTCGTGTCTGAATTACTATCTTTTTGTCTCTCTGCAAAAAGCCTGTAACTTTGCAGAGTTATTAAGTAGTTCCAAGGTTTCCGCTTTAACAATCTTCATAGGCGGTTAACTGAGGAGACGATGCTGAACCAAGCATTTTTGTGCTTCTAGGGGGTTTCACGTAGAATAGTGAAGGGGGAAGGGATTCTGGCTCTAAGGGCATTTTATGTACACACACACACACACACACACACACACTCATGTTTACAGTGGGCTGTGTGAATCTGCTGAACAGAAAGTGAAAAGAACCGCTTGGATATGCCGTGGTTAGACGATTACATTCAAATTACGTTCGGATGGATATGCCACTTGCTGCACATCAACCTTTAGCTCCTTGCTCTCCTCTCCTGGCCGGCTGCTTATCACTCCCTGCCACGCCAGGGCTCCTGGGGCTTCGAGCAGGGCTGCTGGAGTACCCCACCCTGGTGTTTAGAAGTGCTGCCTGAGTTCAGCTCAGGGAATCTGAAAGTCCCAAGGTCATCTCTACACCAGAACAGGTTTGTGTAAAATTCTAGCCACGCTAAGTAAGGAGATAATGAGGCGGCACCTGTTTTAAACCGAGCCTCCCTGAGTGGTTATCCCATTTTTATAATACCTGATACAGACTTGCTTTTCAGATTTCTCTCCTTCTTTGAGGAGGGAATCTCCATGTGCGTGTGTACCTCCGTGCCTTCCCCGCGGTTGGAGAAGCCATCCAGCAGAGGAATTTGAGTTCTGTGGTCTGCAGCTGAACAAGAAATTTTTGTGCTGCCTTTCTGCTTGTCTTGAACCTGGTGGTGGTCCTTTCTGAATAGTTTTTAAAACAGGCTGCTTTCTTCAAAGCATTTTTTACCGAATCCAGGAATGTAAAATAAAGTAGATTTGACCCGATGATGATTGTTAGCTGCCTGATGGTAGCTGGTTTCTAAATTCAAAATGTGGATTCCTCAAGTGGCACCTGCCTTCTTGCTTCTGAAACCCCTGAAGATAGGCAGGAGGACTGGAATGTCAGGGGTCGCAAGTGTAGTAGACTGGAGGCCCGCTCTCCTTAAGGGATCATTGGAGACCATTGAAGTGTTAAGAGGTCAGTTCCTTAGAAAATAAATATTTATCATATTCAGTGTGGTACTTTGATTATTTTTATTGTCTTTGACTAAGTGACTTTGTGTTCCATGGGTCATTAATTATCAATACGTAGAAGTCTTCAGAAAGAAACACATTTCATCTCAAAGTGGCCCCAAAGTATTATTTGTAAAAATGAATGGCTGCCATATTTATAAAGTATCATTCACAGCTCTTGAGTCTAGTTTGTGTCCTCATTTTCTTTCTCTACTTTGTGAATTTCTCAAGTATACTATATAAAGTTTAAATTGTCTTTGTAAGACCTTATCACTAGCCTGCCCAATTCTTAGGAGTGACTAAAACATTCTGAGTATGGATGTGGCTTATATGGGACTGTGATTTACACAGCAAAATAGTTCCCTCCCTTTTACATGTCTCTTAAGTCTATTTCTATTATCCTATACCTTCAGTTTTTATCTTCTTGTGTCATGTTGTAGAGATTTTTTTGAAGGAATCCAGATTTGGACCATACAGTACAAGGTTTAGTTTGATTCAGTAAGTAAATTAAAAAAATAATAATAATAACTAGACTGCATGTGGAAGTTAAAAGATGAAATATGTTCAATATTTGTGAGCAATATTTTATAATCTGTCTTCTTTAAAGTGATCTTTCACAGTAATACAGAATACAGTATAGTATACAGTAAAGTATTCTGAATTTGAACACAAAGAAGATTAAAAACGCCCCATAATGTTTAAGAAACACTTCCATAAAAACGCTTCCTGATGGTGTTACTAGTGGTAACTAGTTGGCTAACAAAACGTGGAAGGCAACCTTTTGTTTTAACTAAAGATGCAGTTTTATTTTGCACAGATTTATTTGAACAAAGTACATTTGCCTGTTTCAGTGTGACTGTTTTATATATCTGATGGCCCTCTTAAAAAAAAAAAAACAAACAGAACAAAAAAACAAAAAGCAAACCTGTCACTTACTTTTGGCAAGGCATTGGTTTCTACCCAAAGCCTTTTATTCCCCCTGACATTGTTTATTAAAGGTCTCTAGTGTGAGGGGGAAAAACAAGGTATCTTTGGGGAAAAGGTGCTATAGGAGGGTTGAAACCAGAATCCCATCTAAGCAATTATAAATACAGGAGAAAAAAATATTTTCATTATGTACGGGAATGGGGGTGGGGCAAGGCTGGCTAGACTTTACAGGCACATTATCTTAAGAGAAGGAAAGAAATTCAAATCTAACAATTTTTTTTCCTTAATTGATTATGAATCTTTAGATTCAGCATGCTAAAGATGATCCTGACACCAAATAAGCGTGAATTACTACCATCAGAATTTAAATGATTATAATAAATTATTATAAAAAATAATGTTTGTATTTACAAAGTTTCAAATGGAAAGTTTGGTGATAGTAGTTAATTTCTTATGAACATTATTATGGAACATACATCATCATAGAACATCAACTTGTAATTGAGTAGAAAAATAGTTCATCAAGTAGTTACACAGTAACTGGTTTCGTTATCTCTCTAAGGTTAACTCTGTTACATTTTATAGTTAAATGACTCCTCCCCAATATCCCTTTTTTTTTTTTTAATTTTTTAACGTTTATTTATTTTTGAGACAGAGGAGACAGAGTATGAATGGGGGAGGGTCAGAGAGAGAGGGAGACACAGAATCAGAAGCAGGCTCCAGGCTCTGAGCCATCATCAGCCCAGAGCCCAACGCGGGGCTCGAACTCATGGACCGTGAGATCGTGACCTGAGCTGAAGTCGGACGCTTAACCGACTGAGCCACCCAGGCGCCCCCCCAATATCCCTTTTGAAGTTTTCCCAAATAACTGCCCGAAGCCATATCTGTTCAGTATGGAAGTAATTTCCAGTTCTTAAGAAGCAATAAGATTATTGAAGGCTTTTCAATACTAGTAAAATTCTTAATGCTACCATTGAGACTAACTCGTGTGGTTGGGAGTCCACTGTGGTTAGGACCTCCACTGGAAAATTTGAACCGTTGGCTTCTCCAAGTTCTCATCTTATACTTGGGTTTGTATGTTTGTTGTTGTTGTGTGTGTTCTCACTTCAGAAATCCTCCAGGGATTTTAACCATGGTTTTTGAAACATCAGTGTCACATACACAGGCAACAGCCTTTTTCTACATATAGTTTATTATTCAGTCTGAACCATAGCATAATGTAATTTAGTTTGGCCTTGGCAAGCCTCTTGGCTCGCTTAACAGTGTCCTGTGTAGACTGCAATTTGGGAACAATCTCTGAAATGTGTATACTTTGAGAAGTCTATAGGTAGAATTGCAGTGAATAATCAGAATTCAGGCGTGCCTTGTTGCTCTCCTGCACCCCCTTGTGGCTGAATGTGATGTGCTGTCTTTCAGAGTTTGAAAGGAGTTGACCTGTACTGGGCTGGCGTACTTAGTTTACACGGAGCATTAATAGCCGCCTTCTGTGTAAACTAACCTCTCAAGTTAATAGAATAGTTCTCGCTGAGGGTGTAAATAATTTATTGTGCTTATTTGATTTTTTTAGTTTGTAGAATTTGAAACATACGTATTGACATGTTGTGTGTGTGTGTGTTTAACTTTTTATTACGGAAAATTCCAAACACGCAAAAGTAAGAGTGTCATGCATCCCCTTGTACATATTACCCAGTTTCAATAGTTGTCAACATTTCGTCAATTTTGTTTCAGCTCTGTGTCCAGGTTTTCTCTCGAGGATTTTGAAGCAAATATTGAGTATGTTGTTGTTAAACTTAAGTTCAGAAACTGTATATTTCTGCTCAGTCTTTTACTTCAAGGGTGGGGTGCTTTTGGCCAGAATCCTTCGGTAAAATAAAATAACTGCTAGCATTTCCACTGTCTTTGGAAGAAGGTGACTGATGTCCCTAGCTTCATAAGATTTAGCTTTAAAACCTAAAATTCCCAGCTGGTGGAGGAACCAATAAGACAGGATATTAGAAACATTTTATACCACTTAACAGTAACATTCGAAAAAGCCTATTTTTCTTTCCAGATGTTTATTAACAAGGCCATACTATATTCCAAAGAAATATTTACTTGAAACATTCTCTCCCAGAATTTGAGTCTGTTTTGCTTACTACCTGCAGTTAGTTGTCAACATTTAAATTTTGCCTTTTCTTTTTCCAAGAGAAAAGATTATATTTGACAAACCGACAGTGTCTGAAGCAGTCTTCAATTTAATAGAAGTAGGCAAAAATCACGAGAGAGGCGGCTAGAGTTTCTTAAATGTGGACATTAGAAGACATTCCCAAACAGTCCAAGTTTTTTGGGTTTGTTTTGTTTTGTTACTTTAGTTAGGGGTTGACTTCCTGGCCGAATTTCGGTTTTGTCTCCAGGCTTTAAGGCTGTGTCAAGAAAGCAGAGAGGACTGTTCCCCGGGTCTCCGTGGAAATGCAGTGTCTGACGCCTAGCAAACAGCCGGTGCAGAGCCCTGCGGCCCGGAGCCCCCTGCGCAGCGGGCCGAGCCGGGAGGCGGCGCCGCGGCAAACAGTGGTGTCGGGTTACAGCTTCAGAATAGCGCCCGAGCGCGCCGAACTGGCTTCCTCCAGTGACTGGCTTCATAATTACATTGCTGATTTGTTAGGGAAGGCTTTGTCTTACTTACCAATTAGCATGGATGTTACTGCGGGGACCTCGTCCTGGATGAGCTTCGGTTGTTTTTTTTGTTTTGTTGCGAAAAAAGCTTTCCCGGTGCAGGCAGCTTTAGGGCTTGTGTTAGTAACACTCTCCCCTGTCTTCGGGGAGTCCTTACCCTGCCTGTAAATAAGCAGGGAGGCTTTCTCCCCGTTGGAATTTTGCCCCTGTGTTTCCGCCATTCCCCGAGGCCAGAGGCAGTCAGTCACTTTGGGGTCTGAAAGGCGGCCTTGGGGAGGGCGGTTTCCACCCCCCACTTTCTGCACCCTCCTGGAGGCTCAGCGGATCTCCCCACCCCCACCCCCATGCTAGGGGATCCGTGGTCACTGCGAGGAGGAGCGTGTGGCGTGGCACAGCTGCGGGTAGGGAGCCCTTGGAGGACTGGGCCTGTTTCTGTGAGCTGTTTCGCCAGCACCGCCACCTACTATGTCCATTTTAGGGTGGCCTTTGTGTTTTCCGGGTGTGTTTTGTTGTTAACTTGCGCCAGGGAGGGTGTTAAAAGCGCCGACGTTATCAAATTTCTGAGTCCCGTGTGTTTTTTAAGGTGTAATATTTTAACAGTGTAGCAAGTTGTCTAAGCAAATGTGGCTTCCCCCCACTGAAGTTGGATCAGGCTTTTCCTTCCTGCCTGGGAGTTGCTGTGTGACATTCTTGACAGTGGAAGCACCATTTCTCAGAGTTCTGCCCTGGGGCTGGTGGGAGGAGTCCTTTCTTAGGACCAGAGGCTCTCCGTTTGGACCGCCTCAAAAACAGGATCCATAATGCACCTTAAGGCAGGTAGACTCGAGAAGGGAAGTGAGACCATCCCGTGTTGCAGAGGCTGTCTCAGAACCATTTCTCCGGCCGGCCTCTCTCTGGGTCTTGGAAGTCTCACACACACACACAATTTTGCCAGGGGCCCTTGCTGCTACCCCCATAAGAAACTGGAAGAATGTGTGTGTTTCCACTTAAAGGGCTGTGGGTTTTGGTGGCACAGGATGTCCTATGAGGAAATCACCCCTGCTAGGCTCTTTGAAGACACTTGTCACACATCTTCTCTTAGCTTTTTTTTTTTTTTCTCTTCAAGGGAGGTTGATCCATGAGGACAAACCATTGCTCTGAATTGTTGGCATCACTGTAAATGTTTTTTCACTTTTAGGAG
Source organism: Acinonyx jubatus (assembly GCF_027475565.1). NCBI lineage: Eukaryota > Metazoa > Chordata > Mammalia > Carnivora > Felidae > Acinonyx > Acinonyx jubatus. The sequence goes on along the minus strand of NC_069388.1, from coordinate 80,688,982 downwards.
TTTTAGTGTCAGCACTGGTACTTCTGTACCCTTCAGCGACCAGCAGTCACATAGGAAGATGTAGTTGCAGAGATTAGGGAGATGGCTTCCTAAAGCTCCCCTTTGAATTGGGAGCCTTTTCCTTGAGAGCTACTAACGAGTATTTTTTAAAAATATTTTTATTATGGGGTGCCTGGATGGCATAGTTAAGCATCCGACTTCGCTCAGGTCATGATCTCACAGTCCGTGAGTTCGAGCCCCGCATCAGGCTCCGTGCTGACAACTCAGAGCCTGGAGGCTGCTTTGGATTCTGTGTCTCCCTCTCTCTCTGCCCCTCCCCTGCTTGCTCGCTCTCTCTCTCTCTCTCTCAAAAATAAATAAACATTAAAAAAATAAAAAATAAATTTAAATATATTTTTAGTAAAGTCTAGCATGCATACAGAAACATGCATAGATCCTAAGTGTGCAGGCCAGTGACCAGACTCCCCAGAAGCCATGACCCACTAAGGAACTACCCTTTCCTGACCGCAGATACCACAGCTTAGTTCTGCCTTGTTACTTGCCTTTTAAAACAATGTGTCACTTAATGGTGAGGCCTGCTACGCTCCTGAATGGGATAACACTGGACTTCTAGTTTTTATTTACTAGTACAAAAGGAAATCAGAACAGGCTCTTAAAAATGGACACAGTGTATGACCTAGTTGGGCGTGGAGGTATTTTTGAGTAATGATTTTCATCCTTTTTTCACCAGTAGGTAGTCAGAAAGGCAGCCCCCATGGTGGGCTGAGGAGGCTTCCCATTCAGGCCCCCAGGGGCCCCAGCAGGGATGCTACCCACAGGGGCATCACTGCCCTCGGTGGGCCTGTCTGTGGGAGGCCACGGAGGGCTCTGGAGACCCTGCAGGTTAAAGTAACGGGGGGGGGGGGGGGGGGGGGGGGGGGGGACGACAGAAGTGGTAGTTTGCAAAAGTAGACTTAATATTCTTAATTTATTCTTAATTCTTCTTAATATTCTTAATTTAAATAGAACATTTATTTTTGACAGTTCAAATAGCATTAAAGGAGAGTGTTCATTTGTTCATTTTAAAGACATCGCTTTTAAAAAGTTGAAAAACATTGAGTAAAGAGAACTTTCTGATTGTTTTTTAAGCTTACATTTTGTTTCCTTAATGCCTTAAAAATATAAAAACTATGAAATGTTAGGCTTTTAACACATAGGTACTATTTCAGTTCCTTCTTTGGATACTGGGCTTAAGGCCTCACTGCCATGCACTCTAAGATCAGGCAAGAAGAATCTGGGTCCTGCTAGCCAGTGGGATGTGATATATCAGTCTGAGAAGCTGGGCTTTATCATTAAAATTGAATCGAAGACACCTTAATTCTGCATATAGTCTGTTTTTTTTTTTTTTTTTAATGTCAGTTGTCAGTTGCCATCGCCAAAACGCTGTTCATTTCCTTTTTTCCTTACTTGCTTAGACACAAATAGGGAAGACCTTTAGACTCCCTATTGGGAGTAAAATTGGATAAAAATATCCACAGGCTTACACATGAAATGGCTGGATGGGGAAAAGAGGAAGTTAGGGTCCCCAGACCAGCATAACCTGGAAACCCGGAAATGCAGATTCCCCGGCTCCACACTAGACCTGCTGAATGAGAATCCTGGGGGTAGGGCATCAGCGTTCTGTGTTAACAAGCCCTCCAGGTGAGTGGGATACTCGCCCAAGTTGGAGAAGTGTGACGGGCATTCACTAGACGGCTTTCTGAGCTAAGCCTTCCCTGCCCACCCCATGTGTCTCAGTCCCACCAAGTTTCCTGACCCACATCCCGCCCTGTACAGCTCTCACCTCTGAGGTCTGTTCACTTCTCCTCTTTCTCAGATCCTCCCTCTCAGGGACAAAGACACACACATCACCGTCTTACAGTTTCCTGGCTGTCCCGCAGTCTTTTCTCATTCATTGCATTTACTGTTCATTCAGTCAGCAACTGTTTGTGGGGCATCTTGTGTGTGGCGAGGACTGCCCTGTCCTGGGGATACAGAGGTGAATGAAACACCGTCTATGCCCTCATGGGGCTTATTGTCTGGAGTAGGAAATAGGCATTAAGAGACCATCCCATCTTAATACAAATCTCAAACCCTGTCTCCAGAAGTCTTCCCTAATTACTCCAGCTTATAATAACCTCTCTGATGCGTTGCTATGGGAGTCACTCAGAATCTGAAATTGCACACCCCCAGGTAGTCAGGTAATATCAGCCCCTGTGTTTCTGGTCCTATGGAATGTCCTAGTGACCCCGTGTTACTTTTGATCATCTGCCCAAGCAGATTGTAGCTTTTGAGGGCAGGGTCCCTTCTGATGAAAGCCGTGCCACTGAGAGCCAAGTTGGGTCCAGAGAGTTGTATTCAGTATTAAATTTCTTGGGAAACTCCGGAAGAGAGGTTTTCATTTATATTGCTACCCATGAGTTTTGTTCTTTATTTTTAAAACTTAATTTGCTGTAGTTAACACTTGTTAAAGTTTATGTTAAGAAAAATGAGGATGCTAGGAGTTTGTTTCTAGCAAGTTTATTGGGAAGGGGGTGTTTTATCGGGAACCTTGTATCAGAAACCACCGAATATGCAAGAGAAGAGAAGAGTGGGTATGGTTGGCTTTAGGCTCCTTGGAGGGGCAGAAAAGGGAGGAAACAACCACCTCCCTCCTGCATCCGGGGATCTCTAACCAGCCCTGAGGTTCAGGGTCCCTTTTTGGATCTTTGGCTGCAAAACTGGGTAAAAGACATGTGTGTTGGGCTTAAGTCTTCACAAGCCAAGGGAGGAGACAAAGAGGGGTGTCAGGTCTCTGGATGACCTAGAAGCCACACTTGTCACAAGCCCCTCCTTTCTGTCCCGGTGTAGGTGTCCCTGTTCCACAGCCGGGGCCTTTCAGGCAGGAACAGCAGAACACCCCCTTCTCAAGTGTTACCTTGAAGCCCTTAATGAGCCCCAGCTACTGCTTGGTCTTCAAGCTGCAGCCCAGTGAGGCCTTTTAAAAGGTCACGTGCTTTGCCAATAGCGTGCTTAAAGAGCTATTGTTGTTTTCTTAGCGAGCCTGGGGAGCGAGGCTTCTCAGGAGCTGCTGACCCTGGCTTTGGCCAGCCTGAGCCCCAGGCCCAGAGACACCATTTGGCTTTTTGCCCTCAGGTTCTTGAGTGGCTTGTCTTTCCTTCTTTGAACTGTGCCCTGCTCCCGGAGGTGGTCGTTAACACCGCACTGAGAGTGAGAGTTCTCAAAACCTCCCTCCTGTAGGAGTTGGAGGCCTCTTCTGAACGTGGTCAGTGGGAGGACTTGACTCAAACAATGTGTTAAGCAAACTCTGCAGAAACTTTAGCTCTTAAAAATAAAAAAATTAAAAACATGGTTTTAAGAGTTAAAGTTTCTAAGTGAAGATGCGGACCCCATTCTATTATGTTGCGTTTTATCCTTTCTAGCAAGATTTAGATAGAATCAGGATTACAGATGGGGATTGTGTGTGTTTTGCAATCTCACTTGGGTGTGTGCAGCCAGTTTTGCCTCATAAAATGCTATAGAGAAATGAAGGCAAACCTGCTTTGAGACATACTGTATCATGGGTTATTTACACATCTGAAAAGCATCCAAGCTTCCATTTGTCTATCCTGCCCACAAATTTTGCTTACAAGGGTCCTCCTCCTTCCCCTTCCAGCATTACAACGTCTTATCAGGCTGCCCCTGAAGCATTAGGATTATCACACAGCTATGACCAGCTGGCTCATTCTAATTGGAAGTTAAGTGCTTCTCACATTGAAATCTCTTTGAAAACATCTCCACCGATCTCCTTCAGCTGTGGGAATTCTTCTAAATGCCTGTGGTGCTGCATGCTTGGTAAACATTCGAGTTTCACAGATCCAGTGTTTTATTTCTAGAGAAATAATCCTTATTGAGAAAGTTATTGAAAACGTCCTATTGTTAACCTGGCAACAACTCTTTAAAAAGACAGTCCTATAATGATGACTAAAAGAAAAGGATGTCTTACCTGTTACCTCTCCCCCAGAAAATTCCAAGTGGCAGTGAGGTTACTAATTTTTTTTCTAGTTATTTATTTGGTTTACATTTTTGGGACAGTGCTTCTCAAACTTTTTGTGATGAAGGACCATCTTGCTTGTTCTTTCCTTTACTCTAGTAAAACATAAAAATACTTACTAGAGAAATGGAATAAAAGTACTGAGCCTGGGCGGCTCACTCAGGTGTCTGACTCTTGATTTCAGCTCAGGTCATCATCTCATGATTGTGAGATCAAACCTCACAACGGGCTCTGTGCTGCATGTAGAGTCTGCTTAAGATTCTCTCTTTCCCTCTCTCTTTCTGCCCTTCTGCCGCTCTCCCCCACTCAAGCTTGCTCTCTCTCTCTCTCAAAAAAAAAAAAATATATACAAAAACAAAGCAGAAGCCTCATTTTAGAAATTAGATTTACAGACATACAGTTACTCTGTAAATTTGCTGTAAACGTTTCTAAATAATACAGTATCTCTGTTTAACTCATCATGGGCCAGTAACAGTTCATAGACCGGCACGTTCTACAGACCACACTTTGAGAAACACACATTTAGAGTGTATTTGTATGAATTTGTGTATTCTCTCACAGATTCACATGTATTGGGTGAGATTACATTATAACCTACAACATAGACCATCTAACAGCTTTATATGAGAATTAAATGCACTCAGTGAGCTCTTTGGCAAAAATGGAATTTTTCTAGAAATGAATATTTAAATGCTTAAATTTTAAGGAGATACAATAGTGTAACTGTCGCAAAACACAGCCATCCAGTAACACTTCTAAGGCCTAAAGGGGAAAGTGTCCTGTAATGTGAAGTGAAATCACCTCTCTGATGCACACTCACATTTAATAGTAGCACAGGTACTTTAGATAGGAAATGTTCTATGCAAAGTATATATACAAATGAGACTTTTTAGTACTGAACAGTAGGAAAGGTTTTTGTCATGGGGAGTATTAGATACAGAAGTCACATCTGCCTTCCCTCAGAGAACATTGTGGGCTGGTCTTTGGTCCTTGTGATTGACATCCATTTTCTTCATGTTTATGAAGGAAGGCGTTTCATATAAGTAACTGTATATTCTTTATGAACATGAACAAGTTCTCAGGCTGATTCTGACATTGACGGGTCGTGGCCATCTTTCTCTCCCAGAGACCGAGGCATGTGAAGGCAGTCACTCCCAGTGGAACTTGTGTACCAGGCTCTGTGACCCCCTGCATGTTGTTTGTCCATCTTGGCGGGGGGGAGGGGGCAGCGTGGCCTTCCTTAACAAAGTGTTGCAAGGAAGATCTGTGCAGTTTTGTTATGGTTAGCCTTATTCCCTTAGGATGAGACTCAATTCAAAATGATAATGAGGTGTATGAGATGATACTCAGCCCCTTGAAGACCAGGCTTTATTCATCTGTGGGACTCCCAGATGGGACTCTTGGGCAGAGTGCCCAAGACAGCATAGATGCAGAACGAGTAAATCTAAAGGACTGAATGAGGCTCCATCAAAATCCACTGAAGCAATCCAGTAAAAGGCAGGTCACTTTTAGAAGAAAACATTGGCGAAGTACAAAGTGCTTGTATGTGAAGATATCAAAGAGTGAGTGGCACAGACGAGAGGATTAACACTCGCCTGTGGGTAGGTGCTGTAGAGAGGGTGAGCGAGCAAGCAAGCACCGGCCTGACTTAGTTGGAACCGCGTCTTCTGGTCTGGATGGCACGAGAACAACTTTCTTGATTAAATGGTTCGAACGTGAGGTCTGTGAGGCAAAGGCCAGGGGACTTGGAATCGTTCTATTTAGATGGCAGAAGTTCCGAAAGGAAGGACCCCTCTCCAGTAGACGCAGCTAGCTGAGGGGGGTCTTCACTAAGGCAGGGGCAGGCGAGGAGCCGGCCTAGGCTGTGAGCCTCAGGTGAGGCGGGGCAGCAGTTCAGAGCCAAACCATTCCCAGATGCTCAAGGTCTGAGATGTCAGGTGGTTGGGGTTTTTTGAAATACGTACGTATCTCTGGAATCACAGTAGGTATTTTGTTATGAAGTGTCTCACGTCCTCAAACAGCAATGCTTATAATCAGAACAAAGTACTTTTAAACTCGTCCCAGTTGCATTCAGACGTAACTGTATGCAATCAAAGTGAGCCAAGGAACTTGGACTGGGAAAACCGCATTCCTCCACTTTATTCTAGGCTGAAAAGCAGTGGAGGCTCCATCGCTGTGGTCGTTTAACACAGGCCAAGTGCTTCACCACCTGTCACCAAACAGGCAGAGAGTCTCTATGCGTAATGAGGAAGGAAAAGGCATTTTGAAAGCACACAAGGTTCTACCAAAATTGTACATCCCTCCCCCCCCCCGCCGCCCCCCTTTTCCAGCTTGGTTCTTTTAATCGTTCAAGATGTGTTCGAGATGTAATCTGTGACACCTTTATCTGTTAGGTCCTAGCATTGTAAGTGTTTTCTTGGGCTTTAAAAATAAATCTGTTTAGGGGAGGGAAATTGAACCTGCATGGTAATGTTAGGCAAGCGAACGCAAGCGCACGAGTGGAGAAAGTCAACATCATGGTTTCCATGGTAACGTTTAACTTGTCTGTGTCGTACACATTTCTCAAGAAATACATTCACCAGACTACCTAGTGATAAAAATTGCTCCACCAGCATACAAAGGTAGATTTCCCAATACTCTCGTATTCCGAAAGATCTTCTCCCCAGTTAATCCGACTCTTCTACGTAACCTTGGGCAAGGAACCGGAGTCCCAGGCCCGACCTCCGAATCAGCATCTTTTTCAGGGTCGAAGTTAGTTTTCCTGTCATTGATTCCATTTCCTTCCTTTCTCCTTCGCAGATATATGTTGGGTAAAGGAGAAAAACGGAAGTTTGACGAGCATGAAGATGGGCTGGAAGGCAAAATCCTGTCTCCCTCCGATGGGCCATCCAAGGTGTCTTACACTTTACAGCGCCAGACTATCTTCAACATTTCCCTTATGAAACTCTATAACCACAGGCCCCTCACCGAGCCCAGCTTGCAAAAGACCGTTCTGATCAACAACATGTTGCGGCGGATCCAGGAGGAGCTCAAACAGGAAGGCAGCCTGAGGCCGGTGTTCGCCTCCGCCGCCGCCGCCGCCGCCGCCGCCGCCGCCGCCACCGCCTCTCCCCCGCCCGACTCGCTGAGCGACAGCTACCGGGAGGCGGCGCCGCCCGCCCTCAGCGCCCCCGCGCCCCTGCCCGCGCACGCCTGCGACCTCGGGAGCACTACGCCGCTGGACGCCTGCCTCACGCCCGCCTCGCTGCTCGAGGACGACGCCGACGACACGTTTTGCACTTCCCCGGCCGCGCCGCCCGCGGCTGCCGCCAGACTGTCGGCCCCAGCGCCCCCGCCGGAGAAGGACAGCTTCTCCTCCGCCCTGGACGAGATCGAGGAGCTCTGTCCCACGTCTACCTCCCCCGGGGCCGCAGCCGCAGCGCCCGACAGCTCCCGAGGGGGCTCCGGCGCGCCGGGCGGCCCGAAACCCGAAGACCCGAAGCTGATGGACTCTCTGCCCGGGAACTTCGAAATCACGACGTCCACGGGGTTTCTGACAGACTTGACCCTGGACGACATCCTGTTTGCCGACATCGACACGTCCATGTACGACTTCGACCCCTGCACGTCTGCCTCGGGGCCGGCCTCGAAGATGGCCCCGGTGTCGGCCGACGACCTCCTCAAGACTCTGGCCCCTTACAGCAGTCAGCCGGTCGCCCCGAGTCAGCCTTTCAAAATGGACCTCACGGAGCTGGACCACATCATGGAGGTGCTGGTCGGGTCCTAAGAGCCCTGGCCCGGCGCCCGCGCCGCCCAGACCCTGCGAGTGTCCCTGCACCCCACAGCTCTCCGCACTGTGCATGCACCCTTGCTTGCCTTTTTCAGAGGAAAAGATCGTTTTACAAAAGGATCACACTAGTTTTTGCTTTGAGCAGAGTTGGAGTGCCTTCATCCACGTCTGACCACTTTTAATATGCTTTTTTTTTTTGAGTGGTCCTCGGAGACCTACTGCCCTGGAATAGGAAAGAATGCTTTTGAAGACAATGTGGCTATGCTGAATGACAGAAATAAACAGTTCAAGTGAAGCACAAGGAATAAGTTGGAAAAGCTGTAAATTGCATGTGCATATTTGTCTATTTTTTCTATAAGTTTTATTGCAAGAGGTAAAAAGAGAAAATATATATATATATATTATTTAGATAATCTCAGTACCTTTTCTGGCATTTTCGCCCTGTATAGGTTGACTTGGCAATTCAGCCTTTTTAGAGGCATTAACTACTCCTCCTAAGTGTTGCATTTACATGGCTGTTTAGAAACTGCTGCCCAAATTTATTTTATATTTTTGTACAGATTCTGCAGTTTATGATATTGTTTTTCTAAAAACAAATGCTGTTTATACATATGAGATAGCTATTTTGATAGGATTTGCTCACATAGTTCCTGCAAACTTCAGATGTACAAGTTGCACTTGTACTTTTATAGAGTTGTAATGTTTTATATGTGTTTGGTGCAAAGAGAAAATTGGGTCAAATTAATCCGCAGTTGATGTCCCCAAATGCAAACACACACACACACACACACACACACACACACACACACACACTGCTTTCAGAAAGGGCCAGGCAATATCACACCCAAATTTCACAGGCACCAACCCCCTGGCATGAACACCCGCCAGCACTGTGACTTCCAAAGCCAGAGCCGCGTCTGCTCATCAAACTTGCATTAAGCAGTTGGCGGGAGATGGCCACGGAGCTGGGGGGTTGAAGTGATGGTTCTCTTTAGCTCCCTCTCTTGAGGGGAAGCCTACTGAATACTCACTGTATTTATGCCAAGTTTGTGCTTTTAATTGTTTTTATTTTTTTAAACAAAACCCCAGATCTTTCCCTTTTGGCGTAATTTTTACGATGACCTGAAATTTTACATGAGAACAAAATTTTCTGAAAATTAACCAACCTCTTTGTGGAACGAAACCCTATTGCAGATGCTTAGGGCTTGTAAGGAAGAAACTACCCCCAGAAGGCATCCACCGTGTTGCTCAGTTGTCTTTTCCAGCTTCCCTTCCCTAGAGCTTTTGTTCCCTCTGTTGCTAAGTGCTGAAAATGTCATCTTCATGATCACCACAGCGAGCTCCGCTCACCTCTGCCCAGCCTGGGGATGCTGTCTTGTAACAGCCGTGGCTCTAGAACCTGGAGTTGGTACCATTATGTCACAGCTTTCAATCTGGTTGCCTCCTTGAATCAACTGCTTTAACTACACTTTTACAAGGCTGTTTTACCCAAATAACACAGACAGGACTTTCTATGCATGTTTCTCCTCCTTCCCCTTGCCTCCTTGCCACCCCCTCCCCCGCCCCCACCCAGAACACTTGAGAAGTCGCTCTTTATTCCTAGTGGTGTACATTTAATTTTAAAACACTTGCAGTGTATCATGCTTGTTGCCGAAATTGTTGATGGCCTTTTCGTTTCAGTTTTTTTCTTTCTTCCAATGGTACTTTAGCTGGTTACAACCTATATTGTTGAAATGCAGATGGCTTCTTTAGGAATAACTTTTATATTTATTTAAGAATTTTTAAATTATGGGATTTGTGTTGTTGTTGTTGTCTTTGTTGTTGGTCATTTGTCAATATTCAGTCACCAGTTCTGCTCACTTCTTGCCATGGATAAAAATTGAGTCCTTCTGGCCAATTAAAAAAAGACAGCTTTATAAAATGGCACTTTAAACAAGCCATAGATAGTTTTATTTTTATAATGCACATGGCAAAGCAAACACATTTGTGATGAAGGAACTGCTCGTCTAAGCAAACGATTTCTGTATGATATGATTAAACTTTTCTGTATTCGAATTTACTTTTCCCCCACTTGAATGTGTTTTTAAAGGCTAATTGTCAACTCAGTAGAGCAGTGAGAAACAGATCAAATTGCACTTGTTCTCCTATGAGCAACCTCTGCCTGGACACCTCTTACTGCTGCAGACGCGTCATCTCCTTTGATAGGACCGGGGACCATAGAGTTAAGGTGAGGGTTGTTGTAGACGCTTCCGGTGTCACTGTGCCTGTCCATTTTAAGAGCTTCCTTTTCCTGTGGAGAACAAGTCAGCCCAGACGCCATGCTTTCGATAACGGGAGGACCCGGCGGGCTCGCCACATGCCGCACACATACGCACACGTATACAGACACAATAGTGTTGATTATTCTGAACAATAACAGGGGAAGGCGGTTGATTTGCCATTGTTAAAAACTGATTTACAGTAACTTACAACAACTGTACTTTGGTTGGATTAGCAAATCGTGTGTTTAAACAAATCCCATATGTTGGGCAACAGTTCAAATAAGCACAGCAAAGTGTTGCCCAAACATGGTTCTCTGACTCTCTCATATTTGTAAGGCTGGGCTTCAAAACCAAAACAGAAAACCCCCAACAACAGCGGGCAAATGCTTTTTAACTCTGGACACCCTTGCCACAAAGGCTTGACATTGGAGGTCTGCTGAGGAAGACATGGGAAATCGGTGGCCCGTCTCTAAAAGAACAAAACCATCGAGTGTTCAAGTTATCTTAGTCTTATTTTCACAAGGCGGTGTCCCAGCGGGGAAGCACACGGGCCTGGGTGTGATCTCCAAGTCCCCGTCTTGAGTGTGGGATGTGCTTCCAGATGCCATGGGGCAGCAGCGCCTTCCCCCTTTCTAAAGGACATCGCGTGGCATTCAGAGTCAGGCAGGCGGTTGGAGGTGCTTTTATGGGAAAGACGTGCCGGGTGGGGCTGGGAGAGGAAAATTATTGACAGTGATGTGCAATGAAGTGACAAGATGAGAGCAGAATAATAAGAGCTTTGAATTTGAAGTGATTTTTTTTCATAAGTTATTTATTCCTTTTTTTTTTTCCATGTAAATATATTTATTTTACTGTGGAGCTCTAACAACATCTGGATCGTAACATGTGCAGAATGTATGGTAGGAATGTGTTCTCTTGTAGGAATGTCAATCTGTATTCAGAGGGGGTCCGAGCCAGACCCCTGGGTCTTCTCATCGTGTATGCTCAGCCCACATTCAGTTTTCTCCTCTTCTCTCATCTAGGTCTATTTGAAATATGCAAAAGGTATGGATGAGGAATGTTTCAATACCTCCAAATTTTTAAGAAAATCAAGCATCAAAGGGTTGATATTTTTAAAACTTTTTTTAGTAACACTTTCTCTTCCTGACAGAAGGGGCAATCACACCGACACCCTCGTTCACACCAAAGGGTGGGAACTGGCCAGAGCCTCCACTGCACCTCGAGTGTCTTTATCAATTGAGCTTTTATTGCCATATCCCCGTGGAATATCCCAGCTGCCCTGAGGTCAATCAAGGAAAGTTTCTTGAATACATAAGCTCCAAAGAGCCAAAGTATCATCTTACAGATCGTTTTTAAAGCTTAAATTTATCAACCACCTTTGTGGTAAACAATGAATTATGAATACTGCAGGGCAGCCTTCTTAAATGACAGATGTAAAAAAAAAAAAAAAAAAAAAAGACTCTACTTTGTGCAGCGATTGTTACCCGCTCTATGAATTGTCTCAGTTTCAAAACCTTGCTGTTACAAATTGGACCTTTCTCCATTTTCTGAGAATATTGAAAAGAGCATATTTAACTTGTTCTGGCTGCAAATGGTTAACTTCCTGCGACTGCCGAAGGCAGCGAGGTGTGTGCGTCCTGCTTGTGTACAATTGTTCTCAGTGCTTCTTAAGGGTGAGTCTGGTTCTTGAAAATTAGCCAGGATCAAATGCTATTGCAGACAAAGCCAATAAAAATGTTGGATGTCTTTTGGGGATACCAAGTTTGGAAGAGAAGTGCAGTCCATACAAGCAAACAAGCTTTTGGAAAAGATGTACATAGTGACATGTTTGGTGCATGGTTTTTGCGGAAGGCTTTTGTCAAAAAGGAGGTGTAACCTTTCCCCCACAGACCTGAGAGCTGTGCCTTTTCTATGCAATATTACAGACGTTACATCGGAACCCAGATAGCTGTATTCACGTGTAGGTTTGGGCTGTAATCTAAACAATTGGACAGATTAAATGTACATGGAAATGAGCAGTCTTACTTTTGTAGTTTTATATTATACAATAAACAGTTAAAAGAGGAGAGAGGCGTGTTCGCAGTTTCCTTCTGACTGGAGCGCAACCAGCTCGTTGGTTCGTCACAATTTGCTTGTGTTGAGGAACAGCCCCCCCTCGGCCTGTGCCAGAGTTGGGGCCGTTGACTTTCTCACACCTTCTCAGCCCCAGGAGCACATTTCCCTCCTGGTTCTCCGCCCGCCCCCCCCCCCCCCCCCCCCCCCCCCCGCCGCCTCTTGGGCTCTTCTCGACCTCCCTATTCTCCCTTCTCTCCCCCAGCTGTCTCTCTCCCAGGGGGACCTAATCCGCTCATGACTCTGAAAACTCGTTTCCAGCTCCTGCCTCTCTCCCGAGCTCTGGAGTTAAGTATCTGCCAACCTTTGCCATCTCACACTCACCGTGTTTCCCCACGGGGGGCTGATCCTTTCCCTTCGGGCCTCTCTCCAGTGCCAGCCACTCTGTTCCCCGATGTCCGAGCTCTCCTGCCTCCTGCTCTCCATCCCTACCACAGTTTCCCCAAACCCTGGCCCTCTCCCCTCCCTGCCTGCAGCCGTTTCCTATCTAGCTTCCTACCTACTGTAACCACCACAGTGGTTTCTCTAACACCCTTGCTGCTACAGTTGACGTTACAAAGCACCAGTGGTTCGTGAATGTGTTCCACGTCCTCCAGCGGTGCCCCTTCCTCCCATCCCCAGTTTACACAATCTGGCCTTCCCTCATCTTCCAGAGGCTCATGGAGAAGATCCTGTGCCAGCTCCTTGGGCCATCTGTGATGGGAGTCATGGGGTCCAGCCTTGCCTGGCCTAGGCAATTCTGGGTCACCATACCAGCTGGTGAGCAAATGGAGCTAGATACGAGGGGCCTGTATAATGAGGGTTCCATTCAACCAGCAGTGGAATATTTGGGGGGGAGGGTTGGTGTTGGGGAGTTGATATAGGTCGAATTGTGTGCTCCAAAAAATGTGTGGGAAGTCCTAACCCCCCAGTACCTCAGAGTGTGACCTTAATTCGGAAATAGGGTCTTCAACAGAAATAATCAAATTAAAATGAGGCTATTAGGGTGGGCCCTAATCCAATTTGACTAGTGGCCTTATTAGAAAAAGGGGGAGATCTTGACACAGACAAGCACATAGGACACCATGTGAAGATGAAGGCAGAGATCGGCCTACAAGGAACACCAAAGCCTGCCAGCAAAGCACGAGAAGTTAGGGGACAGGCGCGGAGCAGATCCTCCCCCACAGCCCTCAGGAGGAACCAGCCTGGCCCACACCTGGATCTCTGACTTCCAGCCCGTGCAACAATACATTTCTGTGGTTGAAGCCTCTCGGTCTGTGGTACTTTGCTAGGGCAGCCCTAGCAAACTCCTGTAGGAGAGAGGGACAGGCAGGGTGAGCTCTTTCCAGACATTCCGGTGGAGATACTCATTAGGCAGCTAGAAATAAGAATCTGTTGCTCGGTAGAGTGGTTTGTCTCTGGAATACGAGCATCTGCTATTAATTAGAGATAGAACTTGGGCAAATCACTCACTCTCTCCGAGCTTGTGAGGGCAAGATAAAGTCGTAGCTCCTAAATCTTCGAAAATGTTAACGGTGCAATGAAAACGCAAATTACGAGCATGGTCTATCCTCATGCCCACAGTCGTGCCTAGCACATAGTAGGCACTCAAGATTTCTGTTGGATTAAAAGAAGAGAAAAGCCCTATTGTTCTCTTCTCTACCATATGGGAGAAGCACAGAACTCCGTCTTCTTTGTCTGGGTCCCAGGGCCGCTCCCATCCCAACCCTCTAGATGCCCCCATTCCCAGCACAACGTGTGCCTTTGCTTGTGTCCCTATTCTGCTTGTAGAAATTCTACCTGTCATTCCAAGGCCAAGCTCAGGAGCCTGTCCAGGAAGCTTTCTCTGCATCTCCTGACTCAGAGCCAACCTCTTCCTTTGCCGGGGGCTCTGCAGACCTCTGTAAATGCTCTTAGCAAGTCCTGCCCTGTCTTAGGTTAGCTCTGCACCATCTGTTCCCTCCACTACTTTCTGCTGTTCTGTGACCTTGTGATGTTCATCTCTGCCAGAGGTCAGCCGACCACGGCCCTTGGGCCAAATCCTGCCCACTGCCTGTTCAGGTAAACTTTTGTTGGAAGTCAACCGCATTTATTTATTTGTGTATTGTCTGTGGCTGCTGTCCTGTACAACGGCACAAGACCATACCATACCATATGGCTCTCAAAATTTAAATATTTGGCCCTTAACAAAAAAAGTTTGCTGAACCCTGGTCTATGCAAACCATGTAATGCTTAGGATGGTGTCTGATCATAGCTGGGGCCCCGTAGTGGGGCAGGGCACTGTCCCTGTGCTCAAAGGCTTATGTAGACGGGATACAGTACAGGTTTCAGGGGCAGGAGTCTCAAGGGTACCGGGTGCTGGGGGTGGGGCTGCAAAGGCCCGAGAAGGCAGAACAGTCAGCAAAGTCACACAAGAGTGGACATCTTCACAGAGTTTAAGACCTGGGAGGAGGCTTAGACATGGCTCTTGTGGCGAAAAGGCCCCATTTTACAGATATGAAAGCTGAGATGCAGAGAGAGAAGGTGATTATTGTCTAATGCAAGACATGGCTTACGGCTTTGGGGTTCAGAGTTTGGCTCAGCAACCAGACTGCCTGAGTTTGAATCCTGGCGCCGCCATTCGTAGCCTGTAACCTTGGGCAAGCTCCCAAATCTCCCTGTGCCTCGGCTTTCTCATCTAGAAGATGAGGGTAATGACCGAGCTGATTTCACGCGATGGTGGTGATTAAATGAGTCCATACAGGTAAAGTACTTAGTTCCAGGACATTCAAAAAAGAAGTCCACAAACATTAGCTGTGGCTTAGCACAACAGTGGGCAAGGCTAAAATCCACGTCTCCACTCAGTGTGTTTCAAGTTGAGCCGCAAGGCAAAGCTGGGGCATCTTGATGCAGAAGGCACGTTGTGTGGGGACACTACCATTTCCCAACACCATACTTGTCATGGTGGTCAGCCGTTTGATTACTGAGGACTGTGCTCTGAGCGTGTGTGGCAATCTGGGGTCCCAGCGTGCCTGTTGCCTCTTTCATCTTTGCTTTTCATTTCCTTTTTGCTCCTCTTGGAAAGGAATCTTTGACTGAATCTCGAGTAACGGTCTCCAGGGTTACCACTTACTGAGCGTTCACATGTGCCAGACATCCATGAGTGCTGGCGTGTGATCTCATGGACTCTGCTCCAGCCCTTTGAGGTTTATCTTACCACCTCAGCTTTCCAGAAGAGGGAGTCCAGGCTCAGAGAGGTTAAGAAATTTCCCGAAGGTCACAGAGCTGGGATTGTGGGTTGGGCGGGCCTCTCTGACTCTTATAATCCCTTTAGCACCCTCTTCTATGGCCCATCATTCATTGCTCCTGCTGTCATGGAGGATGGGCGGGGGGGGGGGGGGGGGGGGGGGGGGCGGGCGGGCTAATGCCCCGAGGCCGGGCAAGGTGAGGGAATCTGGAGACATCATCCCAATCTGAGCTTTACCTCTTCCACTTGCCTGACCTCCAACAAGCCCCTTCACCTCTCCTCTTCTTCATAGGGGTGTGGATCCCTCTGGCACACTGAGGCATTGCCCTGAGGGACAAGAGGAAGATGTCCCAGTGAGGCCAGCAGTGAACCAGCAGTTAGGACCGCTCTACAGGGCCGAATGCCACCTACGTTCCCTCATCCTGGCGCTCTGTGGACCTTGGACCAGCCACTCCCTGTCTCGGGGACTCGGTTGGCTCAGGGGCAAAAGAAGGGGGCAGGACTGCGCACACGCCACATGCTGGGGCCCGTGGCTCTCCCTGGCTGCAAGTTAGAATCCTGGGGACTCCGCCAGCATCTCTGGACGCTGGGGCCAGGCCTCGGGGATTTTGCAGAAACACTTGGTAGGAGGAGCCCGCTGCTCTGAGGGCACCAGTGCCAGCCTTGGGGGCTTCTGGGATGGCGCAGTGTGTGCATGACTGAGAAGGCGCACACGCTGGCATTGTCCCTGGAGCTGGGAACCCCAGCCCCACAGCCTGCCGGCGGCCCCCCTCCCTCCCCCCACCCCACCAGGCAGGGCGGCTGAGCCGCCAGCTGCTCGCAGGGCCTATTGTTCAGCAGTGACAGGCAATGGCTGCAGGAGCACAGGCCGGGGAGGCTGGAGAGGAGAGGGGGAGGGGTGGGGCGAGCAGGGGAAATGTCTCCCGACTGCACGCCCCAGGAGCCGGTGGGCAAACACACGTAACCACCCCCACCCCCTCCACCGCCCCGTTCTCCTCACTCGTCTTCTCCAGACGTGATCCTCCGTGGAAGGGTGTGTCACTGGTTTTGGGGGGTAGTGCACAGTCAGGCAGCCTCTAGAAAAGGAATTTTGGTCACTTATCTCCCAGCCGGGTGCCTGAAAACAGTGCCAGGTGGCTAAGTGCTTTTGAAATGGTGTTGTTCGAAGTCGATCCAATCCACATGCGTGTCTTAGGGAACGTGTCCTCGGGCCTGGAGAGGTTCCAGCGACGGGGACAATCATCCTCGACGTTTGTGTACAGCTCAGAGCTGTGGTACATTCATTTTATTCGATTCTCATGACTGTTCTGAAAGGCGTGGTGATGGGGGAAGCTGAGCAGGCCTGGGAAAACTGAGGTACACAGAGGGGCCCATGGGGGCTGGTGGGTGAGGTGGGGGAGAGGCAGTCCCAAGCTCTGGGCTCCAACCTTCATTACCTTCTGGTATTTCAGAGCTTAAAGAAATTGGCCAGAAACTTAGTTATAAAAGGAATAGTGGTTAACAGCAAGGCTTGGAGCCAGAAGTCCCACCTTGTCTTGGAGCTTTGTAACAGATTCAGGGGTAACTGAAGTCATTGACGGTGTCCGCCTTTCTCTCTCTGAGAGCCTCCCTCTTCTTTCCTCCCTGGAGTTGAGGGAGGCGACAGCAGCTGAGGCAGGGGCGGTGGGGGGGGGGGGGGACAGCCAGTGGCCTTCACCACTTCCAGTTGTCAGGCCCAGGCCCGTTCGTGACCCACAGTGCCATCCCAAACATTTAACCTCAAGGAAAGTTAGTCTCTGACTGGGTTGTCCTGGGTTGTCCCAGCTTGGAGACAAATTCTGAGTCCCCCCCCCCCCCAACCCAAACCGCTGCCCCTAAGCCTTGCCAGTGCTGAATTTCTTCCACCTGCCTAAGGGCTAGCCCTCAGTCTCTTTGTCTCTCTGTCTCTCCGTCTCTCTCTCTGTCTCACTCCCTCCTTCAGTCTCTGACTCTCAGTCTCTCGGTCTCCCTTCTTTGCCCTTTCGGTCTCAGTCTCTCTGCCTCCATCCTTCCGTCTCTGGCCTTCGTACTTCAAAGAAGCTTTGCTGCCAGAGTCTGCGGATGGCACAGGTCTCCCTGCCCTTGGATCCGGCAAGCTGGGCTTCAGCCCCTGCACAGTCCTGGTAGGGCTGGGGTGGTTCCCGGGGCAGGGGGGCTCACCTGTTCGTTGGGGGCCAGGGTGCTGCTGCCCCCTCAGTCCCCGCCTTCCCATCTGGGGCCGCCCAGCCACCTGGCTGCGGGGTCAGTCGGGGTTAAGAGGTTTTTTAGCTCCATTTTCCAGGTTGGCCTGACACAGCTCTGATTGGCTGGGCACAGCCGGCCTGCAGGCAGGGAGGGAGATTCTAAGCAGGGGGAAGGCTGGCTGAGCTGGTGGGGAGTCAGTGCCGGGCGAGGTGGACTCTGCACAGAGGCGAGGCGTCTGCCTGAGGGAGACAGGAGCCAGCGGTGCTGGCGGGGAATGGACATTGGAAGACTCCTGGGTCATTCTGTTCCAAGTGGTCTGCAAACAGACTGCACAGTGTGGGCCGAGGCTGTGCGGGACCCCAAGGGAGGCCTGATGGGTCGGGCTGAGGGCCTGTGCCCTTAGGGAGATAAGGAAGGCGAGACCACCTTCTTTAAAGCAACTTCATTCTGCTGGACACTGGCGCGGGCCTCTCTCTGGCCACCCTCTCACGGATCCATACAGGGAAACTGGGGCCCAGAAAAGTTAGGCAAGTTGTCCAAGGCGGCACAGCTGGTAACTTGGGTCTTGGGGCGGGGGGGGGGGGGGGTGGTGGTCGGTGGAAGAAGAGCTCCCACCCAATGAGACTGATCCCTGTGGGTCATAACAACCAGGGGACAGACCCCTTTTCAGCTGGAAACAACCCGGGAGCTTATGTGATGGCCGGTAGCAGCAGGAAGACCGACGGGGGCAGACCAGGTCAGGGAGCCCTCGTGGTGTCTCATTTGTTCTTTCATTCAATTAGCCTTTGTTGGCTCACCCCCCGCCCCCCCCCCATCCCCAGGACGGCAGATGGCACCACCACTCACCTAACCGATGAGGCCAAAATCCCTGGGGTCCTTCCTGACCTTCCCCCTTTCCCCCCCACACCCCCACCATGAGCAAACCCTGTAAACTCTGCCTTCCAGATAGAGGTGGGCCCTACTGGCTCCGTCACCTTTCACCAGGATTATCACACAGCCTCCCAGCTTGTCTCCCCGCTCCCAGCCTTGTCTGCATCGTCTGTCTTCAACAGAACAGCAGAATGATCCTTCAGACATATGAATCATTGCTGTGCTCCCCAAAACATACACGTGAATCACCTGGGGATCCTGTGGAAATGCAGATCCTCACTCAGCAGGTCTGGGATGGGGCTGAGCACCTGCATTGCCAACAGGCTTCCCGGAGACTCTGGCCCACGGACCACACATCAAGTAGCCAAGTGTTGGATTATGTCACTCCCAGGCATAAGCCACTCCTGGCTTTCCCAGGATGGAATCCAAAGTTCTCCTCATGGTCTTTGTGGCCCCCCGCTACTTCCCTGACCCCGCGTCTCCCCTCTCCCCACTCACTCTGACCTAGTCCCACCCGCCTTCTTATCCTTCCAGCACGCTCTGCTTCCTAATGGCATACCTTGCCGTGTTTATGTGATGACGGTGTCTCCCTCACCGAACTGTACAGCCCACGGGGGCTGGCATTGTGTTGCTGTGGCTGCATCGCCAGTGCCTGGCAGAAGGAAGTGACGCTCAGTAACTACCTGCTGCTGATGGAATGGATGGACTAGATCCCGTTAGGCGCCGTGGCTCCAGGACTGAGCAAAACAGATGGCACCCGTCCTTGTGCCATCAGCAGCCTTGTTCCCCGGCAGGAGGACGGGCATGGGGTTGAGTAACCCAACGGTTGTGGTCAATGAATACTTCCCGGTCTCTTCCTGTGCCTGCCCTGGGCTAAATGTTTTTCATGAAGTATCTCTTTTAACCCCAGTACAGCCCAGTAAGGTAGGCTCTGTCATTGCCAACTACTTCCCATTTCAGGGCAGCCTTCTGCTTGCCCTTCAGGGATCCACTTTCTCTCCCCCGGGCCAGTGACCTGAATTCCTCACCCTATCCTCCCTCAAGGGCAAAGCTGGGGGCAACCTGCTGAGAGGAGAAGAGGCCTCCCCTGCACCCCCTCCACTCCCTTGTGCTCTTGGGCAGGGGGAGCGGGGGGAGGAGGGGGACTGCACATTGGTCCCAGGCTTGTGTACAGTCTCCCCCCACCCCCCACCATGCATTGGTGAGGGATGGGATGGTGGGGTCACACTGGCTCCAGCCTGGAGGGAATCGCTGTGCTCAAGGGACATCATCCTAGGCCAGATAACTGATTGGGAGAAATAGTGTACGTGCTCGTCTTGCTGCCAGGTGAGAGATATTTCCCTTTCCCAACTGAGAAAGTTCTGTGCATTTAGCCTCAGCCATTCCCTCCGCAGCCCTCCCAGGGCATTGGCTGGGGAGGGGACAGCATCTGCCGGTGGCTGCTGCTAAGGGAGAGAGAGGGCTTGCCCAGCCCTGTCCTGAAGGAGAGAGGAGTGGGTAGCAGAAATCTTTTTGAAATTACTTTTGAAGACTTTTTTTTTATGAATAGACTTTTTACAGCATTTTTAGGTTTATAGAAAAAAAGTGAAAAAATACAGAGTTCCCACATATCCCTTCTCCCTGCCCCCCTAAAGTTTCCTCCATTATAACATTTTGTATTAGAGTGTTACATTTGTTACAGTTGATGAGCCAGGATCCGATGCATGATTATTACCTAAAGTCCACAGTTTACATTAGGGCTCACTTCTCCTCTTGTACATTCTATAGATTTTGACGCGTGCATAATGTCATGTGTCCACAATCACGGTATCATACAGAATAGTTTCTCTACCTCGAAATCCCCCGTTCATCCCTCCCCTCTCCCCCTGGGCCCCAGGCAACCCCTAATCTTTTTTCTGTCTCCAGAGTTTTGCCCTTTCCAGAATGTCGT
Organism: Acinonyx jubatus; assembly: GCF_027475565.1. Taxonomy (NCBI): domain Eukaryota; kingdom Metazoa; phylum Chordata; class Mammalia; order Carnivora; family Felidae; genus Acinonyx; species Acinonyx jubatus. The sequence continues at coordinate 80,668,582 of NC_069388.1, read as the reverse complement.
ATAGTTGGAATGTTAGAACATGTAGCCTTCTCAGACTGGACTCTTTCACTCAGCAATACACATTTAAGCTTCCTCCGTGTCCTTTCATGGCTTGATAGCTCAATTCTTTTTATTGTTGAATAAGATTCTACTGTCTGAATGTACCACAATTTGTTTATCCATTCACCTATGAATGGTTGCTTCCAAGTTTTGGCAGTTGTGAGTAAAGCTGCTATAAACATTCGTGTGCAGGCTTTTGTGCAGGCATATGATTTCGACTCCTTTGGATAAATAGCTATGCGCACGATTGCTGGATCATATGGTAAGAGTATTCCTTGTAAGAAACTGCCGAACTTGTCTTCCAAAGTGGCTGTAGTGCCAACAATGAACAAGAGTCCCTGTTGTTCCACGTCCCCATCAGCGTTTGGTGTTGTCAGCGCTTTGGACTTTAGCCATTCTAATAGGTTGGTAGTGTTACCTCACTGTTGTTTTAATTTGCAATTCCCTAACGACATATGATGATGATCTTTTCATATGCTTATCTGTCATCTGTATATCTTCTTTGATGTAGTTCAAGTCTGTTCAGACCTTTTGCCCATTTTTAATTGGTTTGCTCTTTTCTTATTGTTAAAAAGTTCTTTGTGTATTTGGGATACCAGTTTTTTGATCACTTTTGTGTTTTGCTAAGATTTTCTCTCAGTCTGTGGCTTCCTTTCATTCTCTTGGTAGTGTCTTTTGTAGAGCAGAAATGCTAAATTTCACTGAAGTCCAACTTAATTTCTTTTTTACTTGTTTATTTTTAATGTTTATTTATTTTTGAGAGACTGAGAGAAGCAGAGCGCGAGCAGGGGAGGGGCAGAGAGGGAGGGAGACACAGAATCGGAAACAGGCCCCAGGCTCCGAGCTGTCAGCACAGAGCCTGACACAGGGTTTGAACCCACAAGCCATGAGATCATGACCTGAGCCGAAGTCGGACGCTGAACCAACTGAGCCACCCAGGTGTCCCTAATTTTTACTTTCATGGATCATCATACTTTTGGTGTTTTATCTAAAAAGTAATTACCAAATCCAAGGTCACCTAGATATTCTCCAACGTTATCTTGTAGATGTTTTAAGTAGTTTTTCATTTTACATTTAAGCCTATGAGATTTGTTTTGAGTTAATCTTTGTGACGAGTACAAAGTCTGTGTTTAGATTCATTTGGTGTGCTGTGAATGCTCAGTTGTCCCAGCACCTTTTGTCGAGAGGGCTATCATTTCTCCGTTGAATTGTCTGTGCTCTTTTATCAAAGATTAGTTATTATATTTGTGTGGGTCTGTTTCCAGGTACTCTGTTCTCTTCCATTCATCTGCATTTATTCTTCTTCCTATACTATGCTGTCTTGATCAGTATAGCTTTAAGTCATGAAGCCAGGTGGTCAGAACTTAAACTTTGTTTTTCTCCTTCAATATTGTGTTAGCTGTTCTGGGTCTTTGGCCTTTGCATATACACTTTAGAGTAGGGTATATGTGTCAGGGTACCTAACCAGACCCTGATTGGGATTGTGTTGAATCTACGGGTTAAGCTTGGAAGAATAGGCATCTGAACAATATTGAGTCTTCCTCTCCATGAACATGGAATACCTCTCCATTTATTTCAATCTTCTTTGATTTCTTTCATCAGCATTTTTTATTCCTTCCTTATCTATATCTATTTTGCACATATATTTTGTTAGATTTATACCTAAGTATAAAAAGTGTTAATATGGTGATGTTTTATGGTGATATGTTTTTATTTATTTTTTTAAGTTTGTTTATTTTGAGAGATATGGTGATATGTTTTTATTTATTTTTTTAAGTTTATTTATTTTGAGAGAGACGGAGACAGCACATGTTGGGGGTGGGGGCAGAGAGAGAGGGAGACAGAGAATCCCAAGCAGGCTCTGCACTGTCAGCACAGAGCCCAATGTGGGGCTCGAACTCACAAAACCATGAGATCATGACCTGAACCGAAACCAAGAGTTAGACACTTAACCAACTGAGCCACCCAGGTGCCCCACTGTTGTTTTTGATTTCGAATTCTAAAACATTCAACATCTCAACATTCCAAGCAAGAAACAAGCTGCATCCTGGCCTTCCAATAACTTCCCACTGAACTTAAACTCCCAACTCCTTCCCTGACCAGTCCCCCCATCCAACCTCATTTTTCCTAAGTGTTTTGACCTTGCTTAGTGCCCTGCCACTCCATTAGACTTTCTGAAGTTGGACCACCACTCTAAGCTTGGGTCTGCCTCAGGACTTTTGCATTTGCTGTTCTTTTCCCCTCTAGCTTTGTATTTTGTTGAACCCTATGAAATTAGTATTTTTGTAGACCACAAAAAAGTAAATATGTGTGATTACATGGGGTTCTACCTAATATATCCCACTGTTTCTCATCCTCCAAGACTCAGCTCAAATGCTGCCTCCTCAGAGAATAGCCATCCCTGACCACCCAACCCCACCTCCAGCCAGCCAGACACATCACTCGGTTTTATTTTCTTCATAACATTTATCACCATGTGAGGTCATCTCATTCATTTATTTGCTTCCTTGTTTATTACCCATTTATTTCCTGTAGTATATAAACCTCCTAACAGTAGGGAACTTCTCCTGGCCAATAAATTCTTCAGAGACCAGATGGGCTAGGGACCCCAGATATTTATACCATTCTAGGGAAGGGGAAGCCTCCCCCACTCCAAAAACTTGACTAACGTCATATTTCCAACCAGTTTTCTTGTTGGGAACAGACCCTGATTTATCTGACATAGAACAATAGGGAAACATGATATTTTCCCCATAAGTGTTGAGGACCAAATTCAAAATCATGTGGTTGAACAGTAGCATGGCTTGTTCAGAAAAGAAATTCTATTGGAGGCAGAGAACACCAGGTAAGAACCAACTCTGTCCCAGCAACACCCATTTGTTTCCTTGGCCACCACCCCTACCAGCCTATCCTCTACTCCACAACAGAAGGGCTTTCCTTACACCACCACCCTCCTCCACCCACCTACCTCCCCCGGCCCCCCCACCCTCATCCCTGGCCAGTGTTCCTCCAGATCTATAACTTTTGGTGGTTCCTATTGCCGGACCCTGCTCTCTCCTGCCCTGTGGATTCTTCCTGGAGTCCTTCCTCCCCGGTACCTAACCAGACCTTGCCTGTCCTTTGGAGCTAAGAGTTAAGCCCCACCTCTTCCGAGAGCCCTTCCTGTCTGCCTGACAGTGCAGGTCTTCCATCAGTGACCTGTTATCTTGCTCAGCTCACAGGGTTTCTTTGAGGATTGCTGGGCCCTGTTTCAGAGCTCAGGCTCCAGAAGAATAGGGACCCAGTCCAGAGACTGAGCACCAGCCTGCTGCCTCCAAGTGTGACTTGCTGGAAGGGGAAGGAGGAGAGACTGAGGGGCCTCCCATTGAGGGGGGACCTTTGTCTCCTCCTTGGTGGGGCCAGACCCCGAAGAACACACCAGCTCGGATAGGTGGGGCATGGTCTCCCCGCTCCCCAGAGAGGCCACGCAGCAGCCCCTCCCTCCCCCAGTGTGGAGCCGGGCTGACTCAAGTGGCAGGAAAAACGACCCCCCCCCCTCCAAGCTGCTGCACATCTGTGCCCAGACAAAGCCAGCTATTAATCCTAGCTTTTGTGTGAGTGTTTGGGTGTTGAATTCCACTTGGATCTGCCGGCTTTTGGAAAGGGAGATTGGAGGGGATTTAGTGACAACAAAAGGAACCCACTGAGGGGAATGGGAGGGGCCAGGGGAGCCAAGAAACCCAAGTGCATTCACTCTGAGCCTGGTGGGGGCTCCCGGGAGCCCAGCTTCAGCGAGAGTCTAGCAAGGCTCCCAAATTCCCAGGGTCTGAGTCACAAAAAGGGGCCACTCCCCAAGAGAAAAACACCAGCTTCGTGGGTCTGCCTTGCAATCCAGATGCTGCCTGGGGCTGAGGCTCCAGCTTGACAGGGCCTGGGCACTGCCCCTTTCAGAATGGGGCAGCCCATCGCCTAGGGGAGTCCAAGGGTTGGGAGACTGGAGATAGGGACCAGGCAGAAGGCTGGAGCCCCGGGAGGGGTGGGGGTGGGTCCAGATCAGGGAGAGCCTCAAAGCCACCCTAGGGAGTCAACAACACAGCAATAAGGCCAGAGGCCCTGTGGCAATAGGTTGCCTAGTGGTCTGGGTTGGATTCTCCCTAGAAGTTCTCGGGCACCTGGTCCCAGCCAGAAGCTCAACCTCCAGGGAATCCAGTCCACACAAACCCTAACTCTGGCTCAAGCATCAAACACTCAGAATAGCCCAGGACAGGGTCTGAGTGTGTGTGGGGAGAGGGGCGGGGGGTGTGTCAGGCAATTCTGAAGGGGAAGACCTACAGGCGGGCGGCTGGTATGTGATTCTTTTACTTCGCCAAAGCTCTGGTGTAGTTACTACTTTGCTGGGAGAGCAGCCTGGAGTGTGAATGGAAACCCCCTGATCTGCCCCTGCCCCTCCTTGCTTTGTTCATTTCACTTTTTGAAATGAGCTTCCCATCTGTGGGTGCTTGACTCCAAATGTTCACCGAGTTTTCAGATCCCAACCAAGTACAAGTGGTTTTTTTTTTAATTTTTTTTTTTAACGTTTATTTAATTTTGAGACAGAGAGAGACAGAGCATGAGCGGGGGAGGGGCAGAGAGACAGGGAGACACAGAACCGGAAGCAGGCTCCAGGCTCTGAGCCATCAGCCCAGAGCCCGACGCGGGGCTTGAACTCACAGACCGCGAGATCGTGACCTGAGCTGAAGTCGGAAGCTTAACCGACTGAGCCACCCAGGCGCCCCAAGTGGTTTTAACTCTATGTGGTGTGGAGACACACTTAGAGCTTCCTCCCCTTTTCCCGACCTTCTGTGAGATGTCTGCTAAAATCATTCATTCATCCATTCGGTAGCTGACTGAACTATTGCTCTGCAGGCCAAGTTCTGGTTTAGCTGCTGAGCAGCAGATGCAAAATGTGACTCCCGACTTACACTTGTGTGCTCAACTAAGCCTCTGGTTTTACTTGACTATTTTCTAATGGTTGTGCACACTTAACGTATTTTTAAAAACATTTTTGGGGTGCCTGGGTGGCTTGGTCGGTTAAGCGTCTGACTCTTGGTTTTGGCTCAGGTCATGAGCTCATGATTCGTGAGATCGAGCCCTGAGTTGGGCTCTGCACTGACAGCATGGAGTCTGCTTGGGATTCTCTCTCTCCCTGTCTCTCTGCTCCTCTCTCTGCCCCTCCCCTGCTCACCCTCTCTTTCTTGCTCTCAAAAAAAAAAAAAAAAAAAAGAAAAAAAAAAACTCCAAACCCGAGTGTTTGGGGGCACCTGGGTGGCTCAGTCTATTAAGCGTGCAACGTCAGCTCAGGTCATGATTTCGCAGTTTGTGAGTTCGAGCCCCGCGTCGGGCTCTGTGCTGACAGCCCGGAGCCTGCTTCAGATTCTGTGTCTCCCTCTCTCTCTCTCTGTCCCTTCCCCACTAGTGCTCTGTCTCTCTCTCTCTCAAAAATAAACATTAAAAAAAAAACCCAAGCATTATTATTTGACAGTGCTACATTGGTTTCAGGTGTACAACATAGTGATTCAGCTTCTCTATACCTTATGCTGTGCTCCCCACAAGTGTAGCTGCCATCTGTCACCACACGAGGCTATTACAATACCATTGACTGTATTCCCTATGTTGTATCTTTTACTCCCATGACTTGTTTATTTCATAACTGGAAGCCTATATCTCCCACTCCCCTTCCCCAGTTTTGCTCATCCCCACCCCTCCCCCTCACCCCTCTGGCAACTGTCAGTTTGTTCTCTGTATTTATAGGTCTGATTCGGCTTTTTGTTTGTTTATTAATTTGTATTGTTTTTTTTTTTAGATTCCACATATGGTATTTGTCTTTCTCAGTCTGAGTTATTTCACTTAACATAATACTCTTCGGGTCCATCCATGTTGTTGTAAGTGGCAAGATGGCATGCTTTTTAAGGGCTGAATAATATTCCTCTGTGTGTGTGTGTGTGTGTGTGTGTGTGTGCGTGTGCGTGCGTGCACGCGCACGTGTGTGTGTGTCACATCTTCTTTACATGAATGTTTTCTTCTATCTTAACCAACTCTGGAAATAAACTCAAATCATTCATTTATTCATCCCCTCACTCATTCAGCACAGGTGAAATCAGGCTGGCCCACCAGGTAGGTCCTTTATACTAAAAAATCTCGATTGTTCCCCCAACTCTTCCTGGTCTTCAGGGAAGAGGGCCTCACAGGTGCTCACTGTGCTGCTGTAAAGGCTCTCTCCCCCCAACACCGTTTCTGAGGACCTGGTCGCAGGCAGCCCTGCTCTGGAGGGAGGTGCAGAATAGGTAGGCTGGTTGCTGCCTCCAGGGACGATGGCCTCCTCTGGGTCAGGGAGCAGGCACAGCTTCTCTAGCTCCCAGATGGAGCCTTCTAGAAGACCAGAGAACCACTCTTCCCAGTTTTGCTAGAGGGCATCTGTGCTGTCATGGGGGAAATTCCGCGAGCCTGGGTGAAGGTCCCTGCCGCTGCACTCACTGGAGAACTCCGGGCCAGCGGACATGTCACTCTGTACTGAAGAGCTGGGCCACCTTGGTGGGAGCTTTCTTCTGGGTTGCTAGTGAGGGGCTTGGCAGCACGGATATGGTCGTGGGGGTCGAGAGGATGGGTGAGTGGAGGTGAACGTGGGACTAATCCCTTAGTTCCACATTGCAAGGGTGGGGGGCAGCGAACAGTGGCAAGATAAGTTTGCGGGCCTTGGGTGGCCCTGAGGCGTCCCCGAGTAGGCGGTGATGAACGGAGCTACTGCAGAGGAATGGTCAAGATGAGGCACCGGGCTTTGGGGGCATTTGTACAAAGAAGGCACTGGGCATGTGGAGAAGGGACTGTGGTTTAGAGCCCTTACCATGGGTGGCCTCCTAGGTCCGGCACAGAGTCTAGAAGGCCCTTCTGGAGTCTGTGGGTCAGGGCTTTGGCTTCTGTCTCCAGTTTCCTTCCCGAGATGGTCAGAAGGGCCTCTGTGAGTGTCAGGACCGTCAGAGGCTCCCTGTGCAGCTGCTTGGGCAGGGAAAGGTCGGGCTTCCCAAATCAGAAATGATCTGAAGTGCCATTTATTGAGTGCTTTGTGCCAGGTATGTGGTCAGGACTATTATTCCCATTTTATAGCTGAGTGAGCGCACACTGAGACTCATAGAGGTTAAGGGCTTGACCCAAGGTCACACAGCTAAATAGCGGTGCATCCAGGACTTCAGTCCCTGGGTTCTCCTCCACCCTGATGGGGATTCCTCAGACCTCTGGATCCTCTCTTCCCCAATTCCACCTCCCTCAGCCATTTCAGAGTTTCAGAGTTCAACAATGTGGGAAAGGCCTGGAAGGAGGGGGGGAAATCCAATTTGAGCCTCTCTTTTGGCTTCTTGGTCAAAGATGAGATGCAGAGAGGGACATGAGTGGTCAGGGGGTTATCTGGAGAGTTCATTTCTTCAAGATGTCGACCCCACCCCCCCAGAAGAAATCGGAGTAGCAAATTTTGCTCTGGAAAGTAAATTTTTAAATTAAAAATAATTTTTTCCTTTAGACGAAAACAAGTATGTCCTTTGTAGGGCAGAGCTAGAAAATACAGAACAGCAAAAATTAAAATGTCACTTTGTATTAGAGGTGATGACTTCTAAAACCTTATGTATATTTTTATAAGTTCCTTTCTAAGTGCAGACACATACTCACACATACACATTGTCAGACTCTTTATTTTTCTAACAAAGCAAACTGTTACCATTATTATTTGGAATCTTTTTTTCACTCAATAATTTATCTGAACATTTTCCCAAGCAGGGACATATTTATTCATCTACTATATCATATTCATTGGCCGTGTGGCATTTCGGTTCTATGACTACACCATAATTCATTGAACTAATTTCCTAATGTTAAATATTTAGGAATTTCCCATTTTTTGTTCTTGCTATGATTAACAACTCTAGTTAAAATCTCAGTACATCCTTCTCTAGAATCTCAAAGTGAAATTGATGGGGCAAAAGGTGTGCCCAAGAGCCCTCAGGCAAGACTGTGGCCATTTATTCTCATAAAACAATGTTTGGGGGTCCTCCCACCCCCCAAACACACTCGCAATACCCTGTTGCCATTCCTACGAATATTCTTTCATTTAAAAAAAAAAAAAGGTTGACAATTTGATACATGAAATGCTATCTCATTATTGTTTTATTTAGCGTTTCTTTAATTATTAATTGAGGTCAACAGTTTTTCATGTGCCTGTTAGCCATTTTTATTTCTTCTCTGAATTACCCATTCACATCCTGCGTCCATTTTTCTATTGCATAATCTTTTTAACATAGTTGTCTTATTTAAGTGAATAGTTCTCAACCCTGGCATATTAGAATCACCGGGAAGACTTTTTAAAGAAAGAAAGAAAGAAAGAAAGAGAGGAAGGGAGGAAGGAAGGGAGGGAGGGAGGGACAAAGCCTCATCCCAGAGTAAATATTTGGTGAAGCCCGGCCATCAGTATTTTTTAAAGTGCCCTCGTGCTTCTAATTTGCAGCTATGGCTGAGAACCCTCGTTATAAATTACATTTCTCCCTGTCTGGCTCCGAATGCTTTTATTGCAGAACCTATTCTCCTTTCTTTGACACCAGTTTTCTCTTGTGAAAAATGGGCAGCAGAACTGGGAAGCAACACAGCACGCCCTCCTAAATTCTATAAATCCCATCAAGGAGGCCAGGGCTTCAGGAAAAAGGGTGAGGCAGATGCTGTGGTCAGGCTCTGTGCCAGGTGGATTGGAAGAAATTAAAAATGCTCGCTCAGGCCATAAGGCTTTCCCTGAAGACAGCCTGAGCTCTGAGTGGAGGGGGATGAAATTAAGTTTCTGCGCAACATGTTTGCTTCTCTGTTGCATCCACCTTCGGGCGCACAGCAATCTTGCCCTCTCTGGGGCTTCGAGGTTTAGAATTAAAGTCTTCTCTAAGGCATTTGCTCCCCTTTCAGTTGCCAGCATGAGAAAAGACTGTAGGTCCAAGGAATCGGGTCCTCTAGGAGGGAACTATCCCCCTGGCTCACAGGTCTGCCTTGAGGGGGTCTCCCAGGGGGTTCGAGGGCCACCTCCACTGCCTCTTGTCCTTTCAAGGGGTTTATGACATTGTCAGAGCAAACTTACTAGAATTCTGTTAAAACCCGAAGGATCCTCCCCACGCCCACTGCTCCACCCTGGTGCAGGCTGTACAGGTCCCACCTGGTGCATAGGATGGGATGAAAGGGTCTTTCTGGTGATTCACTCAGGAAGTTCCCTGGAAACCCCCAGGCTGGCGGGGTGCCAATCCAGGTCGTGTGGCTGAAGCCTTGCAGTGGACAGCAAACTTGGGTCTTCTAGGTGTTACTGCCCCAGAGGAAGGTGGAAGCCATGCATGAATCCTACTCCACCTTGTGCTGGTACGTGACCCTGAACCTCAGTTTCTTCATCTGTAAAATGGAAGTAGAGTTGCCAAGAGGACCAAAAAAGCAGTATGTAGTGCACTGTGGATCCCGAGTAAATGCCAGGGGTGCTCCGTGTATGTCCCTCCACATCCTTTCTCTACCTTCACCAGTCAAACCTGAAGGCTTCGAGTCCAGCTTGAATTCCCACCCTCTTTCTTATCCCCGTGTCCCCCACTTATTCCTTTGTTGCGAGGCAAAGGAGGCAGCACCAATCCCCGCCTACACCAGAAGCTGTACCCCTCCACCTGCATTGAGCCCCCTGCCTCATCTTCTCCCCACTCCCTGAGAACCCCACACTCCCCAAAGCCCTGGCGCTTTCCCACCCAGACCTGACCAAAGTATTTACAGTAAATACTAATTTTTGTTGAGTTTATTTTGTGCCTGGGACCATGCTTCATCTGCATTATCTGGGTAACTATTCACAGGAATCTTTTGTCATCCCATTTGACAGAGGAGGAAAGTTAGACTAGTTCTGCATAGCTTGCCTAAAATTACAGGGCATTAGGGAACAGAGCTGAATTCTCACGCCACCATGCTCTGTGTTCTGTATTATATACACTGACCTTCTCCTGTGTGCCTGGCCCCAAGGAGCTTAAACTCCAGTAGGTGTTCTCCACGCCCCCACTCCCCCACTCCCCCTGCACCCTGCTCATCTCTTTAGGATTTAGCCTACTCTGCCTTGAATTGGTATTTTCTCTTATCTCCTTGGACCATGAGTTCCCCCAGGGCAGAAAATATGCTTTTGTTATCTTATTCATCTTCGAGTCTGGCAATGCTTAGAACGTTGTAGGTTCTTAAGTTATTTTTCTAATTCTAGAGTAAAAAGTGTTCATTCTAGAAAAAAAAAAGGAAAACAAAAAAAGTGAAATAGAAAACAAGTATCACCTGTGAATCCACCACCCAGAGAAAATCTTTGCAAATATTTTGGTGAATTTCCTTCTAATCACATGTATATATATATAACATATATATGTAATTTAGACAAATACGTATTTTGCACAAAGTGGAACAACATACAAGACCATTGTTTTGAACATTTTTATTTATTTTTGAGAGACAGAGACAGAGCATGAGTGGGGGAGGAACAGAGAGAGAGGGAGACACAGACTCCAAAGCAGGCTCCAGGTTCTGAGCTGTCAGCACAGAGCCTGACACAGGGCTTGAACCCATGAACCGTGAGATCATGACCTGAGCTGAAGGACACTTAGCCGACTGAGCCATCCAGGCACCTCCAAGACCATTTTTAAGAAAGATTTTATTCCCAAGTAATCTCTATACCCAACATGGGGCTCAAACCCACAACCCTGAGATTCTAGAGTCAAACGCTCCACTGACTAAGACAGCCAGGTGCCCCTACAATATTATTTTTATGCTGCTTTTCAACCTTATATCATGAGCAAATCCCAGATCATTAGAAATTCTTTGAAAATGGGATTTTTGATGGCTGTAGTTTGTTCTCTCATGTGACAGGTCCCCTTCCTGTCTAAAACACTCCCATAGTGTTGTGGTTCTTTTACAGTTTCTCTGATTATTCCCATAAGAGAAATATCTGAAATGGAATTGTTGGGACAAAGAGAAGAGATATTTGCAAGGCTCTTGACATATCACAGCTGGCTCTGAACAAACCCCTGCTCTCCCAAACCCTCTCTTGTCTCACCTACTCAGGTGTGCCCATTGACCAGCCAGAGGCCCCAACTCTCTAGGGCCCCCTCTCATTCCTAACCCACCTGCTCAGAAGCAGGTGGGAGGGTCACCTGGTACGTGAGACTGGAGGGACCTGGCCAACCTACGCCCAAATCTCCCGCTCTCTGACTTGGACTCCATCAACAGAATTATTCCTTGGGTTAAGGGCAGTGTGGCTCAGATGCTTGTAAAACGTCTCTGGCTGGAGACCATGACTACTAAACCATGAGTACTAGGCTATCCTTCTTTGTCACTAGGTTAACAGGGCTAGAACCCACGAACCCTGAGATCATGACCTGAGCCGAAGTCGGATGCTCAACCAACTGAGCCACCCAGGCGCCCCGAGGGAGCTTTTAGATCAGAATCTTGGAATGTATCCCCAAACCCTGCTTGGATGGATTTTCATTCTGCCTGTAAATGACCTCCATAAAGCAGTGGCCCACAGTTCTTTAGCAGGAGGCTGGGCACAGGAGCCACCCCAGGTGCTGTGAGCTCCTCAGGGCCACGGACAAGACAGAGCGCTTTTCCAGCTCTGCTGTTAACAATTTGGGGTTAATCTAAAGAGATGCTAAGTGGATCAGTTCTTTGAGAAAATGTGTGTCAGTTTCCAAGTCACCCCTGGTCATCATCCAGGAAAGACAGTTTTCATTAAAGAACGCCAGGGCCGCCTGTAGGAACACTTCTCCCCGTGTCCCCAGGCACTCAGCAGCAGACGTGAATGGCTGCGCGGAGCGGCCGCTAACTGAGCGAACAAAGACGGGATCGGAGTCCTCCCGGGGCCCGGTGGCCTGCGGGACAGAGCCGGGCGCCCCAGAGCCGCTGCGCTCAAACTTCCGCGGACGCAGCGGTCTCGGAGGGCCTGCGGGTCTCGGCGCTTGCGGGGTGCTGAGACTCTGATGCCGAGGGTCTGGGCTGGCCCGAGAGTCTGCGGGTCTAACAAGTCCCGGGGGGGAGGGCAGGGGCGCCTCCGGGCGGCGGGACTGGCTCAGGCCGGGGGCGAGCAGGAGCGGGCGAGCGGGAGCGCGCGAGCGGGCGGAGGGGCAGCGGCGCCAGGGACCCGGGGTCCTCGGAGGGGAGCGGCCACGGCAGGCGGGCGGGCGGCTCCGGGACGCCCGGCCCGCTGACTCGTACTCGGGCGCCGCCGCTGGGGGAGAGCCAGAGCCCACAGGGGCTCGCGCAGGGTAGCAGGAGGCGGGAGGTGTGGGGGGGCGAGGGCGGCAACTCAGGCTTCTCTGCTCTGCCTCCCGGCCCACCGGGCCCGGGCCTCTCGAGCCCTCCCTCTTCCGCAGATGCCTGTGGCGAGGGCACAGGGCTCGCCTCCTTGCCCACGGGAGGAGACAGGAGGCTTCAAGGGCACTCCCGGCCCCAGACCACCGGTCTAGCGACCTGGAACCCATCTCGCGGCCATGTGGCCTTCAGCACCTCACTTCACCTCTCTGGCCTCAGTGTCTCCTTGTGTAAAGCAACCGGTTTGGAGAGGCATGGTTTCTGAGGTCCCTTTCAGCTCTGGAGGGCTGGGATTGTCCATCTTGACGGTGTGAGTGGGACTAAGATAGGCAGGGAGCTACATACGCCCTGGAGGAGGAAGGAGGATGAGTTGGGAGGCAGGCAGCCTGGCCTCCAAAAGGGAAGGTCCCTGTGGGAATCCCCTCACTATCTGAGGGCCTGGTTTAGGGTCACGTGTTTGCTAGAGGATGAGGGAAGGAACAGGAAGGAACGTGCAGACTTGACTGGAAAATCCAGCTGGACAGGAGACAGCTCCTGGCTGCGCCTCCCACCGGGGCTGGAGGCCGGCTTGGCCCTGGCCCGGCATCACATGCCCTGCTGTCCGGTTGCCCCATCCAGGGCCGCAGCTGCCACCCGGATGGGAGCCCCTGAACACAGTGTCTAGTAAGCTTTGAGGCTTCACACGTGCTCCCAAGATCGTGTGGAAATGACCTTATCTTCAACTTAAATCCGTTTTTCCTATAGATTTACTGAATGAGTTTAAAGACACTAGTTCTTAATTTATGAGCTTGGCGGCAGCTTCCAACACATTCACCCGGAGGCCTTCAGGTCCTCCCCAGCCCACGCCTGTCCCCCTCTGCAAGAAGGGAGGCTCACACAGGATGTCCAGATGGCTCAGAGAAGTACAGAAGATGGTCCGGTTGCAAGTGGCACAAATGCCCCTGCAAGTGGCTTAAAGATCAGCGCACCTATAGAATATATAAATACGTGTGCCATGTGACACGTGCATCTGCCTCACGGATTCACCGTGAAGGTTGAATGCTAGGCAGCAGGAAGGGCAGGGGCGTGACGGGGCTCGGGCGCAGCGGGACTGTCCCAAGATCAGGGACTTGAAGTACCACAGCAGCTCTTCTCCAAACATCTAGAGCAAGGGAATCCTTAGCAAACCACACAGAGCATTGGAGGAAGGTCTGCTGAGGCCCAGACCGCTTCACCTGGGCCTCTTTGGAAGAAGTGCCAATAGGTGCCTTGTGGGTGAAAGTGGGACGGCAGGCCCTTGGGTTGGGGGCTGAGGAGGGCTGAGAGGGGACAGACTGGGGAGGCTGCCTCGCGAATCTCTCTCTACCCAGAGAAGGCACTCCTTGGAAGAAAGACCCCATGACTTTGATGCAGAAGAGGGAGCGAGGGGGGTTGTTAACCTCGAGGGTGGGCCCCACCTCTGCGAGCCATCTCTTCCAGGCTGGAGACTCTGGACTAGGATCCCTGCTTGTCAGCCCCCAGGAGCTGTCCTTGAGGCGCACACCTCTGAGCTTGATGGCCTTCCAGTGTCCCATTGCTCCGTGCTCAGCTATTCCCCTGGTCACCCCTGCCCAGAGTGACCTCTCACCTCTCTGGATTCCTCTGACTTCTGTTTTGGCTCTCAGCCCTCACAGCAGGAGGTCTGTAAAGCCCCGGGTGGGGTGACGTGGGGCCTGTTGCCCAACCTCAGTGTTATTACCTGTGGAATGGAGATAATCACCGTAGATACTTCAGGGGGTGGGTGTGAGTCTCAAATGAGATTACAGAGCTCGAGAGGTACAATGGCGCCTGGACTTTAAACTCCAGCTTTAAATCCAGCCTGTCTGCTGGGGGTTTGGGGCAAGTTAACTTAAGCTTTCTGGGTCTCAGTTTTATTATCTGTGAGGGGAGATGAGAAGAATGGCACCTATTTCCTAGGACTGTTGGGAGAATAAACGAGAGAGCGCTTTGAGCTGTGCCTGGCACTTACTACGTGCCAGCTTTGTTGCTACAGGGCTGGGCATTGAGCTGTGTGGATAGGAAACCCCCATGAAATAACTTGAAAACAAACCCAAACACCCCAACCTGCCTCCTCTCATCGGGCCTTATCTCCGCAGTTAGCTAGCGCTGCATGTGGCGGGAGTTTGACACAGCTTTGTTGATTCACTATCCAAAAAGCGGCCAGATGCCGGTCTCTGTGTTTTTCTTACCCATTTTTCCCCTTTATGGTGGGGGGTGGTGGGGCGGTATCACCAACTCTGCTGGGAAACCGATGAAAGTCATGGATCCCCAGACAGGTGCTCAAGAAGCAAATACTCACAATATGTTGCACAGAATTTCAGGGGACTCCTAGACCCCCCGAGGGTGAGGGTGACAAGCCCCTCTTTAGATGATACACCCTCCACGTCTTGTTTGTTGGTCTTACTCCAACAAAACAAAAGCTGTTTCTCCTCCACTCATCAGTGCCCGGCACCTTGGCTTCCACCCTGGCTCCGGTCCCCCGGTTACCTCTCCCCAGGGCCCCTCGCTCAGAGCCTACATCAAGCCACGACCCTTGGCTAGGAGTTAAAAACAACACCTGTTCAGCATTTGAGGGTTGAAAACGGGGTGTGGGGGGGAAGTGGGGGTGGGCAGGGGGAGGGGGGAAAAGAAAAGAAACAGAAGAAGCAGACTCAACGTAAAAAAAAAATCAGACAGAAGGAATCATCCTCCAAGCCAAACGCCGTAATTCGCAGGGCTCTTATTCGCTGAGTGGGACTAAATGGTATTTATGACCAAGAGGCCCTGGGCTCACCCCAAGCTGAGCAATTCATTCAGTTGCCCAAACTCCGGCAGCAGGGAAGAGAGGCACGGGGCTGGGGAGATCAGACAGCTTGGAGGGGGAGATTTTATTGTTCACGACTTGTGTGATTCTTTATCTACTTAACGTTAAGTGTAGTTTCCGAATTTTAGTACATGTTTCTGGGAAGATGATGACCTCAAACAGTGTCTGTTCCCTTTAAGGTTAATTATGGGCTTGGAATTGGGTTCTATGCTGTGGGGCCCATTCATTCATTCATTCATTCATTCATTCATCCAAGATTTATTAGGTGCCTTCCTTACACATGAGAAGCTGTTCTAGGCACTAGAGATACAGCAGTGAACACAGCAACAAAGGTCCCTGTCCTAATGAAGTTTACAGTTTTGGCAGGAAAGACAGATAACACAAAATGAACAACAGATACATGTTGGATGGTAATGTGTACTGAGAAGAAAGACACAGCAGGCAGGGGCTAGACAGGGTGGCAGGGTGCTATTCTAGCTAGTGCTTAGGAAAGGCTTCTTTGAGCAGAGGCCTAGGGGACGAGGGACAGAGCCATGCAGAGGCCTGGGAGGGGGGTCCCAGGGCGGAAGGAAGGCCATCCACCAGGTTGGGTTGGGACAGCCCAGCATGACTGAGGACCCACAGGGTCAGTTCCCACAGCTGGGGGTTTCTGGATGGCAAGGCTGGGATGTCCCCAGCCCTTTGGCGGAACCTTTCCCAGGGCTACATAGGTCCTTCCTGGCCGCGTGCTTGGACCTCTCTTCCATGCTGAGAGCACCCCAAGGGCCGTTTCTTCCTCAGCCTTACCCCTCCCTGTTGTACCTACATTTTGCGGAGCCCAAGACTTTTGCTGAAAGCTGGATGGAGTTGGCGATATTTCAAGATGTTGACCTTAAGAAAGGCTATCCTGTTTGCTGTAGACTGAATGCGTGTGATTTGTGCCTTCTTGGAATTCGTATGTTGAAATCCTTACCCCCAGTGCAATGGTATTTGGAGGTGGGGCCTTTGGGAGGTGATTAAACCTTTGGGATGGGATTCATGCCCCTATCAGGCACCCCAGACAGCCCCTCCGCCCCTTCTGCCATGTAAGGATGCTGTGAAAGAGAGCTGTCTATGAATCAGGACACAGGCTCTCACCAGAACCTAGCCAGGCTGGTGTCCCGACCTTGGACTTCCCAGCCTCCGGGACTGTGAGAAGTATTTTTGTTTAAGCAGCCTGAAGGGCCTAAGACCCTGTTAGAGGAAACAGAGGGGATAGAGAAACTAGTCACATGACACCGGCAGGAAACAGTTAGGTACGTCCAGAATGTGGGGCATTCTGTAACACAACTGGCCTGGCCTCTTAAAGAAAACAACCACACTGTAATAAAAAATAAAAGGATGGGAGGACTGGTCTAGATTAAAAGGAACATATAGTCAAATGGGATGCATACTCCTTGAGCAGACCCTGGTTTGAGCAGCCAAGCTATAAAAGACATTTTAGGGACACTCTGGGGAATTCAAATGGACTGGTTTTCAAATGGTATTTGTATATTATTGTTCGTTTTCTTAAGTGTGATAATAGTATTAAGGTCAAATGAGAATATCTCTGTATTTTGATATGATGTTGATGTGTGTGGCAGGGACATGTGATGATATCCATAATTTATTCTGAAATTATTCACCCAAGTAAATAAGTAAATAAAATCTAAGATACCTAAGGTCTAGAATGGCTCAAGGAAGGGAATGAGATGCCCCAAGGGACATGGTCCACCTTCCTGAAGTTGGCTGGGCCCTAAATACTTGACAGACCCCAATGGGTGCACTTTCTGTGTCCCGGAAGGGAATGTGCACAGCACCTGGCGTTCAGTTGCTTAATCGGAGGTGAATGAGTGGATGGTCTCTGTGGGACTGAGTACTCGCCCCTTAACACCGACACCCCACCTACCCTTGACGCTCACCGCGAAACAATTAACAACGTGAGCAGACTGTCAAGGGTCACGTTTTATGGAAATGCCTTGTGAGGTCTCTCTGGATGATTGCAGACGTCACTGCCATCTGCCTGCCCCCTCCCCGCTCCCGGAGCGCCTCCAGCATCTCCTGGCGCCCCGGGCAGGGCGCTCAGTTATTTCTGGAGCCTCAACCTTCAGGTGGAGAGTACGCTGCTCATAATCACCAGGTCATGAACAGCTGGCCTGCCGGGCCCTAATTATTTCATCGAATCAGGGGCTGCATCCTAACAGCCTGTGTCTCAAAAGACTCCCAAGTCAGGCAAGGCACATTGTGGGCACCCAGTAGAACTTGATGCTGTTATCCTAAATAACAACAACAACAATAATCATAGTACCGAACATTTATTGAGCACTTAGTATTTCCGTGTGTCACGCTAAGTGTCTAACATGAGTTATGTCTTTAATTCTACTCAGAAGCCTGTTTGGGTCTTTTTCACGCTAATTCCTATCCCCATTTTGCAGACTGGTTCATGGTCTCACAGTTAGGCAGTTCCAGGATTCAAACTCTGGTTGCCTCGTTCCCGCTTCTCTCCCAGGAGGGCCCTGGAAGACGTGGCCCTGGAAGACTGACTCAGGATTCCTTTGTCGTGGGGCTGCTGAATGCCTGAAGAAGCTTCCTAGGAAAGCCGTGAGCCACCAGGGCCCCAGGGACTCTAGTTACATTCTTCATCCCCTACTGAGCTCCGTATTGAAGCAATTAGCTAAAACAATAGCTCGTGCCCCTTCTTTCACAGCCCTGCAAGTAAGTAGCACACCACAGAGCAATGAAAAGTCAAAAAGTCAGGCAGACCGACAAGTGTCACCTTTTACGGAAGTGCCAGGGAGGACCCTCTCCCCAGAAGTCTGCCCGTGAAGATTTGTGCCACCAGAGGCAGCCACTCCCCTTCAGCTGGGAAAACAACCCTGTTTTCAAGCACCTTGGGCTTTCTTGTCAGTCATTAGGGAAAGGCATTCCTGGCGGGTCCCCACTAGCATCTGAGCTGGGACCGACCACCGGTTTTCACCTTTGCTCCTCGCCCGGGACCGATGGCCCATCCATCTCCTGGTTGGCTGCAGCTGATATTAGATAAATACCGGTTGTCACCAGTGGGCTCTGCCCAGATTTTCCACCCCTGAATGCATCCTTTCAATAGGTGTTCGGTGACACAGGGCCCATGAGGTCCTGCCTGCTTCACAGATGTTAGGTTCCAGCCACAAAACCAAAAAAAATCTGGGGTGGGAAAGAAGAGTCCAGATTTCACTGAAAATGAAGCTTTCCAGAGCTGCTGACTAAGGACTTCTCTTTCCAAACATCTGAAACAGCAAACAGATTGTAAATTAAGAGGGAGTTACAAGATAGTAGCTGCAGGGAAGCTCGTCCCTGTTTTTCTGGGTTGTAGCTGCTGCTACAGAGCCGACCCCGGACCTGGGCAGCCGAGAAAGGTGATTACACAGGGCAGAGGGTCTGAGCGCCCGAGGGCCCGCCACAAGTAAGAGGTGGCTGCCCAAAGAGTTCTGGCCTCTTCTCTGAGCCAAGGGAGAGCAGTTTATTCTGACGAGAAGTGGAAGGAACACTGGTCTGGGTCGTTCTCTGGAGCCAATGAATTAGTGACTCCCACCCAGATCAGAGTTCAGACTCCCGAGGCAACTCAGCAAAAATAAAGTGAAACAAATTGTAACCCCATCAAGATGATGCTTCCCTGGACCAGAGCACGAAGAGAGGAGTTACACGGTCTTTGGGCCACACTTCTCTCCTCCCACAGAGTAAAAATACTGATTTTGGGAAAATGTCTGCATTCAGTGGAGGCTTGAATCTATAATGACAGGAGAGCCCCTGGGATAGCTTGATCTGGCAGCAGTCTTGCTGGATGTGGGGTCCTGGGGCCAGATGGGAGCCTGGGCCCAGAACCACAGAGTCAGGAGCCAGTCTCCCCACCATGCCCGAAGGGCCGCCAGCTCTAGCATGGAAGTCCTGCCTCGGATAACCGGAAAGAAGAAAAGGGGTGGGGTAAAGGGGGTGTGGAAAGCTGATGGAGGCTGGGCAGGTTTCAACCTGGAGCATGCCTTCAGGCATCCTCGCCTTGTCACTGGAGTGTAATGACTGTCAGGGTGACACCCCCTTTCCGGATATCCAGCTTTATCTGAGGATCCAACAGTCTGGTCATCTGAGTGCCTCTGAGCCATGTCGAGCCTTGCTCAGGGACCGAGAGGCATTTTACTGATTCCCCATAACCATCTGCACAGGGCACCCTCTGGGAAACGGTCAGGGTGATTCTAGGCTTGGGAGTCTCCTATAGAGCCGTGTACTTTTCAGCCAGGGGCTGCTGGTGGTGTAGGCTACAGAGTTGTGCCCCAGGAGTGGCCGAGTTCCCTGTATGTCCAGCCCCTACTTGCTGCTTGCCCAAGGCAGGGACTGAGGCAAAAACAAACCAAAACAAATAGCTTTTGGCAAAATGGAAGCCCTGTGGGGGTTGTGCTGATGTTTGGGGGGTTGTTTCAGAGCCTGGAGGATTGAGTCAGTGATCAATAGAATAGGGTTTGTTTTGGAAAAATTCAGATGGGGCTAGAGGTGGGGTTCACAGTATTTGCAGGCAAAGGCAAAACACAGATTCTGGAAGGATCCCTATCCATTTCACTGGGAGGCTTATGCATAAACTGGTTTAGGAAGCAAACAAGGTGACAGTTTGCCTATGTGTCAGGCGCTGTGACAGGGAACAGGGGGACAAATCTGGGCCAGACCCCGTCCCTGCCCTCAAGATGCTTGCAGCCTGAGGGAGAAAGAGGAGCAAATCTGTCGTCATAAAGCAAGGCGACAGGTGCTGTAACAACCCTCATCGTGCCAAGAGGCTGATACTCACCGGGTGAGCATTCAGACTCTGGGATCAGATAGACTTGGGTTCTAGACTCTTCTGCTTCCTGGCTGAGTGACCTCGGGGAAGCCACATCGTGTTCCAAGTCTTGGTTTCCTCACCAGTAAATTGGAGCAGACTATAGTTCAGGTACTTCTCAGGGTTACCGGGAGGACTCAGGGAGGGAATGTGTGCGAAGCCCATGTCTGGCACTCAGGAATGCTCTTAATGAATGTAAACTAGCTTTATTACGAGTGTGGTATTATCAGAGAGGCTTGCCAAACACCCTGCAAGGCTGGAGAGCGGCAGTGTCTGGGGAGGCGGGGCCTGGGGGCATCCAGAAGAGCTCCCGGAGGAAGGGGTGCTGGCCAGCTAGTGAGAAAGAGCATTCCTGGGATCCAGGTGCTGTGCCACATTCACACATATTATGTGAAGATTTGCAATACTCTCCTCAGCGGTGGGCCAGGCCTAAGGGTTAGACTGAAACAGCGGATACTGAAACATAACGCCCTGGAGGTCAGGCTGACTCTGACTTACAGTCAGGAACACAACCACAGGAGGCTATGGGGACTTAGGTTTTCGCTCAGTAGAAGTCTTAACAGTCAGTGCTGGCCGTCAAAGCAAGCGTGTTCGAGGGCTGTCTTGTGAGATTGAGCTCACTTGAGGTCCTTGCACATCTTCCGGCAAAGGCCGGACTGGCCACCCCTTCAGAGGGGAGCTGCAGGAGGGTATAAATGAAAAGGCCCGGAGTTAGGAAAACTGGCTTCATTCCGGTCCTGCCTCTAGTTATAGATGGATAATGTTGTGCAAGTCAGTTTCCTTGTGTGGACTTAGCACTTTCTCAGCTCAGAGAATTGAATCATCCTTGGCTTTTTCAACTTGTGAAATCTGCGACACCTCCCCCCTGCCCTCAGTACATAGGTCCGATGAGCTACTAACGGACATCCCTGTCACCACAGAGGCTAGCCCTCCTGGGGCGCTGCGGGGCTCCTGGGAGTGGTTTACAGGGGCTAGACTGGCTGATCTTCCAGCCCTAAAATTCTATCATTCTCTACGGTTTCTTCCTACCTTACTTTTCACGTCTGTAGACTCCAATCCCTCATTTTATGCAAGAAGTACCTGAGTCTTAGAAAAGGGATTTATCCAAGATCTTACAGCTGATTAGTGGAGAGCTGTATTTAGAACACACAACTCCTGGCCTAATCCCTTCTACCTCTGCAGGCGGCTCCCTACTGCCATCCATGATTTGTCTTAGCATTTGTTCCTCCCAAGGTCCCAGTACACCTGTGCTGCCCTCTGTAGATTTCTTTGCCTCTTAGAAAAACAGATCCAGTCCGACACATTGCTGCAGCCCGAGACAATACCCCAGGATTCGTTTCTCTAGGTAGTACTTTAGCTCAATGAAATGGGAAGTGAAAAATAAGGCCCAGACTTCCAGTTGTCCCACAGTATCTGTTCTCTCCTTCTTACTTCCAGAACCCCATTTAGATGGCTGCCCAAAATAAAGGTATTTCCCACTCTCTTTTGTAGCTAGATATGGCGCAGCAACTAGGTTCTGCCCTAAAGATAGTACTGTAATTAGAACTATCTTGTGTACATCATGGAAAGGGTTCTTAACGAGAGGGAGGATGCCCTTCTTCACCCTTCCTTTATCGATGGCTGGAACGTAGGCATAGTGCCGTGCCATCAATAGTCACCTTGGACCATAAGGTAGACACCATTGGAATGGTGTCAGAAATGGTGAAACAACAACACAGTTCTATTGTTTAAGCCACCATTACCATTTTTCATCAACTCTTGTCATTGATTGTAAGACAGCATTATTTTGTAGATCATGAAAAGAAACCACTGCCAAAGAAATGGACACCCCTTCCAACGGTATGACACGTTCCAATTTCAGATAAGTTCAGATGTGACAGAAGTATGATTACATGAAATGCAGTATTTTGGGTTTTTGCTACTCACAGCCAAGCCTAATCCTGATTCAAGAAACATGAGGGAAGGAAAAGATGACAAGATCTAAATAAAGAACACGATAATCATGTGGAGGGAAGAACAAGTTTCTATATAAAAGAATGACTCACAAAAATAGTAGTGACATGACTCAGTTTAGGGACATTTCTCCTATACTTCCCACTCTGGCTTGGATTAAATGGGAGCTTATGTATGGCTACTTGCATTTGGCCATCAAGTGAAACGAGATGCTAGGGGAGGAGTTGAGCTGGCTTTAAGGTGTTGAGAACGCAAAGCTGATTGTTGCATCAGTCTCCACTCTGTGTGGTTTGGCTTTTAGGGGATCTGCCTCCTTGGTTTCTTCTCCCCAACTCCGCAGGGTTCTCCTGCTTAACTTTGAGAAAGACTGATGGTCAGCTGCCGTTTGCAGCCAACGAGCCCTCCCTTAGCTGAGACCCGTAGAGACGCTTTGGGCTCTTCCCGCACCGGCCACCGCTGCTGCCTTCTGGTGCAACTTAAGTCTTGGTTTGGTGCAAGTACTTCTGGTCAAGGCGAGACTTTAACCTATGATAATCCAGTACGGATGTGCCTGTTGTGATTTAAGCATCGAAGGCCAATGGGACAAACAAAAGGGAAAACTGGTTTACCAACAAGTGGTTCTAAGATGAAATATCCATTCTGTGTCATTAAAGCAGAGTCACTTTCATGAGGAAGGTTCACTTGACCATTTCTATTTCTGTTTTATTTTAAATGTTTATTTTTGAGAGAAAGAGCGTGCTGTGCACAAGCAGGGGAGGGACAGAGACAGGGGGGAATAGAAGATCCAAAGCAGGCTTCACGCTGACAGCAGACAGCCCGAAGCAGGGCTTGAACTCACAAACTGAGATCATAACCTGAGCTGAAAAAGGATGCCTAACTGACTGAGCCACCCAGGCGACCCTTGACTCTTTTTTTTTTAAGATTTATTTTTGGGAGAGACAGAGGATGAGCCGAGGAGGGGCAGAGAGAGAAGACACAGAATCCGAAGCAAGCTCCACGCTCTGAGCTGTCAGCACAGAGCCCAATGCAGGGCTCGAACTCACGAACCTAACTGCGAGATCATGACCTGAGCTGAAGTCAGACACCCAACCGACTGGGCCACCCAGGGGCCCCTGCCCCTTGACTTTTTCTAAATAATGCAGTAACTTGTTATTTTCCATGATCCTTTCTCCTGTGATTGCTTCTTGAATCTATGGGGACTCCAGCCATCACAGGTTTTGCTAACTCTACATTCACTTACTGATTCTATCCTCATGTGACACATTTTGTTTACTATTTAATACAACAACCCCACAGGAAGGTAGTATAATTCCTATTAAAAAAAAAACATTTAAAAAAAATTTTTTTCATTTTTGAGAGAGAGCATGAGGAGAAGGGCAGAAAGAGAGGGAGACAGAGAATCCCAAGCAGGCTCTAGGCTGTCAGCCAAAGCCCGACACAGGGCTCGAACCCACAAACCATGAGATCATGACCTGAGCTGAACTTGAACACTCGACTGACTGAGGCACCCAGGCGCCCCTATCATTCCCATTTTTAAATGAAGGCTAAGACAAGTCGATTGACTCTCACAGTAGCGCAGCTAATAAATGGGCCGTGAACTTAACGTTGGTGAAGGTTGCCAGTACAGGGTAGTTGCAATGTACTGTAGAAGCGGCCCTTTAGGGCTTTTAGGCTTCAATCACTGACACATACGAAGTTCTGCTGAGGAATATTGTTACCCTTCCATTCAGAAGGGCCACCGGGCAAAAGACTTGTGCCTATTCTGAAACAAAGCCTCGTCTGAAGAGACAGACAAAAAACAAAACACAAAGAAACCCCAAGGTTGGATGCATGGTGGGAGATGGACTGGATAGGCACGGCTACCCCAGGCCACACTTCTGTCATACTCACCGACGGTTCCAACGGCCTTTGTGATAAACTGGCAGCACCCAAGTCTGTCATCGAGGGAGGGGCACAGGGTCCCACGGAACATTCCCACAGCACACGAGGTATAATTGGGGTCGGGCTGCCTGCCTGTTTCTAATGAAATATGTCATGTGACTCTGTGGGAGCAATATCTAATAACAGTATTTAAAAATAACGTTTTAGGAATTTTCTGCTCACATCATCATCAAGCGTGTATTTCCTAGAAAAGAAAAAAATTCCCTATAAATCCTTATTTAACCTTGCCAATTCTGTTGAAGATATATTATAGTGAATCATGGGAATTTCTTTTATGATCTCATGTTCTACATAAAAACAGCTCAGCTTAGTATGACCCAGTTCCTGTGGGCCAGATTCTAATTCCTTCTGGTTTCAAAAAGCGGAAGCCCTACCAAATGATTTCCTCTGGATTGAAATACATTAAAATGGAATAAAATTTCATATCCAAACTCATTACATTTTCCCTCAGATACCAAAGTACAAAAACACAATGCTAAATTTCTTTTAAATTATTTTATTTTTGTGTAAGCTAAAAGGAAATTTACACACTGAAATCTCAAAAGACCTGGGCATGCACATTCACCTTGTTAGAGGTTCCTCTACATGTCTTTCTTTTTTCCATAGGAATTTCCCCAAACATTTAAAACCCATAGTTTTTACTGTATATACAGCCTAAACCATAGCAATCTATGATTATGTCATTTTACACTGTGCAAAATCCTCAAAAAATAGTGGTACGATAAAACAAAAAAATCATTAAAACAAGTAAATTTCATTGTAAGACATTCATATAATTTGGTCCTTCTCCAAACCAAACTGATTTAAAACAGACACAATCTCTTTAAACCCCTCCAATCAAGTTCTGACAATGATCCATACTCTACAACAAAACAGCAATCAATTAAGTACCTCGCAAAAGGTCAAATAGCAATATGCCAGATTGAAAAGATTAAAAAAAAAAGCGCAAAAATGTTAACAAAAGCCAGATCTGAAACAAACCCACCACACGTAAAATTGAAAAAAAAAAATTAAATGGAGACTTTGGAGCTTATTTATGATAGCAAAAGTAATTCAACAAATGATATGAAAAATTAATAGAACATTCAATGCAATCTGAAAAGACTGAAGGGGATTTCACAGACAGTGGAGATTTGAGTTTTTAATTTTTTTTTATTTCAAAAGTTTTGTAAGAAGGACACCACCAGTGTATTTCACAAAGACATAAATGTATACACCCCAGCAACACAAAAAGAATAAATCTTCAAAAATGTTCACCCCCGATTATTTACATTTTTTCTAATATAAATTTAGGACTTCAGTATGTAAATAAATATACATTACTATGTATACCTTTCTAGTGCGGCTTACCAACAAATCAGCTGAACTTTTTTTTTTTTTTAATTAGAGCAGGTATGCTTTTGATGATAGGGAAGGGCTGGAGGAAAGGAAAAGCAATTGAAAGTGTCCAATTCACATCGGTTATCAGTCTGCTTTCTCTTGGGACCTTGTGGAAGGTGTTAACGTGGCTGGGAACATCAACACCTTGGCATGCATGAACGTTAAGTCAGGAAGGCTAGCGATCACCTTGATGGCTTCTTCACTTAGGTGCTCTTCTCTTTTCGGTTTCCTATTGACAAATGAAAACAGAGAAGTGTGTTGATGTGACTTTGCTGTAGGTCAAATGGGAGAAAATCCACTCCCAAGGCAGACAGCGATCTGTGGGGACTTCCTCTATTATCAGGTCCCGAACTTCCTAACAGCTTTGTGCTGTGTGCTTCCTCTGCCAGCTGCTGAGTCGCTCACAAAGACGTACGTCCTTCTTATGTATGCCCATTGCAGCCAGGCACGTCCCTGTAGATATTCACACGGACCTACGCATGGCCCACAGATTTGCTTAAGGCTGGAAGCATCTACTGCCCAGGCACCCTTTTAAAATGTTACTAAGCTGAAATATAATGCCAGAGCCCTAATAAAACTTCACCCAACTGGATTTCCCCCTGACCCCCTGCGAAACTACCAAAATTACTTCAACATAAAACAAAGTATGTCTGGCACAAGACCTTGTAAGTCATTTAAACCTCAGGCTTTCTTAATCCCCCATGGGGAATTCCAGGAGAGAGAG
Organism: Acinonyx jubatus; assembly: GCF_027475565.1. NCBI lineage: Eukaryota > Metazoa > Chordata > Mammalia > Carnivora > Felidae > Acinonyx > Acinonyx jubatus. The sequence continues at coordinate 80,642,542 of NC_069388.1, read as the reverse complement.
CCTTCACCTCAAAAACACCCAGTTTCGGCCCCACCGGGACAGACAGAGCAGGTCCCAAAGCAGCACGGGAGCCGGTTGTGGACGTGGACAATGGACATACTCCACAGACGTGGAGAATGGCAGGACATACTTGGGGAGAGGGGGAATCCCCAAATCCTATGGGTTCTGTAGATGGAGGACATTTTATTACACTGACCCCTGCTACTAGAGGTGAGAGGGTTAGTGCCTAACACAGGAAGAACTCTTTTTGACCCGGGGCCTCCCAGCTGGTGAGGTGCAGAAATGTCAAGTGAGCCTCAAACGTGGCTCAAATTGAGCACATGATTGTAAGCCAACCTTTATTTTTTCCAGGACATTAAATATATTGAAAGAATAGTTGTAGTCATACAGATATTAATTTTAGGCCAAAGTTTATTTTTAAATTGTTGACTCTAAAAAGCCCAATTTTCTTTTATGGTAAAGGATAGTTGGTACTATATTAGGTGTGACACAAGTTATTTCTTCCACCTAAATATGTTCTTTGGGATGGGGAACAGAAGTCAGGAGATGAAGCAAGACAAGAAAGATAGATATAGGCCTTTATTTCATACCTAGACTTTTCTGTTAATCACTTTTGAAATCAGGCTGAAATTAAAAGACTTAATAGAATGACTGAAAAATAAAACATCAGAATTTGAGGACCAAAGTTCTTCAATAGGGGGTCGAGCTTCAGGCACACTGAAACCATCAGATCAACCAATACTCAGTTCTAGGGTTTCTCAGAAGAATGGAATAGCAATCTGGTATTTTCTGATTAAAATCTACACTTTTAAAAAATGTCTATTTTTGAAGGAGAGAAAGAGTATGAACGGGAGAGGTGCTGAGAGGGAGGGAGACACAGCACGAAGTGGGTTCCAGGCTCTGAGCTGTCAGCACAGAGCCCAATGTGGGGCTTGAACTCACCGATGGTGAGATCATGACATGAGCCAAAATATGATGCTTAACTGACTGAACCACCCAGGTGCCCCCAAATCTACATTTTTAATTGCATTTAAACGACAGCAAAATTCTTAGGTGGATATCTGGTGAAGAAAAACCAGAGAGTTCATTTTTTTTAAATGTTAATTTATTTTGAGAGTGTGTGTGTGAGTGGGAGTGGCAGAGAGAGGGAGAGAGAGAATCCCAAGCAGGCTCTACACCCAGTGCAGAGCCTGACATGGGGCTCGATCCCACAACTGCGAGATCATGATCTGAACTGAAATCAAGAGTTGGACGCTCAACTGACTGAGCACCCAGGTGCACCCCACCCCCCGGATAGTTATTTTTAGTCTCAAAGTGAAAGACTGGAAGTGCATAATGGAAAAGGCCAGCCTCTCACCAACACTCAATCTTAGCATCACTAATGATGGAGTCAACTAGATATTACGCATCTTCTGATGTGGTTCAACACCTGTGCCGTTTACCAGTCAAAACGCTTTACCTGAGTTTATATAGTATAATAATTTGTGGATATAATTTCTAAAGCTTACAGGAAATAAGGGGAATAGAGAAAGATATTAAATACTACTTGAAGGAAGCCAACAGATAAAATCCAGAAGTTGAGACATTCTACAGGACACCTAGACTGATCTTTTTAATAAGCTAGTGTTAAAACTGAAACAAAAGGCATGGTGGTAGATAAACCATATTAAAGGAGATTTGGGAGCCATAAGGGCCAGGCACAATCATTCTCTGCTTTGTTAAAACCAATATTCAATTGAGGGGATATCTGAATATAGCCTTGGTATCATATGGAATAAAAATATGAAGTGGACAGATGGAGATCACAGACTGCAAGGGTAAGTTCAATTCAGTATGGACTACAAAACCTCACTTTTGGTTAAAACACCACACATACGTATATGTTTCCATAGAAAATTATCTGAGAGAATACACCATCTGAAAGAAGGAGTTATACCGACCGGAGTGGTAAGAATGTGAAACTAAGTTTTAACTTTTTGTATGCATTTTTTAACTTTCTATATAATCTACCTTACTGCTGCTGTAACGATAAATGGTTGTCAAAAACAGGAACAGATAAAATTATACCTAAACGGACTTTCTCCTTTGTGGAGTGCAGTTGGGGAGTGGGAAAGGAAAGCAAAGTAGAAGCTTCCACCCAAGTAATGGTTGGTAAAGATGACTCCAGGCTTTTTACCAACAGCCTTACTTCAGAGGCACTCCTCGGAGGCAACAGGAAATTGAACAAAGTTTACAGAGTTCATAGTCTGTGTATTCATCTGTACTCAATGTGCATTGATGTGATCTAGTTTTTTTTTTTTTTTAGCATATAGGAAGAAAATGCTTGAGAATTTGAAAATAAAAGTTGTATCACGAACATTTTTCAAGTCCAAAAGCAGTGACCTAATTTTGATTTATATTCTTTAGCTAAGATTTATCCTTTTGTCAGTGGAATGCAACTGAGAGTCTGGAAACAAACTCAACAAGGGTGCCAAGACCATCAATAGGGTGAAAAACAGTCTTTTCATCAATATGGACTATCCACATGTAAAAGAATGAAGCTGGACTCCCATCTCACACCACATTCACATATTAAATCAAAATGAATCGAAGGCCCAAATGTTAAGAGTTGAAGGTACAAAACTCAGAAAAAACCCTAGGTATAAATCTTTCGGACCTTGAAGTAGGCAATGGTTTCTGGGATGGCTATCATCACAAAGTCAGTGAGAATGCAGCAAAACTAGAATTCTTATATATTACCGGAAGGAATGTAAGATGGTGCCACTACTACGGAAGATAGTTGGGCAGTTCCTCAAAAAGTTAAACATATGACTCGGCAGTTCCACTCCCAAGAAAATTGAAAACATCTGTCCACACTAGAACTTGGACACGAATGCTCACAGCAGCGTTACTCAGAATAGTTGAAAAGTGAAACAGCCCAAGTATCTATCAATTGATTAATGCATAAAGAAAATGTGGTGTAATCACACAAAGGAATATTATGCAGCTATAAAAAGGAATGAAAAGTACTGATACACACAACAGCATGGCTGAACTTGAAAACATGTTCAATGAAAGCAACCAGATACAAAATGTCACATACTAGAGGAGTCCATTTATACGAAAGAATCAGAATAGGCAAATTCCTGGAGACAGAAGGCAGATTAGTGGATGTCAGGGGCTGGGAAAAGTGGCAGATAGGGAGTAACTGCTAAGGAGCATGGAGTTTCTCTCTGGGGTGAAAAATATGTTCTGGAATTAGACAGTGGCAACGGTTGTGCAATGCTGTGAACACACTAAAAACCAATGGATTTTACAGTATGTGGCTATCTCAATTAAAAGATTAAAAAGAAAAAAGATGTATGTACCCCTTTTGGCAACTAGTTTGGCTTCTATAAACCTGAGTTAGAGGTCTGTGGCTACTAACTAGGTGGCCACCCACTGATTCCGATAAGGAAGAAATTTTTCTCTATATTAGAAAAGGTGAGCAAGAAGATGGAACTGTTTTAAAACTAAGAACTCGTATTTCTTTAAAAAGTGAAAAGTCATTTTTTTCTTACATATGCAAAACCACTTAAAGAAGAGAATGCTGTTTGTTACACATCAAATTCCTCTACATGTACCACAGTTTCTTAACCCTCTCGTGCCTTATAGTCACTCTATCTTCTGTGTACTGTCAGTAGCCAAGAAGGTTTTGCTGAGCTTTACTTCCTGTAGTTTATTTTATTCAAAAACAAAAAGAAAAACAAAACGTAAAACAACAAAGACTCTGAAATTTTCTGAAATGATACCTGCCATCCCCTTTTCTTTTCCCTGTACGACTGGGAATCATTCATGAGGACATCTTACAGGATTACCTTCTAATTGTAAGACTTGTCAATATTTGCATTTCTTACCATTTTCAAATAACTAAATCCTCAAAGTTGAGGAATACAAAGCTGGCAATTCATTTTTTTCTCAATTTGTTGTTGAAATTTTTTTTTAATGTTTATTTATTTTTGACAGACAGACAGCAAGCGGGGAAGGGGCAGAGAGAGAGGGAGACATAGAATCTGAAGCAGGCTCCAGGCTCTGAGCTGTCAGCACACACGGGGCGGTGGGGGGGACAGGGGGGACGGGACTCGAACCTATGAACCACAAAATCATGACCTGAGCCAAAATTGGATGCTTAACTGACTGAGCCACCCAGGCACCCCTCAATTTGTTGTGTATTAAACATGCAGCTGGATAGATACTAGAGAGCAATTCAATGCTCTCAATGTTACAACATTAGCCTTAGGATACACACAATAGTTTTAGTTCATTCCATAATGGTACAGAATAAGGGAAATAGTGAAAATAACTTCTTAAAGGTAATAAGAGTTTAAAAAGTTCCCTGGTGTACAAGGGATGTTTCAAGGGTGAGTTAAAAAGAAGAGCAAGCAAGTTAAAAATGTGGTTTAGAGCTCCTCCTAATGGCACGAAGAAAGAATTCTGATCACTGGGACTCTACTATAGTTCATTCAGTGAGATTGCAGAGAAAAAAAGGTAAGGAAACAGTAGGACTGTCCTTAGAAAAGACTGTCCTAAAAATAAGCAGGGGAAAGCCCAAACAATAAAAGCATCAGTAGTTTTTTTTAAGTCAAAGGTAACATTTGGCTAACATATAGAGAAGAAATAATGGACGAGATTTGTATGAGAATTTTGACTTGTAAATATGCTTTGAGAAAAGAAAAAATTAGAAAGTGAGCAAAAAGAATCCAGAGAGGCTTCATTTACAAGTAGGTTTACTTAACAGGAGGCTTCAACAGTGTCAGGAGGCATTACTACAAAGAAATAGGAACAATGAGAATAGAGAAAATCTGTGGATGAAAGGAAATGTGCGTGCATGCTGTAAGTTTATTTTAGGGAAAAGCTAAGGGTATCCACAATTATAATAATGCTCTTATATAATTATAAATATCAGTAATATAAAATATCTATTGAATGAATGGATATTTAAGCACAAAATACAGTTTGAAAGGCAATGTGATAAACTCAAGCCAAAGTTTTAAGACAGGTAAGCATTTATTATTCACAAGAAAAAAAGGAGAGGGGTGCCTGGGTGGCTCGGTCGGTTAAGCGTCCGACTTCGGCTCAGGTCATGATCTCACGGTCCGTGAGTTCGAGCCCCGCGTCGGGCTCTGTGCTGACAGCTCAGAGCCTGGAGCCTGTTTCAGATTCTGTGTCTCCCTCTCTCTCTCTGCCCCTCCCCTGTTCATGCTCTGTCTCTGTCTCAAAAATAAATAAACATTAAAAAAAAAAATTAAAAAAAAAAGGAGATATATATATACACACACACACCTATATACACACACACACACACACACACACACACATATATATATGGGTGTATATACATATATATGGGTGTGTGTGTGTGTGTGTGTGTGTATATATATATATAGATTTTTTTTTTTTTTTTTTTTAGAGTAAGCAGTAGAGAGAAGGAGACAGACAGAATCTCTATGCTGGGTGGGGAGCCTGATGCAAGGCTCAATCTCATGACCTAAAGATCTAAAGATCATGACCTGAGCTGAAATCAAGAGTCAGATGCTTAACAGACTGAGCCACCCAAGAACCCCCCAAAAAGGTTTTTTTAAATGGATCCTTTTCTATAGAAGAACTGATTCAAAAGATAAATCTGAACCTGACAAGAGGAATGTTTTTATTTAGGACTAAGGGCTATAATACTTCTGCCAAAGTGGGCAGCTAACAGATCAAGATTTCCACTTGAAGACGCTGATGAAGAATGGATTTGGGACAGCAGCGTCAGTAGGCCTATCAACCAGAATTTGCTCTTGCAGTAGTGATTTCCTGGTTCGCAATGACTACTTCTTGTTAGGAACTGGCCTATTCTCATGGCTCACATGTCAAAGCAATGGCTTATTATTCCAGCACTAAATTGTGTAAACCTAAAGGTTTCCTGAATCCTAAACACAAGGCCCAAGTGACAATCCTTCTATCTGGTTCCGACACGCAGAGAGAACTGCTTTTCTAAAGGCCACGCCCCTGGCCTCCCAGAAAGCCTGGCAAAGCAAGCCTTCACATCCCAAATCAGAGGTGCTGCATATCAGCAAAAATGAAGAAAATAAAATAGTAGCATCCGCTACTCCATCTTAAGCCAGGACTCAAAAGATGAACCTACATGACTCTGGGAGTGTGAAAGTGGGTTCCCACAGACGATCATCTCAATGGTTATGAAGAGAAAGAGGGACTGTTTCTACAATGGCTTATGGTCTCAATACTTAATCAGAATTCTCCTCTCTGAAGTTTGGAGGGTGGAGTAAAAAAGAGAAAAACATATCTGTCAGCCCTTTCCAGCCTCTTATGAAATAGCTCTGCTCTAATAAAATTCATATTAAACATAGTTTGATAACTGTTTTCTGGAATTAGGCATCTATTGATTTTTATAAATACAACACGAATTTTAATACACATTTAATATTGAAATACTGTCAACTTATTCGCTTTCCCATTTAGGCAGTTTTGTTAAACACGGAATTCAAAATAGGGTGTAATGAACCCTAGGTGTTTACCTGGTAGATGTGCTTGTCTTCTCTACTGTGGACATGAGTCTTGCAAATGCATCAGTCACTTTGAGGCTTGAGGTGGAGATTTCCAGCTTAGAAGTTGTTAACTCATACAACTCTGGATCCACACCTTATAGTATAAAATGACAGTCAGTGATGGCAAGCTGCAATAGGTTACTCAATTAGCTACAGTCCAAGATGCAAAAGGCAATTATTCTGTAAACATCTGAGTCTTTTCCAAGCATAGCACATCTTTAGACTACTGTAGTACTGAATTTATTTTTTACATTAGAGATTCCATGTTTCAGAGTTTTTATGAAGTAGGAAAGTACTTTAGCCTTAATCTAACATTTAGGTAGTGGCTATCACGCAATTATTTCTAAAATTTCTATCTGCTATGGAAAACTCCCTCAATTTTAGATTAGTTAGCGATAAAAGTTATCCATGTTTCATAGAGTTCACGTTTGTTACATGACATTTCAATGTTCAAATGTACTGATTAACCTCATTTTGGAACTTCCCTCTCCAACCATCTTTTCTCCATTACTTTACTCCTCACCAAAAGATTTGGAAGCTAACAGCAAGTCTCAAACATGGTAAATGACTCAGTCAAATATATTCTGACCATGAGGACATTAAGCATTACTCACAGCATCAAATTATTACTAATGATAAATTACATACCACGTTGTTTTTTCAGGTAAGAAGGAGGGTTAAACATTCCCAGAAAAATAAAATAAAAGCACAACTTTTAGACAAAATGAAAACTGTCTCAAGGGTTAATTTTATTTCTATGGTCTCATATCTGATCTTGTTTAAATAATTCAAAATAAAGATGAGGTCAGAGAGATTATAAAAGTCTATAAAAATTCTCCATCTGACTTCACTAAAATATGCACATATATTTTATATTAAATAACAATGACTATAAAAACACTGAAAAGAACAATTAGATATTTTTGATTCAGGCTAAATGTTGGATAATAAAGACTCAAATAAAAAACCTATTAATCCTATACTCTCTTTGGTACCAGCAAGTTACTGGAGATAAAAAGTTTAGTAGTTTCAGAATAAGAGAAAAGCAGATTGTAAGGAAGAATATCTTACAGTTTCATCAATTTTTACTTATTATTCCTAAAAAGTTCTGAAGATCAGCAGATAAAGTTACATATACATATAAATACTGATGTTATAAGTTTCCTCCTTTTAAGATATTTTAAGGGTAAGAAAAAAAAATCAGGAACTGCCTTCTATTAACCACCTTTGCAGATGAGTAGCAGATGTAAAAACAGATCTCAGATGTTTACAGAAATCAAACAAGCAAAAGCAGCTTCCACAGTTATCATGTCCAACAAGGGAGGAAGGCTATAGAAAATGTTTGTTGACTCTCCCAAGTTCTTAATATTTCATTAAGGTACAGTTTCAAAATATACTTAACAAGGCCTTTTATTAGTATTTCTAGAAGTATGTAGGTTTCAATTAAAATCTAAATAATTGTAGATGCCTGTAAGGGACCAAATGAACCCAAAGTACCTCCTTCCTCCACTGTGAAAGGTTGGATTCCAAGTAACCACAAAATTTAAGCTGATGTCTAATATATAACGCAGAGTAAACAACTGCATTTCAACTGGCAACAGGAAAGTGGTAGTAAAAATTTGGTTGGGTTTATAAAATACTGGCCATTTGGCTGTCAAAGAATAAAGTGGGAAATAAAAAAGAGAGAGAGAGAGAGAGAGAGAGAGAGAGAGAACACCCACCACCCCAGCCCAAAACAAGGACCATCACAAAAAAAAAAAAAAAAAAAAAAGGGAAAAGTACCAGGACTATGTATTTTTCAAAAACAAGATAACTATTCTACACTAAAAATTGGAGTAATTTTTTTTAATGGAAGAGTTTGCTTGTTTTTTCTTTTGTTTTCTTTTTTTACTTTACAGAACCTTAATGAGGCATAGTATAAATAACTATAAAGCTAGCCAACCAAGTTCTATGCCAACCTCCTAATTCTCACACACAAAATAATTAAATAATCGCAAGCTAAGTAAGACAAAATGACTTTCCCAGAAACAAGTCAGAAAAAGTGCAAGCAAGTGGTGAAATGGAATACTGAGAAAGGTGCTGATACCTGTAGCTTGATGGTAAGTTTTAACAAAACCCAATAGCAATAAAAAGAAGCCAAAGCAAATTTATAGTAATCAAGTTTACACAGCAGCTAGAGCACACTAATGAAAATATGGAACAAAATTATTTAAAAGGTTCCAAAGTAATGAGGACCGCATTTGAGCATGCTAATTTCACTTCTATTACAACTCTAAGCTTCTGAAACCACTTGCTCTTCTCAAAGTTGTGTATACTGAGCCTGGTTATCAGGTGATTTCTGTACTTCTTTATATGATGAGATTATTTGTGTTATGGATGGTTTTCAACTGAGTTTGAAATGTAATGAAGAATTAAGTTTAAACCAGGTTTTAGGTGTCCAAAAATAGCGACCTCATGTAAATTACAGTATGGTTCATGACAAAACAAATCTGAGAGCAAATTAAAAATGGGAGCTTGGTATTTCATTCTTAGGAACACAGTAATGAGGAAACTGATACACAAGTTTTTGGTTGTCCTTTCTTCCCCCAATTAAGTATTAAAAACAGCTAATTAGGCTCACCCAGGTCATTTGATAGCTCAAATGTATTTAGAAGTAACTGGAGTAAACAGTAAAATATCATTTGAAAGTCAAAACCAGACACAGATTGGTTTTTCATATGCTTACAAAAATCTCAGAAATAACGAAAATGATAACCAGGGGCTTAGGTTTGAGAAATCCAGTCATTCTACCAAATGGCCTTAGAACTTCCTTACAGTAGGGTCAGTTTTCCATAACCAGATTTTGGAGAAGGATGTTCTGGCTTCCAGGCTCACCCTTATCTGACTTGTATGGTCTCTCCCCCGTTTCCCACCATGGCTCCTAAACTGCTGGAAGAGGGTGGTATATTCAAGTGGAATAGAACAAAACCAGCAAATTCTCAGGAAACAGGCTGGCTGTGTAACTGACTGCTAGTGGGGATGGAGAGGGATCCTCGCTATGCATTCTGGGCATCAGCATCTATATAGCACCCCAACAGCTGTCTGGTGATCAATGGGCATGATTACCAGATCACAAGGCAGGATGACAGGGACTCATTAAAATTATATTGAATAAAATGTAAACATAAAAATGCCATTATATTTTAATCTTTTATTCAGTTAGAAAATGACAAAGTACATTAGTCCTTTGGTCAATAAACTGAACTTCGCAGGGCTGAACATTAATTTAACAGGCACTCCAGTAAGTTTTAATTTCTAGCTTTTAATATCTCATAGCAATTATTTTCTACTATTAGCTTCTGTAACATTTTTTTCTTCATGGAAAACTAACAGAATACTTTCTATGTAAGAGCTACATGAAAACTACAGAATAGTTCTATGTGGGACCTATATATAACTAAGTGCTAGACTAACATTTTGGAATCTAATTATACACTTAGCAGTAATAAACAACTAACTGAATGCTAGAACTTGTGAAGGTTCTATTATCACAGGCACTACAACGTAAAGTCATCTTTGTATACTAAAATATTCTTACATCTCTAAACCTGTATTTTCTCAAATGGCTTTATAGAATATGCTTGTAAAAATAAGCATATAAAATATCACATTTTCCATTTACAGGAAAAAAAAAACCCCACAAACCCCGCTCTTAACTAACGACATTAGGGCCATTTTACTCCTAGAAATTACTTTCAGCTCTGAATATTACACTTAGAAAGCTTTCTTTAAGACACATTTCGCAGAAGTCAGTTGTTATAATCAGATACTAGGAAATAACAATAGACAGATAAAAGTATCAGAAAGATATTAGAGAGAATACAATCTACTCGTTTCCTTGTTTATAGGAAAGTCACGTGGTGTGGTCATGCTTTTTAGTAATTAAACTAGAATTGTGGTTTGAACACTCTGCTGACCTGGGATTGTGGTGCTGCTGCTAGAGCTACTGTCATCCACGGGCCCAAAGAAATCAAGGTTCAGAAGAGTGGAACCTCCACTAGCTTGAAATTCAGTGACCGTGTTGGTGGGCAGCCACACAGAAGGTAAGCCAAGGGAGGAGGGGTTATGTGTAAAAAGGGGTAAGACACACACTTGAACATGCAGGTTATAATTAGTAGTCATTACACATTTTAAAATCAACATTAAAACAATGTGTACAGTATTAGTTTTTCATTACTAAGGACATTTCTAAAGTAACAGTTTAATCCAATGTACATTTTCTCATGTACAAAGTAAATAATTTAACACTTAGGTTTTAGTTAGGAGTTCAGTTCTTTCAATCAAAACTCGAAGCCATACCAGAAAGACCAAGGGGAAAGTGTACCCGTTAAAGGGAAACAATACTTTAATCTCAACCCAACATTAAGTCACTGTACATGCCCAAATCAATCTTCCTTGTTAGTAATGTTGGTTTCTAATTAATGATTTTTAAAAAGTGACAAAGTTGTCAGTTTCAGGACACACACCAATACATTAACTTAGTCTAAATTAAAATTAAGAAGGAATGTCATAACTGCCCTACCCTGATGTGCAACCTCAAGCTGTACTGTTCCCCTTTAACTCTGAAACAGTAATCAGAAATAGTATACATTTTTAAAGAAGTTGTTTGTTAATAAAAAGCATGATGATTTGACTGAATAAGACACCAGACAACAGCAAAAGGTGCATCCAGGCTTTCCTTCAGCACTGTATTCAATTGGATGCTTTCCATGTCCTAGGACCCCCAGTCTAAGGTAAAGCTGATAGAGTGACAGGTGTATTAGACAATGGCTCAAATAACTTATGAAGTGTAAGGAATAAGGGTAATTGTATCTTAAGATCCAATTAAAATTTGTGGTGTCAACACACTGGAAAAGTAGCATTTGAAAGACCCACATTACTAGAATAAGTTATTCCTTTTTTAGGATTTTCTCTTAAAGCCACGAGAGAAACCAATTATTTCTACAAACTACCTACTAGTACGTTGAGATAAATTTTAGAAAAAGATCATGAAAATCATTCATTTTCCATTTGCATAATAAGTGCTCTATAAAATATTATTAAATCTGAAAACTACTTTGAGTCAATAAATATGGATCTATTTGCACATTGTTTTTGGTTATATAATTGTGCTTTGTGCTTTTTTTAAGCAGCCTCTAGCCACAAGACTTTGCATCCAAGAAAATTCCACAAATTAAAACTACAGAAACAGATTTCAAGTGAACTGGTCCTACCTAAAATATCATTTAAACTACTTAGATATTGTAAAAAATAAAGAAGCTTTTTACGTAAGATAAAGAAATCAAAATTTTACCTCTACTGCTACCTGAATTTGGACATTAATACTGTTAATAATAGTAATAGCTGTTTTTTTTTTTTTTTGAGCAATTACTATTCAGAAAGAAAGCCTGAATTTCCAAAGATAAGAATAAGAAGTTATGTTCAAACAAAAAAGGAAATCAGCAGAGAGAAGTTTGTCTGAACTTTGTAGCTTTCTTAACTCTAGCTCTGGTGCTAGAGGCTCTACGGAGAGACGTACCATCTAAAGGGTTAGTAAGGCCACTGCTACTCCAGTCAAACTGGACGGGTGGTAGAGACTCCTAGAGTTGAAAACCAAAAAATCAAAATTAATCAGTACAGGCTGTAGCAACGTAAAGAATCCTTAAAACAAAACAAAAAACTATTATAGCAAGATCATTAGGCAATGAAGTACCTAAAGACAAAACTGGGATAATTTACAGTTTCGGAAGATTATCTAAAAATATGAACACAAACTGAAATTGAAAGACTGACAAACAGTACAGCTTATTAAGAAAAACTGAGAAATGGAATTACTTTTATATTTTCAAACATACTTATGGACTGATTCTATGTCAAGATTTCAATCTATTCTCAAGTTACGGTTGAAAACTACTGGCTAGATTATAATACAAATATTAAAAAAAAATCACTGGCTTTTTTCACTGGAGTGATCTACTTAATATTAAATGACTGGCCACTTAAAATTTCTCAGTAGATGGTCTAAAGCAATAGAGAAGGTACCATACTGAAAAGGAGGACATCTGCGTTATCCAAGACCGAGTAACTGCTAATTAACTAGTTGTATGATCACGTGTGGTTTAATTTAACTGGTCTCTTTATAGATAAAATGAGAAAGTTTAGAGTCCAAGAGCTCTGGTTCTTTACAACTGCCCAAACTACAAAGAAAATTATGGGCCAGTAAATAGGAGCTACATTTAAAATAAAAAAAATTAAATCAACTTCTCTAACTTAGAAATCACTTATAATCAGTATCAGAATTTAATTTTAAAAATAATGTACTTAAAAGTATACTCAGAGCTCGTTTGCATATTCTAGGTTTTAAGATTTTGTTAATTGTCAAACACATAAATTGAGCAAATAGTACATGTGAGATGGAAGGTGGTACAAAATATTTTAAAAATGATCATTGCTTTAAGAGTTGTCTTAACAAGAAAAAATTGGGATTCTTAGTTTTCTTTCTTCTTTTATTTTTGGGGTGGTATTGACAACAGTTACTGAAATAACCTGTGTTCTAGAAGACTCTTAATACCAACATGTTGCTGTCTCTTTTTTTGGTAGTGCTTACCACTATGCTTTATTGTAAGGTAGATATTATTACAACTTTATACTCATTTTTTTTTTCTGTGTAAAGACTTGTTCCCTGTAGGAAAGGAGCATGAATTGGTTACCTTTGAAAGTCTAATTCCATGATATTATAATACAATTGCCTTGATAATTGGGATACCAATGATAAGCATGTTACTATAAGCATTTAGTCTTCCCTAAAGCAGGTCTGGAGACTTAGGAGGGAGGTATAAACAAAGCAAAATGCTAATATTAGTAGTTGCCAGGGGTTAGGGATAGCTGGGGGTGGGGAGGGCTATTAAAAGAATTCTTTATGGTGATAGAAGAGTTCTGTATCTTGATTGCAGTGGTGGTTACACGTATCTATCCATGTGATAAAATGGCATAGAACTATACACACACATTGAAATCAAGTCATATTCCTGGTTTTGATATTATGCTATAATTAGTACGCTGTAATTAGGGAGAGAAACTGGTGAAGGGTACAAAGCATCTCCTCTATACTATCTTTGCAACTTCTTGTGAATCTTTAATTCTTTCAAATAAAATTAATAATGCTGGTGAAAATCTAGTTTATAACCTACCTGCAAGAGTGATAAACACTTAGAAAAGATCTTTAGCTGATCTCAGAAACCATCAAAAAGGGTAAGTATTCCAACAGATTCAACTATTATTTTACTTAGAGATCATTGAAACCTTTAGTCCTATTGAATAGTGACTGGATGGACAATACTCAAGTTTATGCAATAACAAAATTTCTGGTTAAATGGAGCAAAGCTCTTTCATTAACATGTTTTATCTAAATGATGTCAAGTAACTGGTTGCTTAGAAATATTTCAATGATTTGCTAGGCATTTTAGATTCTCATCCAGATATAGGTCATTTTGAAGACACAGCCAATATTATAACAATGAGGTGCTAAAACATGGCTCAACATTTAGTGGAAATAAGACAGAAGTAAAACAGGACACGTTGGCAATTATAAGCTAACTAATGGCATTGCCAAGGAAGACTTCTTAAAGAGAAAGCACTGAATGAAGCATTTTAAAACAAACTTAAGCAATGAGGTATGATTACTGTAGAGACTAAGCAATACGGAAGAAAAGGTAATAATAAAAAGAGCAAAAACATTATATGTTAACTAAATGGAACTTAAGTAAAAACTTCAAATTAAACAAAAAAAATTAAGTACCTTTAGATTTATCCTTATTTCATGGTTTTGTTGCTTTGGTAATAGCATGTTTTTTTTATTTCTGTTCCTAATCACTTGTTTTTAGTATATATAGAAATATAGTTCATTTCTATATATTGATCTTACAGCCTGAAATTTTGCTAAATTCACTTATTGGTATTACTGTTTTTGTAAATTCATTGGGATTTTCTATGTAGATGGATGTCATTTGTTAATAAAGACAAAGAATACCGATTAAGAAAAAAAGAGCAACCCCCCGCCACCCCAACCCCCCCCCAAAAAAACAAAGGGAACTAGAAACCAGAGACTTGGGTTCTAGTCCCAGCTGTACCACTGATGTATGATTTTGGGTACATCATTTAGCCTTTCCAAATATATTCTCTTAATGTAAAAAGAGCACAGTGCTACACAATTTTTTTTCTTTCTTCTAACTTTAAAATTCTGATTCACAGTGCACCTGGATGGCTCAGTCGGTTAAGCGTCTGACTCTTGATCTCGCAGTTCATGAGTTCAAGCCCCAAACTGGGCTCTGTGCTGACAGTGCACAGCCTGCTTGGGATTCTCTTTCCTTCTCTCTCTGCCCCTCCCCTGTTTGTGCTCTCTCTCAAAAAATAAACTTAAAAAAAATTAAAAAAATAAAATTCTGATTCACAAATGAAATAGCCACATCCAGAAGCCTAAGAGGAAATTTTCTAGTAGTGACTAGCTAGATAACTGCTAGCCAGAGCACTGACTCAATTCAGCAGTGGATAAAGTGTGGTTAATGTACTGATCTTGCTAAGTAATAGGGGAATCAGTAATGGCACCATGAATGATGTGACCTTGACATTCACTGAATAAAGATTTAAAAAAAAAAACAAAACAACAAAAGTATCATTACTGCCTTTTGCCCACAAGCTGTTTTTTTCAGGTAAAAGTATCCTAGAAAAAAACACCAGGAACAGTTGTTAAATAAGTCATTAACCTCCTAAACAAGAGATGCAATGGTATAAACTAATTTGGAAGAAACAATAAAAATCCAATGGGTACCCAGATTGAGCCAGATCAGAAAGCAGGCAGTCGTAATGAGAATTATACAATGATGGTAAGTTTGGAAGTCACTGTTAGTGATGCCAATAAAAAAACATAAAAGGAAGGTATGGTGTATAGCTGACCAAAAAAAAAAAAAAAAGGTATTAAACAGATCTTTCCTGACACATTTTGTTGAACTTCTAGTACTAAAGGCTATGGCTGTTTCCTCCGGATATCATGACTAGTGGAAAGATGTAACGGTATTACAGCATGGCCAAAACGTAAAGTAAAAATAATACACACACTGCCTGCCAGAGAATAGTGGTAAGAAATATTGCTTTACATAAAGAGAATCTTACAATGTACTTTAGATGTTTCTAAAACATTTAAAATATTCAGGAGTATGGAGCCAAGCAAAGATCATACAATTTAGTGAAGAAGGTGTGCTAAGGTGCCTTCTGATACGTGTATGAAGTCTTCAGTTTGAGTGTCTGTATGCTGACATGCTTCATGTAGAATGAAGGCCTACAAAGGCTTAAGTTGATTCAGAAATAAATTTGAGGGGCAAATGGGTGGCTCAGTCGGTTAAGCATCTGACTTCAGCTCAGGTCATGATCTCGTGGTTCGTGGGTCTGAGCCCCACATTGGGCTCTGTGCTGACAGCTCAGAGCCTACAGCCTGCTTCAGATTGTGTCTCCATCTCTCTCTGCCCCTCACCCGTTCACTCTCTCTCTCAAAAATAAGCATTAAAAAAAAAAAAAAAGAAATGTGAACAACTTCGATTGGGAGATATTATTTTCATTGGCTCCCAAAAAGCCTAAAAACTTAAGCTAATGAGGATCACAAACCCCAAAAAAGGTACTTAATATTTGTGTATTTTTTAAATAAAGAGATGTATGCACTAAAGAGAATAAAAGCATGTGATTAAAGAGAGTTTTTTTTTTACATAATTAGCAAGAGACCAAGTTCCATCTTCTAGCAAAGAAGTTAGATGTGCTTAAATGCTGCTGAGAACTTCTATACTTGACTAGAAAGGGGGACAGCAGTCCTTGGATTATAAGTATACATATGGGTGTATGCATATGTATAGACACAGCAGCAGCTAAACACCTATCATGGAGCCCTGATTAACCTCCATTAAATTAATACACTTTAGTTTCCATTAAAAGTTCCATTAAATTAACATACATGTTTTTTATTAGGTCATCTAAGACTTATAGTCATTTATAATTGAATTCTACAAGAAAGATGGTAAGTATGAGGGGTGACTAGAATATAATATGTAAGATCAACTAAACCAACTAGGGGCAAAAATGACAAGTGACAGCTAACTCTGATAAAATAAGCAATAGTTTATGGGGTGCAACACAGAGAAGTGGTTGGATGGAGAAGAGGAGGAGGAGGCAGCAGGCAAAACGAGCAACAAGTGGCCTCAAGCAAGAATGGCTTCATTTTCAGTAAATGTGCCAGGTAGTCTGAACCAGGTAGTTCAAGTTAGTTTCCTAATACCTCACACTGTAGGGATAAAAATGTTGCCTTAAGGCAGAAGTGGGAATGTGCTATGGGAGAAGTAATTTTGGGATCTGCTTATGTAGGGCAGGCCTGAGAAGGAAGCTAAGAGCCAGAGAACAATGTAAGGACAATTAAAGGAAGAGAACTAAGGACAGATTCTACTTACGGAGACAAATTTGCCCAAACCACTTTGCCTGTTGCCAACCATCAATAAGGCCAGGCATTTTATGTTTCAGGCCTCCTTGCCCACTATTTCAGTGCTAGTAATGAAGTGGCTTCAAAGGGATGTTTAAGCTATGCTAGGTATAAACCACAGTGGTACACAGCCATAATATCAGATGTTCCTTGAAACACAGCTGAAAGGGTAGGACTTTGCTTTATGTTACTGTTTTCTAAAGTATATTCTCCAAAATTCTAGTTCAATGGGTGTTATGACTCCTTTTCCCTTGGTCCCTGTGGCCAAGTAAATTTAAGAAATAATTAAAATTAAAATTAAATAGGGTTATTTACTGCAGAATACTCCAGAGACCTTAATATGTGTGTTGAGAATCTTCAAGGGTGGTTATTGGGTATGTATGAAAAATTTTCCAAACTTACTTCCCCCTGGAACTCTTCTTTAGTAGAGCATCTCTGGGGGTTAGTGTTCAAAGAACACACACTTTGGGAAAAGCTGTCCAAATACACACTTTTGTGTTAGATATAACTAAAGATGATATTTAAGGTAAAAAAAAAACATGGCAAGAATGTTTTACAAATGGTAATGTTCACTTAAAAATATTAATCTTCTAAAAAAAAAAATGTTTAACCAGCACTCAGTCAGTTTCTAACGATGTGAGAGGAGTAAGCAAATTTTTCCACAGATAAAAAAGTGAGGGGGAAGGCTCTATTAACTATATTAGACTGAAAAAAATTTGTGTTTAATGATGCCAAGGAGGTAAAGGATAAGAAAGACTGCTTTCTTTTCTTCTGAACCCGGAATGTTTTGTAAAAGGCCACATTATTTTCAACTTAAATAACTTTTATTCAAACTCTCAAAACAACAGTTTTTGATGCAATCAACAATTTTATTACTTAATAAAATTTGCAGGTTTCGGGGAAAACACACAATAGCAGATTTGAAGAGTCGGTGTCAATGTACCATTTCCCAATTTTTTTTGAAAATCAGCACTTACCAGATTGGTATGTCAGTAATTATGATCATACAATGTTCAAGCTGTAAGGTGTTTTTAGAGATGCCTACTTCACAAAGTCTTCATTTTATAGGTAAAGAAACTAGGGCCTAGGTAGGTTTAAAGGACTTACATATAACCAGCTAGTGCTCAAGTGTGCCTTTTTTAAAAATTAAAGATAGTTTGTTAATTGTATTCCAAGGGATGTTAATAAGTAATCAAAATCATGTCCATCATGAAGTCAAAATTTTTACATATTTTAAACTAAAATTTATACTTAAGGGAAACACTCTGGACGTATGTGTGTATACATGCATAAATGTATCAATACACAGATATTTTTACCTGAAATTGGTCAGATGTACATGTGTTCATTTCTGGTGACATGGTGTTTGTCTGACCAATGGAAGCGATTTTTTCTGCAGCAGATAGTGGTTTCAATGGTTCCTTGGTGGGTTCTAACATACCCTGAAAAAGGCATATTAGCCATTAATGGGGAGGGGGAGAAATCAACTCAAACTTCATGAGAAAAATCAATGTAGCACAAAGTAAAAACCCAAGTCATTTGGAAAGTGCTAAAGACAAAAAGGAACTACTGTTAAATTTTGTTTAGAGAAAATTTTATAGCACTGTAGTGGAAAATGTTTTACAATAGTACCTTTGGAATCCAAACTTTTGAAGCAAGACCTTGTATTTTAAATCAGATTTGTTTTAAAGTGCCTAGTTATCACTGTTATACAAAAGCATAAGCAATTTGGAATGCCAGGGGTGGGGAAGAGGCAAGCACAACAGTATATAGTATGCAGGCCCTAAGAATCCAACACTTTTGTGACGTTTCAGACACTGACACAGAAAAGGACATCCTTTGTACCCATTACACCATGGTGGTGCTTGGAGAAGTGAGAATTCTAAAACACACCATCTAGAGAGTGGCACTCTTGGAGGGGCCAAGATGATGGAGCAGCATAGAAGTTCTCTGCTTCTCTCGTCCCTGAAGTGCAGCTAGATTAGCATCGAACCATTTTGCACACCTAAAACACATCATCTAATGTGATGGGGTCTACATGCTTCGGTGTATGTTTAGTATTTGAGCCTATCACCACTAGAGGATGGGAGCTTTCATACTTAGTTCCTTGAATTGGCATAGTAGAGAAACAGCCATTTCAGAGGGGAAAACATCTTACATGTTCCACTACGTGTGTTAAAAATCTAACACACTTTTTGAGTAAGAAAGGAAGGCACTGAGGATGGAGGTAGAAATAAAGAAGGAAAAAAAAAATCAGCAGTTTGCATCAATACTCTACCAAACACTACTAATAATGGGTAATCATCCAGGTTAATGGCCTGCCAAAAAAAGTTTTAACACATTTTAAAATAACACTTGATACACTCTTGAATATTTATCAACCAGACTACACAAAAGTCTCCCTTTACTGGGGGGAAAAATATCAAAACTGCTAAGACAGCTTTGTAAGGCTAGAATCTGTAAAATCCACCCCCCCCCCTTTTTTTGTAAGAATCTGTGAATTTCTAAAAACAAGTTTTCAGGACAATCTCTCCTCTTTTCGTGTAATAGGGTATATGCTGGGGCACCTGGGTGGCTTAGCTGGTTAAGCGTCTGACTCTTGGTTTGGGCTCAGATCATGATCTCACGGTTCCTGAGTTTGAGCCCTGTGCTGCGCTACGAGCTGACAGTGCAGAGCCTGCTTGGGATTCTCTCTCCCCACCTCTCTTCTCTGACACTCTCCTGCTCGTTCTCTCTCACGCTCTCTCAAACTTAAAAAAAAGATAGGGTACATGCTAACTAAAGCAATTTATAGATGCAATCTTTTTCTTTTTAAGTTTATTTTGTGTGTGTGTGTGTGTGTGTGTGTGTGTGTGTATGTGTGTGTGTGAGAGAGAGAGAGAGAGAGAGAGAGAGAGAGAGAGAGAGAGAGAGAGAATATATCCCAAGCAGGTTCCATGCTGTCAGAGCAGAGCCCCACGCAGGGCTCAATCCTGAGAACCATGAATTCATGACCTGAGCCGAAATTAAGAGTCAGACGCTAACCACCCAAGTGCCCCACACAAATTCCATTCTTAACGATGTTATTTTATAAAAGGCTTTCCTCCAAAGCTTGAATGAAAATAAATTCGTGGTCTGACTCATCAGCATATACATTCTGCACGCTTTCTAGTGTGCCCTTATGTAAAGAGACCATGCATTCAGCAAACAATTACCAACCTTAGCCAACTTTTCTAATGTCAACTATCACTTAAATCAGTGGTCCTCAAAGTGGTCCCCAATCAGTAGTTTTTGCATCACCTGGGAACTCGTCAGATACGTAACCCCACCCCTACTGAATAAGAAACTCAATGGTGCCCAGCATTCTGTTTTAATACATCTTCCAAGCAATTCTGATGCATGTTTTTTATAAAGTATTTTTTTAATGTTTTATTTTTGAAAGAGTGAGAGCAGAGGAGGGGCAGAAAGAGAGGGGGGGGGGCAGAGGATCTGAAGGAATCCAAAAACACAAACACATCCTTGGGCTGAGGATCCAAAGTGGGCTCAGGCTCTGCACTGACAGCAGCGAGCCCGATGCACAGCTCAAACTCACAAACTGTGAGATTATACCCAACCTGAAGTTGGATGCTCAACCTACAGAGCCACCCAGGTGCCCCAATTCTGATTCATATTAAGGTCTGAGAACCAGTGACTTAACTGACCACTTCAGGTACTACTGCTTCCGATGAGACGAAAGATACTGAACACCTTATCTGTGTAAAGCACCATGGGAAAAATTCAGGTATAATTAAAATCTGAAACCAGATATGAAAAAGAATGTTTCTAAACATAAGGCATCATAAAGATGGAGGAGAGATGTATTCACTAAATCAACTTTGGTATTAAAAGCTTATAAAAATGGTAGAATTATTGCTAATAAAGATTGTAATTAAGGCAGAAAAATAAAGCAAGAATATCCCTCTCTAATTCCTCACAAAATTTAAAGAACTGGCTCATGCCTGAGCCTACACATAAGGATTAAGTAGGTTACCGCCCCCAGTGTGCTGAATGAAAACTCCTACAAATTAAATTCATACTTTCTACCTCAGTATGTGACAGTAACACCAACCACCTCTAGAATGCTACTCCTTGAGGAAAAAAGAAGTGCAAATAACCAAAGGTTAGAGTATGTCCTGGATTATATTTACCCACAACAGCAAACAGTATAGGGACAATCAAGGTGTTTTGAAAATACAAGGTAAGTTACATTTGTAAAGGAGAGAAACTGATAAAAAGATTCAAGCACAGGTTTTTGTCTAATTCCACAAAACTACAAAAACAAAACAAAGTAAAACATTCCAATTCAAATCAATAATTAGGCCTTATTCATGGAAAAGTTTTGTAGATTAAAAAAGGTCAAATTTCACAGCAAATTCATTTTTGCATGCACATAAGGTTGTATAAATTCCATACCAAGCTCTATTTTTCTTTCTTAAACATTTTTCCTGGTTTTCAAAAGTTATTGGTGAAAGAATTTAATTCACCAATAACTCAAAGACACACCAAAAAACACAAACACATCAAACTTCAAAGTGTGACTGAGTCTTGAGAAGGTACAGAAAGAAAATTCCTCAGTTATCCTGGACTACCTGGCATATCTGAAAAAACAAAATTCAACATATTTAAAAAAATTAATGGAAAAAAACTGAGGACCGATTATGGGTCCTGGCCCATTTTCAATTACTATCATTTGGTATTCCCAAGGTTTTAGACACATCCATCCATAGCTTCAACAGTGCATGATTTAAAACTGATCACAACTGGGTTACAACAAATGCTATCTAAGCCTTCAAATACTTCAGCTTCCACTTTTTAAAAGCAAATTTAGGAAGAAAAACAAGAAGGAAAGAAGAAAAAGCAAGACCTCTAAAGGTACATTTTACAAAGAGTTATGAGCACTATATTACTAGGATAAAGATAATCTTCAATCTAAAACAAAACAGTGTCTTTAATTAATACAGCAAGATGTCCTTAAATCAAGACTTGAAGGGATGAGATGAAAAAGGATATTAATACTTATTTCCTTAATGTTCCCACACTAGACACCCCTTAAAATATACTTTCCACATCATGCCACGTAAGATAATTTTATAGAATGAATGCAGCAATGATAAATAGGTACAGGGACATTTTGTACTTACCAATCCTGCTGCATACATGGGCACTATAACAGGCTGCTTCTTGTTACCCGTGAAGAGCTACACGTGTGTTAGAGAAAAAGAATGTATATTCAGAGAATGAGATGTCATACACTGAAACAGTTAACATGTTATTGCATACATTGTGAAATATAAATAGAAGAAATTGTTAAGTTGCCCATATGGGCTTGTATTTTGGATCTGTTACTACAATTCCTCTATTTTATAGTTAATGAAAAACATTACAAACAACCTTTTCTAAAAGTAAGAAATATTGACTGGAGAAAAATTTAGATGCATTTATGTTTAAGAGCTGGCATATTCAAAATACATGAGCATTTAAGCCAACTAACATTTATTTTTCTGAGGAACTAGCTTATCACAGCTTGAACAAAAGTGTAACAGAATTTAAAAACACCCATAGGTCCACTAAAGGATTTTCCAAGGTACTAACAAAACTCACAATGTTTCGGGTGTCTATTCCCAAGGAGCACAAAAGCTTCTTGTTGCTATGGGAGCCACCCCACTGATATCTCAAGCCATGTGCATCGTGGATGTCCTGTAGCTCGGTCCACACATCCAGCAGTTCCCTGCAAAGGTCATGATGAAGCCATCAACAATGGGTTACTCAATAGCTTTCACCATGAATCCTAGTTTTAATGTGACTGTGAAATATTATACATTCCAGTTAATCTTGTGTTTAACATGAGTATACAGCTATTTTCTGAATAAAATCAACTGCCACCACTTATAGTCATTAAAGTAGCTAGTAGCTAAGCTAAACTCATTTGAAACAGTAGGTCAGTAATCAACCAAAATTTAGCCTGTATGTTTTTTCAATTGTAAAAAATATTTTTTTTAATTTTATATTTTTTTAACATTTATTTATTTTTGAAAGACAGAGACCACAAGTGGGGGAGGAGCAGAGAGAAAAGGAAACACAGAATCCGAAGCCAGCTCCAGGCTCTGAGCTGTCAGCACAGAGCCCGACATGGGGCTTTAACTCACAAACTGTGAGATCATGACTTGAGCTGAAGTCTGATGCTTAACCGACTGAGCCACCCAGGAGCACCAAACTTTTTTTTTTTTAACGTTTATTTATTTTTGAGAGAGCACGAGCAGGAAGGAGAGGGGCAGAGGGAGAGGGAGACACAGAATCTAAAGCCGGCTCCAGGCTCTGAGCTGTCAGCACAGTGCCTCACATGGGGCTCAAACTCACAAACTATGACATCATGAGCGGAAGTCAGACGCTTAACTGACTGAGCCAACTGGGCACCCCTTAAAACAAAAATATTTAATATTTAAGAGGAGGAAAGAAATTATTCAGCATTCCACCATATTAGTATAGCTATTTAATATGCTTTCTCTTTGAGTCTTGATCCACAAACACACAACTGCAATTACAGCAAATACATAATTTTGTATTCTTTTCTCAGATTTTAAGCATTTCCTCATCTACATGTATACATTTTCCAATGGTCATGTAACATTCTGTTAGACACATGCATCATTATTTGACCACAACCTTATAGTTTAAATAAGTTATTTTCACTGTTCATCTCCTATTGTTAGTAAGGCAAATTATCTTCCTGTATTTTACAGTGTATTTTGTTGTAGAGTTGTGTTATTTCCCAAAATGAATCTCTTGGAGAGATTTCTGGGTCTCAGAGTATGAACTACTGTACAACTAGCATATTTTTAAATAACACATCTAAAGTTTTAAGATGGTAAAGCATAAACCTTTTTGTCCCGTTCTCAGAAATCACCCCCAAAAAACCAAGAAGCAAATCATAATCTCCATATTAAAAAAAAATTAAGAGATAACTAAAACTTTGCACCACAAACTTTGAGGTCACAAAGAGGGATGAAGGAGGGACTTGTAGAGGGAGAGAATATGTTCAGAGGTGGAGTAATGAGATGCAAAAGTCCAGGAATAATAACTTTGAAATTAAAATTAGATAATCAATCTAGCTCCTCTAATAATTAATAGGAGTTCCAGAAAGAAAATAATGGAGGGAAAGTAACTGTATTGGTATTATATTGGTAATTGTCAATTCAAGAGAACTGCCCAATACTGAAGGACAGAAGCCTCCAGATTGAAAGGTCATATACCTAGTGTTCAGTCCAATTGATAAAGACTCATATCAAGATACTTCATTGTGAAATTTCAGAATACCCACAACAAAAAAATCCTAAATTATAAATTTAACATAAGGGTAGAATAAAAATTTTACTACCCATGTACCTTTATTTCTCAGGAGGCTATCAGAGGATGTGCCCCACCAATATGGGCTCTAAGTGAATGGCAATCCCAAGATACCATGTTTAAGAAACCTAGATTGAATCCATCCCAAATTGGGATAGAATGGTGGAAGGCTCAGGGAAAAAAAAATGGAGTGGCTAGCCTGACAGGTTTGATCATAACCTGGAGGGTAGGAAAAGACTGAGTAAATGAAAAAGAGAGGCAACTATTAAGTCCAAGAAGAAGCTTACTATAATGGAAATAGTGGCTTAGCAATGAACACTATTCACATGATTAAAATAATGAAAATACCAAATATCAACTTAACAAAAAACTATGATGTAAGTCATACAGGGAAGATGAAGGGAGGAGAAGAGCACATGTAAAGTCTAAATTCACACTTATCATACTCAGAAGTCAAAAGATAATATATAAAATCGACTGAGGAGAGTAAGGATTTAGAAATATTTGAAAAAGCGTTCAAAAATGGAATAGGGAGGTTTTTTTGGTTTTGTTTCAGCACAATATGATTTTTTAAACTTCAACACAATGTTACAAGAACATTTTAGAACCCTGATGTTTTAAGGTAACTGTTGTTCTAATTTGTAAGGTTAAAACTAAAGAACATACATGCTATCTAAAAACTGTCTACTACTTACCCACTTTCAGCTAAGGCCTCTCTTGTTTTTATTGGGAAGGTGCTTGTTTCCAGCAAGTGCTTCAGGGAAGTAACTTCTTCTTCAGTATCAGGGATAAATATTGAAGGAAAACATGCTTCGAAAATTCGCTCCAGGCGGTTTAGTAAAGCTGTCTGCATCAAAACAACCCCCCCAAAAGTTTAATTTCTCTAATTTTAATGATTTTAGTTTTATCATCATCAACACACATACACACACACACCTCTGACCCCACACCCTGTCCACTACTACAGGAGAGGGAGGTTCACTATCAGTCAGGTACAGGAAGCACTAAGTCAAAGGAGCATAACTACTTGCAGAACAGATGCTCTAAATGATCACTTTAAATACTCATGGTGATACAGTGGCGACAAGTAAACGTAGTTATATGCCAAGCAACATAGCTGGTACTTTGCAAACATTACTTTATTAGTCTATTAAAAAATTCAAAGAAGAAATTAACTACTCAATTGTATAATGAGAAAGCAATCGCAAAGTGTGAATTATCTACCCAAAGCAAAACCAAAACCAAACAGCAACATTCATAAAAGCAGGAGGCATTCATATTCTATCACGGGATGTTCCCTACTACCACCCATGTACTCTAGATTTAGGAACAATTAAATTGAAGGTTTGTGAAAAGTATTATGCTATCATAGTTGAGGAGAACTTTTTTCTTGAGCATAAAAACATTGGAATTTTAAAACACTTTTAGAAATATCTCTGCTAAAAGAACAAAGTAGGAAAGAATGTCTTATTTTTACTAAGAAAAGCAATAGCTCATTTTTCATTTTGATGATCTGTGTTATCTTTTAAAAATCCCACTTCTTTACTCTTCTGTGGTGTATACAGGTGTATTTTTGAATAGAACACTGCCTTTCTTCCAAGAATGGATATTCCCTAGAGTATTTTTACTGAGAACACTGGCATTTTGAAGTATTTTCTTTAATTAAAATTTGTTGAATTTATATTCACTTACACTTTTTGGGGTACTACTAGGTTATTCTACATGTGCAGCCCACAGTAACTAACATTTATCCCCACTTTCCTAAGTGTATCTCAGACACATGTAAAATATTTTCAACTTAACTCAATTTACCGCTTAAACATCAAATAGGAATACAAACTGTTAAAGACTGTCGGAAGTGTACTACTGAAATGCTATCGAGTACACAAGAAAATGCCACATCATGGTGGTATTTCCTGCCAAGTAACAAAGACAAGTTAACGCTTGATTTCTGTTGTTTAGCACAGTCAGCAAACAGGAAAATGAAAAACAAAAGGAAAATATCTTCCAGATTTTCCAATCCAAAAATCTCTTTTGGAAGCAGTACCAGAGCAAAAACTTAACAATGCATAATTAGTCTCAGGGTACTCTTCTGCTATCTCTACAAAAGTTATTCTAACACCTTCATTATATTCATGTGTGTGATATGGGAAAAGGTTCTCAGTATCAATTATGAAACCTACAGTAAAGAGTAGACTCAAGATCCCAAGGCTCGTGAAACTTGAGTGTGTCAAGGGGACCGGCACTTACTTGCTTCAACAGAGGGAATGGACAGACATTACTTTTAAAGGGATCAGATAACCATCTAATTGGAAACATGATGAGCACAGGCTCCTTCTGGGCAGACAAGGTAAACAAAAACTCACATATGACCATATTTTACTTCTCTGTAAATTAAAATTGAATCTCTCTCGTATCCTCTTTGTTATCCTTTTCGTGGGAAAGAAAAAATATTTGTCAAAAGAAGCAATGACCCCAAAATACATTCAGTCATTCGGGCAATATTACATCTAACTATCAAGTCTTAGGTACAACAGTGAGCAAATTCTTAAAATGAGTGGAATGTATGTGAACATTACATTCACTTCAAGTTTTTACATCTTCCCCCTCTCATACAGAGTATAAATTACATGGGAAATTTAAAAGACAGTTCCATTTGTCTTTAAGGTTAGATATTACATTCGATTGCTTCAAATATTTTGTTGAATGAAGTGGAGCAAGGGTCAGAATTTTTTTCTATACAGGGCCAGATAGTAAATATTTTCAGCTTTGCACCAGCCATAAACAAGTAAGTGTGGTGTGTTCCAATGAAACTTTATTTACCAGAACAGGCGGCCAGATAGAACAGGCCATAGTTTGCAGATACCTGTGGTATGGCAGTAAATAACAAAGATTCAAATAATCAGAACCCACTAACTGAAAAGCACCACCCACCACAAGGAGGAACTCTAACAATTTAACAAGAAAGCAGCTAACAGAATTAAAGATTTTGACGAAAATTGAATTTCCTCTGACATTTTGCTTTAAAAGTACATCGATTTCCAACTATCAGACTATTTCCAACTATGAGACTAGTCTGATAGAAGGGAATCCTCTAGAAAGAGTTCCATACTAATATTTTGTTCACGGTAATAAATGCCAAATTTCATTTGCTACTAGTCAATTCCAGTAAGTAAATGGCTGATGTAACTATAATACTTCAGTGGAGGACTGTGGACGCAAGGGGCTGAGACTCTGCTTCTGGATTTATAAACTGGAGATATCAGGGGCAACCTCACAGGGTGGGTGACGAGTTACAGGATTAAATACTTGGCACCCAGTGTGTGCTCAAGAAGTGGTAACTTTTTCTTACTACTATTGTTATTGTACAGATGATATGCAGAAACAGAGTGGCCTACCAAGGAATAAAGTAAATGTCAAAACTAGATTCTAAGCTCACTAGGGATGTTGCTCTACCACTACTTGGCATTCTAAATCATTAAGAAAATATTTGTCTCAGACTATCAATTTCTACATTATAACAAGAAAATAATACAAATTTTTGCACCTTCTCCAAGACCCTCCAACTTAATTGGAAAATAAGTACCAATTTAAAAACGTCTATCATTAAGAACCACTTTTATAAATAGAACGTGTTACTGCTACTCCTTGTGGATTTTAAACTTTGGAAATTGGTAAACATTTTGCTTGACATTTTGGCATTTGTGACTCAAATCTTGATCACACTATAAAATGCAAAGTGTGCAAATCACACGTTGGGGGTGTTTGAGTGTTTTACTTCCCAAGAAGCACAATAAAGTTACAAGTTCAAAATGTAATGGAACATAGTCCAAGGAACTTGGTAAGCAGAACAGGTTTAAGAACATAGCTAACATAATGCTCGAAAAAGAAATTAAACAACCCACCACAACAGTCTCTCTTGTGACCAAACAGAAAGGTTTCTTTCAAGAAACCGATTTTCTAAAAGACTGTAATCACACAGTAAATTAAAAAAAAAATTGAGATATTTGAGACATATGAGCACAAGATAAAAGTTATATATGAAAACTGTGATATTGGTAAAAGTTTTTGTTTTAATTATTAATTTTAACTGTTTTAAGATCTATATAAATTTTTTCCTCAATACTATTAGCCATGGATAGTTTAATACATACAATAGCCTTAAACCAAATCAGTAATAAAATTAATATCACATCAACACTAGGGTTACTGAAATGAATTATTATTTAACTTGGATTTATTCTACTGTGTAAGAGTAAAAAATAACTTTATATTACTCTACCTAATAAGAATTCTTGTTTCTATATAGATTGTATCCAGCCATAAGAGGCAAGCTACTCCTAGTTTTGATTAAATGGGGATACTACACAGTTTTGAACTCCTTGGAGCAGACGGACTCAAAAAAAGATGTGAATTCAACAGTAATGTTTATTAACACATTACAGTACATGTGGACTTGTATTAGATGTAAAATTCTAAAATATTTTATTATTTTGAATTAGTGGTAAAGTCAGACTGGCTACGCTCTAGTTTCCCTCGGCAGATAAGGCAGCATATGGAAAGCAAACAATATCAGTACAGCCTACCTAGTTCAAGAAAGTGAAAGATCAAAAGATGTCCTCTGAAACCTTCACAAACAGCAAAAGCTTGATACAGTGTGTTATGTTTTTCATTTAATGCTTATGCAGTGCTTATCAAATGCCAGGCGTTATTCTAAATGCTTTATGAATATTAGCTCACAGAAGAACACAGATGAACCATCAGAGGCAAGTAACAGTAATCTTATCCCCATTGTCTAGATGAGAAAAACGGAGCACTAAGAGGTTAATTTGCCCACAGTCAGATGAATATTACATGCTGAATCCTAATCTAGGAGGTACAGTTTCAGAGTCTGTGCTCTTAAACACTAGATTATGTTGCCATCAAAGCAGTTCGAAGTTCAATTTCTAAAAATTATAGGAGCTTTGAGGTTGGGGACTATGTCTCATTTTGAATCTCCAGTACTTAGGTTCGTGCATATAGTGGATATAAAAATGTTAGCTAAGTCAGTGTGCACTTAAAAAAAAAAAAAGCACTTCACCCTTATTTAAGACTGCAGGGGGCATGTTTGTTCTACTTATGAAAGTAGATCTTATTATAAGCCATCTAAATCATTTTTGTACATAGATTGGATATATTTATATAATTGTAACAAGTATAAATAACCAAATGCCTTTATGTTCTAGGTACTATGTTTGATACTTACATATGTTACTTTACTAATCTTTAAAAACAAAACAAAAACAAATCCTGAAAGGTAAGTATTACTGTTTCCACATTATAGATGAAACTAAAACTCATGGAGATTAATTAACCACAGTCTCATGTTGGTATGGTACACAGCAAGGATTTGATCCCAAGTCTGACTCCAAAGTCTCTTTTCACCAAATCATGCTTTTACCCACTTTTTGTGGTCTTTCAAACATTTGTAGCCATTAGGTAAGAGATTCAACTGTTAACTGCTGAGGTGATGACCACAGTTAAAGCAATTATTTCATCTATATAATTCATAGTTTTTAACAAAGCAAATTATAAATTTTTACTAAAGAGTGATGCACTGTAAATTAATGAGAAGGTAACAAGTACCCACACATTTAGCATACTAGTTAGCTGAGGTTACAATAGTAACTGCATAGCAAACTAAATAAAATAACATTCACATCAATTACCTGACTTTTATCTTTTTAAGAAGTTGGGATTAAAAAAATGTTCATTGGGGCACCTGGGTGGCTCAATTAAGCATCCAACTTTGGCTTAAGTCACGACCTCCTGGTTCATGAGTTTGAGCCCCATGTTGGGCCCTGTGCTGACAGCTCAGAGCCTGGAGCCTGCTTCAGATTCTGTGTCTCCCTTTCTCCCCCTCTCCCGCTCAAGCTATGTCTCTCTCTCTTAAAAATAAACACCTTTTTTTTTCAATTTTTATTTGAGTGATCGAGCGAGTGGGGGAGGAGCCGACAGAAAAAGGGAGAGAGAATCCCAAGCAAGCTTTCAAGCCCCACGTCAGGCTCCACATTACAACTGTGAGATCATGACCTGAGCCGAAATCAAGAGATGGACACTTAACAAACTGAGCCACACAAGCGACCCTCAATTATTGCCTTTTAAATGCTTTTAACTTCAAAGCCAAAGAGGAAAAACAGTCATCAGTTCTCTCTTGAATGTGGAATTAGAAAACTGGTGGTTGGTTAGCTGAATACGCATGCCTTTCAA
Organism: Acinonyx jubatus; assembly: GCF_027475565.1. Classification (NCBI taxonomy): domain Eukaryota; kingdom Metazoa; phylum Chordata; class Mammalia; order Carnivora; family Felidae; genus Acinonyx; species Acinonyx jubatus. Next base: position 80,611,831 of record NC_069388.1, on the reverse strand, counting down.
TTCACACATGTAGCAAATTCTCAGCCTGGTGAACAGCCTCATGTCTGGCCATTACACGTTTTAAGAACTGGGGGCTCTGATAAATGTACGGTTGAAAGTCAAATGCTATTCAAGGCAGGTGCCAGAGTTCATTTTATTGTCTCTATTCATGTCCAGCGCTAAGACAAAGGAGAAGAGCATGGTGCTCAGAAGAGTTCCTAACCTGTCAAAACTATTCTGAGAACAGAAACTAGCCCCAAGCAGTAGCCAGAACTCGAGATACTCACACAAATTCTCATTTGCCTCCAATACTTTCTGCCATTCACCAAAAAATGCAGTTGGCATCACTATCTCTTGCACCTTTACAGACCATTTTCCAAGAAGTTCATTTCTGAGATTTTTCAGTAGCAACTAATATTTATTGAACACTTATGTGCAAGAGAACGTGGTAAACACGGACACGTACAATTTTATTTTACTTTCAGAGTAAGGCATTTTAAATAAGTACTATTATTATTCTCTAAATCTAAGGTTCAAGAAAGTGACTAATACAAATTAGTGTTGAAACCTAGATCTGAATCTGGCAGTATAATAACACCAGAGCACCGCTTTCAAGCACTCACTGTATGTACCCAGGGCGAAGGCCTAAGGCCCACAATAACTTTAGGAATTCATGAAAATGTTTTAATAGCTAATATTAATATATTCATCTTTACACCAAGTTATAAAATAGAATTTTAAATATCTTTTATGGGTAAGTCATATAAAAGTCATATGTGGCCCTGGCTATATTGCTCCCAAAAGGTACACTGGCTTTTATCTTTCCCAATTTTCTCCTTTTCATATATTTGTTTTCCTATCAGGGTCCTTTATTACCTTCAATGTCTCTATAATAACAATTATTACTTTTTCAAACCAGGTATGATTTCTGGGAAAGCACAAATGCTCAGCTATCCAATGGTTTAATTCATCAGTGGGGGCAAAGCATTATGTATGAATTCACTTATACTCATTCTCAGGTCTGTCATATCTCCATGTTTAGGGTAAAGGTATATAAGCAGCTGTTTCATTTTATTCACTGATGCAAACAAGTCATATTATTAAATGCAGAGTTTACCAACTGGTAGGTCCCAGTCACAAATATGTTATAAATCTCCCCTAAATCCTGAATGCTACACAGGGAAAAATGGCACTCCCTCTTATTAAATTAATGTTATGTGTCAACTTGACTGGGCCATGTGCCCAGACAACTGGTCAAACACTGTTCTGGGTATGTGTGTGCAGGTGTTTCTGGATGAGATTAACATCTGAATTGGTAACCTGGGTAAGGCAGATTGTCTTCTCTAATATGAATGGGCCTCATGCAATCAATTGAAGACAGCTTGAGGACTGTAGTTGGTACTTCTCTGCCTCCATAAACACAAGAGCCAATCCCTTATTAGTCTCTTTCTCTCTCCCTCCCCCAAGTCCATCCATCTGTCTGTCCATCCACCCATCCATCCTGGTTCTGTTTTTCTGGAGAACCCCAAATACACCCCTATTTTGTAAACGACTCTACTGGAGTATAAGAAGTATATTGAAAATATTCAGTTTTCCAAAGGGTAAGACCAGCACCTAGGATCCTAGACTCTGGGTCTTATGCCATTCACATGCAGACCTTCTTAAAAGCATCTTGTATTTAAGGTTAATTCCTAAAGTTCCTTCAACATATTTCTAGTTAGTTTTATTCCTTAGGAACAAAAGTTGATTAATATTAACAGTTTTAACGTTGATAAGCATTAGATCTTGCTCTGAGGTTGAAGTTTAATTTTTTTTTTTTTAAATGTTTGTTTTTGAGAGAGACAGAGATAGAATGCGAGTGGGTTGGGGCAGAGAGAGAGGGAGGCACAGAATCTGAAGCAGGCTTCAGGCTCCGAGCTGTCTGCGGACAGCCTGACGCGAGGCTCGAACTCACGAGCTGTGAGATCATGACCTGAGCCGAAGTTGGACGCTCAACCGACTGAGCCACCCAGGCGCCCCTGAAGTGGAAGTTTGGAAGAAACATAAAATCCACTGGGTAATTTAATCTTCCATTTAAGAGGTCACCTTATGCCTTGCCATTATTAAATATTAAGTAAGATATCAAGTACAATCGACACTTGTACACTTTATCAATTCCCAATTTCAAGCTATATAAGAAGAGTGAACAACTGTAATATTCACCATGCTCTAAAAAGATGGTTTGGCCTTTCTGCACAATTTGTGCATAAATCTAACCAAGTATTTCCACCTATTTTGGAATTAAACACCAGAATGTCAATTTTTCTAAGGGAAAAATAACACAAGAAATATTAGTTTCAGGTGTATGACATAATGATATGAAATGTATATATTGCAAAATGATCACCACAGTAAGTCTAGTTAATAGCCATCCCATACAGTTACAAATTTTTCTTTTCTTGTGAGAACTGTTACAATCCATTTTCTTAGAGATTTTCAAATATACAATACAGTATTATTAACTATAGTCACCCTGCTGTACATTACATCCCCAGGACTTGTTTATTTTGTAACTGGAAGTTTATACCTTTTGACCACTTAATTTATTTGGTTGCTTACTTCTGTTTTCAGTAATAAGTTCAGGTGTTCATCTACAGAAAGGAAAACCTGCACAAATCTTAGGCAGATGATTAAATAAACAAAGGTGAAAATGCAGAATTAGAGTCAGTTTGAGAATGCTGACTTCCCAGCAAACAAACGATTTATTTATTATTTAGGGTTTTTTTTTTTTTTTTTTTTTTAATTTTTAAAGAGCAAGCGAGTAAGCAGGGGACAGGGACAGGGACAGAGAGAGAGGGAGAGAATCCCAAGCAGGCTCTACACTCAGCATGGAACCTGACGTGGAGCTCAATCCCACGACCCTACTAGGATCGTTACCTGAGCCAAAATCAAGAGTCGGGTGCTCAACCAACTGTGCCACCCAGGCACCCCACCAACAATTTGGCTTATTTTACTTTAAAAGTATTCATAATTCTCTTCCTTCTTCTTTTTGGGACACTTAATTTTTAAGCCTCTCAGAAGAAATCATCTAGTAACATTTTCCCAGTAGCATAATCAAGTAGATGGCTAATAAGAAACAATTACTCATAATTTCCTTTTCTATAGCTACTTAATATAGAAATTATCAATTACCTAAATTCTCAAATAACATCCACAGCAATATTTTAAAAATTTTACCAAAACCTCAGAGTTAAATGTTGTACTTATAATATTACCTCCTTTACCATACATCTAAGATAAAGTAATCTTGGCTATTTCAATCAACTTTGCTTTCTGGAACATTAACAGGTTAAAAAAAAAAGAAAGAAAACTGTTAAAACAATATATGAAATGGTCTTTTGGAAAAAACGACTGCTTTGAAAGTAAGGAGGACTTTTTTTTTTTTTTTAAATCATCATTTTGTTTTGTTTTGAATTTTAGCCCAGAAAGCAAATAATAGTTTGGACCTCTTTCCAATTTGTACAACAGAGATACCACTACTTGTTTTCCTCTACGATGTGTAAGAATGTTAAGAAGAAAATGAAATATACTGAGCTCTGGGTTCTCAGAAAAAAATAGTCACTGAAAGGGAAGAATAATTCTCAATAAATAGTCATGCATGACTTTACATCAAGGCTTCAATCCTCTGAGGCGACCAGATCCACATTTGAGAATTAGTTTGACTAAGAACATTTTGTAAGTTTGAAGGATTTCTTCTTGGTTGACTTTTCCCTAAGTAGCAAATTATTACAATAAAGCTGTAACAACTGATGGTCTCTTGACTCAAGGAAGATATATTTTATCAGAATATGAAGATATCCTTTTGGTAGCCCCCAAAAAAGGAAAGTATTAAAAAATAGAGACCCAGACAATGTTACAGTGAAAAGAAGAAATCTGAAATGACAACTACACCATTCGTCTCATTTCTCAAAACCAAGAATTGTTCCCCATGTTTCTTTAATTGAATTAACCGAGCTATGAATCTTAAAAGACTCACAACATTCTGTCAAAGCAGAATTTGGACAAAACCACTTGAAGGCACTCTGTTTAAGGCAGAATTGTTGCATCCATGTTAAGACTGAACAGGAATAAATCATTTTAAGTTTTACCACTAAAACCCTAATGTTCACTGTCATTAATATGTGAAGATTTCTGTGCTGTCCCCAAAACTTAACAAGTAGGAGAAACATTTTAAGAAAAATATCAGTAAATCTAATCCTCTCCTAGGGGGCTTAATGTACTTTTCCAGCAGATTCTGCAAAAGGAAGAAACTGCGGGCCACAAGCCTGGATCACAACAGCAGGATAAGAATAAAAATCATTTCCAACTCAGTCACTTACTCAGCATGCCTTACCCATTTCCTTACCTCAACTTCCTTCTAAAACTTATCTTTTAGCCCCTTTCAACAATTTCTTCTTTCCAAAATCCATCTCCAAGTTCTGCTCATTTTCCAAACCCATTCAGCAAAAATAAAAGTCTGAGGACCAAGCCAAACAAATCTCAGGAAGTCTTAATGTATTTTGCCACATCTACATGGTTTTTGCTCTATTTTCACAAAATAGAATCACACTATAAAATTCTTATTTTTCAGTGGATTTTTTCACTCACTTTAAAATTTACTGTCATTTTATCTTCACAAAAGTCCAATGAAGTAGAGGTATAATCTTTTTATAAACAACTGAACTCAGAAGAAACTTGTCCAAAATCATAAAGCTTGTAAGAGGCCGAGTCAAGATTCAAACTCAGATTTGTAAGATTATATAAAGCTCATATACTTTACTACCTCTTCTGTCCAGTTGTCAAATTACAAATAACTTCAATCAACTTGTGTAACAAAAAGGTCCTTTTTGAACTGGTCATACTTTAAAATTCATTATCTGATGATGCTAAAAGTTCTAAGGCTATAAATTAAAGATCATTCAATACCAGTGTCACCTTACAGTAAGATGAAACTCAACAGGGAAAGGATTAGGTCAAAATCAACAGTCTTGCCTTTGCATTATATAATTAGTTCACTCCTTGCAAGCTTCTACTTCCATAATAAATTAATCAACAGGAAAAATATACATTAGCCAAACCATATAAAAACCGAATTAGCAAATTAAGCTATTCAGACACTCAAAGTCAAATGAAAAGTAATTAGCTATGCACACCACCTGGTAATACCATAACAGTATTTTCACCTATCAAAGCAATGATGTATAGCCATTTCAACTGACACTCAGACTTTGGAAATATTTCCAGTTGAAAATGGTTTGCTTGGCAAAAGATAACTGGAAGAGTTTGGGGAATTTTATTCTCAGTATCTCTAAAAGAAGCTGGTAGGACAAGTGTTCCCTGAAACAGTTGTCAATATAAAGCAGTGATTTTCTGGGGAGTTTTCTTTCCGATACCTCCGGGATTGAGGAAAGGTTAGGTTTAGCACAGGGTACAACTCAGGACCGGGGAATAACCTGGATATTAAGCTGCGTCTCTAGGGGCTACTTTAGGTCAAGATAAATCTCAGTGAATCTTCTCTGAAAAAGTCTGGAACAGAAAAGGATAAAGTACAGGCCCTGGCGGGTAAAAATATTCTCCCTGACACTTATTCCCCAGTAAGTGTAAACATAAATGTACATTTGCAAGAAATTATAAGCAAATAAATACAGTTCTAGTCTTCTCATACCCTCATCCCAGGTCTTTAGTGGCTGTCAAATTATGAAGTCCAAATCTGCTTTGCTCAAATTTTTTCTATCCTTCAACTTCAATTCCCTATAGCCTTCAGCTCAGGTTGAGGTTTCAAATTCTGCTTGCTCTCTGCCACACTCAAAACTGTACTTCAATTTCCTAGGTCTTTGATGGACAAAATTAAGAGACGTTATTTTCTGAAACTTAAAAAAACATCTACTAAATCTGAGTTTAACTTTCTTCTAAAATCACTGTAAAGGCAGAAACTGAAGGATTCACTGGACTAGTTAGCTAATTAATGAATTTTTACATAAGTGATATTTATGTTAATCAAAAAAATCAAGCTGCTGAGTTTCTGTAAATATTAAACTCATTGAAATAAAGAAAAACCTCACCAAACATCACTTATTGTAGGACTGTCCATTTAAAGTTTACCAAAGCATTGTGAAAAATGTAATCCACAAATCAAGCAAGCATTATGTATCATAAGAGACTCCTTCAACAGGTACCCAATTTAAAAATACTTTTTGAAAAGCTGAATTGCCTCCACGGCAATTAGTATATTATACAAAATAGAGAAAACCAGTAAATACCTGAACTGAAGTGGCTGTTTCCTGTAAATGGCCACCAGCAACTGCTCCTTTGTAAGTTGCTAAAGGGACACTGTGCATTTTGGGGGTTCCTGGAGTATCAATCTTTTCATCTGTCCTATGTGACTGCCAGGCTTCCTTTCGATGGTGAGATTCAGCAGCCTGCTGGTCTCCAAAAGTAGCCCAAGAGCAACTATCTTTCTGTCCATCCTCAAAGGCATTCCAATCTACAACTTGGCTAGGCCCAGCTGAACTGAAGTCCGCAAAATCATCAGAGTCTTGAAAAGCACTGCGGTCCTCTCGAATATTTGGCACAGAATCAAAATCTCCAAATTCACCTTCTTGCTCAATTTCCAGTTTTGAAACAGGATCAGTGCCTGTCCCAGAAGACTCTCCCACCAACTTACATTCCTCTGATAAACTATCAGAAGTCTGTTTTAGGTCGGACTCAGTAAATAGAATTTCATCTTGGCAAGAAACAGCATTTGTATCCCCAAATTCTCCAAAGTCATCACCTGGTTCACTAAAATGTGGAAAGTGCTCTGAGGACTCTTCGAAAGTGATATCGCTCATTGAATCTTGGGTACCAGTAACAAAAGGTGGAGTCGTGCCACTGGCTGTGCCGAAGTCACCAAAATCATCCTCGTTAGTATCATTGCAAGTCACAAAGTCATTACTACTGTCACCATTTTTTACACTTAAAGAATCATCCAGAACGTTTTCTTCTGTAGGATCAATGCTGGGGCTTTGGGAGTCAGTAAACTTTTTACTTTCTTCTTTGGAAGAACCAACTTCATCATCAGCATCAGAAGTTTTAATAGAATCCATGCATAGGTCAGCACACTTAGAAGTAAACAAATCAAGTTTTTCCTCAGTTTTACATTCTCTCATACTGGCTTCTGAATTATCAGCTGAGTCTGCCAAACTCCAAGGCTTTGATTGAACGGATTTTAAAAATTCATCCTGTTGCAATGTTGGAAGGCCTTGTTTTTCAGTACTGAAACCTCTGGTACTCATTATGCTTATTTCTGAAACACAAACCTGATCCTCTCCATCAATGTCTCCTTTATCGTCAAAGCTTCTACCCAAAGACAGTGCTTTTACAGAACTCAGTTCACTGACTCTATTAATTTTATTATTTTCCTGAATGGTTAATGCTTCTCTATCATTTAAAACTGCACATCCTGTATCTTCTAGTTGTATCCTTTCCTTTTTGGAAAATGTGGCAAAATCTGCAAATTCCTCAGCAGGACTAGGTGCACAGTCTAAGTTATAGTCAGTACTATGAGTGCTAAGAGGCTTTCGTCCTTTTGAATCGGCTTCGGTGTCCAGATCATCTGTTCCCTGAGGATTTACAGTTTCCAATACTGCAAACCCGTTTGTTAGAATCTCCAGACAAGGAGGCTTTTCACCATTGCAGCTCTCTAACTGCTTGTTTTGATGAACAACATTCGTATCAGTTCTAAAATCTCCTGGAGAGAAACTTTCAGGTGTTCCAACATTCTGTCTCTGCTTCACTATAGTATTTAAATCTCCTGGACTTTCTATGCCATCAATGGAAGTATCTAAAGTTTTAGATGAAATTATTTCTTTGCTGGTGGTAGAAAGTAAAACGTCAGACTGTCCTTTCACAGGAGAAGAAAGTTCAGCAGTGATGTCTTTATCATTACCATTCTTAATGGATTTAAAGCTAGTAAGGCTATCTACATTTTCTGAGAAATCATGAATTGGCATAAAATGGTTTGAAGGTACAAACTCTTCCTTGGGACGAGTATAATCTGGTGTATCAAAGTCAACAAATCCTACACCAGAAGGGCTAACTTCTGAAAACCCACCAAATTCCCCAAATTCATCATCATCATCATCCTCGGCTCCATTGTCTAGTGGTGGTGGGGATGAAGAGTACATTCGAATGATGTCTGGCTCCATTGCTCAATTGCTTTCAAATAATTAATTTACACCTGAAAAAACAAAACAACAGGTTTTTTTTTTTTTTCTTGGAGGGGACAGATTACGTATACAACGTCTTTCAAAACTCTCTCAAAGCTATTTCAAACCCGTGAAAATTTACAGTGCTTTGTTTTGGACCTTTTAAATCCTTTTTCTCTTAGGTAAGATGACTTTACACAGCTATAATGGCAAAAAAAAATTTCTCTTTTCTAGTGTAGGTTTCTAAGAACATTGGTGTTACACTACTGAATTTGGGGATTCCAGGAAATTTTGAATAAACACAAAAGTATATCTACAAAATTCTCTCTTGGAGCACTTGCTTATTCTCTTAAGCTTGCTTTCTAGTCCACTGGAGATTCAGGGCCTGCCTTATGGATTTGTGAGTTCTTTATAAATAAGACATGAAAATTTTCTTTAATAATTGCTATTCAATTCAACGTTTATTTCTGACCCAAGTTAAATTTTAACAGACTTTATTTTTAGAGCAATTTTAGGTTCATTGAGATGGTAAGTGAATTCCTAGATCTTCCCCACCCCCATTCATCCACAGCCTCATTTATTACAGACATCCTCCAGCAGAGTAGTATATTTGTTACAACTGATGAACCTACATTGACATACATCGTTATTACCCAAAGTCCATAATTTATATTAGGGTTTGCTCTGTGTTGTACATTTTATGTGTTAGGACAAATGCATTAATTACAGTATCACAGAGTAATTTCAATGCTCTAAAAACCCTCAGTTCCATTATACATCCCTCTCTCCCCTGTGCCTGGCAACCACTGATCTTTTTACTGTCTCCACAGTTTTGCCTTTTTTGGGATGTCACAGAGTTGGAATCATACAGTACGTAGACATACATATGTCACACAATATGCAGCCTGTACATACTGTATGATTAGCTTCTTTCATTTAATAACATGCATCTAAGCTTCCTCCAGGTCTTTTCATGGTTGATGGCTCATTTCTTTTCAGCACTGAATAATATTCCATTGTCTGGATGTACCGCATTTTAATTTAGTTTTATAACTTTTCACTACTGAAGTCATTTAAGTTGCAAAAACAGTACAGAGCTCTCATATATACTCCAACCAGTTTCCCACACTGATAATGCGGTAAATAACTCTAGTACCTGTTCAAACCAGAAAACTGACATCAGTACACTATTAACTCAGTTACACACTTTGTTTAGATTTGACCATTTTTCTGTGTGTGTGTAATTCTATGAAATTTTATCACATATGCAGATTAGATTCAAGTAACCAACACTACAACTAGGATAAGAACTGTTGCAAAAATAGTTCAGTAATATTCATCAATATAAAGAAACTCCCTTGAGGTGCCTGGGTAGCTCAGTCAGCTAACCATCTAACTCTTGATTTTAGCTCAGGTCCTGATCTCGAGGTTTGTGGGTTTAAGCCCCATATGGGGCTCAGAGCTGACAGTGCAGAGCCTGCTTGGGATTCCACCCCCCCACCCCCAATCTCTCTGCCCCTCCTCCATGCTCTGACTCTCTAATTCTCAAAATAAACTTAAAAAAAAACAAAAACCTCATTCGTGTTACCTCTCAATACACCCTCCCCTAAACCCTAACTCCTGTCAGCCACTGATCTGTTCCCCATAATTTTGCTACTTCATAAGTACTTATTATGTAAATGAATTACACAATATGTAATTCTTTGGAGGTGTTTCCCCCCCCCCCCCCTCAGCTTAATGCCCTTGAAATCCATCCATGTTGTTGCATGTCAAGAATTCATTCTTTTTTATTGCCAAGTTGTATTCCATAATATAGCTGGCACCACAGATTGTTTGCCAGTTCATTCAATTTAGGACCTGTTGGTTGTTTCTTGTATTTTACAATTACAAATAAAGCTGCTATGAATATTTGTGTACAGATTGTTGTCTGACCACAAGTTTTTATTTCTCTAATATGAATTCCCAGGAGTGCAAATGCTTGGTCACATTAAGTTTACTTTACAAGAAACTGTAAAACTGTTTTCCAAAGTTAATTTTTATGGGACCAAATCAATTCAACCGTTCACTAGTAATTTTCATTAATTTGCTTTCATATAAACTTGAAATTTAATATTTTTTTTCTAATTTTACACGGTTTTCTTTGCATTTAGTTTTTAATACATCTAGAATTTTGGTATACGATCTAAAGCAAAGGTCTAATTTTTTTTTTCCTAAATAGCCAAGCAATTATCCTAATCCCATTTATTGAATAATCTTTCCCATATCTATTAGTTTATGATATCTTCTTCACCTAACTTCTCTTTTAAATATTTATTTAATCTCTACACCCAACATGGGGCTCAAACTCATGGATTCGAGATCAAGAGTCACATGCTTTTTGGACTGAACCAGCCAGGTGCCCCTCTCTATACATTTAACTCTTAAATGGAATCTATGTCTGAGTTACCCTGTTCCTCTATACTAAATCGTCAAAAATGCCATAAGACAGATTTACATTAAAAGCAAAGGGAAAATTAACAACAAAAGTCCTAGAACAAAACCAGCCTATAAATTGATACTTCCAGTGAACTAAACTGAAGCCCAATGAATTGGTATTTTCTGCCACTCACGGTTGCCAAGTTAGATACGTGAATACTTGACCACAAAACTTCGTAAGCTCAAAAAACAAAACAACCACTTCCTTCTAATTCTCAGAATAAAGTTTCATAAAGTCTTCCAACTTTAGGGAGAAGGTACCATACAAACGACTTAATTTAATTAGATATGAGGAAAATGAGGCCTACTGATGAGCAAGTTTCTCAAAGGTCATACAGCTGGTTAGAGAATGGTTTCAGAATTTTGAAAATGATCTTTGAGGTCAATGGTCACTGAGAGTTATTTGAAAGAAATTGAGCAAATCATAAAAGGAAAAGACTCCACTGTAACAGATCTATTTTAAACTGTCTTCCTTACAAAATCAGCATCATAAAGAAGGGAATGATGGCTTTACTTCCTGAGATACCTTCTTTTTTTGCTCTTTAAATGAGAAAAGGAAAAAAAACAGTAAAAGATACATATAAACCCTTAATTTTCTCCTTTGTCTAGAGTCCCGATAACCCATTTCAATGCTTAAGTATACAGGGTTATTTGACCTCTAACAGTTTCTCTGTGATTATGAAGTTCCTATTATTCAAAAATACTCTGTTAACGAGTGTGTGGATAAAAGGACATTTGCACACACATACTGCAGGGGGGTGTGTAAATTGTTAGAAGGCTTATAGAAGGCAATACGGCTATACCACACAAACTTTCTTTTCCTTAAAAATAAAACAAAATGCTCCAAAAGGGATTATTTAAGCAAATTATGCTTTGTCCTTCCAGTAACATACTATGTAGCCATTCGTATCATGATTCCTTTTTTTTTTTTTTTTTTAATTTAAAAGCATACACTTGGGGCGCCTGGGTGGCTCAGTCGGTTAAGCGGCCGACTTCGGCTCAGGTCATGATCTCGCGGTCCGGGAGTTCAAGCCCTGCGTCGGGCTCTGTGCTGACCGCTTAGAACCTGGAGCCTGTTTCAGATTCTGTGTCTCCCTCTCTCTCTGACCCTTCCCCGTTCATGCTCTGTCTGTCTCAAAAATAAATAAATGTTAAAAAAAAAAATTAAAAAATAAAAATAAAAATAAAAGCATTCACAATGGTGGCAGCATGTCAAAAGGACACAAAAGGCAGCCTGAAGTGATTCTTACTGGTAAAATCAGTGATAAGCATCAAAATAAAGACAGTAATGGATTATAATCCACTGAATAACCAACTATCAGTCCTCAAATATAAACATGTTAAGATACTGCAGTTTCAAAATAGCTCCCCACAACATACTCAATTATAAAAGAAAGCAGTGTAACTTTACAGCGGTGAAAGCTGACACTTCATCAAATGATCAAAGTGAACATCATTAGCAACGGGAATATCAAAATCCCACATCACCTGACAAGACACAACAAGAACACAGGATCACTTCTGGAATATTCCTGCCCAGAAAATACAACCTGAATCGATTCATGAGGTAACGTCAGACAAATTCAAACTGAGAGTCTGCAAAACAGCTGGTCTGTAATCTTCAAAAGTATCACTATCATGAAAATTAAGGAAAGACTTAAGAACTGTTCCAGACTGAAGACAACTAAAGAGACAAGTAAATTTAACACCTGATTTTTAACTAGCTTCCCTTTCTAAACAGGTCATTATTGGGACCACTGTGAAACTTGAATAGTGTCCAAGGACTAGACAGCAGAAATGTATTGATGCTCATTTCTTGGTTTTGAGAGTGGTATTGTGTTTATGTAAGAGAATGTCCTTGGTTGTAGGAAACGCACACTAAAATACTTGGGAGAGATGGTACATCAGGTTGGCAACAGTCCCAAATTATCCCAGATAAAGACTTATTTGTACTGCACTTCCAACTTTTTATAGGATTGTGATCAGCAATCACCTCAAGATGAAAATGAAAAAAGTTAAAAGAATTCAAGATCTATGTTTGCATTTATATGTGTACACTGTATAATAAACGTGTTACTTACATAGCATTTAAAAAATTGTGACAATACATAAAATTTACTATTAAATTTTTTAAATGGACTATTTTAACAATTTTTAAGTGTATATTTCAGTGACATTAAGTACATTCACATTGTTGTGCAACCATCACCACCACTCATCTTTACAACTGTATCTTCCAAAATATTAAAGTGTTTCCTGTACTCATTAAACAACAGCTCCCCATTCTCCCTCCTCCCAGCTCCTGCGACCACCATTCTATTTTGTCTCCACGAATTTGGTCAGTCTAGGTATCTCATGTAAGTGAAATTGTACACTATTTGTCCTTTTGTGACTGGCTTATTGCACTTAGCGTCAAGTCCTCAAGGTACCTGTTGTAGGGCCAGTGTCAGAAGTTCATCCTTTTAAAGGCTGAATATCATTCCACTGTATGCATCTACTATCATCTGTTGGTAGACACTTGGGTTGCTTCCACCTTCTGGCCACTGTGAATAATGCTGCTATGAACACAGCTGTACATCTTATTTTAATTTTTAATTTTGAAATAGACTAACAAAGTTGCAAACACAGTAGACACTTGCACACTCTTCACCTAGCCCCCCCAGTGGTGAATCTTACATAGCTCCAGTAGAGGAGAAAACTGAAAACTGACCCTGTTGGTCCATTACTATTAATTAGACTACGGACGTTATTCAGTCTTGACCATTAAAAAAGAAACCAAAAACTTGCATCCACTTGTGTTCGTGTGTAATTCTGTTCAATTTTGTCCCATGTATAGATCTGTGTAACTACCACAACTATCAAGATACAGAACTACTCCCTCTCCCCCCCACCCCCATCCCTGGCAACCACTGATCTGCTTTCTGTCTCCATGGTTTTGTCATTTCAAAAGTGTTACGTAAATGAAATTATACACTACATAACTTTTTGAAGTTGACTTTTTCCCACTAAGTATAATGCCCTTAAGGTCTGTCCTGGTTACTGTGTGTATCAATAGGTCAATCAGTTTTTGCTAGGTAGTATTCTATGGTACAGATATACCACTTTGTTCAACCACTCAACAACTGAATGCGAGGAGTTATTTCCTATATTTTATTGTAAATAGTATACACAATACATTAGTAATATATGTAACAGCATCTTTAAGTAGTATACATAATAAAGATGCTAACAAGTTTTATGTACAGGTTTTGTTATGAATAGAAGTTCTTATTTTCTGGGATAAATGCCCAAGAGTGTGATTACTGGGTTCTACGGTAAGTGCATGTTTAGTTTTGAAAAAGGTTGCCAAACTCTTTTTCAGAGTGCTGTACTACTTCACCTTCCCACAGTATTTTTTTTTTTAAAAGGACCACCTGTGATGTTTCTTATTAGAATCTGTTCACAGTTAACCTACTGCTCTTCCTAAAACTTTTCATTGTTTGAAAAATGAAACATTTGATTGGTTTAGGCCCATTTCAAACTCAGGTGTTAAGGAAATACCAAGATCTGAATAAGAGAGTTTGTAACCAAACAAACCAACATAGAAAATAGTTTTTCTTCCTGTCATAAAAGTACTCTCTCCTACATGCAACAGGCTGTCAGTCTCCCACACTATGAATAGTTCCATATTTCTCAAAACCGTGTCACCTACTGATGGGAAGAACTTGGGCTGCATATTCCCCTTCAGTAGATCTTGGTTCTGGCCCACCTCATCCTTCAAAAATCTAAGAGAATGCCACTCTCAAGTTTCAATCAAGAACGCCAACCAGCCAGTGTGGAGGAGGAGTGAAATTTTCCAAAAAAATTCTTCTGTGTCCAGGCCAACTCAGTAAAATTTGTTAGATGAAGTATTATTTGTTGTTAATTGAAGTATTATTTGTATGATGAATTAGCATATGAAGTTCGACTTAGATAATTAAAAGTGTGTCTATTCTGAGAGCGCGTGCGCGCGCACACATGCAAGCAGAAGGAGGGGCAGAGAGAATCTCAAGCAGGCTCCATGCTATCAGCACAGAGTCTGATGCAGGGACTCTATCCCACAACCATGAGAGCATGACCTGAGATGAAATCAAGAGTCGGACACTTAACCGCCTGAGCCACCCAGGCGCGCCCCCCCCCCCCCCCCCCCCCGTTTTCTTTTACACAGAAAATACGGATTTTAGCTATTCCTAACAGGAAAAAGAGATAGATGAGCTACTTTAATACTGTGCCTGGCACATAGCAACCTTAATAAATGTTTCTTCATCCTTCATAATAGACAACTTACTCCTTACTCCACACAAGGATTTCAAAACACTTGTCTAATTTCTTTATAATCCGAAGCATATTCACATGTGTGTGTATGTGTAGAAGGACGTGTTCAACTCCCCATTTTTATGCCTGCTTATTTCAAGACCTCTTACAGTGAAATAAACAAGTAATGGGGGTATCTAGGAAAGATTCAAGCCATAGTATACACAAAAAGTAGACATGGAGCTTTCACGTCTGGGTACATGGGGGATCCTAAAGTTAGAGCATAAGGCAGAGAATTTGGGCAGACCTCCTGCACTTTGTAGAGATCTATGGGAAATCACATCCTTATACAGAGACTAGGAGACAACGTAAGTGAAAAATAGTAAACATAAATGCAAGCCAAAAAAAAGACCTTCAGGGCTACACACCACGAAAATCAAAGGATCTTAGCTTTGGGAATTCTAATATAAAAGGTCCAATGAGAGGAGTCAGGGGAACAATCCAGAAGTTTAGTAGCAATCGGCAGTGGAATACTGAGTCCTGAGCCAGATTAGCAGCCAGGGTGGCAAGGTGTACAATAGGTGAGAGTGATTCAATATTAATCTCTCATAAGAAAAGAAGCTGCACCTGCTCAAGGAGTTCTAGCCTCATATCTGAAATGGTCATGGAAAAGAAGAGATGGGGAGTCTGTAAGTGGAAAGCTGTGGGGTCAAGTGGAAAGGTGGGCCTGGGAAGGCAGAGAACTCAAAGGATGAATAGGGCTAACTATCACCTAAGATTAAAAAAAAATTTTTTTAATGTTTATTTACTTTTGAGACAGAGAGAGACAGAGCATGAACGGGGGAGGGTCAGAGAGAGGGAGACACAGAATCTGAAACAGGCTCCAGGCTCTGAGCTGTCAGCACAGAGCCCGACACGGGACCTGGACTCACGGACCGCGAGATCATGACCTGAGCCGAAGTGAGCCACTTAACCGACTGAGCCACCCAGGCGCCCCTAAGATTATCAGGCAATTAAAAAAGTTTCCCAAGAGGAACAAAGTTGGAGGACTTCAACCACCAGATACCAAGACTCAGTTTAAAGCTACATCATCATGTAATAATAAAGACAGCACTGCAGTGTGGTGGGGAAAGGACAGCCTTGTTTTACAAGTGGTGCTTAGATCAAGTGAATATCCACACAAGGGGAATCAATCTTTGATTCTACCTAATATCTCACACAAAAATCAGCTCCAGACAGGTTGTAGACCTAAATGTGAAAGGTAAAAAACAATCAACCTTCTAAGAAGGTAACTTAAGAGATTATTTTCATGACCTTAGGGAAGGCAAGGTGTTTTAAATAAGACATAGAAAGCAGTAATCATAAAAGAGAAAATGATACAGTGGACTTCATGAAGGTTTAAAACCTATGTCCACCTAAAGAACAGCATTAAGAGAGTGGAAAGGCAAGCCATTGCCCAGAAGATATTTGTGGTTACATGTAACTGTCAAAGAACCCATACCCAAAATATATAAGGAATTCCTACAAATCAATGTGAGACAACCCAACAGAAAAATGGCCAAAATATATGAACAGGTAAATCACAAAAGAGGATATCCAAATGGCCAATAAGCATGTGAAAAGTCATCAGAGAAATGCACATTAAAACCATGGTATCAACACTAATATACACCCACTAGAACAGCTAAAATTAAAACAAAATAACATTAACCACAGCTACTGATGGCAACAGCATGAAACAAGTGATATTCTCATACTTCAATGGCTGGAATGTAAGTTGGTATACCCATTTGGAGAACTGTTTGGCAGTGTTTACTAAAACCGTACCTGGTCCGTACACCACAAAGGTGAGTACATACATGCACTGAAAGACATGTACAAGACTGCTCTGGACAACTTTATTCTTAACTGAAAATAACCCAAATAACAGATGCTTAAAACAAACCATGGTATATACATACAGTGCGGTACATGGCAATGAAATGAATTACTTACTACATGCAACATGGATGACTATCACAGATGTGTGAAAGAAACCAGATATACACACACAAAATATATATTATGTGATTCAATTTCTGGGCAGTTCAAAACAGGCAAAACTAATGTACGGTGATAATTCAGAATAGGAGTTACTACAGCAGGTATAGTATTGACTGGAAGAGAACATAAAAGAGCCTGGTGAATGCTAAAATTGCTATTATCTCTTGATCAAAATATTAGTTACGCACGTATATGTATTTGTAAAAGTTCATCCCGTTGTACACTTAAGACTTGTGTACTCTGCTCTCTCTATATGCATCAAAAACAAAAAAAAATGCTTCTCAGAAAATCAACATACTTCAATTAAGTGACTCCATTACAAGTGAATGTATGTGACCATAATAAACATATCATTCCATCAAAAAAAAAGTTTTGCTTACTTATACTTTGCCTGTCTCTGGCATTTAAGGTAATATATGTATGTCTCAAGAGGTAGTGTGGTACAGGAGAAATATCTTGGACTTGGAATGAGATCCTAGGTTCAGATTCCAGCTTCCTCACTTACGAATTATGTGAGTTTGCCCTGAGCTTCAGTTTCCTATCCAGAGAAAGGGGCTAGCAGCTCCTCCCTTTCAATGCTGTTGTGAGGATTACAGACAACAGACCTTCAGTATGTGGCACATTCTGTGCCTCAGCCAGTTATCAACTATCATCACATTTTAACTTCACTGAGTCTGTGGTTCAAATCATAATCTACCCTTAACAAAAATCTAAGTCAATGTTTGCTTAGTCGGCACAAACATTCACATGACTCTGCATATAGTTTAGGTCACTGAGACAGTAAATCACGGAAGAAAAATTTACTAACCACACTAAAGATCCATGACACTGACTTTATTGCCAATTTCTACAACCCATCCCTGGAAAATATAAAACAATATCCAAGGTTGAAGGACTGAGAACATAGACTCTAAAGGGACCCAACCAACTCAACAGACTCGATTAAAAGATGGAGGTTTTATAAGTCAGAGAAAGTCAAATACCATATGATTTCACTCATATGCGGAATTTAAAAACCAGATGAACACAGGGGAAAGGAGGGGGGAAAAAGAGGGAAGCAAACCATAAGAGACTCTTAACTACAGAGAACAAACTGAAGGCTGATGGAAGGAGGTGGGGGGGATGGGCTAAATGGGTGAGGAGTATTTTTTTGTTAAGTTTATTGAGAGAGGGAGAGAGAGAGAGCGCGAGCGCGTGAGGGAGGGGCAGAAGGAGAGAGAAAATCCCAAGCAGGCTCTGCACTGTCAGCACAGAGCCCAAAGTGGGGCTCGAACTCATGAACCGTGAGATCATGACCTGAGCCAAAATCAAGAGTCTGATGCTTAACTGACTAAACCACCCAGGTACCCCGGGTGATGGGTATTAGGGAAGGCGCTTGTTGTGATGAGCACTTGGTGTTATGCGTAAGTGATGAATCACTAAATTCGACACCGTTTCAGGTGTCATATGTATTAGCTAACTAGTATTTAAGTAAAAACTTGGGGGGGAAAAAGATGTTTTTGATGAGCAACAGCACAATACAACCCAGTTAATTTGAAATAAACTGGCTGTAGATACTATCCATTTAGAGAAAGACCACAAGAATAAAGGCTTCTAAGAAGGTGCCTAGTTGGAATGGAAAGGATTCTACATGTTCCTCTAAGAAAGAGTTAATCCTTGACCACTCCTCTATCCTCCATCATCCACCCAGTGTATTATTAACACCCTACAGGTCCTTGGGCTCACATTGGGTGGTAGTGGTGAGGTCTAAGAGGTCTTTCAGGAATTTCCCAGATTCAAACACTGAGATAACTTTCCAGACAAGCTAAAAACTCACCGGAGAGAGAGACTCCCACGTTTTATAGGGCACCAAACTGCATCAATGCATATATCAACTTTCAAGGCCAGATAAGCGCATCTAGATTATACAATCCTCAGCTTTACTGAGGACCTTTCACTCCAAACTTATTGTTATAGGGACTGGAACAGGTGGGAGGGTGAAGGAGAACACAAGCCGGAAGGATGGTGGTAAGAAAAGACAAACACTGTATCTGAAGTTGTGCTACGGACTTTACATAGTACAAACTACACTAGCAAGGTTTAGTTAATGGATCACACACACACAAAACTGTTACCTTTTTACCATGATGCCTGAGATTTTTAATGAGTCACTTGTTAAATCATTTGGGTGAGTGATGGGGAAAAAACTGGATTTTCTTTAGAAAAATGAATATTATATAAGCAACAACATTGATTTGCATTACAAATGTTGCCTGCTATTGCAGTAGTTCAAATTATTCAAATCTTCACTGTAATATCCTTGCTGGAGTTTTAAGATACTATCAAAATGTAGTGTCAATGAATCTGTCCAGCCTACATTTCTGCTTAAGAGTCATGGTATCATAAAGAAACCAAAGAAAGAGCCCTTCCTCTGAGCCATATGAAGATAGGGATTTTAGTTAACTTTCTGGGTTTTGATACATCTAGAGATGACTGGACCATGTATGATGTCACAAGTTTTCATGCTTCTAAAATTTAAAATCTACAAAATCGATAATTTTCATTTTCTTTTTGAGTGGCTTGTCCTCAGCATATTATATTGCTCAATGGCAGCTAACAAAACAAGGACAGTCCCTAAAAATAGATGCTTTTTAGTAAAAAACTGAGAAAAGTTTTATGTTTCTAGGACTCCCTTTTTAACACAGGCTGCAAACTTCAAGGCTAATCAAACTTCCATAATTCCAAAGCTGAACATTGTTAAGAGATCTTATAATTCCTTCAAACTTGCTGATTTAAAAACAAAAATCCAAGGGGCACCTGGGTGGCTCAGTCAGTTGGGCATCCAACTCTTGATTTTGGCTCAAGTCATGATCCCACGGTTTGTGGGTTAGAGTCCCATATCAGGCTCCATGCTGATACTGCAGAGGCTACTTGGGATTCTCTCTCCCCCTCCCTCTCTGCCCCTCCCAGGTGTTGTCTCTCAAATTAAAAAAAAAAAAAAACCCAAGACATCCTAGACATCAACTGTATCAACAGGTCAATGTTATCAACTACACAACACGCAGTATTATTTAAAACACTTGTTGAATAGTATATTCCATGTGCTTTCATCTTCTGCTTACACCAATGTCAAGTTAATATTTATTCAACACTATGTGTTGATACTATGTGAAAAGTATTCATGAATTATCTCATTTAGTCCTTGTACTATGCAATGAGGTAGGAATTACGATCTTCATTTTACAGATGAATAAATAAAAGCTTAGAAGTTAAATAATCCCTCACAGTAGTGTAACTTGTAAGTGGTGAATCAGTCACAAGCTAATAAAATACTTGAAAAATGTCTTACTGCAGAAACAACTGACAGCAAATAGAATTACAGGAATCATCCCTTAAAGTCTTCTGAGTTGTTCAGAAAAAGGTTCCTGAAACTTCTACAATAATTTGGAAGGAGAAAATAAGATGCTTACAAACTAATAACCAACGAAAACACCAAGAGATGAAGGTCTTCTTTTAATCTTAATGTACACAAATTAAGTGGTAAAAATGTGGTAAAGAATGAAACAAGCAGCAAAATATCTTTATAGGTAGGTTGATCACCCTCAAAAGGCCAGAATGCCAAAAGTGATAACCAAATTTTCTGTCTTCCTGATTTTGACGTCAGTAAGGATGATTCACAAGAGTACAAATATACGCGATGTAAATGACAACGTGAGCAGCGATGCATTCATTCTTCAATGAATGTTGCTAAGTAGCAGTAAGAGTTATTTTACAGAAGGTAGTTTTCAAAAGTTCCTAAGAGCTTTCCCTTCACTGCGTTTTAAATTTCTATGTAAATCCATAAGGCACTTGTGTTTATATAGCTGTAGAGTAAAAATTAAACAAGACAGATAAAAACATTTGAAATTGTTTTACCTTTAACTCACATCAACTGGCCATATTTGAGAGATTACTGTTATTCCCAAAAAGGTACTTCAACTTGAAACAGAATAAATGATATTGGATAGCTGTTGGTAACAAAGACAACAAAACAGAAGCAGCAATGAGGATAGATGAATTAGCCCTTGGAAACAGTTTTTTCCCTAGTACTCTTTGCTCTTATTACACAGTTGCAGAATAAATGAGCCACCCTAATATCCCAGAAACTTTACAATGAAAACAGAATCTGAAAGCAGGAACTACTTCAGTTTCATTTCCTTTCACTAAAATCTTGCTTACACTTACAACAGTGTCTACAGATAAGCCCTGGACCTTCTGTTCTCTTTCTGAATTGCTCGCTCAGGGGGCCCTTTGAATTTCTCCACTACTACTGATGCTTTCTCATCAGACTGTAAGTGTTCAAGAGTCTTCCAACCCTCAAATCGGAGCAAAACAAAACTCTTCCCTTCTGTATCCTCCTAGCTTTCCTCCTCCTCACCAAACTTCTTCAAAGGGCCGTATCTATCTGCTATGTCTACTTCCTAACCTCCCACTCACTCCTCAAGCCAGCACAATCTGGCTTCCATCCTACCATTCCACTGAAGCTGCTCTTGCAAGAGGTACTTTACTTGAGCTCGAAAGACTGCAAATGTTGTGCAGGCACAGGCCTCTGTTGTTGACCACTGCATCCTCAGGGCCTGCCACATGGGAGGAACTGAATACACGGTTATTGTTCTTGCTGGGGCATGTATTCCACGGACCACTCTCAAACTGTTTGCCCCTCCACCTCCCACTAGATTTCTATAACCCTAACTGTGATGTTTCCTAACTGACTTGGTGGAACATCTAAGTTCAGTCAAGGTAAGGAAGTGTGATCGGAGAAAGGCGGGCCTGAAACGTAGCACATGCAAAAGAAAACAAATCCAATCCTTTGTGCTGAACCTGTCTGAAAAAAAAGTTGAAAGGGGGAGCACTTACACAAGCTAGGCGAAACAAAACAGCGAAAGTACAAAAATTTGTTCACGGTTTTTAACAGACCAGCTAGTATGACTATCTGCTTTGATTTGAAGAGTTTCTCACCATAAGTGGAGGCATCAGCCAGGATCTCCAGAGTGTGACGTGACTCTGGATGGCCCAACTAACTTCCCCTGCTCTTGTTCTCCACTCCTAGCAACTTTCTTTACTTCATGTAAAATTTCCCGCAGATCTGCAATCAGCTGACATGAATAGCTGACATGTTTTGAAAGAAATTTCTTGCTATAAAGCTTTAGATTTAAATTCCGGTCAAGACTGATGAATTAAACCAAGATCCCATGGTATTCTGAAAACAAAAGAGCCCCATGAAACCTACTTTGTGGATTTCCAAAACGAAAGACCCCTAGTCTGTAACTAAAATATGTATATGGCAGGCTTTTGGCAGCTGCCCTTCCTGACAGTGTTACTATGTTATAAATGCCTACCATGAGAACTCACCTTTTAGAGAGAAAAGGCATCTAGTAAAAGGTCTAAAGCTGCAACCAAATGCAGTTAGAATTCAATTATCTGAGCTAATGAGACAGGATGCAGACAGCATCCTAGATAATCTATAACTCACAAATTTGGCCTTAAAATAGGACCTTAAAATATGTAACAGCACATTTACCTTACAAATTGTCTTTGCTAAGTGCTATTTGTTCCTTTAAATTTTCCTCTGACCACCTATCAATTGAGAAGATAACCTAGAAATGTGTGAGGCAACAGAAGGAAACCAGACAATGAACCAGGCTTAAAAATAGTCATATCATCCACAGATAACATAATGACATCCTTGGGGGGAATTATTATAAAACAGAAGCTTTATATATGTGAAAAACCAAATATAAACACATTCCAAAACAGTGCTCAAGAGTGTACATGTGTGTAATATACACAGGTAATGCCACAAGTAGGTCTACCTGTACTGATAACCTTCATGGAAACTATGGAAGGAATTCCCATAGCAAACAAATTCTAGGTAGTTGACCTTTTAATGGTGTTGTTTCTTGGTTTAAAGTTTTACTTTCTCATTAAAGGTAGAAAGGCTAAAGGGTAAAAATTTAAAAAAAAAAGGTAACATTTATTATTTTGGTTAGAAATGATTTGAGAATAAGCCTGTCCTATGAAGCGGAATTTTAAACTTTCCCTCACATAACCCACAAAAGCAATACATTTTGCATGATGACCCAACACATACACATTAAGGGGAAAAAAAAAAACCCAAAAACAAAAACAAACTTCACCAAACAGTACTTCCCCCTTACTCTCTGGGTACTCTTGATATTTTTAGTTCTATTCCATTTTATCATAAAAGCTGGTCATGATTCCCTAACTTGATTTTACAAACCTAAATTTATAAACCAGAAATAGGTCATAACTTTAAGTAAAAACAAAAAAACCCAAAAACACCCAAAACGGCCACTGAAGAGTTTAGAGAGAATGACCAAAACCAACAATTTCCCCTAAATACTGTTAGTACCACTGGGGTTAGGAAAAACTAAGTCCTTCCATACAGACGTCATGAACGATGTCAAGTAATAAAAAAAAGTCTGAAATCTGAATTTTTTTTTTTATCGTTGGAACATGTAAGCATTAGGTGACTTAAAACTTCTGCAGTATTTCTATTCTGCATATTTAAGACATCAATTCTCCTCTGATGAGTTTGATAGAAATAACCCATTTTACATTATTTGAATGAACCACATAATTTGATAAAATGAAAGTGTTCCTTTCCTATTCGCAGAATTTTGCATTAAATAAAAAAAAATACTATTTTTCAAATTCATAATACCCTCAATCTAGGAAGCAAGCCACTTTAAGGATAAAATTAAAGATACTATTGGTCAGAGTACATGTTGGTTTATACTCCAGGCAACTCTACAATACACCACAAATTTTAATGCACATTTTTTGGACTAAATAATTTCATCCACGAGAATGTATCCTACAGAAGCATTCATGTAAGTACACAAAGATCATTCCATACAAATGTTAATTCCTGCATTGTTTTAAGAAGCAACTGAAAATAACTTAAGTATTTATCAATGAGGAATAGGGTAAATAAAAAGTATAGCCATAAAAAAAAAGATAAGGCTACATTACTAATAGGAAAAGGTGTCTAAAACACATTTTTAAGTGAAAAAAGTTTCTGAAAGGCATTTTCTCTGGATTTCCCTCTTGCCTATGATACCCCTTTCTCCTCCAACAGATCTGCCTTCTGCTTGCCTCTTAAATTTCAGTGTTTCCCATATTTCCTTATCCCAGAGAGAGATCTCATCCAATTTTTTTTTTAATATATGTTCATAATGCTGAAACCCCTATCTATAGGCTGCGCAACCTCTGGATCTATGTACCCAAATACCTTTCTGAATATCTTTATTTGACTGTCCCAAAGATATCTCATATTCCAATTCCAAAACTGAAACCAACCTGTACTTAAAGAACAGAAACTACTTGTTCCTATACAACGTTCTGAATTCTAAGTCCAGAAATCTGAGTGATAGCCCTGACTGCTCCCTACTTTGCCATTCCCCCTCCCACAAATTAAATCTTCAATATATTTGTTTTAACATCCCGTGACCTATGGGGTCTCATTTCAGGTTCTCATTATTTTTGGCCAAGATTACTACAGTCCACTTGATATTCCTATCTTATCCATGGCTAAGATACTATCTCTTTACTCCATCTAGACAAAACTACCCCCCTGGTTCCTCCACTGGCACTATGTCACAAGTCATTTCTTCTAATTTCCTATTCTTACCTGTTTAGAGAACTCATTTACTACACCTTCAAAACCCATTCAGGCATGAAGTTTCCTGTGAAGTGAGATCATCAATACTTATCAAGTTATGATGTCATAGGTACTATGAGAGGTGCTATTCATACACTATCTAATTTAACCTCAACCATCCATTTTACACAGGAGAAAACAGGCTCAGAGAGGTCAAATAATCTGCTCAAGGTTTCAAAGTATGGAAAGTAGGACTCTAACATTAAAGCCAGTGTTTTCATTAGGTTAGGCTGCCTTTCTGAATCAATTAATCCCTCTTTATATCTATCTTTTATTACATTCAACAAAGTAAATCAAAATTTTTTCCCCATTAACCAGCCTATTAACCAATGTTCTCAATCTTAGCTTTGTATTAAGTTTTCCTTTTTTTAATAGCAGCCTATTAACCAATGTTTCTCAATCTTAGCTTTGTATTAAGTTTTCCTTTTTTTAATAGAACAGGTGGATCTAAAGACCTGTATTTTTAGAAGTTTCAAAAATGATGATTGTTAGCAAAGGTTGAGAACCAGTGAATTAAATTACCAAAGGGTAAGAATGTTGCCGGACTTTATAACTTTTGGGGTGATATAAACATCTGCAAACTTCACTGAACTGATACAGGTAAAGCAATGAAATTTGTACTTTTTCTTATAAAAAGGCTTCCCTAACTTACAATGGTTTGAGTGTACAAACATTTCTTAAAGTTCTGCCATACACACTTACCTCAGAGTATCACAAAGAAATGTCACCCTCAAGATTTAAAAAACAGTTAAACAAACAAAAAAACGTTCTCAACGTAAAATTTTCAATACTTAAAAATGACACTTGGAAAATTTCCTTAAAGGATCAAATTTAAGTTACTGCAATAATCCTTGAAACAGATATTAACATATAACATAAATGTTACAGAATTCTTGGAAAAAATAAAATCCTGTCTGAATAATCAGTTTCAGTTGCAGTTGAATGTTAAGAAATTAATATGTAAACAGCAACAATAACCTTTTCTCTACTTCCAGAAACCAAGGTCACTGGCAATCTGATTAAAATCTGTACCTTTTATTTAGGTGTAACACTTGGCACTTGTTTCAAGTAAACTTCTGAACCCTAAGGAGACAAACCTAGCACCTGCTGGCTCATTAGGATATAGAGGAAGGAGTCTGAAATATGAAAGAAGAAATGATAACCACAGGCAAAAAGTAATGAATATTCATTCATTTGGGCTCCTAATAGAAGATTTGAATTTGATACTTGAAACTCTTGGTACGATTTTTAAGAAATAAATATGCCATTAAAAATATTTGGCATAAAAAGTTAACTTAATGTAGGTTTATTACTCTATAAACGGCTACTAAAAACAAAGGCCTTAAGAAATGAACGCTTCAGATTTTGAGTGTCACTGTAGCAGAAGTGTTTGTTTTACCTACAAATTCTTGAGGTCAACATTTCTGCATCCAAACTATTCTTCATTTTGCCTCTTTAAACAACTGATCTCCTTAAGATATATGCAAATATTAAAGATCTTATTCCTAGAAGTCTTGCTTTGAAAAGTATCATTTAGGGGCACCTGGGTGGCTCAGTCCTATGAGCGACTGCCTTCAGCTCAGGTCATAACCTACCTCAAGGTTCAGGAGTTTGAGTCCCACAATGGGCTCACTGTGCTGTCAGCCTGTCAGCGCAGAGCCTGCTTCAGATCCTCTTGTCCCCCTCCCACTTGTGTTCTCTCAAAAACAAACATTAAAAAAAAAAAAAAAAAGTATCATTTAAAGTTAGTATTGAAAGAATAAGATGTGAATTGGGAATGATGTCCTCTATTACCTAAACATGCAGTTGTTAAATTTAACATAAAAATTCAATGCTGGCAACATAGGATTTTCACATGTTGTTAAACTTGTCAGGTATTTACTTCTCATGTTTTTGCTTCTCATGTAAAATGGGGTCTCCACTTCTATCCTATTTTCTATTTAGGAAATTGGAAGCTCTTGCTACTTGTAAATCATCCTATCATAGGCAAACCGGAGCATCTGACCGACCATTTCCTTTCCAATTCTTAGGTCTCTGTTTTTCCTTATTGACTGTGCTTGCTTAATACCTCTAATACCAAATCCAATAGTAGTGGTGATAGCAGGCATTAGTATTCCCCCTAAATTAAGATATTGATCTTTGGTTTGAGGTTACATACATTTTGTCGTATTACAGAATTATCCAATTCTTAAGTTGCTTTGTTAAAAAAATTTTTAAAAAGGAGTTTCCAAATGCCTTTTCAGTATTTATGGAGAGAAGTACATAATTCTTCCTTAGATCTATTAAGGTAACAAAAATACCAGTATTTATTCATAATTGTTTTCAGGCTGTTCAATAGTCAGGGAAGCCCAGTTTGTTTTCTGCTACAGGAAAAGGTATGTTTCAAAGTAATCAAATAAGCATTGTTAGATTATGTGCTCGATTACACACATGTCAAACAAATATTCAACTTATTTAATCCAATTTACTCCTTACTTTCACTTTTACAAGTAGGCCTCAAAACAAACTGAAATTTTCTCGTATGAAACATTCAAATTAGTAGTATAAGTCCTTTCACGTTTCATCTAGGCTCTTTTCTTATTCAACTCCTCCTCAAGCAATCTCATCCACCTAAGGCTTTAATTTCCATATCCTAGGACTCCTACTTTATTCCTACAGCCCAGCCCTCAAACTTGAGCTCCAGACCAGCCAGGCCAACTCTCTACAAGTTCTCTGCTCTTGAATTCCTCAACTCAAACTAAGCTTAACAAGAGAACTCAAGCTTTTCTTTCTCAAACCTGGTCCTCTTCAGGGCTCTGTAACTTAGTAACTAAGTGGGTGGAGGGGCCATCCCCTAAGTAGGAAACGTAAGAGCCACCCTTGACAAAGCTCCTCACCCTCCTCTACCTTCTAAAGAAGGACCTTTAGCTCATAAATCCCTCAATTCTAGAATATCTATCTGTACCTCCTTTCAGCTCCCCAGACACCCTTCTGGTTCTGGTCTAAAAGCTGCCATCATCATTTAAATGGTCTCTCCCTGACCGGTATTCAATCATGCCCAACCCAAGAAATTTCTTTAAAAGTCAATCTGATCACATGGATCTCCTACTTGTGATAAAGATTATTTAAAAGTATATATTATTTATTTTGGAGTGCCTGGGTGGCTCAGTAGGTTAAGTATCAGACTCTCGGTTTCAGCTCAGGTTATGATCTCACAGTTTCATGGGTTCAAGCCCCACATTGGGCTGCGCTGGCAGCTTGGAGACTGCTTAGGTCTCTCAAATAAATAAACTTTAAAAAGTGTATTTATTTTGGGAAAGAGCACCAGCATGCACATGAGAGCCTGAGTAGGGGGAGGGTGGGGGAGAGAATCCCAAGCAGGCTCTGCACCCCCAGCATGGAGTCTGAAACAAGGCTCGAACTCAAACTGTATCATGACCTGGGCAAAATCAAGAGTTAGTTGTTTAACCTTCTGAGCCACCCAAGCACCCTGTGATAAAGATTTTTTTAAAAAAAAAATCTTTAATAAAGTCTATATAAGCCATTCCCATCTTTCCAGTCACCACCTTCTCCTCCCTTCCCCTATCGTTTCTAATGCTCCACACCAGGCCTTCTTTCAGTTTTCGAAAGGCAGATAACATTCTTTTATGCCACAGGGCCTTTGCACCTGTGGTACCATCGCCTAAAACATTCCCACACATCCTTCAATTCTTAGAAAATTTACCTGAGGCATTGATCCCTCATCTAACACCTTTCCCCAAGTCCTCCTACATGTATTTCTTTCAGAGCATAAGAACTGCAGTATAGTTTGTAATAAAACACTTACAATTTTAAAGATGACTGTGCAAACTGTACCCCATGAAAAACACATGACAACCTGAAATGTATGATTTTTAAAAACCCATTTGCTGCTTTCCAGAATAGTGAAGTTAATCTCATAGTTCTTTTCCATAGATAAAAATAAGTCAGTGTCATGCTCCTGAGCAGCACTGTCCAACTAAAATATAGTATGAGCCACATAATTATTTTTCCAGTAGCCTATTAAAAAAAGCATATGAAATTAATTATAATATACTTTGCTTAACCCAAAGTGCCCAAAATATTAACATGTAATCAGTCTAAACTATGTATCTTAACATTAGTTTTGAGATCTGGTTTGGTTTTTTTTTTTTTTTTTTTTTTTTACACTTAGAGTACATCTACTTTGGATTAGTTTTATTAAAAGTGCCACATGTGGCCAGTGGTTACTATACTGAACATAGTTCCAGAATATTGTATTTCTTTCACTTAAATAGCTAACAGAATCAGTAATTTTAAGAAGAGCACATTAAGCAATTTTAATCTCATATCAAACAAGGACACATCTCCCATTTAAACCCTTCAAAAAAATGTTTAAATTATGCAAATATTCCATACTGCTGAAAAGCCTAAATCCAAAATAAAAATCTACGTAAACACTTTAAAAACTGCGTATTTACTGATCATTTGAGGAGATTAAAGGAAGACAGGTACTCTCAGCCACTGCTTGAAGGACTGATTTTATTACAACCTCTTGAAAAGCAATTGGTTTCCCTTTGATTTAGTAACTACACTTCTAGGACTCAATCCTATGGAAATAACCCAAAACAAAGTCCAAGATTACAAACCTGTTCACCAAGATACAATAGGATTCATACATACATGTGTGTAGGACACTCAAACTCACAGGGGGGAAAAAATGAATGTAATCCAAGATGTTTAGTTATCTCTTTGTCGTGTGATGACTAATATTTTAATACATATTATTCCTTTTAACATGTTTACTGAGTGCTGCTCTGTGCCAGGCATTAATAACAGATGGGTCCCTGCCATCGAGGGGCATACCAGTTTTCTTTACACTTTTCTACAGTTTCCAAATATTCTACAATATTCTATAATAAACATTTTCCTTTCATAACTTTAATAACCAGAAAAATATAATATGGAGTGGATGCTGATTTGGGCAAATCAGCTGTAAAGGGACATTGAGCCACCTGGAGAATTTGAATATAGCTTCATATAGTAGCTTAGATGAAAATTTTCTAAAATGGTAAGGGAAGTTTAATTAATGCAAAACAACCTACAAAGTAGTCTGTGCAATAAGACTTTTGGTATAAAGTGCATGTTTATATATGTAAAAAATAGGTGGAAAGATATGCATTAAATTGTTAACAGTGGGGATTTCTGAGTAGTAGGAGTGGTTTTTTTTGCTTGCCAATTTTCTACAATGCCCCTGTAACAAACGACTACTTTAAAAAATTAAATACATACATACCCACTACTTACTGAGCATTTACGACATACAAAACTGCTAGATTCTATAAGGGGTAGAAGTGAGTAAAAGGAGTCGCAATCGTAAAGAAAATTACAGTTAATTAGGGGGAACATAAGAAACAAAATGCAAGCCAGAATATAACCAGCAAAGTAAAATGTAGTTATGAGGAATCTAAGAAAAGATCTTACCTGATTGGGAAGAGGAAGGAAGAATGGTGAAAACAAGAAAAAGCTTCATGGAGACAGAATTTGAAATGAAAGGGTTTTAACTGATCCAATCCAAGTAACAGTGGGCACTAAAAATAAAGTATGGGGCAAGTATCAAAGAACAGGAAGTCACATAATAGAGTTTGGTTAGAATGTAGGATATATGAAGGAAGTAGGCAGTACGCTGGAAAAGTAGGCTGTGGAGGGCCTTGAATTTTCAGAAGGGAGTATCTCTAGAAGTATTTTTGAATTTAGCAATGGTGAAATTACTATAGGTTCCAATTCCAGAGACTGACTGTATCACTGTAACCACCTCCTAATGGAATCTTCCTGCTTCCACTCCTGAACTCCTATAGTCTATTTTCTGTACAGCAGCCAGCCAGATCCTCCCCCCCAACCCCAGCCAGATCCTTTTAAAACATAGATTATGTCACATCTCTACTCATAAGCCCTGCAGTGGCTTCCCATCTCACACAGTAAAAAGCCAAAGTCATTAGAATTTCTACAAAGCCCTGCAACACTGCTCTCTCGCCCTCTAACTCTGATCACATATACTACTATTCCCCTTGTAATTCTTTGAATATTCCAGGCATACTTCTGCTTCTACCACTCTTCCCCTTATTCTCCTCACCTCCTTCAGGTCTTAAGCTTTCTCTGACCCTATCCTATATAAAACAGCAAGCTCCAACAACCTCTCCCTCCTAGCTCTAAGTCAAAAAGTCTGAACTCCCGTATCCCTCCAAATGGATGTTTTTCTCTAGGATACTTATCTGCCATTTTTTTTTTTTATCCCCCTACATCTACACAAACGTGTGTACACACACACACACAAATGAAGTTCAATGAGGGTTGTTTTTCTTAGTTGATTTTAGTATCCTTAGCACCTAGAACAGGGCTTCACATGTTGCCATAAGAATGAAATGAAGAGAATACCATGGTGTTAGGTATTTAGTTGAAATGGTTTATGGCATATTTTAAGTATTTACATAAATGGAACCTACACTGTATTCTAGTTTACCAGTTTATTTTCCCCTGGGAACTATTCACCAAAACAGTGCTTATAAGTTTTGAGCATACAGCTGAGCTTTAATTTATTAGCAATTTATCTCTGCAAGGTTTATTGAAGTATTATTTGAAATAAGGATGGTGGTGGTTGAAGAAGAGTATAAACCTATGTTCCTTTTTTCATTTCTCCCGAACTAATGAGCAATGGCTCCCCACCTCTGCTTCCTCCCCAGTGTATAGTTTCTGACTTTTTCCTGTTCCTAGGGAAGGGGTCTAATCCAGACCTATGAGCCCCCACCCCAGGGTAAGGTCAGCAATAAAACTAGGAGTGTGATACAGGGCTGTGCAGCTGGTTGGCAGCAAAAAGAGGAGAGCCCAGGCAAGGGAGGTTACTGCAGAAGAAACTCGGGAGGGGAACAATTTCTTGACTTAAATATTTTCAAGTTAGAACTTCCTTATGTTTTAAAAGAAAGTCAAAACAAAATAACATTCAACCTAATTCCCTACCTTCGTTTTAAATATACAATGCTGGAAGAGTGATACTTTTAAAATGAAAAACCTGACCTTTTATTATGATTTCAAGCATACATAGTTTAGAAAAAAATATAATGAATGATCAAGTACCCATTACCTAGCTGTGTTAAATCTTTTACCAAATCTGCTTCAGATTTATTTTAAAGACAGTAAAGCTACGGTTGAAAAACCACAGGCCCTTCCTAGATCCTTTATCCCTCTTCAGTTCTTCAGAGGTAACTTTAATTCTCATTTGGTATTTATCATTCCGATGAATGTTTTTATACTTTTGTTATATATCTCATGATTCCCAAAAAATATGTTGTATATTTTTACATATTTTAAAAACTATATTAAGACTATAGGAGTATGATAAGCAAAACTATCATATCCTGGCTCTGTTACCAGCTGTCTGACCTTAGGTAAGCTGCTTAACATTTGTGCCTGTTTCTTCTCTGAAAAATGGAGATAATACCACCTGAGTTTGTAGGGTTGTTAGGAGGATCAAATGAGTTAATATATTCTATATAAATCACTAAGACAAGTATCTCACAGCAAATAGTGTATATCAGAGTTAGCAGTTATATAAAGTTGCAAAATGACCTGATTGTATTATAGACACACTCTGTGAAAAGACTATCAAATTGATTATATATATATATACATATATGTGTATATATATATATAATCACCCATGTAATGCCAGATATTTTTACGAATTGTGTAAAAACTATAAATACTTATGAAGCTCAGGCTGGAAAGGTTCACTAGCCTAACCACTAAGAAAAAAAGTCCTTATTTTTTAACTTACAAATTGTAGATAACATTAACAATATAAACATTTAAGTAACTTATGACGGTTTAAAAATACCTACTTAATGGCCTTTTATGAGTTTTGGGGGACAGGGTCAGGAGAGAAGGGGTAATTCCTCAATGAGATGCTATTCCAAGACTTTAGACTCTTAATGGAAGCACTTTAGATTTCACACAAAAATAAAACATTTGGTACTCAAATTTCACTTGCTTTCTGAACTTTTAATTGTAAGTAAAATAAATTAAAAATTTAAATGATACTTTATGACAGGATTTATCTAGATGACAAAATTTTCATAAGGACAGCTGGATTCTGCAAAATTTATCGATGCAATTAAGGACACTGTATCCAATTATGGACACATTTGATATAGGGTTATTTTTATAATAATCTCTAGGTCAAAATCAGAAAACAGAAAAACAAATGCCTCACATCTTATGTGAATTCTAGTTAATTTCTGACAAGAGCTTTCTAAAGGTTGTGAAATATATTAATTGATCAAGTGTAGATATATCTAATTAGTATATAGTGGAATTCGATCTAATGAGCATTTACTAGGTATCATTTACTGGGCTAAAGGTTTTATACAAGATCTTTTAATCCATGTGCAACATCTTCATGCACAAAATTTACAAGACCACAAATACTCTGCATAAACACATACTTCTGCGAAGTTAAAAATGACTACTACAAAAGTCAACAATTAAGCTGGCAAAGCATATAAAATGTAGATAAACTATGCAAATTATATCAACGGAACAGTGTTGACATATTTGTTTCCCCTAGTTTGGCATATATTTCAACGTTTAAAAGGTTCACTGAGGGTAACAAATGTAAACATTAAGGATGAAACGTCTCCCCGTCCTATCCCCAAAGAAAAAAAAAAAAACACCCGAAATCAAAAACCCAATTTGGAGTGGGAGAAATACTCCGTGGAAGCTAGTGAAGAGGAAAGACTAAAGTTCAAAAGTTTTACTTTTCTCCTAGTGAGAACTTTGAAACGGAACCAGTGCTTTTATTTGTCACCTTCTCATACCCCCACTAAAATATTTACAAGTATGAGTCCTTTCCTCAACCCCAGAAGCTTCAGTGAGAAAGCTATAACTCGCACTAACCAGTAAGAAAAATCTAGCCATTCTCAGTAACTTCCTAATGGAGAAAAGACCCTACTACCGTTCACCCTATAGTCTTGTCCTCTGCCCAAGCAAGACACTGCACCTGCCAAATCGGGAGTTTAAAGAATAATGGTCTAACTTTGCGAACGCGATCTGGGGAGGAAACGCAGATTATTTGAGCAGTGCAAGAAAGGAGCAAAAAAGATCCTTTCAGGAAAGGATTCATGGGCTTTGGGGCTTTCCTCTGCCAGTTGGAGGATTCAAAATCCGCTTGCTTCAGAGACCTTCGGAAGCAGCCACACTCCGGTCGCAGCCGGCCTCGGGCCTGGGAGAAGCAGGCAGTGTTTACACCTGTCACGAGGAAGGGGGAGGGAAAAAGAGGAAGCCCCAGCAAAGCCCCAAACTTCTCGACAGCTCCAGAGAGGGAGCGGCCGGCCGGAGCTGTGGGCAGGTGGAAGCGGAGGCGCAGAGCGACCCGGCAGCGGCCGGAGAGGTGGGAACAGCTCACACTTCCCCGGCCGGTGCCCGGGTTGGCGGGGAGGGATCCTTGAGCTTTGGGCGCCGCCGCCGCCGGCGTCCCCGCACCCGCCGCGGAAGAGGGCAAAGCCCAAGTCCGGAGCCCGCAGGCCCGCAGAGCCGGCACCGTCCCCGTACCCGCAGTTCCCGGCCCCGCGGCAGACAGGTGCTCCCGGCCCGGGCAAGGGTCCGGCCGGTGGGCTGGGCCAGGTCCCCGCACCCTGTTCCCCCCGCACGGCTGGAGAAGCGAAGCGGTGGCGCTTACCTGGCTCGTTCGGGGCGGCCGCGATGGGCATGGCTCAGGGGCCCGGGGAGGAACTGGCTCCCCGGGGAAGGACCGGCTAGTCCGACACGGAGCTGGTGAGAGCGGAAGGCAGACTGCTCACAGCCCCGTCAGCGAAGCAGCGCCATGGACGCCCACCCGGAGTTTCAGCGCTGTCGCGGGACCCCCATCCCATTACCCTCCGCCCTCTTCCGCCGCCGCCGCCGCCTCCACCTCCTCCTCCGCCGAGACCCCCCGCCCACTCCACACACTCTCCCATCATGCAGCGGGGAACCGCTGCTGCCGACACGTCACTTCCGGGCGCAGGTGGCTAGGTCGGGGCCGGGCGCTGTTGGGTGCAGGGAGGTAGGGGGAAGGTGGGGGGAGGACACTCCAGGGGAATTAGTGTCACAGAACGCTTACCCCTGCGCAGGCGCGGTCACGCTAAGCGCCGGCCGCCATTTTGGGTGAGGGCAAGCTGCCCTTTTCCTTTACTTCCTTGCGAGTCATCGAGCTGTTGCCGGGAAAGACGTCCTCCTGCGTTCCGCCTCCCTCTGAAACAGCGCTCCCGGCGAGGGACAGGTGCTCCTCAGCCGGTTAACTATAACGTTCAGTCAGGACCGAGTTAAGTCTCTTGCTCTCTAAATAAAACTGCAATACAGAACCATTATCTTCTCTACCAAAAGCCTATTCGGAGAGCCCTTATCAGCTTGCCCTTTTCGCCCCGGAAAACGACTTTTTCATTCAGTCTAAGTCCCTTCCTCTTTTTAATTTAAACTGACAAGAGGAAGCTGGTAGTTAACAACAAAGAAGAGATTGTTGTATATAAAAATCAACCTTAACAGGATGGAAACAGAGGGAAAGCACCCGCTGAAGACTGACAAATCGGCTTTGAGACCAATAACAAAAAAAGTGGGAATTTTGCTAACAAATGGAGACGGTGGTAATTTTTCATACCTGCTGCGGGAGAATATCCAATGAAGCAAAAGAAGTAAAATCAATTTATGCATTTCTCTAGCAGGGGTCATAATGGATTCTTTTTCTATCATCCGTGTTGAGCAGTTGATTATTTGCATTTTTATAACCTTTTCCTCTCATCATAAATCTCTCTTAGAACACTGACCACTGTGGCTTCAAGGATTATTATCGTTCGAGATGATGATCCCGGGGAAGCTACCCTGCAAATCCCTGCTGAGTGCCCATTCTACTCACTTTTGCCAAACCTGCACCGGTAATTTGAGTAATTTAAAATAGTCCAAAAACAGTAAAGCTCAGCAGCTACGCAAAGAAACAGGATGGAAAACACTTCCTCAGCCACAGAGAAGTGTCCGCCCCCTTGAGTGGAGAAATTATACAAATCGGGGGGAAGATAAGGACAAAAGCAGTTCATCACGGTTTATCCCGCCTCTGCAATATTCTAGACAAATTAACTTGAAGCGCTAAAATAGACCCGCATTTGTCTTTTTACAGCTCAATTGCCGTAAAAAATACGGAAACTGCATCACTTTAAATTGGAGTACCAATTGTTTTGTGGTGGTACTGGATTTTTTTGTTATTGCTCAGTTACTAAAGAAAAATCTATATGGCTTGTCAAATTCCTATTGTATTTCGCCCCCTGCTGGTGTAGCTTGCGTGCAAGCTTGAAAAAAATGTATGTATAGGTCACTATAAATGTTTATTGACCAAGAAAGAAAAGTGTGTGTGTGTGTGTGTGTGTGTAGAGATTGGAAATTGATTTTAGATGAACACGTTTTAGTTTGATAGCTCTACTAAACGAATATTGGAATAAGAAGAGCATATGACAAAATCCTAAAGCAGACCCTACACCAATAAAATGTTTAAATTCATTTCAATTTAAACATCAAAACGTTAAAAAGAAAACCCTGCTTCGGAAAAATGTCTCCCTGCTCCATACATAACATATTACAAAGTGATGATTTTTGTCAGGTAAACGCAGAAGCCAGTTCTGTTCACTTAAGTACAATTTAGAAATCAGTGTCCAACTTTGAATATGGAAATTGAGTAGCTACTTGGTCAGCTGACTTGTGAGTGCAATCAACCAACTTGTAGTCTCACACAGGATTCTGAAGACAGTATTCCAAAGCCTGTGAAAATGTACCAAAGGACAGTCTGATTCTAAATGTTTTTAAGTTGATGAATCTGTAGGAAACAATTATTAAAATGCATTGCATTTGGAAGAAAATTCAGTGCATTTGAATCTAGTGATAATTTTTAAAAAGTAAACAAAAACACTATGACCATTAATTCATTACCTAAGACTTTGCATCAAGTAAGTGACCATTCATCATGTGTCTTTACTTCTAGTTTTTCCTCCTGTGCATTTTTTTTTTTACAAAGTTGTAATCATAATGTAAATCAATTTTGTATCCCCATTTCCACTTAATATCATGTTGTAAGCATTTTCTTCTATCGTTTCACATTTTATAGAAACTAAATTTTAATCATCTACATAGTATTCAACGGAGTGGACACACTGAATTGTCCATTATCCTATTAGTAGATATTTTCAGCTATTACAAATACTCTGATGAACATTGTGTGCATGTGGCTTTGTCCAATTTTAGGATTTTTTTTCCTCAATATAAAAATGATTAATAGCCTTTTGGCCCAATATTTTATTGGCACTTTGTCATCTTATATTGTTTTCCAAAAGACTATACCAATTCACAATGCCACCACTAATACAGAAATGTATCAATTTTACCCTCCTTACCAACAGATATTAAAAGAAAAAAGATTGAATTATACTTTGTGGACTAAAAGTTGAAAGGACCTTAACTGTATAATTGTATAAGAAATCAACAAACACAAAACCCCAGCAATGTGGTTGAAAGGACCTTAACGGATAATTGTGTAAGAAATAAAACCCCAGCAATGTGATGTTCTGGAAAAGTAATAACATAGATCTGGGTCTGTGAACAGGGTCTATTATCATTATGATTTTATATAAATTACTTAATCTCTCCGGACTTCAGTCTTATCTGTCAAATGAGAGTGAAACTAGACCACAGGTTCTTAACTCTTAAGTA
The DNA here is from genome assembly GCF_027475565.1 of Acinonyx jubatus. NCBI lineage: Eukaryota > Metazoa > Chordata > Mammalia > Carnivora > Felidae > Acinonyx > Acinonyx jubatus. The sequence goes on along the minus strand of NC_069388.1, from coordinate 80,574,403 downwards.
GCACGTGTGTCTTTTTGAGGATATGACAAGTCTTTGGTGCTTTCTGCAGAAAATGCTCATCCCAAATTTCAAATTTCTTAGAGCTCCTTCATGGAAGAGGGTCTATGAATTGCAGCTTAAGACACCCCGTACCAGATGGATTTCCAAGGTTCTTTTCATCTACACATTTTCCTAGGATTTCATTTTATAATCCATTAAACACTTTAAGACTAAGTTATACTTTTTAGTGGATAGTGATATATTCATATATGTATTACTTTTCAGCACTTAAATTAGAGCTATAGGTATCAATATGGTTAGATTATAAAAACAAGTGAATGAAGTTTAAGAATGGGTAAAATATGAATTTTATAATGTGAGTTTTTAAAACCAATACTTTATTATAAAAAATGTATATCCTAAAGTATAAAAATATGGACTGGCATGACATATGCAAAATTCTATTAGGGGCTAGTATGGGTCAGAAAACACTAAAGTGGACTTATCTGTAATTGCGAGGTGTTATATATAAGAAAATCTGAAGCAAATGTGGCAAGCCATTTACATTTTTTCTTTCCCAGCTTTGAGATAAATGACATAGAAATTATGTTTAGGATGTACAGCTAGATGTTTTGATCAATCCATTTACATTAATTCTAAATAGAGGGTACATGGATATTTGTCATATAATTCTGACATGTTTTGTATTCATTTTTTCATGGTTAAAAAACAGCTTTTCCAGAATCAGTTGTTTAAAACCATGAATTGTGAACAGCATCCTAGAGAGTTCCTGACGTATTGCACTAATGCTAATATTTTAGATTTGTACAACTTTCCAAAGTATTTTTATTTTAGTATATGTGCTGCCGAAGCGAACACCCGAAGTATTTTTATTTTAAGTATATTATCTCTGATTCTCACACAGTCCTTGTAGAGCGTGTAGGGTCTCTCAGTTGTCTGCCACTGTTTCCCCAAACTTAAAATCACTCCAGGGGCCACACTGCCCCACTGGTTTTCTGGAGAACTTCCTACTTTTAAGTTTTATTCATTTATTTTGAGAGAGATCGTACATGCATGCATATGTGCATGCATGGGGGAGGGGCGGAGAGGGAAAGAGAATCCCAAACAGGCTTGCAGCGGTCAGCTCAGAGCCTGATGGGGCCTGAGCCTAAATCAAGAGTCAGACACTCAACAGAGCCACCCAGGCGCCCCTGCACCCTAAATTCTTACAGTTCTGTAGACCCCATGAAGTAAATGTTGCTGTGGTGCTTTTGTGAAGAGGAAATCAGGCCAGACATCTCCCAGAACAGGACGAGAGAGACTTGAACAGGGGCTATGCTAGGACCTTACTCTTCCGTGAGGTAGAGGACTTGTTCTCAGACTCCATGCAGGATGTTTGCCTTCCTTCATTAGTGCCATCATGATGAGCCTCTTTCTTCTCAGGTAACTGAGTCAGCCAAAGCTAAGGGCTAAGAAGTAGACAGCATCCCCAGGGGGCCAGCTATCCCTTCTCTCCACACCTTTGGCCCTTTTTTTTTAAAGGTTTTTTTCAACGTTTTTTTATTTATTTTTGGGACAGAGAGAGACAGAGCATGAACGGGGGAGGGGCAGAGAGAGGGAGACACAGAATCGGAAACAGGCTCCAGGTTCTGAGCCATCAGCCCAGAGCCTGATGCGGGGCTCGAACTCCCGGACCGCGAGATCGTGACCTGGCTGAAGTCGGACGCTTAACCGACTGCGCCGCCCAGGCGCCCCCCTTTGGCCCTTTTTTAATCCTTAGACTATTCTGTCTCACCCAAACTGTGTACATTATCTTTGTTCCTCCCTCCCCAAACCGAAAGACAAAGGCAATTGGACACAGTGAGCCCCCTGATGTGATGCAGTGTGAAATTCACGGATCACAGAAGTATGGAGATGGAAGTACACAGTATTCCTGCCAAATATATTTAATCTGAATCTTATTAAACCTTTAAAACTACCTTCCAGTTCACAGGAAATACTGGAGGAACGAGTTAAACAGGGCTACTAAGAAACAATGGCACCAATCCCTCATGTGGATTATTCTACAAATAACTTCTCTTCAAAAGGGATAATCTAGGTTAAAAGGGATCATCTAGGTTAAAAGGGACATAGGAGAAATAACCAAATGCAATTTGTGGTTTTCAATAGAATCATTTGAATAAACCATTCATAAAAGCCTTTTTGGGATACTTGAGAAAATCTGTGTCCTGGCATTAAATGTTCTTGAACTTTTTTAGATATAGTGATGGAATTACAGATATGTAGGAGAACATCCTTACTTTCTGGGGATGCCTGAAATGTAATGTGTTTTTTAAAAAAATGGTTCAGAAAAAACTCATGCACATAAAGTATGACAAAATGCTAGAAATCATTAAGTTGAAACTAGGTGGTGAATGTGTGTGTGTGTTTAACTTATCTGCTATTGAGTATTTCATAATGAGAAGCAAAAGAAGAGACTATTAAAAAAATACCCAAGGCAGGGCGCCTGGGTGGCTCAGTCGATTAACTGTCCAACTCTTGATTTCAGCTCAGGTCATAATCTCTCGGGTTCCTGAGTTTGAGCCCTGCATCAGGCTCTGTGCTGACAGCTCCCAGCCTACTTGGGATTCTACCTCTGCGCCCCTCCTGCGTGCATGTGTGCACTCTCTCTCTCAAAAAGAGGAGGTCTGGATTTTTATTTTTCCTAAAGTACTGCATTCCCTAGGCAATCATTGTCAAATACACATTTCTGATTCTGGAGCAAATCGCACAAACAGTGATCTTGTGAAGGGTTTTAAAGATGTGGAAAGGAGGAAAAAAACCAAGGACTGAAACTTCCAAATCAATTGTAATTAGTTTAAATCCTCTAATATGTACAAATTCAGTAGAATTACAGCTCTGCTCAGCAAGGAGTTCTAATACAGTGTTAGCAAGAGAACAGCGGGAATTATATTATCAAGAGTAGTGCACTATTTAAGCGGCAGTAGTAGCTGAAGCCCTCCGTGACTTTCTAATACTGTTTCCTTCTGCTTGAAATGCCCTTCTCCCTGCTTCTTACAGTGGATAATTGCTTTTTTGTTTTGTTTTGTTTTTTTAAGAGCTCAGTATTGGAACCCCTCTCCTATGCATGGGAAAATCACCAACTTGTGAGTCTCGGTGGGAGACAAACCCCTCCCCCTAGTATAAAGGCTGAGAGGGTCAGTGTAGGGAATTAAAGACAGCTGCAGATTCTTACCATGCTGCAGTTTTGAGATGGAGTTTATCTCTCATCTTCAGTGTGTGCTAGCCTGTGGCTTAATTTGACCAACAACATGGGTGGAAGTGGGGCTGTGTAACTCTTCAGGCTGAGCACTAAGAGATCTGAAGGTTCTGACTTTGCTGCTTGGTGTGCTCCTCCTGGAAGAGAGACCCCGTGTAAAATGTACAACTTCCCTGAGTGAAGCATGCTGAGGGAAGCCCAACCTACATGTAGGAGTGACCTGCTCTGACTGCGCTCTCAGCCAACAGCCAGCCATGGACGTGACCCATCTTGGACATTCCAGGCAGAGCAGCCTTCCCGTGATTTTTAGACCCAGCAGGTAGCACTTAGAGCACAAGAACTAATCAGCTGATCCCAGTCATTCCACACAATCTGGAGATCTAATAATGGCCGTTGATGTTTTAAGCCACTAAGTTCTGGAGTGGGCAATGAAAACAGGAGACTTTCTCCACTTCCTTTGCTGCGAGGTGCCACACATGCCACCCAGGCTTTTCTGAACAGAGGTCCCTCCCCAGACTTTGAATGAGGAGGTAATTAGAAGAACCAGAGAAATTTTTCTGACGGTGATGGTAGCAGTTCTAGCAAGACTGAGCTCTGTTGGGGCTGGTTGTTGTTTAATGTCCAGGGACAGTGGCACTGACAATACCGGTTCCAGCAGCATCCTCACTGGACCAGATCTCTGGCAGGATTTTGGGAGATGCTTCTGACTGTTTGGACTCTAAGCCTGGTTCTCGAGTCCTAGAGAAAGTTCTGTGAGCTACGTAACATTTTAATAAATTTTCACTTTATCAGCCACTATCAATTTCTGTTGCTGGTGACTGAGAACTCTGATACTGCCTTAAACTGTTTGGCTTCTATTTGTTCCTTAAGATAAAATTCAAACCATAAGAATTACTCCTCCTGGAAAGCTTCACTGACATCTCTGTACTCCCTGCCCCCTCAAATTTGTTTCTGCTAAGTCCCTGCAGTGCCTCATGTGTATCTATAGTATTGCTCTTATCACATCCATGGTAACTGCCAATTCCTTTTCAAAAAATTTTGAACATCTATTTTTGAGAGACAGAGCATGAGTGGGGGAGGGGCAGAGAGAGAGGGAGACAGAATCCAAAGCAGGCTCCAGGCTCTGAGCTGTCAGCACAGAGCCTGATGTGGGGCTCGAATCCAGGAACCATGAGATCATAACCCAGCCAACGTCGGACACTTAACCAACTGAGCCACCCCCAGGTGCCCTGAAACTTCCAATTTCCTAAACTGTCTCCCCCACTAAACTCATAACTCTAAAAGAAAAAAAAAACTGTTTACCTCTATCTCTAGTGCCTAATATGGTGTTTATCTAACATTTGTTGGACAAATGCGTAATTGAACGAATGAAATTGATGGTATGAAATTTAGTATGTTTATAACTCTGGACATCCATAGTTATTTCTAGGTGTGTGTGTGTGTTTACCATTCAAATTCTTGTCATAATAGAACATTGACAAGGTTCTCCTGACAAGAAAAATAGAGCAAATTTTAGAGTATTGCTTTTATAAAATACCGCTGTAAATTCTTTGGATACTACCGATATCCATAATATTAATGGATTCCTTCTTAACCTAGTAACTATTTCCCTTTAATGCACTGCCAGAGACATTTTCATCGTTATTCCAATGATTACTTTTATTCATTTTTGATGTAAAAATGTTGAAAGTGTAGGTTAAAAGAATCCTTTTAGTGATATTCCCTAGAGTACTTTAAGCATTTGAAGGAAGAGTTGTGTAAAAAAAATCATCTTAGAAGTAAAGAGATGACAGGTACACATCATGAAGCTTTTAGCCATATCATTTGGTGAAGCCATGGCAAAAGTTCTCATGACTTCGAGAACAGCATAGGGTTTTTAAAGGTTAATGAAAATATTTGTACGGCCCCAAATCCAGCTACGGAATCAGTATTTTCTCACTGCATCAAGATCACCAGTCTTGGGGCATGGGCAACCGTATCTTTGAAAGTTCCACAGGTGACAGTGACATGCACCTGAAGTTGAGAACAATTAAGACAAGGGACATTTACTTTTGGCTATTAGATTTAACCTCGTAACAATGTTAAGGCTCTGTCCCAGGTGCTGCTGTGAAGACATAAACATGAGCAAGATACTCCTTGTCCCCTGGCAGTTTGCAACCTGGTATCGGGTACATGCAAAGATTTTACATCTTTTGTGCACTTTTCTGTATGTTTTATGCTTCAATAAAAATTAATAGTTTCTGCCTCATGGACCCATAGGAGGTCTAAATAAGGTGCTATAAATAAGGTACCGAACACAGGGCTTGGGACAAAGTACCAGCAACTGTTAGTTGTCACTGATGTGGTTATTCCCTGAGTGTTGTATCCCTACTGACTAGGAGAACTGATCTCTTCCCACTGTATCAGCTGTATGGAGTTTAAGACGGACTCCTGGGGACTCCTGAGCATGGGTTCAAATGCATCACTGTTCCAGGTGTCCCAAGACCCTTCTCCTTCCTTGTTTTCAAAGCACTTCCTGGACTGGGATGAAACAGGGTTGAATCTTGGTTTGTACTCAGGTATAAGAGAATCTGTAAAGTAACATACACTAAGGAAATGGTGTTGGTTTCCCAAGCCTTGGGAGCTTTTATGAGCTCACCGTGGTGCTTTTATCCTTCCATCAGTATTATGCACATGATGCTCAGATGTTTACTGAATGAGCACATAGGTCTTGAATGCATCAGAGTGTTAAGTCTTCTACAGAAACGTGCCCATCCTGAATACTGGAGCACTGATCAGCTCCTGCTGACAGAATCCAAATTATCCATCTCTTGTAACACCCAACCTGGGAAAATGTTGAAGCTCACTGCTGCCAGCTTCACAGATCAGGAATCTAGATCTACAGTTACACAAATTATAAGTCTCTTGGCATGTAGGGCAACCACTTTCTGGTGGTATTGCTCAAGACTCCCTTTACTACAGACATGATTGTTTACATTGAAAACTTTAATTTTTTTTTTAATGTTTACTTATTTTTGAGGAAAGAGACACAGAATGAGAGAGTGCAAGCAGGGGAGGGGCAGAAGGGAGACACAGAATCAGAGCTACCGTCACAGAGCTTGACCACCTGGGGCTCGAACTTACGAACCGAACCATGAGATCATGACCTGAGCCAAAGTCGGGTGCTTAACCAAACGAGCCACCCATGCATCCCTACACTGAAAACTCGAAGTCTATGGAAAAAAAAAATACTAACACTGAAAAGTGAACTTAAGAACATTGCATGTTACAAGGTTAGTATACAAAAATAAACTTTGTATATGCTATGAACAATTGAAAAAATGAACTTTAAAATACCACTTACAATAGCATTCAAAAACAAAATATTTGGGAATCAAACTTGATAAAGATCTGTAAGACATTTATTCTGTCAATAATAAATCACTGAGAAACTTTAACAAAGACCTAAGCGAATGGAAATATATAATGTTCATGCAGTAGAAAACTTGACATTAAGGTGGCAGTTTCCTCCAACTTAACCTATAGATTCAACATAATCCTAATCAAAATCCCAAGCATTTTTTCCAAGAATTTCCTTTTAATGGAGGTATAATTGACACACAATCACATATTCGTTTCAGGTATACAGTGTAATGATTTGATATTTGTAAAATGATCACAATAAGTCTAGTTAACACCCATGACTAAGTTTGAAACAAGGGACATCTGGGTGACTCAGTCAGTTGGGCATCTGACTTCAGCTCAGGTCATGATCTCGCAATCCTTGAGTTCCAGCCCCGAGTCGGCTCTGTGCTGACAGCTTGGAGCCTGGAGCCTGCTTCAGATTCTCTCTCCCCCCCTCTCTGCTCCTCCCCTACTCGTGCTCCGTCTCTAAAATGAACATTAAAATTTAATTTGAAACAAAAAACCAGAAGTATATTTTCCCTTAAGAGAATCAGTTTTATTCAATGGGATCTAGGCAACAAGTTACTTGGATCTAAAATATTTTGTTTATTCCATGTTGTGTTGAAAATGCCCTGTTCATGGCTGATGAGGAAGCTAAAATGAGGACCTAATGAACTACACAAAAAGCCTTTGTTAGCTGGCTACTAGGGTAACGAGGAGGGTCTCAAATTAGCATGGATTGGTGCACAGATATCCATCAAACTACAGCTTTCTCTGTTGATTATAAAGGGATAAAATCACCATTGCTGTCAAATGGTTTTTCTACAGAGCCTTATCCATGTCAAATACAAACCTATTACATCTATATGGACAGAAAGGCTTGTGATAAAGGCTCATACAGTCATGGAAGGTAGTAAATTATAGGGAACGATGGGTCACAAATTACCTTAGTATTAGTCACATGGTGATATATACATGAAATTCCACTAAATTCAGAGTGTTTTTCCTTTCTCACCTTTCTGACTTTTCCTTAAGAACATACAGTGTGATTTCTGGTGTTTGGGGCAGCAAATACCAATTCCGTTATCTTCCCTCTGCAGTGGTTTAAAAATAAAAGTTCTTCTGACGATTTATAAACCTAAAACTCGAGTTTTGTTGCTTCCATAATGTGCTTTAAAAAAATTTTGGGATCTGAGCAATTGGCTCTGGAAAGTAGCTATCACACCACAACCCCACAGGACTTACAGAGTAGCAGCCAGGACATCTGCAAAGTAGTTCTTCTACGGGAGTGCTCTCACCCTCTCTTTTCTCCTGCCCATCCTTCTCCCAAACCTGCCTCCTCCTAGCCTCCTTGCAGAACTGGCTTTGGTTTTCTAGCACCTTCACTACTAGATGTACTCAGGGTGTGCACATTCAACCCAACCCAGCAAAGCGAGAGTTGTGGGCCTTAGCCAAGCACATCACCTGTTGGCTGTTCCTCAGTCATACCCTTGGGATCTCAAGACATCTATTTAGTTTTGTTTCATTTGTTCTACAAAGATGGAATCATCTTACTCTGGATGTAGTTTGGGAATTTTTTTTTTTTTTTTTAACGTTGTGGACATTTCCCCATTAGTTCATACAGCACTTTTATTTTTTATAGCTGCATAGTACTCCATGATGTGGCCAAATATGATTCCAAATATGATTCCACAAAAACCTAATTCTCTACTATATTTTGCAGTGACAAATAAGGTCATGATTTCTTAATCTGGGGAGTGGGGTATAAAGTGGAAGGAAAGAAGTTTGGAGCATGTCAAAGGGCTGCAAGACTGGTTTTGGGTATGACGGTAACTACAGCAAGTCCAAAGTCACCTCCAGAATACAACTGGATGCCTTGGAAATGGGGGTGTGGAGTGGAGGAAGTAGAAAGGGTAAGCAGAGGAGAGGGGACAATGCCTGTACCGATGGCCAGGTCATGTTCTTCCCAGCATCCCATTCCTTTTGAGGTGACCAGTGAATTCCATCAATTACCAACATGGTGTTAGCCCAATGTTAACTCATCTTTCCTCAACCTAATGCTCTGAACAACTGTCTTTTCTAGGCCTTATTTTGGGAAGGCAGGCTGAGACCAATTTGTGGAGGGTTTTAAACCCTGCACCAAGGAGTTACAGCAATCGGAAGCTGTTAATGGATTGTACTTGAGTTGAGACTTCAGATCTTAACTCAGGAGTTTGCTTTGCAACCACTCAAGTGTTCTTAGGAGATAAACAGCACAATTAAAGAATAGCCAACCGTGGAAGAACAGCCAACTGTGACAATATATCAACTATCTGGTTGTGTTTCAACTTGTTTACTTTTATCTCTAGGGGTAGCCCCATTCTATCCATCTAACTTCACACTATTTGTACTTTTACTGTCCATAACTATGTTCCCATGGTGTCCCCCATTCTCATAGCCCTGTTGGTTGCTTCTCTTGACTATTGGTAGATTTATAACGCACATTTGCAGCATTTTCTAGCATAACTTCTAAAGGTAAATACAACTTGGCCCCAAGCCTGACTTTTCTAAAGCATTTGACTTTACAGTTACTCCCCTGCACCCCGCCCACAGAACATTTTCAGTCATCACTTATTTGGGGAGATGGTCATTTCTTATAAAGCATATTTTGCAAAGATCAAGGTAACTATTATACCAATATGTAATATATGATCTGTATATGCTAAACTACACCTCTAACCGCAATCTAACACAAGCCCCCAAATAACAAAATACTGCCAGTTTTCTATTTTGTTGACTATATTTGCGTCTTTTAATGCTACTTTTTTTTTCTAACTCTTAATTCAATTTTCTATGCAGGCATAACTGCACAGGAGAATCCTACTCTTTCCATCTATTGTTGATCATCTTTTGGTTGAAGCATGGCTCTACTTCCTAAACCTCCTCAGACCTCCATGCTGTTTTTGGGGCTTCTGTTTGATCTGGTGCTTCCGAGGCTGCGCCACTCAGCTTTTTCTTCTTCTCAGGACAAAATGAGGACAACTCTCCTCACCACTTGGGGCAAGCTGCCTTTTGCTCACAGCGAGAACCCACAAAGAACCCTTTTAGGGCTTGGAGGAAGGTGCTGTCACAACACTTAGTACTTTGCTTCTGGCATTAGCCCCTTACATCTTTTTCTCCAACCTTTTCCTACCCTTCTCTCTGGAGAACGGTCTCCTTCCCTTTTAGGGCTTTCAGCCTTCATTTCCCCAGGAAAGGATTTTCTCAGTGTCTCCACAAAAGCTCAGGAGGAAAGAAACTGGCCTTTCGTTCATAATTGGCCACTGTGTGGTATGGGGTGCAGTGAGAGGAGGAGTAAATGTTCTCCGTGGTTGACATAAATGCATCTTCCAACAAAAACCAGCTGCTGCTGTTAACTGGAGTGAGTAGAAAGCTTACTGTGTTTGGAATGATCAATGACGAGATTACCAGAAAGTCAATGTGTCAAGGAGTGACTTAGAGTATCTTACTGGATGAGGAAATGAAGATTGATTTTATTCATGGTGTGTATGAATGGGTACTTGTGTGTGCGTGTGATTTCCTTCCTTTGTAAAGGAGCTAGTTTCTGAAATCAAGAGGGCCAAACTCCAAGGGGATAATTAGGATTTTAACAGCTTACTGTGAGTGGAAAATTTCATTTCTCTAAGTATTGAGAAGTGCATGCTAATAGTTATTCCAGCCATTAGTCTGCCAAAGATTCCTATCAGACTTAGACATTCAGATAGATGATCCAGCAAACACTACAATCAGCAGAGACCTGTAAAGACTTTCCTGGAGAAAAGCAATCTGTACCCAATGCATTATCCAGGCATGTTTATTTTTCAGAATCAGAAGTCATTTTGTTGTCAGAGCAGCCTTTTTATTCCTAACCTTCTATTAAAGTCTTTGAGGCAGCTGTTCCAGATTCATTTCACTCTTCTTAAAGAACTTTGGATGTTCCCCCATTCCCACAGGTGACCTCTACACCTGATTCACTGAGAAGGTCAAGGCCTCAGCTCTTCTCTCTACTCCCTCAATTTTGTCTGCATCATCATCCATCCTTTGCTTCCCCCCCTTCATTCTATTTCTAGAGAAGCCACATCCTATTAGTTCCTGGGGTTCTTTTACCAGGGATTCTCTACTTCCATCCCCATTATCTCCTTTCTGGTATCTTCAAGTTCTTGTTCTCCTCTAGCTTCTTGAAAGCATGCCCTGATGTCTTGACTGCAAAAACCTATACCACAACTATGCTTTTCCCTGTCTTTCTGGAAAATGTAGGCTATGGCCCATTTATCTGAAACTATCAGTTTAAAAAAAATTTTTTTTTTAACGTTTATTATCGACAGAGTAAGACAGAGAATGAGCATGGGAAGGGCAGAGAGAGGAGACAGAATCTAAAGCAGGCTGCAGGCTCTGAGGTGTCAGCACAGAGCCCGACGTGGGGCTCAAACTGATGAACTGTGAGATCATGACCTGAGCCGAAGTTGGATGCTTAACCGACTGAGCCACTCAGGCACCCCTGGAACTATCATAGTTTTTATTAATACTGGCCTCTCAAATCATCAATGCACTGCTTAAACACCATATCCAATGACCTTATGCTGATTTCTGTAATCCTTGATACTGACTGTGGGCTATGCTTAGGAAAAGGGGACAGTGGAGGTTGGAGAGTAAGAAGAAGGTAAAGGAGATCCCAGAAGGGAAGTGCAGTTTTTTCGCAAGCAGCCGTTAACGAGGTACAGCAGAGCCAGACACACCAGGACCTTGGGCTTGGTTCCTTTCTTGTGGAAGCTGGAGGGGGCAGAGTAGCCTCCCCAGGCTCTGTTGTCAAGAGCCAGGACTGCAGGCCCTGGACATTCTTGTGCACTGGAGCACAGCGTTGCTTGGGCAGAGGAATGGCTGTGTGACTTCTCTTTTAGGGAAAGGAGTTGGACAGACACCCTAGGGCCCACGGGGGGGGGGTCCCCTTTATGGAGTCTGGCATATTGAAGATGTTCAACCCAAGTTCTATAAAGCACACAAGTTACTCCAAATCAAGACTATACTCAGGAGTGCAAGATATCCTTTCTTGCTTTCTCTTTCTTCAGATTTTTGCCATGGTTTCCATAACACCATGTTATTCCTCCCTCTCTGGTCTTTCTCTCTCACTGGCTCATCTGTTGCCGGAGCTGTAAAAGTCACAACACCTCAAGGTTCCCCTTCAGATGTATTCCTCTTCTCTCAATATGTCTACCCTTGATTTCTCTCATTCCCATGCTCTCCGAAAGCCTGGTGAAACTCCCTCCTGCTTTGATGTGACCAAGAGTATATTAGGTCCCAGGAAGCACAGTTTATTTTGGATAATTTGAAAGATGGGCAAACATGCACCAGGTCACCCCTGCCCTGATTCACCAGTTTGGAAGGCTGTGGCCACATTCATTCGTGTTGGAAATTAGAAGTTCCTATAGAAACAATAGTGCTCATTCCACGAGTCCATTGATGTTGCCGTATTCTTTCACTGTTCATGAGGTTTAATTTAATGGCAGCTCTCCTAGTCTCATACCAGAGGGCCCATTCTTTTGAGAGGCTCAAGATGCATCGATATGTAATAGTGAGGAAACGTAGGAATGATGGCATTAGAAAGTTACCATTTGGCCACCATCACAGTAATAATTGCTTTAAGCAAGATTCATCAAGAAAAGCTAAAATTAATGGGCAAAAAGGAGAAACAGGATATTTATACAATCTCCAAGTATCTCCCAATAAAATGCTTACTGAAAAGGTAAATTTGGTAAGTATACAATGGAAAAACCTGGCAGATACCGTTTTATCCAAGTGATCAAAGGGGACACCATTAATGGGACAAAAAGGCATCATGTGCTTAACATGAAGCACTGAAAAGGCTACTACATGGTTTCTGGAATATTACTGACAAAAATGTATAACCTCAATCTAATCATGAAGAAACAGAAGACAAACCCAAACTGAGGAATATTGTGCAAAAGTAGCAGCCCGTATTTTTAAAATATATCAGGGTCATGAAAGAACAGTTTCAAATTGAAAGGGATTAAAGAAACATGACAAGGAAACACTACATATGGTTCAGAGTCTAACCCTGGACCAGGAAATCAGTAGGGCACCTGGAAAAATCTGGATAAAGTTTGTAGATCACATATTGTTTCAATGACAATTTCTTGATTTTGGCAATTCTACTACATTTAAGAAAATGGCCTTTTCAGAAAATACACAATATTTAGAGGTAGGGGTATCCTATTTGTAATTTACCCTCAGATAGTTCAGAAAGAAATTGCACATGTGTAGAGGCTGAGAAGGAAGTGTGATAACATTTGGGACTTGAAAAAACTGGAAATTTTTTGTACTACTTTTGTAACTTATCAGTCTCGAATTAATATAAAGATAAAAATCTCAATACTAGGTAGCATTTATTGAAGACTTGGATACTTAACATCTATATAAGGTGCTTTGAAGAGTAGGATCTTTTAATCTTCACATTAACCCTATTTGGCAGGTACTCTTACTACCTGCAAGTTAAAGAGGAGAAATAGGTTTAGAGAGGTTAAAAAACTTGGCCAAAGTCACACTGTTAGAAATGATCGAGCCACAATTTACAGAGGCTGTGTGATTCCAGAGCTCATGCATTTCACCTGTGTCATGTATAATTTGCCAAAGATTGCTTAGATAAATCAGCCATCTGGCTGGCTAACTCAGCTCTCTGGAAAATTCTCAATGACCTCACATGTAGATGTAACCAGGTGGCCGTGGCTGGGACTGTATGCAGAGTTTCTAAACAGGAGTAGGGAAGAGACCAATACTTTTTGCCTCTATCCAGTTCTTTCTCGTTCCCTAGATTCTAAAGGCTATACTTCCCAGCTTTCCCGCAGTTAGGCAAGGCCATGCGACTAGTCCTAGCCAATAAAGTGTGAGGGGTGATGCGTATTTCCAATGTGAAGTGTTTAAGGGCAAGTGAGTCCTTCCACACTCTTTCCTGTCCATGGTGACTGAAGCCAAGTTGAAATGGTGGACCCAGAAGATGGAAATAATCTAGATCCTGGAGTCACTGCACGAAGGACAGAAGCCTACGAGAATTACCCCACCATTGTTGGATTTTGTGTGAAGAAATAAATCTGTTAAGTTGAACCACTGAGCTGTCAGGGTTTACTTAGGACTATAGCTTAGCCTGGTCTAATATGCTGACTACAAGGCCTAAATGCCTGCAGGAGCTTGACTAGCAGGCAATTAAAATGAAGAAAGTAGCTATCAATGAGTGGGAGAACTATGTTGGATTGGAGGCACTTGTCCCATTATAGGAGAAAAGCAAGGCTCAGATCTAGCTTGTTCTTTCACAAAATAATTTGGGGCCGGCATTGTTGGGTTTTAAGATTTTTTTTTTCCAAAAAAAGCTGGAAATCTGGGTGTTAATGTGAAATCTCCCATTTTTTAATGTTGGCAGCTCACATGGATTCAAAACAAAATGAAGTTGAAACCGAAAACCAGACATCCTTGCTATTTTCTAAACATCATAGGAAGGCCTCTGCCTCAAGGTTTTGGCACTTGCTGGTCCCTTCTGCCTGGAATGCCCTTCCTCTTAGACCCCTGCAACACAGGGTCCTCTCTCTGCTTCTCAGCCAAGCCTTTCCTGACCACCCTCTTTAAAACTGCAACACTCTCTCCCCGCCAACTGTGCTCTCTCCCCTTTCCCTGTTTTTCCCCTCCCCCATGCTATTTATCACCTTCTAAATAACTTAAACCTCATCGGCCTGCCCATTTCCTACCACGACAAACTATATGAAGGCAGAAATTGTCGTGTTGTTAGGTTTTGTAAGTCAAGTGCCTGCAATAGTGCCTGACAAACAGTGCTCAAAGTTTAAGTAAATGATTTAAAAACAAACATCCCACCTGTGTGAGTCAGACCAGCACACTCAAATTTGATTTGATTCAAGGCCAGTTTGCAGCTTCAGTTTTAGAGCCTCATTGAGCAGTCCTGGAAAAATGTGCCATTTCGAGTTGCTAACACAGTTCTCGGCTTCCTTCAGAGTAGTGATTAATTTGGTTCCACGAAATAGACCACAATGCGTTTGGAGAAAAGTCTTGTAAGTTCCAGGGAGCCCCATGCCTGCCTTGGTCTTCACAGAATACCGTGACAGTCCACTTTTCATCTCATCTCTTGTAAATCTTGGGTTTGTTCCTTCCTAAACTGGTCTAGAACCTGGTATGTGGACCAGTCCTGGTCTTCAGGTTTGCGAAGCCACTCGGTGCCCTTTTGCTTGTTCGTTTGGTTTGAGTTGGGTTTCTGTCACTGTGAATCAGTCCTAACAAGTTGAATGGGACTCTGGGCAAGTTGTTTGGTGTTTGAGTCTCCGTTCCTTCACTTATAAAAAAAGGAGTGGGTTAACCTACGTTAGATAAGCACTATAGCTTTTTCCAGGATTTCAGCATTCTAGCACAATTAAGCCCTCAATCTATGGAGCCCAAACAGTTTTGACCGGAGGTGAATTTGTATCCTCAGAGCCACACATCTGCCACACCAGCCCCTCTGACTCAGGCTATCTATCCACCCTGCTGGCAAAGCCACTTGTACACCACTTCTGGGAATCACCAGATAGGTCTTTCAACATGATCCTTGTTGGCATTTTCTTCTTTTGGACCCACTCTCGCCTCCCCTCCTGCTTGTGTCCCATGCCTCCTTAAAGTCCTATTCATTTGCTAAACTGCAAATAAAATGAGATTTCAAGTCTTCCATCCTAGGACCCTATCGTGGACCTAGACGACTCTTCCCTTCCTGCCTCCTTCCATTTTTTTTCTCCAGGGTGGGCAGGAATCTGACTTTATCAACTCCGGTTAGAAAGCTATTACTTTATTTTCTTTCAGTCATCATAGAGTCTGCCCCCTGAGTTCTCATTTGGCAGGGCTGGTGGGGAATTCAGGCTTAGTCATTAGTAAGGATTCTTCCTCTCATCCCAGGGTTGGACGAGGGTCCTGAAGTCTTAGCCAGAACAAAACATTTGGAGGGGTCCCCCAGGACACTGCAAATATGCTCATTTTCTCTGCCCACCATGGTATCCCTTTGTGTCTGGGAGGTTCTGGACCATATTTGGGCATGAAAATAATGTTCATAGAATGTTAAAGTGCCAGGGATTTACATAAATTTCATAGGAGGCAACTACTCTTTGGTCTAGAGCATACTTTGCCCAAACAACTCCCAGTTCTCCCTCATTATCTCCCAGTCTTTGCCCAATTACCTTTCCATGAGACTGATTGTGACTACCTGCACCTGTGCCTCACCTCCCTCACCCCACAGCTACCCCTCCCTTTTCCTTATACTTTTGTTCCCATAGAACCTTCTAACATACACGTATGACTTACATACTAGTAGTGTTTTCTGTCTGCCTCCCCTACTAGAACATAAGCTCTACAAGGTAGGATTTTTTTTTTTTTTACTTCGGTCTCCCAAACCCCTGGAACAACACCTAGCATATAGTTTGATACTTGTGGAATGCTTTTCATTTTACAGGTGAGAAGACAGACACATAAAGGAAAGTAGCAGCCCCAGGTCACATAACCTACAAGCGGCAGAACTTGGGTTCAAACCCAGGCCACCCGATTTCTTTTAACCACTATGCTATCTCTGTGTGAACTGGGTATTTCCCCAGACCTAGGTCTAGCGTCCCTGCTGTATCCCTGGGACACAGAGCAGAGAGAGTGGGTCGCAATCCTTAATAACCACCCCCCCCCCCCCGAGAGCTAACCTCCCATCCATTCCCCAAACGCTGCCCACTTCCAGAATATATAGTATCCTCAAGAAGATTAAACTTTCATTTAGGCCAGGGAATGAGTCATTCTTCTGGAAACATCAGCTTTCCACTTAGGAAGGGCTCCTGAGTTTAAATTTAAGGATTGGCCATTTTCTTGGAATGAGGTGGGCTATCCAGAAAACAAAACCGAATCAGCGTAAGTGTGTGTGTGTGAGCAAGAGAGAAAGAGAACGAGACGAGCAAGGCTTTTACACCCGGAGTTCCCCCTCCCACACCAGCTGCAAGGTCTTCTCCCTCTGTTCATTCTACTCCCAAAGTCCAACCAGACCACCCGTACCTGCTGGAACGCCTCTGAATGGAACAAGGTTTTGTGCAAAGCCCACCTCCCAAGATGACTGCAAGTGGGGAAAAAAGGACTGTCCCTGTTACTGATTTCCCCAGTGCTTCCCTGAGACTTCAAGCTACACCATTTGATTAGAGCCTCCTGTTTTCCCAGGAAAACGACTCCTCCACACTTGGTGAAAAATAGCTTTCCTTTTGTATAAAGTCCCCTCTGCTCCCTGCCTTGCCCACTGGCCAAGAGACAGCAGCGTATCTGTGTTCTGCATAAAGGAACACGGGACCTGTTGCAAAGGCTGTAACAGGTGGAGAGGTACAGAAAGGCCGGCTGTGACTGAGCGTAGCACAATGCAGACAGTGCTTAGAAAAGGGGGCTGATTTTTTCCGCTCTTTGAGAGAAAGCAGTCTTTCAAAAAAATTTTTAAGGATTATTTTGAGAAAGAGAGCACCAGAAGAAGAACAGAAAGAGAGGGAGACACAGAATCGAAAGCAGGCTCCAGGCTCTGTGCTTTTGGCACAGAGCCCGACGCAGGGCTCAAACTTGCAAACCGTGAGATGGAGACTTGAGCCACAATTGGACGCTCAACCGACTGAGCCATCCAGGCACCCCAAGAAAGAGCTGTGTCTTAAAAGCACAACCATGATCCAATGCTTCTGATGATACTAACAAAGATACTAATGCTAGTAAAGATGCTATTCTTTTCTCTTTTTCTCCCCCCCCGCCCTTCTAGAAAATCAACACTTGTGAATCTTTAGGGAGAGGGGGCCAAAGCATTTTCCTCATGCCAGCCTGCCAAAAAGACCCTAGCACTTATTTGAAAAGACATCCATGCCATATAGATGCCGTTTCCCATCTTGCCGCAAACTAGGAGTCTGGAGGTGTCGCTTAGACAGCAAGAGAGCGGACAAAAGTAGATATGAGAGAGACTAACATCCTGGAGGAGACAAGGAAAGCGAACAGGGCTCTCGTCTCCGTATTTATTGAGCTCACAAGATATTACCCACGTGGTGAACGTGAAGAAAACAAGATCTTACACACGTGAACGTGGAGAAAACACTCAGACGGTAATTATTAACTTGTGTGTGTAAGCAAAGTGTCGGGGGGGGCAGGGGCAAGTGGAGCTTGTGATATTGGCATCAGATGGAGAGTAATTTCCTGCAGGTGATATAACAAGTTACTTGTGATCCTATCACAATATCTCGCTACTTAACCTCGGGCGCTTTTGCCCCATGGCGGCGGCTTTCTGCCCGAAGTTTTTTTTTTTAACCCATTTATGCAAGCAGAACCTATTTCCCCACACTGTCTTTCTAGTGACTTCCAATGATGACTGACAAGTAGTTTTAGCTGCTGGAGATTGATAAAAACGAGACCAAGTCCTGGTGCGATTTTTTCACAGCTGGGCCCTTGTGTTTGTCTTGGAGCGAGCGGCAGGCAGGACCAGTGTGATCAGAGAGGAGAAAGCTGGCTGCAACCTCACCCCAGAGGAGAGGAGAGGTGGATAAGGTGGGGTGCCACGTAGCCTGTGCTTGGGCCCAGGGCTCCCAGACACCCAGCAAGGCCTGGGAGAGGTAGACCACCGTGAGAGGCTGTGTACTGTGTGCAGCCCTGAAAACCAGAGCAGTTAGGTCTGGGGAACCCCGGATGGTCACTTTTACTGGTCTCCCTTTTCCTCTCCTGTAATTTGGGAGGCATGGGGGAAGATTCCTTGTACACGATGGCCTCAGGCAAACTACACGTCCTTGCAACCTCACTGTTCCTATTTCTTAAGGGAAGGATAGTTGTAGGTACCTCTGAAATGTGGTTCTGAGGCTGATTGGAGGCAGACAGGGCCAAGTCTCATGAAGCCAAGCTACCAAGCAGAGCTCCTAGAGGTGGCCATGCCAGTGGTCCTCGAATTTGGGAGTTCATCAGAATCCCCTGGACGGACTGCTGGCCCCAGCCCCTGAGTTGCCTTTCAGTAAGACTGGAGTGGGGCCTCAGAATTTACATTTCTAACAAGGTCCCAGATGCTGGTGCTGGTGCTAGGCTGGGGGTCGCAAGTTGAGAAGCACTGCTCTAGACACCCCCCCCCCCCCCACCCCGGCCACCCAGAGCAGGAAACCCTCTGAGATGAAGATCAATGAAGATCAACCGGGGGAGGCACAGCACCGCCCCCCCTTCCCCCATCCTCCCAGGGTTTCAGCCTTGAGGACGCTTGCCTTTCCCTCCCACCTGTAGGGGGCAGCCTGGTTCTGCCTCAGCCTACAGGAAGGCTCCGGATAACCTCCAAGTTAACTGTTGATAAAATACTCCTATTTCCTAAAAGTCCCAGACAGATGCTATCTATCTGGGCCCTTGGCTGGGGACCCCCTTCACTCTGAGGGTTCTCAACGTGGGCTGGCTAGGGTTTTAGTACAGAAAGAGGGCTGCTAACAAAGCACTGGCTCAGCGTCAGGGCCTAATAAATGTTCCAGAAACGAACAAATTAAGACCCTGAATATTTGTGCAAGAGCCAGTGAAAGAGAAGGGCAGAAAGAGATGGGATGAGTTTTAAACATGGTCCGTCTACCAGGGACACCAACCGCTGTTTGTGAAAGCGAGAGTGTCTTCTGTCGCTGGCTGACTCCTTCTCCCCTGTGAGGAGAGACGCAGGACTTCACCAAGGCTAACGCGTTCAGGCAGAGGGCTGCAGGAGCAAAACTAGCCAGCAGGGGGAGCCTCTACATTTGCTCCCTAAGCTCTTAGCCCCATGCAAGGTATCCCCCCCAGTCCTTCTGTTCTTATTTGGGGAAAAAAAAATCTATTGCAAGATGCCTCAAACCTTTATTTAAAACCAGGTGAGAATAAATAAGCAATCCACAAAGAACTCCCAAGCTGAACGACAGTATTCTGTTCATACTGCAAACAAAGAGCCTATCAAATCCAGAGTAGGCTGCTTGCACAGATAACAATCCCACTCAGAAAGCTGCTGGCCAGTAGACTTGCCCGGTGTGGAAACAGAAGGCATTCTGAGGACATGGAAGGAGCAATCAAGGTTCTGAGGTGGAAAGAAGGTGTTTGGGGCAAAAGAGAGAAAACTAGACTAATTTGAAAAGACTCTTCTCTCCTGTCCATCCCTCAGGCTAGGAGGTCATATTTGGGTGGAGACTCAAGGGAGGGCTTGAGAAAAATCACAACAGTCACATTATCTACCCTCCTGTACTCGTTCTTGCACTACAGGCAGATTTCTGTCCAGTCTCCAAACGCTTACCTGTGGTACCACGTGGGGCCCACTCAGTAGGAGAGGATTTCTGGCTGGGTCTGTGAGGGCAGCCCTAGGCTTGTACTACCATTCCATTCCCACACTCCCTCAAAGTTCCTCTGGTGACCATAGTGATCACTCCGTGGGACACAATCAGTATATAAGACAAGCCTGCCGATGTAGGACAGAGTAGCTCCAGTGAGGCAGCTGGAGATCAACCCACAACAGACCACTGGAACAATGCCTGACCCTCATTAACAACATTATCTGTCTCCTATACCAGTAAGGGAGACGTCATTTTGTGGCACTTTTCACTAAAGCAGTTCCTTGAGCTTTTCATCACCCCTTCTCCAAAGCTGGTCCTCCACCTGTGTGGTCAAGCTACTTTAGTGCTGTCGTCATTCACAAAGTCATCTAAACAAGAAACTGTCTAGTTCTCTCTCCCTGCTACCCATCCACATTGAGCCAGCAAAGAAATCCTGATTATTCTACCTCTTAAATAATCTCTATCCTCGGGGCGCCTGGGTGGCTCAGTCGGTTGGGCGTCCAACTTCAGCTCAGGTCATGATCTCACCATCCATGAGTTCGAGCCCCACATCGGGATCTGTGCTGACAGCTCAGAGCCTGGAGCCTGCTTCAGATTCTGTGTCTCTCTCTCTCTGACCCTCCCTCATTCATGCTCTGTCTCTCTGTCTCAAAAATAAATAAACATTTAAAAAAAAATCTCTATCCTCTCCCCTCCACAGCCACCAGTAAGGACTCATGTGGATGGCTACTAGCATTTGTCGTTAATTCCATTCTCGACATGGATTCCAGATGATCTAAAAGCCATATTTGATGATGGAGTTCCCTTGTTTAAAGACCATTGTTCACTCCCCAGTGCCTACAGAGGATGAGGTGGCAGAGCTTTCAGGAACCAGGCAGGGCATGAACAAATGAATGAGTGAATGAATAGAAACAGATGAGGAAGAGGAATTGGGGGTAAGAGACTTTTACTGTACTCCTGTTGTGGGACAGGAGACCACCCACTGCAATCCTGTAAGCCCTACCGTGTCCTAAAGTTAAGTTCCCATTAATGAAGAGGAATAAAAATTGTAATAAATATCTTTTACTCCATTATTTATGGCACCCCAGCCAGACATGCTTCTCATTTCCTCCCCTACTCTCCTTAGATTCCGAAAGCACTTTGTACTACTTCTAAGATTTGCACTAGTGAGAAATAAGGTGTCACCTGGTCAAACCCATGTAGCATAGCAGACTGTCGTCCAGAGGGCCTTTCTGTATGCAGTTGGGTGGGTACTTCGAACAAAATTTCCCTCCTAGCCCCCTCCAGCCTCTAGTTGGAGAAAAGAATATGGTCTCACAAGTAGGGAAATGGGGACACCTGGGTGGCTCAGTCAGTTGAGTGCCTGACTCTTGATTTCAGCTCAGGGCGTGCGTGATCTCATGGGTTCGTGGGATCGAGCCCAGCGGGATCTGCACACTGTCAGTGCAGAGCCTGCTTGGGATTCTCTGTCGCTCTCTCTACCTGCTCCTCCCCCATGTGCACAAGAGCACATGTATGCTCTCTCTCAAAATAAACTAAAAAAAAAACCAGACAAATGTTTGCTTTTTTAACACAGACCCTTGTCTTATACTCACCTTAGAAAAATATCACACACACACACACACACACACACACAGTATTTAGCTTTTTGATAAAAACTACTATTACTGTGTTTTTGTCCTTAATATCTGCATTTTGGGGGCAGTTAGCCTTTGTTGCTGCGCTTGACAAGAGCTGACAAGTAACCACTTGTGGGTGTCACCGATGCTGTGACTGGAGTGTCTCAGGGATGAGGCGATGGGATGCTGGTTCTGTGTTTATGCATCCGGGCAACCGTCGTGTTTCCTCACTGTCTCTTTGGTCCGCTTCCAAACCAGCAGCACCGCACCCGTTAACACTGGGCTCCACACTGGTTACCGATGGGCTGGCCTCCTAGTTGTACGGAATTGTGACTTTTAATTTGAGCAATTGGTGGTTTCATTTGAGAAGCACTTTTACAAACACGCATCAGAGTTTCGCCTGACAAAAACTCTTCATGCCCAATGAGGCGGTGAAACCAGAAGGTGTGGCCATAAACCAATCAGCCTGTTTGTCCCTCTTCTTGAGAGGCTCATTGTGTCTATCACTCCATTTGGATTTGTTGAGCTCCTACTGTGTGTTTGGCATCGATCTAGCCTTCAGGAACCCAAAGATAGCTAAGATATCATCTGCCAGGAGTGATAAATACGTGAGCAGGGAAATGAACCTACGAAATACCATCATTGTTCCAGTTTCTGAATGCCCTAAGCTTTCCTTCTGAGACTTTCCCTTCCAGTTCTGTCTTCCTCCCTGCCTGGAGTATCCTTTTTTTCTTCAGGCCTCTTCTTATTTTCCCATTCTCCACGCTTTTATAAGAGCCAGCAGGAAAGAGAGAGGAACAGGGAAGATAAATATGTTAAGAAACTAGCAATAATGAGGGCCTACTATGTGTCAAGCACTTTTCAGGCCTTTTCCATGATTGATCTGATTTAGTCATTCCCCCCAAACCCTGTTATTGTTGTTGTTAGTTCTCTTCTACAGATGAGAGAATTGAAGACTGGAGACCCAACAGGACTTACTCCAGATCACTTATGGGGGTAAGCGGCAGTGCTGGGACACGAGCAAAGCATGTTCACCCCACGCAGCATGCTGCCTCCTGGCATGCATGGAAATGTTTTTTTTAATGTTTATTTATTTTTGAGACAGAGAGAGACAGAGCATGAGCAGGGGAGGGGCAGAGAGAGAGGGAGGCACAGAAGCTGAAGCAGGCTCCAGGCTCTGAGCTGTCAGCACAGAGCCCAATGCGGGGCTCGAACTCACGAACAGTGAGATCATAACCTGAGCCGAAGTCGGACGCTTAACCAACTGAGCCACCCAGGCGCCGCTGCATGGAATTGTTTTTATCCAATGACAGGTCCACTTGTTCCTGCTGATGGGGCTCGGGGCTGACTCCAACATCCGGCCTTCACTCCGAGAGGGCTGACCAGTTTAATTGGACAGCTTTCACAGAATTAATCTGTCCTTTTCTTTCTGTGCCAACAGGTAAATTTCTAATCAGCCTTGCTGCCATATGAACACATTCCCCTGGGAGGGAATCCCATCTTCCCTCTCCAAGTCAAATTATTTCTGTGTTAAATCAAAGCCTGAGCATGCCAGGGAGGGCACAGTGCCACCTGCTCCCACAGGGGCCTCTGACAGCCCTTGTTTACTGGGGACACAGGCCCACCCTGGCAGGAAAGGTGAACCAGGAATTTCAGGGCCCGGAGAGGATGTCCCAGGTCTCCACACCACGAAGTGGGAAACCTCAGCCTTGGCTTCTCCTTCCACACCAAATGGAGACAGGTGATAGAGTGGAGCGGTCCTGTTTGCAGACATAACTCTGATTCCATCACTGAGACGGCACCAGGAAGCCCCAGCAGCTGAGCAAGAGAAACCCACAACAGCAACTAGACCATAAGCCTGGTTTCAGAGGCAGAGAAAAATAATTCCTCTGAAATGCTTTTCTATGCTGTATGAGTCATGGCTGAACTGCCAAGGGAAGCATTTTTAGAACACCACAGAGGGGGACAGTCATAGGTCTAAACCTTTCAAGGACTACATTTTTGAAAAGTCAACTGCTTTTTCCCTGGAGGGGGTGCTCCTAATAGGGACTATAGAGACGGATAATTAATAATTGTGATGTTGGGAGAGTGACCGGGAAAAGGAAAAAATTACTTGGAACCAGCTCCTCCCACCTCCCTGCATTGCTCTGACCTAGAGATGCAGCGAAGCTCTCTCTCGGCTGGGGTTTCCAGACTGTGGCTCTCACTGACAGACTTGCAATTGTGTTGCGTATCCAGTTCATAGAGCCGGGAATCACTGTTCAGCAGAGGCTGCTACCGCAGAAATGCACCGCGAATTCCTTTTCCTCCATTTGTATTTTCAGTATTCTGTGTTAATTGTTTCTGTTGTAACTGTTTCTTCATGATGAACATGTGGTGTATTTGTGCACATGCCAATATTAAGCACATACCTGGTGTGTACTCGTAGCCAAATTAAAAGAAAAAGTGGAGGAAGGAATTGGACATATGAGGTTTGAAGGCTGAACTGACTTCCCATTTCTGTCTGGGACAAGCCACTCATTTTCAATTTCTAGCCTCCTTGTTAAGGATTTTTCTGTGCCTAGTCCTCAATCCCCACGGCCCCTGAATTCAAGCTTTGTTTCCCTGCTCCTTGGGCTGTTCTGCTCCCTCCTATCAGATTCTCCAAGGCTCCCTCTCTGTCGGGACTCTGACCTGCTGAGTTCACACCCTCCCCATGCTGTAGCTGGCCCTGGAATGGATTAGCTACTTTTTTGCCTACTTCCTGCAGCTGAGGTTGTTCTGGAAGGCTCGAACGGTCTCTGAGAATTGTTAATAATGAGCACCCTTCCTGAGCACTCTGTATATGCCAGGCTTGTGCTAAGCTCTTTATGTGTTTGTTCTCATTAATCCTCACAAGAAGCTTGCTCTCCTTGTCACCTGCTCTACAAATGAGGACGCTGATGGACAGAGAGGCTGAATAACATGCACAGAATTACAAACCTAGTAGTGGTCCCGGAATTTGAATTCCATGACCTTGGCTCCAGAGTTTGTGTTCTTCACCATGATGCCATTATTGGCTCGTTCCAGATCTTAGCCCATTTCCTGCAGGGTCCTCGTTATTGGCAGGCTAGGTGCAGCTGTATCATGAGAGTAAGACAGGTATTCAATAAATTCTATTCAAAAATCATGTATCGGGTGCAAAGCACTACTAAGTTGCAAACCTTCGGTGTAACTTTTGGTGTGGAGATGAACCACGCCCATCTTTCACTGAATGATTGGGAAGAGAATCCTTTTGCTTGTAAGAATAGCGGATCTAACTTTAGGCAAAATTGTGAGGTTTCTGTGTCCCGTTGGGTGGCACTTCTTGCACCCTGTTCTGTTCTTTCTTCGCCTTTAGGAAGCTTCTCCTCCTCCTCTGCCAGGATCTGCGCTCTGTGCCTCTCTACCCAGCATTGCACCCAGAAATAGGTCGTACGCATTTCAGTGCATTCTTGATGTGAGTTTTATCTCCTGATTATCCAGGAGTGCACTTCAACACATTTATTTGTTTGCTGGGCTCTGGAGAGGGCACGACAAGTCATGGTGTCCCCAGCCTCACTGAGCTTATACTTTGGTAGGTAAAGGCAGACAGGGGTCCCTATATAAAGGGTAGAGTGAAATAAGAACTCTAACCGGGAATATGTAAAATGAGGACTAATTGTTGGCTAATAAAGAGCATTGTTTCTTTTCGGGGGTGATGGAAATGTTACAATTCTCGATTGGAGTTTTGGTTGCATAGGGAATATATTTTTCAAACCTCACCAAATTGTGCACCAAAGACCTGACATTTTGCTGTGTGTAAAGTTGGCCTAAATAAAATCTTTTTCTGTCTAAAAAAATAAAAAAGGCATAGATCTAAAGAAACACTAGGAAGTAGACACAGAGTCATCCCAAGTGTCCTATGAGTAAATGTCTATCTAAGAGCCACTCATTCAACAAATATTTATTGAGCACCTAATGTGTACCGGGCTGTTCTAGGATCCATCCATGAAGGGCCCGGTGTTCATGGAGCTTACATTCTAGCAGGACCTTTTAGGGGGCGAAGGAAGGGGAGATGTCAGCAGGAGGTGGGGCAGATTTCAGGCTATTGAGATGGCCTGGATGATCCACAAAAGGGGAGATTAGTGAAAAAGCCCTAGAAAGCAGAAAGCCAAAGGTCCTTAGATACTTTGCAGACTATAGCAGCTCTTTCAGGTGGGGCCTTTAAATCTTTAAATCTTCCAGCCCCAACCCCACCCAGCTTGGGAGGGCAGGGTCCACACCACCTCCCCACCAGCAACTCCAGAGGATGAGAGGACAGTGCCTCCGCCAGAGGACCCAGCCTCCCTTCCGGCACTCCTGCAAACAAGGGAACGGGGCTTGGGCTCTGGCCAAAGCCAGCAAGCCAGGAGGTTGGAAACTTATTTTCTGAGTGCTGGGAGAGGCAGGGAGGTGTCGGTGCTTTTTGAAATCAAACCTATGTCCTTAGAAACACCGCAGAAGGGCTTGGCAGAGCCCCTGGGAGTGGGATGGTGCTGCTGTGAATCACAGGAACCCCGGGCGAGAAGAGGCCATCCATTTGAGCAGGATGCAACTTCTTTTGAAGTCTCCAAATCTTTATTAAATAAAGGATCCAGGAAGCCTTGATCATACAGCACAGTTTAATAACATTATATATATATATATATATATATATATATATGTATATATACATACATATATATATATAAAGGACAACGAAGCAACATATAGTCATTGTTAACTAAAAATGATTGCAGTGACATATAATCTCTGAGTTTACAAAGACAGCGCAATTACACAATGCATCGTATTCTACAGTTGGTCTTTTTCGAACAACAATTAGAAGATTGGTGTTGCAGTCTGTGATCTCTACCCACTTTTTGCCCTTCCTATAACCCATTTTATTTTATTTTTTAATTTTTAAAAAATGTTTATTTTTGAGAGAGCGAGCACAAGTTGGGGAGGGGCAGAAAGAGAGAGGGAGACACAGAATCTGAAGCAGGCTCCATGCACTGAGCTGTCAGCACAGAGCCGGGTACGGGGCTCCAACTCACGGGCCATGAGACCATGACCTGAGCCAAAGTCAGATGTTCAACCGACTGAGCCACCCAGGTGCCCCTTCCTGTAACCCATTTTTTGTCCTTGAGTTGATTGCACTCAGATTGTTCACTTTTTGTTCGATTAGTTGAGAATATATACAAAACTTCCAGGTGACAGGAGAACTTCTTTTGGAGGGTGCATACGAGAAAGGAATTAAATTCAGGAAGAATTTCCTTAAGTCTAAAAAACACGAGAAACTTCACCCATGTTACAAGACAACCACAACACCCCAATGAGCCCTGAAAGCGAACAAGCATCCCAGTCCTTCTGCAGCACACTGGAGCTCTTCCCTAGAGGTGGTCCCATTCTGTGGTTTGCCCAGTGTACCGTGCTGATCCCCAAGGGGAAAGAAATAGAAGAAACGGCACAGTTGAGACAGATCAACACACTCTTGGAATTTGGAAAGCCGATGCATTTTTGCACATGTTGTCAAATTTTTTCTGTAAAGGTCCAGATTGCAAATAGTTTAGGCTTTGTGAGCTACCTGGTTCTGTGTCAAAACGATACAACTCTGCCATTAGAGCATGAAAGTGGCCAGAGACAGTAAGTAAACAAACAGGTATGGCCGTGTTCCAACAACACTTTATTTACAAAAACAGCCATGGATTGGATATGGTCCACAGGCCATTCATTGTTTGCCAACAATGATGGTTACATGAGGACAGGCCAGAGACAGCTAGAAACAAAAGTGGGGGAAATAGGGCTGGAAAATGGAGTCAAGGACAGGTATGCATTCACCGAGCCCCATTTTTGTACAGACATGTGTTAGCTTGTGTTTTTCCGGCCTCCCTCAGAGTCATGTGGGACTGTGGGACCGAACGCTGACTAGCAAAAAATAGGCAGAGATAAGTTATGCCCCTTTCTGGCCTGGTGTTTCTGGTGTTCTCACTGGCTCTTCCTCTACCTGCTGGCTGGTACAGCAGGAGCAGGTAGAGGACCCTGAAGCCCCAGAAATTGCAGGCCCGGGGTTAACGGAACTTGGGTTCCCAGATGGCCGCGTGGAGCACAGCTTCCCTGCCAACACCAGCAGACTTTGACATGAAGTAGCCATTAACTTTTTATTTTGCTAGCCGGCTGAGAACTGGGGGGTTTGTCTGTTACAGCAGCCAGGTTACTTATTGTAACCAATACAGATTCTAAGGCTCCTGTTACTCTGCGCCACAGACCCCCAGAAAGCCCAGGAATTGGATACAACATATACTTTTGAATGTGGGGTGGGGGTGGGGTCGGAATCAGCATAATTGTTTGAATTTTCAGATTAAAAAACCAGTCAGAGGCTGAGATCCCACCTTAACTTTGCAAAGTCAGGGGATGGCCTTTCTAAAGGAGTTTTCGTTTTTAAAAAATTTTTTTATGTTTATTTATTTTTGAGAGCGAGACACACACACACACACACACACACACACACACACAGTGTTAGCAGGGGGAGGGGCAGAGAGAGAAGGAGACACAGAATCCCAAGCAGGCTCCAGGCTCTGAGCTGTCAGCATATAGAGCCCAAGGTGGTTCGTGAACCTACAAACTGAGCTGAAGTCTGATGATGCTTAACTGGCTGAACCACCCAGGCACCCCTCTAAAGGAGTTTTCAAATCTTTCGTATAAAATGAGTCTATTTGATTCTCACAGAAGCTTTGTGAGCAAGGTTATTGGTTAGAACCCGTCAGTTTCCAGAAACAGAGACCATTTAAGCTAGTTTCATCAAAATTGGGGGAATTTATGATCAAACTGTAGGGGCATTTCCACAGATTTGAAGATAGTCCTCAGGCCAGCCTCAGGTCAGGTCAGGTCAGGGTTCTGGAACTGGAAATCCATCAGGACCGTCTCTCCACTCTGCCTCTCAGCAAGCTGCGTGTTGTTCTGTAACCCACCTTCCTCTGTCAAAGATGGCCAAACTCAGAAGCTGAGGTTTTTATTTCTCCCTCTCAAAAAACCAGCCCAGACTGAACCTGAGGTTCTTGGTACCCATTCTAAGATCCCAGGAAGGGAAGTCTGATTGATACTGCATGAGGCTGGTTTCCACTCCTGGTCGTTAGCAGTGGCCACAGGGTACAGACGTGCTGCTGAGGCCCACCCTGGCCAGATAACACGGTATGTAGAATAAAATCCTATTTTTATAAAAATGCATGAAGGACACATTTCAAGAGGTTGTAGTGGGATTACGTGAGAATCTCATTTCTTATGCTGCTCAGTACTTCCCAGTTTTTCTGCAAGAAACCAGTTTGTTCAGAGGGTCAGTGTGAGCTGAGCTGACTCCCCCTTAGGTGTTTTCCCCCTCATTTCATGCAGGGAGTGACATAGGCGGTGCAGACGTTCTTGTGCCCACTGTCCCCACAAAGTGTGGCACGGAGACGTTAATGAATTTCTGAAAGCCAACCAGACCCTTGAGCAGGACTTCTGCCACAGCCAGCCTCGCTCCCCTGCAGCTGCTCTGTTCCTTGCCACAGGTATCTGGCTGCTTCCCACATAAATCAGTAGCTGTCTTTGGATATTTAGCAAAAGGATAGCCTTCCTTAAAAGCAGATCTGGTTTTCCCTACCACCCTTCTAAAGATTTTGCCTGATTTTGCCATGGCAAGCAGGAGTGGGGTGTGAAAGGAAGAGCCGGGAGAACCATGGGTTTTTAGCGCTCCTAAGCTGGTCTGAAGACTAGAACTATTTGACAGCCTTTGATATAACTTACCTCCTGGACTCTAGCCTGAAAAATAACTAAATAGTATGATTACTACCATTAGTACTGTAGTTCTGAATAGTCTGATTAAAAAATAATTTAAGGGGCACCTGGGTGGCTCAGTTGGTTGAGCATCTTTCTCTTGATTTTGGCTCAGGTCGTGTACCCAGGATCGTGGGATCAAGCCCTGTGTCGGGCTCCATGCTGAGTATAGAGCCTGCTTAAGATTCTCTCTCCCTCTCTCCCTGCTTGGGCTCTCTCTCTCTCTAAAATAATGATAATGATAACAATAATAATAATTTTTTTTTTAAATTGCACAAGTAGCATTACACCAAAAAATTCTGGCGGACAGGGATCTTATCTGTGAGTTTCAACTTAGCACTGCCCTTGATACTGAGTTACTCAATAAACATTTGTTGAAAGACTGAACGAACTTGTTTCTTGCAGAAAAACTGGGAAGTACTGAGCAGCATAAGGAAGAAATGAGATTTTTCACGTAATCCCACTACTACCTCTTGAAATGTGTCCTTCATGCATTTTTATAAAAATAGGATTTTATTCTACATACCGTGTTATCTTCTTCCTCCCTCCCTCCCTTCCTTTTGTTTCTCTTCCTGTCACATTATGGTATTTTGGGACATTGTAGCGGCCGTGTAGGATTTCATCCTATGATCACATTTATTTACTGAAGACACTCTTTAGGTTGCTTCCAGATATTTCCCTACATGAAACAGGCTATAACGAATCCCCTGGCGTCTCAGTCTTCAGGCATATCTTAGACTGTTTCCTTGGGGTAAGTTCCCAGACGTGGTATTTCTGGCTCAAAGGGCAGATGCACCTTGGATGCTTTTTGCTAAATGGCCTGCCAACAAGTCTGCTCCAGGGTGTGTTTGAAAATGCCTATTTTCAAAGGTCTGATCTTTACAAAATGTTCTCTTTTGCTTTATCAAATGTTTTTAGAAAGCCTGTTGGAGGTGCGCCTGGGTGGCTCGGTTGGTCAAACGTCCGACTTCGGCTCATGTCACGATCTCATGGTTTGTGACTTCGAGCCCCACGTGGGGCTCTGTGCTGACAGCTCAGAGCCTAGAGCCTGCTTCGGATTCTGTGTCTCTCTCTCTGTTTCTCTCCCGTTTGCTCTCCCTCTCTCAAAAATAAAAAAGATTAAAAAAATTTTTTTGAGAAAGCCTATTGGTTCTTCATGTCCAGGTGAGGCTCCTGACAGGAAAAATTGGCTTGGGCGTCTTCAGGAGGTGGTGTGCAGGCATGTACCTGGGCTGCCATCAGCAGCGGGGATTTGACCTGGAGCAGCCTCTTGGCCCATAAGGTGCTCTTTGCAGTTCAAAAAAGGAGCAGAAAAAAGAGCCTCAGTGTTCACACACTCTAAAGCTCATAAAGTGTTGAAAGACGAGGAGAGAGACTTCTTTTTACAATGCTTTCACCAGAAACTGAGCCCTTTTGAGACTAGGGGCCATAGGAAAGTCTGGCTGCTGGGAGGTGACATCTACTAAGTGCCGTGTGAGTCCGAGGACCACACAAGGCCGCTCCTGGTTCCTTCACATCTGGGAGTGGAGATGGGTCTGAGTCCTGCTTGCGCCAAAGCCCTAGATGACGAGGCTCGTTGTCAATGACCTGAGGACCATCAGTGACTTGAGAACCGAAATGTATTATCCACGATGGTAAAACCTACATCTTAAAGCATATTCGCATGAGGATAATTTAATCATCTCAGTGACCAAAATCAAGGCCACAGAAACCGTTCATAACACATATGAATTGCTCTAGGTCACACAGCTAATAACCGGCAGTTTTAAAATTGAGAACAAGTTTCCTGAACCTGTACGGTTTGGCCTTTCCACTCTCCTGTGGTGAATATTCTTATCCTGTGCATCCCGGGTTATATCATTTTCAACAGAGCCATCCTGAGGCTGGCGGTGGGGGTGGGAGGTGGGGTGGGGGGGTAGGGAAACAGACTCTAGAGTGAAAACACAAGGCCCGTTTATTAAGTGCTTCCTGCCTGGGTGACTGGAGGCTCCGTCAGCCTGGATCTTTGAGCGAGGATGACGTGGATGCCAATGCCATCCACGGACCTGAGTTAGATACATAGCATCAGGCAAGAAATAAACCTTTGTTGTTTTCAGTCACTAAAATTCCAGGACTGTTTATGACTGCAGCACACTACCTAAAGGGAAGGGAGAAAGGGAGGCTGGTGGAGCATGAGGGAGAGAAAGTTACCCAGCAACAGAGCTGGCCATTCTTAACACCTTCTCCCTCAAGACCCACCTTACACTTGGTCACTGCCACCTGCAATTCCTGCATGAAGTTATGGGTCAGTTATTGGAAGGAGAAGTGAAAAGCTCATCTTTTGGGGAGCGTGGGTAGTGAAGAGAAGCCCAGAACCTGGAGGGTCTGGCTGTGAGGACAAACGTCTACCTCCCAGAACCACAGATAGCCCAGTGGAAGGTGTGTGGAACTGCAGAATTCAGTGCCCTCTCTGTTCTCAGCCTCAGCGACACATGCAGGTGCAGTGGGCACTGCAATTCAGCCTCCTGTCCACCAGGGGGCCATGCACTGCTCCTCAGGCACATGGGCTACTCAGGACTCTTTCAGGGTATGAGTGGGGCTTCAATACCCTTATTAAGGTCTAGCCATCCTTCTTATTGTCCCGACCTTATGTCCTCTTGGCATTCATAGCCACATTTTCTGACCCAGTTGAAAATCCTCTCAGGAACACTTGCTCTCCCTCATTTCATAGGGGTGAATAGTCCTCCCCAAGGTGGAGAATCCCAGGACCCATGAGTGAGCCATCTCTACAAACCAGTGCCTGTTCGGAGTGTGGGCAGTGGGCATGCCTGGCAAAGGTGGCCCTTGGCACCCGTCTTTGGATAACTATGTCATTCTTAGGTACCACAGATGATAAATTTATCTGTGTTCTCTTTCAACAGACTTTGTGCTAGAAGTATCTCTATAGAGCTGAACCATCTACAATGCCTCCAGGAGACTACTGTACTTTCATACAGCTTCCCAAGTTCACCGGGCAGTGCTTCATCTCAGCCCTTCTCTTTGGTAGGGCATCTCTCTAAACTGACTAGGCCCTTCTCTCTTTCTGTATCTGCTTTCCTTACCCTTGAAGCCAAGTTCATTTTCTTGGAGGGCCACCTTCATTACTCCCTAAGCCGGGATAATCCTTGGAAAGCACGTGAAGTATTTGGAGTACACAACTCCTTGCCTTCCAGTGCCTCTCCGGCAGCCCTGGGTCTCCCATCTCACCTCTACTTTACACACTGCCTCCTCCTGACCCTGACTTTGCTCCTGCAAAGACTCCTAGGCAGAAGGATACCTGTGTTTCATCTCCACATCTACCTTTGAATTTTTTTTTTAACGTTTATTCATTTTTGAGAGACAGAGAGAAAGACAGAGTGCAAGTAGGGGAGGCGCAGAGAGAGAGGGGTGATGCAGAATCCAGAGTAGGCTTCAGGCTCTGAACTGTGAGCACAGAGCCCGACATTGGGCTTGAACCCACACCCATGAGATTTAACCTGAGCCGAAGTCGGACGCTTCACTGACTGAGCCATCCAGACTCCCCTCCACATTTACCTTTGGCAAACTGTAATTTTAAGCAGTTGACTTCACCTCCCTAAGCCTCCGTTTTCTCATCTGGAAACTGGCAATATTGGATCACCTCAAGAATGAGTTCTATGCCTTCTGTCAATTCCCTCTCTCACTTTATTTATTTAATGTTTATTTTTGAGAGAGAGAGAGAGAGAGAGAGAGAGAGAGAGAGAGAGAGAAAGAGAGAGTGTATGCATGAGCAGGGGAGGAGCAGAGAGAGATGGGGACAGAGGATCCCAACCGGGCTCTGTGTTGACAGCAGAGAGCCTGACACGGGGCTCAAACTCACAAACCATGAGATGGTGATCTGAGCTGAAGTCAGATGCAACCAACTGAGCCACCCAGATGTCCCCCTCTCTCACTTTAGACCTAGCCTTCCAAGTCTCAGTCCTGCAGGACAACATCTGTGCTTCCAGGTATTTTCTTTGAATTCTTCCCAGGTGCCTTCTAGAGGCGGGGCCTCATCTGTGGAGTGTGACTCTGCTGGTGGGAACACCACAGCCTGTGTCAGGTGGGTGAGTGGAATTCTGGAACATTATTTTGTGGTTTCTACCACCCGTTGCAAACAATCAGCCATGCAGAGCTTGGTTGTCTAAGTGGTACTCTGGATTGCGCCCAGACACTTCACTTGCACCAAACTTTGGGCGTAAGTAGGAGTTTTCTCTCTCATAGGCTGTGGGTGGGGAAGGGTGTTCCTTTTAACTATTGTAGTGTGAACACAGATTGACTTCACGGTTCACTTTCATGGTGATGCCTCACAGAGTGTTTTTTTTTGTTTTTTTGTTTTTTTTTTTCATAAAAGCCTGTGCAGGGCATGACATCCTACCCTCCTGACCTAAAAAGGGCTGGGTGCTTTGTTCATTGCTTCACCAGGGAGTTACTTCTTGTGGAAACGAGAAAATATGATCCTTTTCTCCTCTAGAGCCCTGGGTAGTTGTGGCAGCTTTCTAGAATGGATTAAAAAAAGAAGTATGTGCCCTTTGGGGGTGAAGATGGAAGCCATCTGGGTGACTTGAAGAGAGCTTGAGACCAGGCAAATACAAACACAGTGTCATGACCTCACATTTGCAAATGACTAAAAATTTGCTCAGAAAGCGTGGATGACTAATCCACGCAGGAGCCTTCCCAGTGAGGAAACTTTAAACAAGAAACAAACAAACAAAAAAAACCTATAACAAAAAAATAAAACAAGGCCAAAAAACCCCAAAAACAAAAACAACAAAAAGATGGGATAATTAGTAAGGCTCATAGGACTCCCCAGAATTACAGCCGAGCAAGCTTGTTAAGGCCTAAGTGGTTGTTTTCCATCTGGCTATAGCTGCTGGATGCACTCGGGTGGCTTACCAGAATAAGGATGCCCTGTCACTGCTGTTTTACCAGACGCTAATTAATCCCTTCAAACTGTCGCCGGGAGGTGGGTCAGGCACATAAGCCTCCCCTGAAGAATCAACCAAGACAGCAACCGGGGCCCCAGCTCACCCCAGAATGGCCCCAGGGAGCCATTCTATCTCAGGTCACTCATCACCCTTCCTCAGCTGGTTTTCACTGTGTCTCCACAGAAAGCCCTGCCCAGGATCCCAAAAAGCAGAGAGGTGCAAAGTCGCACCACGGACAAGTCACTTAAGCTCTCTGGACTTGTTTCTCTCCTCTGCCATATGAGAACCTAGCAAGCCCTGCTATTCAGGTAGCCTCAGTAGCCTCAGAACTGCTAAGTTGAGGTCGGTCCAGAATATAAAGTATCAGATGAGCGAGTCTGATTTCTCGTGTAGTTCTTTTTTTTTTTTTTTTAATGTTGCTTATTTTTGAGAGAGACAGAGAATGAGTGGAGGAGGGGCAGAGAGAGGCAGACACAGAATCCGAAGCAGGGTCCAGGCTCTGAGTTGTCAGCACAGGACATGGGGCTTGAACTCATGGACCGTGAGATCATGACCTGAGCCAAAGCCAGACACTTAACCAATTGAGCCACCCAGGCGCCCATCTGACATAGTTCTCACAGAAACTGTTGAGCTCTCGTTACATTCCAGGCACTATGCTAAGTGCCACAGGGATAGTCGTTTGCTTAATCCTTATAATAATCTTGCAAAGATTTTTGCAGTCCCATATTACAGAAGAAAAAACTGAGGCTCAGATTTGTCAAAACTTATACAGGGAGATCACAGAGCTGGCAAGCAGCAAGATTTGAACCCCAATCTGTCAGTCCTAATGCTCTTTTCCTTTGCACAGTATTTCTTTTTTAAAGTTTGTTTGTTTGCTTATTTATTTAGAGAGCACGAGCAGGGGAGGGGCAGAGAGAGAGGGAGACAGAGAGTCTGAAGCAGGCTTCACACTGTCAGCGCAGAGCTTGATGTGGGGCTTGAACTCACGAACAGTGAGATCATGACTTGAGTCAAAACCAAGGGTCGGGCACTCAACTGACTGAGCCACCAGGTGCCCCTCTTTTTTTTTATTAACTTAAAAAAAATTCCCGTATAGTTAACATACAGTGTTATAATAGTTTCAAATGTACAACATAGTGATTCAAGAATTCTATACATTTTTCAGTGCTCATCATAAATATACTCTTAGTCCCCTTTACCTATTTCGCCCAGCTCCCCTCTGGTAACCACCAGTCTGTTTCTTGGTCTCTCTCTCTGTTTCTCTCATTCCTTTGCTCATTTGTTTTGTTTCTTAAATTCTACATAGGAGTGAAATCATATGGTATTTGTCTTTCTCTGACTGGCTTATTTCACTCAGCATTATACTCTCTTGCTCCATCCATGTTGTTGCAAATGGCAGGATTTCATTTTTTCTAATGGCTGAGTACGATTCCATTATGTGTGTGTATGCGTGTGTGTGTGTGTGTGTGTGTGCTGATGGACACTTAGGCTGCATCCATAGTTTGACTTATTATAAATAATGCTGCAATAAACATAGGAATGCATGTATCCTTTTGAATTAGTGTTTTTGTATTAAAAAAATTTTTTTTAATGCTTATTTATTTTTGAGACAGAGACAGAGCGTGAGTGGGGGAGCAGAGAAAGAGGGAGACAGAGAATCTGAAGCAGGCTCCAGGCTCCAAGCTATCAGCACAGAGCCCGACGCAGGGCTCGAACTCACAAACTTTGAGATCATGACCTGAGCTGAAGTCAGACGCTTAACTGCCTGAGCCACCAAGGTGCCCCTAGTGTTTTTGTATTTTGTGGGTAAATACCCAGCAGTGTGATTATTGGATCATAGGGTAGTTCCATTTTTAACTTTTTTTTTAATGTTTGTTTATTTTTGAGAGAGAGAGAGAGAAAGAGACAGAGTGCAAATGGGGGAGGGGCAGAGGGAGGGAGACACAGAATCCGAAGCAGGCTCCAGGCTCTGAGCTGTCAGCACAGAACCCGACGCAGGCCTCGAACCCATGAACCATGAGATCATGACCTGAGCCGAAGTCTGTCGCTTAACCAACTGAGCCACCCAGGAGCCCCAAGAGGCAACTTCTTTACAATTATTAGGGAAGTCGAAGAGGAGACATTAAGCCTGAGTCTTGAGGACAGAAAGAACCAGGAGGTTCTGGCATTTTCCTCCCCACCTGTTTTGATGTCCTCACTCTTCGCTTCCTTGAGTTGTTTTGGAAATGAGGCAAAGTGTTAAAGAAACTAGCAAATGGCATGATAGAGAATTCTCAGTTTTCATGGGGCCTGCATCTCCCCTGTGGAGAAAATTGCCTTTTAAAAGCCCCTTTTGGAGAGCTGGTACAGGCCAAATAGCTCTCTGCATAAGGCAGGCAATTGGGGAGATACAGAAACTGCCTCGGAGAGCGTTGGAGAGGGCTAGAAGTTAAAGAGGGACTTGGGGAGAAAAAAATGTCTACTAAGGGTTTTTATTCCCTTGTTTTTTGAGTGGTGTGTGATAAAAGACTCGCCTTCCCACAAAATGACCCATAAAATTTCTTGTTCCCAAACGCTTTCTGGAGTAGGTGGGCTTTTTGAGGATATGAAAAAATGTTGGGTCCTCCTCCAATCGTGGCTTTAGGTCAACCCAAGACTGTTCACAGGAGGCCAACCACTTATGGGTGAGACAAACACCTAAACACAATGGCGTGAGGCATAAAAATAAATAAAGGCTTCTGACCACCACTGCGATTCTGAGATGGATGGCTATGCTCCTGCCGCTGTTCGGTGGCATCTGTCGTACTGCTGAGAGCTGTGCAGAGGCTGCTGAAGACTCAGGCCCAGGCAGGTGCCACGGCAGCTGCCCACACGGCTGCCAGCATCTAGCACCATGCCTGGAACGCACGAGGTGTGTGGGAAATGTCGGTGGGTACACGACTGCATGTCGTCGGTGCTGCCGCTACCTCACTCTTCAGCTCTCTGAGGGGTGGGGTTCACACGGAAGCAGGGTGTTTATTGCAGCCCCTTGTTCTAGGATTCAAGTATAGCTCCACTGACTTGGGCCTGGGACAGCGTGAGGGACAACACAGAAGTGACTGCAAAGTTATCACTTTCTCCGGAAGCTTGCCTGCCTTCCTGGAACAAACTGCCTTGTGGACTCTTTCTCTGCGGTGTGTTCTTCCCCAGAGGCACCTTGGTCTGTCATATGAATATGCCTTCAGAAAGTGCCTAGACTTTCCTGAATTTGAGGGTGAGTGCGGCTTAGATTCAAACAGGAAGTTCTGCCGCCTACAAAATTCCCTGAGGGTCTAGACCGAGCATAAGCTCAGCACAGTCTGATGTTCTAGAGGTGCGCTGTCCAGTATGGTAGGCACTAGCCACATTTTAAGTGCTGAACAGCCACGTGTGGCTGGTGGCTACTGTATTGGACAATGCAGATTGCAGAATCTCTCCAATGCCCCAGAAAGTTTACTGGACATCCCTGTCTAGAACCAGAGCTCAGAAAATGGATTCTGCTATCAAGAAGCTGGCTATCATGTATAAACAAGAAAACTGTTTACTTGGGCTAAACGGTGGAAATCTGTCACACGTCGTTAGGTACAAAAGTCAGCATGGGAAGCTCAGGGACAAAATTTCCCTTGAAAAAAATCCTTTAAGAAGGGGTCACTTTGGAGGCTAGTTCTCAGTAAATTCAACAATGCAGTTCTTCGTTCAGTGATGGAGAAGGTCTTTGTTCCTCTGGCGGAGCACCAGAAGGAGAATCTGGTTGGTG
Organism: Acinonyx jubatus; assembly: GCF_027475565.1. Classification (NCBI taxonomy): domain Eukaryota; kingdom Metazoa; phylum Chordata; class Mammalia; order Carnivora; family Felidae; genus Acinonyx; species Acinonyx jubatus. The sequence continues at coordinate 80,536,301 of NC_069388.1, read as the reverse complement.
GTTAGGAGCGAGGCACAGGAAAGATCAATGGTATCTTTAGACATGGGCCCAGGGATCTTAGAGGACCTTTGAGGGCTCAGCTGTGAGGCCCAGGAAGCTCAATCACGGAAGGCACATCTGAGTCACATCCCCACTCTCAGGCCCTTTGCTCTTCCAGTGGGATGACAGGTGGAGTATTTAATGGTTCTTTTCTATACAAGGTGGTTTTGTCTTTTTGCTTTGTTTTGTATTTTGGTGCCAAATGGTGGGGCTGAAGTTGAGTACTGGAAATGCATCTATGATATAATTTCTCCATAGATATTCTAGGAAGGAGCCCTTTCTTTGCTGGAGGCTTCTGAAAGGAAGGTCTTCTCTCTACCAGAGACCCATGTGTTTTGTAATTTAAAAATAGCAAATTCCTCCTTGAACTTGCTTTGGGAGGCCAGAATTTCAACTACATCACTGAACTTTGGGAGACATAACACTGGCCCCTCAGCTCAAACCCAAAGTTATTATGTATGCGGGGGGGGTTGGTGTAGCACGGAGGTGCAAAGGGCATTCGGGCCCTTGGAAGCCCAGCTGAAGTCTTCCGGACCCAGATGCCACCCCTGGGTCACCCTAGCAAGCCCTGTCCCCTGGAACTCCTAGAGCATGTAATGTTCTGCCCACTCAGACTGGCTCTATTTGTTGACGTGCATCTTTATGTGTATTTTATATGTCCATGACCTGTCTTTCCAGTTAGATCATAAACTCTTCCAGGTAGACGACATATGTCCTTTATCTCTTTTTATAACCCACGGTGTCCAACACGGAGCCTTCATATAAAAGTGCTCCATTTAATCCCAGCTTCACTACATTAGCATCCAGTTATGAGTGATTCCCTTACGAGAGAGAAGAACTATGGGCATGAGTAACTATACAGACGTGCTTTAAGAGCGTGAACTGTATAAAGGTATTTGCCCTTTCAATTGAGCAAGCTGAATTTTTAAAAAGCATTTACGTAATTTCAAAGTTATTGAGGATTGCCAGGGGGAATCCCAAGTCAGGAATTTACACTGCTTACAAAAGCAAAGAGAATGAAGGTTAGTTGCCTTCTACCCCAAACTGTGAGGTAACCCCAATATTGGATTTTAATCAGAGTCTTATGAGAACAGGTCTCTTTCCAACCTCCTCAGTTGGACTTCTCCATAATGTGTGGGTTTTTTGTTTATTTAAAGATTTAAAAAATGTAGGATAAGGGTGCCAGGGTGGCTCAGTTGGCTGAGCATCCAACTCTTGATTTCAGCTCAGGTCATGATTCCAGGGTCATGGGGCTCCAAGCTGAGCATGGAGCCTGCTTGGGATTCTGTCTCTCTCTCTCTCTCTCTCTCTCTCTCTCTCTCTCTCTCTCTCTTTCTCCCCCTCTGCCCCTCCTCCCCACTTGTGTGCATGTGCTCTCTCTCTCTCAAGTTAAAAAAAAATGTAGGATGGGGCACCTGGGTGGCTCAGTCGGTTGGGTGCCTGACTGCAGCTCAGGTCATGATCTCATGGTTTGTGGGTTCAAGCCCCGCATCGGGCTGTGTGCTGACAGCTCAGAGCCTGGAGCCTGCTTCAGATTCTGTGTCTCCCTCTCTCTCTGCCCCTCCTCTGCTCACGCTCTGTCTCTCCCTCTCAAAAATAAATAAACATAAAAAAATTTTTTTAAAAATGTAGGATAAATGAATGGTGAATTAGCATCTTAGAGTAACAGACCACACTACTCCATGAAGATTCTCATTAAAAGAACTGTTTTCAGTAGTTCCTTATCTTTTTTGTGCATGTCTTCCTTATTCACTTTTTAATGTAAGATGAAAAATCATTTTATGTTGAACTAAAGATTATTTTTACTGCATTAGGAGAAACCCATGCTTCTCATATTGGAACAAATGTAATAATTCAGCATAAAAAAATCTCTAATTGTATTTTACAAACATCGTTTTAAATATTGCCCAACACACTGCTAACTTTGGCTAGATTTTATTTTTTTTTTAATTTTTTTTTTTCAACGTTTATTTATTTTTGGGACAGAGAGAGCCAGAGCATGAACGGGGGAGGGCCAGAGAGAGAGGGAGACACAGAATCGGAAACAGGCTCCAGGCTCCGAGCCGTCAGCCCAGAGCCCGACGCAGGGCTCGAACTCCCGGACGGCGAGATCGTGACCTGGCTGAAGTCGGACGCTTAACCGACTGCGCCACCCAGGCGCTCTGACTTTGGCTAGATTTTAAATAAAATAGACTTCAATGAGACAGTATTAAAAGCCTATTCCAAGGGATTAGACACAGCCTCAAACACTGGAGGTTTTCTTACTGTTTTACAACGTTGTGGAGGACTGCTACAAGGAGTTGGTATCATGATTAGTTTCACTCTGGCTTTATCAATCGTGACAAATGTTTTACTCCTGCCCCAACTGCTATTACCTCTGGCTCTCCAAACATGACGATACAATGATGATACAGTGTCATGATTTCCGTTTCTCACAGGAGGCAAAGTGAAGCAGGAAGTTTAAAGTGCCCACTTGAACTGGTGACTGATCGTTAGTATGATATTTGGAAAGTTCTTAATGGGATGGTAACTGCATCTAGCACTTAGTGCTGCCATGCAGATTACTCAATTTATTAACGTATTTCAACAATTAAAACATTTTTCCCCCTCTTTCAAAAAAAGTGAATAAATAAAGTGCCTACCTAAGCTTACACAAGGAATCCCTGAGGCAGGGGTGCCCCATTCTCACCTCTCACCACAGACTCACTGCTTCTCCCTCCTGTTCCCAGACCAGCTGTTTAGGTGAGCTTTGATTATTTTCGTCTATCGTTTTAGAATTAATGACAGAATACTGACAGAGAGGGAGTTGCTGGGGTCATTAGCAAACATTTGCTATCATCCTTACTCATGAAACCTTGGAAGGCCCCCCAAACCTCACATCGTCCCCAAGGCTCATGGCTGGCTGGCTGCTTCCCAGGGCCTATTATTTAGGGACAGTCTGTTGCCCTTTCAAAGAACGATGTCTCCTTACTTCTGTAAGACTTTGCTCACCTGGTCACCATCTTTCCCTGGGAGATGGAAGGTGCATCAAAGCAAGAGAAAGCGTCAGTGGCTATTTCTTCCCCTTCTGTCTTGGTTGAGTATTGTTTTGGCATCTGTATAAACCCATTTTAATTAATTATTTAGTGTTTGTCTTGCAAGGCGGTTCTTGGCCTTGTGCAGGAGACTTTTTTTTTTTTTTTTTTTTTAGGGAGGCATCATTGTGAAATTAACATGGTGGTTAGTAAGCAAGGCATGCACGCAGTGTTGCAGCATTTTCTTGTGAAAGGAAGACTCTAAATTCATTTCCAAAATGCCAGGAACAGCTCATTTGGGCCATTACTACTTGCCCTCTGACCTCTTTACAAGTTATACGTCACTCTGTGTTATTTGTCTCAGAGTAACGATTGGGTCCCACCCTGACAATTCTCCAACGAGTAACTGATTGAAATAGTTACCAATCAGGAAGGCAGGCTTCCCCCAGAACCTCAATCTTTCTCAGAGCATCCACTGTTTAAAACAGGTGTCAGGTCCTCCTGAGGTCCAAAGTCAATCCAAATAAGGAAGATTTCTATAAAACTTGGTTGAAAGGCACTTTCTTTTACTTCAGTGTCTTATATTTGAGGTAGGGATAGAATGAGGAGAGGAGGAGGTTAAACCAGGGATGTTGGCACACAGCTATAGAGCTGTAATGACAGTTGCATGATTTTTTGGGGGAGTGCAAGGATGTCCCTGCGTCGAAATGCAATTTTCACAGGAAGATATGCACAGATCAGAGTATCACAGCCCCATAGAATCTGACAGTTTGATTAGGTGAATGTGTATGGAATTCACCAAGGCAGAGCTCCTTAATTTGGGATCCAGGATGTTTCCCAAAAATACAAACTCTTGGGACCAACTCCAGATCTTTTGAAACAATCTTCCGGAATGAGGCTGGGCTTGCGCCTTTAAGCGGGCTTTCTGGGTGATTCTTAAGCACACTGAAGTTTAAACCCACCAGAGACCATCGTCAGTTTTACTCACTGATGTATTGTCTGAGTGCCTAGAACAGCAACTGGCACAGCTCAATAAATACCTGTTGCATGAGTGAAGACCTTCAGTGTTTGAGGCACTTGGAGGCTCCAATTATAGCTGTCTTCCACACCATCTAATCCACAATGCTGTCACAAAGCAAGTATAATGTCATATTTCAAAAGGGATCTTTCTAGCGAGGCTGTGGGGCACGGAAGTTCCCCCATCTCTGTCCAATAGTGTCAGCAAACTGTCCCCACCTTAACAGGTGCGCATATAGGTGCCTCCCTGCCTA